>NC_090134.1:20463953-21126210 GCF_040581485.1 Linepithema humile
CAGATTATGACCGAGCACATCAGTCAGCAAATATTGTATGCTAGACATCCCGAACCTGAATCCCATTATCGTTTGGAAAATCCGAGTAAGCAGACAACTGCCTTACAATTGTGAGCAAATTGAAATTTTTTCCCTCTATTAATATGTTAAAATTCTTTGCTTTTCAGTGATCCTGAAAGTAGTCGCGACATTAATTCGACAATCAAAGCAAACGGAGCAACTTTTGGAGGTGAAGAAATTATTCCTTTCGGACATGACGCTGCTTTGCAATAATAATCGAGAAAACCGACGAACGGTCCTGCAAATGTCCGTGTGGCAGGAGTGGCTTATCGCCATGGCTTATATCCACCCGAAGAATACGGAGGAACAGAAGATATCCGACATGGTGTATTCCTTATTTCGCATGCTTCTCCATCACGCTATTAAACACGAGTACGGCGGCTGGCGTGTGTGGGTTGACACACTAGCTATCGTGCACTCTAAGGTAAGTTTGCGATTTTGACATCATCAATATTATATCACCAAGATATTTAAAATTTTTTTATAATATTTGTATAGGTGTCCTACGAAGAATTCAAGCTTCAATTTGCCCAAATGTACGAGCATTACGAGCGACAGAGATCCGACAATATTACGGATCCTGAGCTAAGACAGCAAAGGCCGATCAGCACGATTTCCGGATGGGATCAACAGCATTCTGGAAGCAACGGTTACAGCAGACCAGCACCGTGGGGCAACCAGCAAAATCACGAGATACAACACATGGAAAGGAATTACAAGGTAATTTCAAAAATCGTAGGATGTTTGTTTGATTTTGACAATCATTTTACTTTATAATTTTTGCCTTTATGTTATGTTAATATTTTTTTTATATTACAGGAATTCGACGCATCCGAGGCAAACGATCGATTGGAAGAATCTTGTAGCTGCGATCTTAACTCAATAGACAATACCGAGAGCGACGGTAGTCCAGCCATTGTAAAATCGCGCAGCGAGACATTGGACACTCTGCAATCGTGTGAAGTAGTCTCGTTGGACTCCAGATTAAGCGACAAACCGGAAACACCGACTACCGCGCGTGAGACTCACACGGAGACACCGACCATTCTTGAAGAAGCGAATAGCGAAGCTGTCTCGCTGCCAACCACGCAGGAGACCAGCGAAGTGATATCGATTGAAAGCTCAAGCGACTTCTACAGCGAAGTGCACAAAATTGAGAGCTCCAGTCCCGATTCGATGATAATACAGGACACGCTAAAGAAGGAAGAAGACACCGAAAAACAGTCAGTTTCCGAAAAACAACCAGCTGTTGAAAGCGAATCCCCTTCGACCGAACCGATTAAAGAAAGTACGGAATTAGCAGCTGTTGAATCGAATGACGCGAAGGAAACTGCGAAAGAAACTCCGCAGGAAACTCCGCAGGAAACTCCGAAGGAAACTCCGAAGGAAACTGAGAAGGAAACTACGAAGGAAACTGCGAAGGAAACTGCGAAGGAAACTGCGAAGGATACTGAGAAGGATACTGAGAAGGAAACTGTGAAAGATACTGATAATTCTGACACAAACGAAATTGCAAAAGATACCGATATCTCTGACGCGAAAGAAACTGAAAAAGATACCAATATTCCCGATGCAACTTCTACAACTTCTACAACGTTGGAGAAAGCTGAAAATCCAGTGGTTGCAGACGAGGAAGCAAAAGATAAATCTGTCGAAGAGAGCAATACAGCGACCGACGACAGTAACACGCCGACCAACACCGAAGATTCTGACAAGACCACAACGACAGTCGAAAATGCAATTGACTCTGTTATTTCAAAGGATGACGCCGATACCGAAGAAGACACCGTGCCAATTGTCCCCTCCGACGAAACGCGGGAAGCGTTAACAGTTAAAGTTATCGAGAAACTTCAGTTGGAGAACGACCGCGAGATAGTTGACAGTGATACATCAGAAGCGTACTTAACGCCAACCGAGAATCAAGAAAGCTCGGGCGAGGTAAGAAGCAGAGCGTCCGAGGGTGAGAAAATCGACGACGACACCGTCACCGAGAAGACTTCCGAAGAGAAAGACATTATCGTTGAGACTGCTGAGAACGACGCAGAGGAAACTGTAAAAAATCCCAATTGCTCAACTAGCGTAGTAGAAAGCGACGAGGCTTGCACGGAGAAGACGGTAGATCTAGAAAAAGAGAAGGCGGAACCAGCCGCAGTAGTGAATAGTGCGTTAAGTAACGACGAACGCGCTGCGGATACTTTAACGGAGGACAAAAGTGCTGTTATTAATGATAACGAAGACGCGAAGGTAAATGAGAAACACTCAAGGGAGCCGTCCACTATTTCTACTAGCGTAAGTGATAATAAGTCAGACGTTCCGGCGACGACTGACGAGGTAGAAGTAACAGATAGTGTTTGTAGTAATAGCGATGTTCAAAGTTCTGTAGATAACGTGACGCAAGTGCCAAATCCTAAGCAGCAAATCCCAACAATATCTACGGTCTGTGATGCAACTAAAAGTTTATCCGACGGTGTGCCTCAAATCGTTAGTTCTAATGTGGTTGCCAGGGACAATGCGTTATTGAATGACTTAACTCCAGATCACGTAGACACCCACCGCAGATCCAGCCTGCCGATCGTGTCCTCGGAGACGGTCGCGGACGAGAACGGTCACGAGCCACCCTCCTTGCCTGTACCCCTACGAAAAACATCGTCACCCCAAAAGCGACCAAGGAGTGCCTCAACGTCCACGCAGGTGGATCCTAATCATTTTGGTGAGTTAACGAATTGAAATTGTGTGTCCGTACGAGTTACCGTAAATAAGATCTATTTCTAATTTCTTCATGCGTTTATTTTATCGCAGAAGCCAAAAGATCGAAGCAAGGAAATCCTTCCACGCGACCGATGTTCAGTCCAGGCCCGACGCGACCTCCGTTCAGAATACCGGAGTTTAAATGGTCTTACATACATCAACGTTTGCTGTCTGACGTTTTGTTCTCTTTGGAAACGGATATTCAAGTATGGAGAAGGTAGGAAATGAAATGCTACATACTGATGTTTAACTTTGACAAAGTTCTACGTTAATCTATGTGTTGCAGTCACTCTACGAAGTCTGTGTTGGATTTCGTAAACAGCAGCGAAAATGCCATTTTCGTGGTGAACACTGTCCATCTAATTTCGCAATTAGCCGACAATCTCATAATAGCTTGCGGCGGTTTGTTGCCCTTATTAGCATCGGCCACCTCGCCAAATGTACGTAAATTTCTTTTCGCTCGTATATACGCGACTAAAAGAAATAATAGAAATATTTCTTTTATAAACAACTATTAATAATTAATTTGATACTTCTAGAGCGAATTGGACGTAATCGAGCCAACTCAGGGGATGCCAATCGAGGTGGCGGTTTCTTTTTTGCAAAGACTAGTCAACATGGCTGATGTACTTATATTCGCTAGCTCGTTAAACTTCGGAGAACTGGAGGCTGAGAAGAATATGTCGAGCGGCGGCATATTGCGACAATGCTTACGACTGGTTTGTATTTCTGTGTATAAAGGTATTTAGTGAATTCAGGACGAAATGTGCTGACATCCTATTTAGAATAGATAGATAATTATAATGTTTAGGTATTATTATGCAGTTTGAAGATGAACAATTTTAACAAGTCATGTCAATCTAGAAAGATGTAAATGTTAATGCACATTAACTGTGTGTGACTTTTGCACTTGATAATACTAAAATATAGAATATACAGCAAAATTTATTCTAGAAAGAAGATAAAAATTATTATGTGAATATTAAATTTTTTTTTTGTTTTTGCTTTGTGTGATTATATGTGCGATATTTTTTAACAAAAAATACCACAATACAATCATATATAAATAAAGATTTAATTTAATACACGAACAAAAAACTACATTTACGGTAGTAAATCTTGTTATACATTTATGTATATCTATTTTAGTGAAAATGTGGCATGCATGAAATTTAAAAAAAAACTATACAGTACAATTAATACACTTAAAAAATACAAAATGTAGTGTATAATTTTGTATTTGTGAATAATAATTTTTAATCCGTTCTTTCTATATAAAATTGCAATATAAAATTGATAAATAATTATAATTTTATATTTTTTAGAAAATGAAGTGTTTAGAGTTATAGTTTTCAAAAAAAACTAATGTAAGAAATAGCTGTAATGTTCTTATTAACTCCAACATATATACTTTAGAAAAGAAGTTAGAAATTTAATATATATTTACACAACATCTTTTGTTGTATTCACCTAATAAACTGCTTCTATAGGTCTGTACATGTGCCGTTAGAAACTGCTTAGAGTGTAAAGAACGTGGCAGATCGTACAGCATGTTAGGTCGGCAGATTGGTACTAGTAATAAATCACAGCATATACAGTCGCTAATACGCGGGGCTCAAACATCGCCTAAGGTACGTTTCATCCGATCGAACTCGTTTTAATAACGCTGTTAATAACAGCGATAAACATACATTTATGCCTAGAACACTAATTTCCATTTGTTAAGGAATAACTATTCCGATAACTCGATGTTGAATAATATATCGAAATGTTTTTTCATTTATAGAACATCGTGGATAATCTTACGCATCAGTTAAGCCCTGTAAAGGATCCCGAGAAATTGTTGCAGGATATGGACGTAAATCGTTTGAGAGCTGTAATATACAGAGATGTTGTGAGTATTGTGAATTACAAGAGTGCATCATTGTAAACAATTTTTTCATTAATTTAAAACAATCATGTATGAACGAAATGGAAAAACTGAATTTTGTTTGTGTCAATTTCAGGAAGAAACCAAGCAGGCACAGTTTCTGTCTCTAGCTATAGTTTACTTCATCTCTGTATTAATGGTTTCTAAATATCGTGACATATTGGAACCACCAATATCACAGCGCCCACCGAGTCCAGTCCAAACAATACAGACAAACGGTGCTGGTCTCAGGCCAGGTAGCCCTTCAGGTGAGATCCTCATCTTTTATTCATATCACTAACACTAAGAAAAAAATGATTTGTGCAAATATCGGTACACAAAATTCGATAAAGTTATTTTTAACAAAATGTCAAATAAATTACAAATGATTTTTACAAAGTACTATATACAACAACTTCACGGAATTATTCTCTTCATCAAAATATTTCGAAAAATTTAATAAATATTACTATGGGGTATGCATTCTGCAAAGAACTTATAAATTATAAAAAAATAATATAAAAAGTAACATAATATAATATGTTTGATAATAATATAACATAATCTAGAAAGTTTAGAAAATTGTATAATTTCTAAATATTTTTAATACTGCTTTTTAGATAATCGTTTATTATTAAATTAAAAAATTATAACAGAAAATGTAATGTTTTTGCACGTTGAACATTTACGTATATATTCTCTCTTTAAGAATATTAAACATTTATTAAGAAATTTCTATTTACTCAAAACTCTTACGTGTCAGATATATATTCTCTTATCTTTCTTCTTTCTCTTTCTCTCTTCCCCTCTTTCTCTCTTTCTTTTTAGAGAACACAATAAATAAGTAAATTAAATTTGATTAGTGAGTGTTAATTCATAATTGGTTTCTGATATTATAGCATGACTGCAGCTATATAAACGCATAAAAAAGAAATTGATAATTTTTGTTTTGTTAAAAACATGGCTATTTAATTAGTATTTAGACAATATAAAATTATCTTCTTCGAAATTTTAATACTGGTACGCTGCTGCCAAAAAAATTATTATATAATTTTTTAGTAAGTTTACAGAGTTGCGGACTAAAGAATTCTCTGTTACAATAATGTTGTAAATGAATGAAATATGATGAATGTTATAAATAGCGTGGATATATGTACAGATGTAGCTAGCGTGTTCAAACACTGTGCACCAAAACTTTGTAGCTGCAACTAAAACAACAGCACATGACACTAAGTAGAACGCATGTGTTATTGCACTGTATGAAGTAAACATCCTATATGTATCTGACAGTGAGAGTTTTGATGTTTGTCGAATGTGTTTGCACTTTTTTTGCGTTACAAAGATACTTGCGTCATATCATTGTGGTTGTATTCTCTTGGATGTGAAACTATTTTATGTGAGGAATTTCAAATGATAGATGTCTTTATGACTGCTGCTACATGATTAATATTTGAATGTTTAACAAATCAACAAATTGTGTCATGAAATAAGTTCTTTCGAGATGTTATACTCCAGTGATTGAATATTATGTATTAATAATACATTACGAGCGTACTCAATATTCAGATCGATGCAGACGATACCGTTTTTTTTTTTTATTAATATCGATTTTTCCTCTTTAAAATCTATATTATAATATGAATTAAAAATGAGCATCATCAATTTACGATTACTTGCAATTCACCCAATAACATATATTTAAAATAATACAATAAAATTTTATTTACTGAATTTCACTCTATAACTTAAAAACGCTTAATACTTTTTCTAAAACATTGTCCGTATTCTTAAATGTATAAATTAAGTTTACCGAGTGTTCGTAGAGTGAAAGACAGTATCAAAAGAATGCGCTATGGATCGCGAGCGATAGAGGTGAGAGCGCACGACCCGATAACGTGGTAAATGTGATTCCTCGGCAGATGGGAATGGTGGTGGAGGAGGGCGGCCCTTATTTCCACAGTGGTCTCACCACGTGTACCCACAGTTCCTCCCGGGATCTCACCCTAACGCCAATGCGAATGTCAATGCCAATGCCAACCATCACATCAACCAGCACCATCACCAGCACCCGCTACCGGCTGCCAGGCACTCTAATCGCCAGCCACCCTCTAACTATTATCTCCCGAATCACCACAACAATCATTATAACCATCACCCGAATAACCA
Source organism: Linepithema humile (assembly GCF_040581485.1). Taxonomy (NCBI): domain Eukaryota; kingdom Metazoa; phylum Arthropoda; class Insecta; order Hymenoptera; family Formicidae; genus Linepithema; species Linepithema humile. The sequence continues at coordinate 20,470,837 of NC_090134.1, forward strand.
TAACTATCATCGTCATCATCACTATCATCACCACAATAACAACAACCACCACCATACGCTTCAAAAGCATATCGATCAGCCCCGAAATCTCTGTCATAGAAACTCCGGTGTCGGTCTGCAAGGTAACTCGAAAATCCGAAAGTTGTTTCACGGAATGCCCGAGTTCTCTTTTGGCCTGATTTATTACGCAGTTCCTATTTGTTCGTTGACCTATAATCTGCACGACGCTTATTGATATGAACGAGTTCTTGCGCAATTCCACGCGCAATTTTCTCGTTATTTCTTCGATGTTGTATATGTGCTACCGATCCCTTCTCACACTACACAAATCTCTCTAAATTGTCTTTAAGAAAATATACGCTGCATAGTCAGCTCTCAAAGGTCCCAAAGAAAATTTAATTAATTTCTTCGTTCTTCTTTCATTTACTTTACTTTTCCAATAATGACATATACTAATAAGAAATAAAATGTCAAGGATAATCAGTTTAATCAATCAGAGTAATTAGTCGTTTATATTAAATTAAATTATATTATATTAATTTAAAATAAATTACCAATTACTCTCTGATTGATGCACCGATTATTTTTTATATTTTATTTCTGATTGAAATCAAATGAATTTATTTATGCCGTTTAATTAATTTTAAAAGGCTCGCAGTGCATGTTGATTACATAAAGCAGTTATATTTTGGCATATTCTTGTGGAAAATATTAATTTAAAAATGCCTTATATTCTATAGCATGTACCTTAAATATGTATTTCCATTGTGATATTGCGCCTATTATTAATCAAAACAAAACACACGCATGAATAAGACAAAGATATTTTCTAAAAGCTAATAAATGATTGATGATGTTAATTAATGGAATACACGTGTAGATGTTCGAAAAATTTGCTGTAGTTGATTGAAACGATAGTCTCTTTTGTGTACCTCAAAAACGAATTTGAATTTTGTGCAATAATTTAACCCGATGTGTGTATTCTTTTATTATTATATTATGAATACTACATGACACATTTTGTGATTATCTTTTATGTTTTATGTTACTTGATAGATAAAATTTAAGGAACACCGGTTGTTCTACAAATCTCTCTCACGATAGACATTTTCTAATATAATTAAATCCTATACTTTTAAAAAAATTAATCAATTGCAATATTAAAGCTGGTGTTTCTTATAATCATAAGGACTGAACAATTGAACTGCTTTTATGAATGTTGTGTTGTATGATTTTTCGCGAAATTTGCACATTCTCTATTTAATGTAGCCAATGAAAAATATTTTGTGTTTCCGTTTTTACATGGATGTTGCAATTTATCCTGATCTTGTACATTTTTAACAAGATATGAACTTCAACATAATTTGATCAACACACTTACATGTACCATGTACAAGAGCCCACTTGCTACAATCGTTGGAGGCATGTGTATGAATATCAACTGGCTTTGCAACAAAAAGCCTGCATATTTCTCTATGTTTAATACATACCGTAATCACGATGTTCTCAGGTAGCGGAGGTATAATGAGTCAATCGGGTTCTCAAGACGACGGCGAATACGAAGTCATCATTGTCGACGAGAACAATTCTTCAATTTTGGCGGACCATGACGTCACATCATCAGGCCCGCCATCTACCAAGGTAAGATAATCATCCGATGTGAAGTTAGCAATTTCCTCAAAATTTCGATACGACTTGAATTGAACGACCCCTACCGACCCCTACCGCCTCCTATCGAACATATTTGAAAGACTTCTACATCGAGAATAATTGAACCGAAAATCTCAGGTAAAAATAAATTTCGTCTCGTATGACGTTTAATTCAATAGTTATCGAGCATAGTTTTAATTGGTATAAAACAATATATATATGGTTCTATGAAGTTATGACGATTTTACTCGAGACTGCATGCGTTTCAATAGATCGATGACGTAGACACAAGATTCGATATTTCAATCTATCGCTTTACATTTACACAGCTCTACATAGCGAGTACGGGTTTTTCTAAACGTTTAATTGAACTTACATATTTCTTTTGACACTGCCCTAAATACTTCTCTCTTTACGCTCAACATTTTAAATAATATTAATAGCAATGTAAATTTAGCACTTTTTCATCACGCACGATCTTGCGAGGTATTCACTGCAGTAACGACTAGACACTTGTGCCATCGCACAATGCTTCGCACTAATTTATCACGTGTATTGTTCGTCACGATGATAAATTATAGAGTTTCTACAACAAAACATTCGATAAACTGTGTAATTACAATAGACCAGCTCAAAGATAACTTACGTATATTAAAACTCGAGTAATAAGGTAAATCTTGCATTGTATGTTAACCTTAAAAGCACAACTTTGCAATTCTAGCATTTTGGATTATTTGTCAATCATATGAATCTTAAGTGTAGTATATACACATTTAGTCAATCTTCCTCATATAATTACATGATTTCGAGATCTGCCGTAGTTGAAAATTTATTGCAATGTCCAGCATGTAATGTTGATTTATCGATTGGTGTTTTTGCATTCACGTAGTCCCAGCGTAACAATCGTTATCTCAATTATAGTCTCTCGTAATTAGATATCTCTCGCACGTAATATGTATCTCATTTCATGAAATTCGAGATCCGGCGTTATCGTGTGAGTCCCGGTTCTACGAAATTCCGTATTCGCACCGAGAATCGAATCATGTATTTATTTTTAACCCCATCGAGCATGCGATACTTTTGACTCTTGAATCTCTCTCATTGTTAACTTCCTCTGCTTGCATTGCTATGCGTACTAACTACTGGTTCTGAAGGGAGGTCACAGTGGTGTACCTCGGCCGCGGACTATTCTCGAGGATTACACCTCATCAGAACCAACGCTTGGCACTTCTACAAGGTCCGAACCACTGCCACGAAATCTGCAGGTAAAAGTTAATTAGAATACAGATCAGGATGAAACGTTGATGGGAATCCGATTCCCGAATTTAGGCGACCGGTCACGTATTGGCAGCGATCGAACGTGTGTTTTTTTAATTCTCTAAAATTTTCTTGTACTTGTAAAAAAAAAATGCGAGAAGATACGCAACGCGCAACAATGCCCATTCGACGGGTGCGAGAAAGAGAGAGAGCGATTTAACTTGATTTACTTCCTTTTGCTTATGTAATGTTGTCATAATGTAATACGTAGCGGTCCTTACACGCGTAAACAATCATTTGGTCTTATTAGGTAGAATCACTAAGTTCGCTATCGCGAAGCTTGAATATCTAATATTGGCTTGATTCTTTCTTTTTCTATGATATATTAGTTGATTGCGTAGTAATGGTGTACTACTAATTGCATGTAAGTACATGGCACGCGAGAATTTATCATGAAATAGAACTGTATGGAATTATCATATGAAATTGTTTCTGTGGTCAAATATATAGTTAGATTTCCGTTAAGAGATTTCAGTATTGTAGCAAAATAGCACTCCAAGGTCTGAAAATATATCTGAATAATTTTACATAATAATTAACAGAGATACTTAGAAGTTTTTTGCTAATTTAATATAAAGTTCAACAACGAGGAAAAAGAATTCTTAAATGCTTTTATTCAGATTAGCAGAAATAACTTATATTTCAAATTTATTTCACATATACTCGTATACATTTTTCAAACTATGCGTTCTGCTAAATTAACGATTTGTGGTCGAGTTAATTGAAATAGATACAAACTCATTTCATTTTTCCCCCTTTTTTTTTTGATCGACTTTCTATCAGAGCAACGACTCCAGCGAGGAAACAGTACACCGCAGCAATATCACCGCGGACCCGAGTCCTTCTGAAATAACCACCGACAACGAAAATAAGCATAATTCGTCCGAAGAAGCCTGGACAGACGTAAACCTCAATGAAGATGGTGACACGATGCCAATTACGAATCCGAGAGAGGATCCGCGAAATATTCACAATATTGCTCACTCTCGTGGTAAGATTTGAATCAATTAAAGCGTAATTGCGTAATTACTCATGATTCTTATAATCGTAATCTTAAGAGTTTTATTAATTTTCCATATAATACAAGATGCATATTTTGAAATACACAGGCGACATACAAGACAGCGAAGGCAATGTTCTGGAACAAGAAATGCTCGGCAACGCGGAACGGGGGGAAAAGCCGTCGGCGGAAATTTCGGTGGTGCGAGTTCCCGATCGGCTAGTGGTAACCGCAGCATCCCCGCGGGCGGACGAATTACCGATTAAAGGTCTAGTTGACCATTTACCTGTTCCGACACCTTCCCGCGAGGCCTCACTCACGCAAAAATTGGAAATGGCCCTCGGTTCGGTTTGTCCACTCCTTCGGGAAATCATGGTGGATTTTGCCCCCTTCCTGTCCAAAACACTCGTTGGCTCCCATGGTCAAGAATTGTTAATGGAAGGAAAAGGTACGAGTTGCAAGGGTATGTCAAACGTACGGCTACTTTTTGGTGTTGAGTGTGTGCATGTCTGTGAAGGAATTGTCTGTCTCGAACAATTCGTAAGATTTGTTGTTAAAATATTATTCGGTGATTTTCGAACACCCTGCATAAATTGCACTATAAAAACGCAGTGACGTTATTATATATGTACATGCATGTAAAATCAGATGTAAAAGGAAATCACGACTCTCGCGTTCCTGCGTTTTATGCGCTCGCGATGTGATACCGAATGTCTGAGACGTTCGATAGATAAAAAAGACATATTTTATGTTGGGTTTTATTACGCGGAGAACAGTCGTAACATGGTCTATGTTTTCTAAGCGATGCCGAGATATATCACGCCCACGGACAAAAAAAATTGTAAAGAATTGGAGAACTCTTATTTTACGCGTAGACATAATATTTAATATTAATATTTTATTTATATTATTTCTTTACTATACTTAATTGCAATAAAATATTTATTGTATGTATTTTGGCACAGCGCTAAATTTCTCTTTGTTCTCATACTTGTACGCAAAAAAATTTCTTACACTTGTGACATTTAACACGATGTAAGCATTATCTTTTCTGAAAGGTCGTGAATTAATTTATTATTTAAGTCGTAAACGCGTGCCTAAAACGTTAAAATAAGTCTAAACGGTCATTAAAATATAGAAAACAGCCTCCGTAATTGATATATTATATCCTCGTTAAAAAGATAAAAAAAAGTTTATAAGAATTCACTCAAGTGTTCGTGTGAAATATTCAAAATATATAAAATATTTAGATCCGTGTAATAAATAAAAATTTAGAGTCCACTCAAATGCGCATACATGACGGGGTTTTCGTCACTTTTATGGGATAAGCGATTCTGGCATTTCACACCGAGTATTCAAATTAGTCACTTTATGATTTCACTTTAGAAAGATGGTCAGCGAGTATTCCGAGTAATCGCTCATCATTAGTATTCACGATACATGTGTGTAGAAGCCGCGATAATTCTCGCGAATTTTATATTCAAGGAACGTATTGATTTATTTTTAACAATCATCAATACATTGAACGGTCTGTAAATCATGACATCGCGCGTTTTTTCCGTTCACCTCTCTGTCACTCATTGTTATTCCTCGTTCACTCGTTTAAAAAATCCTTGTTTGTTATTTGCCAGGTTTGACCACATTTAAGAACAGCAACTCCGTCGTAGAGTTGGTTATGCTTCTCTGCTCTCAGGAATGGCAAAACTCTTTGCAAAAGCACGCCGGACTTGCTTTCATCGAGCTCATTAACGAGGGAAGGTAAGACGTTTATTACGGCTAGAGCGCGTGCAAACAAAACAAAATCAAACGTTCTCGTTTCCCTTCATGAAAATGCTTTCTTGTGTTACACAGGTTGCTATCTCACGCGATGAAGGATCACATAGTAAGAGTCGCAAATGAGGCAGAGTTCATTTTAAACAGGATGAGAGCGGATGACGTGCTGAAGCATGCTGACTTTGAGGTATCGCTCGTATTTCTTCTTGCAATTTTATTTTATTGCCTTGTAAATAGATCCGACGAGTTTTTGTCGTCAGAACGTTTGCGCGAGCCTTCCTAGTACCGATACATTTTTTATTACAAAGATAAATTATTAAAATTACTATTAATTATTCAATGTTACAACATTAATGTGATATTTTTCTTGCGATATTTAGTCTCAATGCGCGCAAACATTACTGGACCGTCGAGAAGAAGAACGCATGTGCGATCATCTAATCACCGCAGCGCGAAGACGCGACAACGTGATTGCCAGCAGACTGCTGGAGAAAGTCCGAAATATCCTGTCGAATAAACATGGTGCATGGGGATACATGGATCCAATGGCTGCAAAGTAAATACAAATACAATCGTTACTTTAAATTGTTTTGACAAATTATCATCATTTTCTACATTTTGTTTGATGTTTTTGCTTTCACAGATTGGCCGAATACTGGAAGCTGGATGCTTGGGAGGATGATGCACGTAGACGTAAGCGTTTCGTGCACAATCCACTAGGCTCGAGCCACCCCGAGGCTACTCTCAAGGCGGCTCTAGAACATGGTGCACCCGAGGATGCGATACTTCAAGCGCGTGAAGAGTTCCACGCGCACCTCGCAGCCTCGCGTGCACACCAACAGCAATTGCAGTCGGCGGATCTTATGGATGACAGTGAATTGCTGTCGGACGACAGGGATCTCGACAACGACCTGACAGGTTAGTCGGCGTCCCGTTGCTGATAAACGAGACGCGACATTTTAATGGCATATTACAGACCACGCGAACCGGTTTTATTTTATCAATTTTGCGCTGCAGTTTGTATTCGTTATTTAAATATCGGTCGTCAATTGTTATTTGTTATTTTAATTTCCGCGTTTAATTTCCAATTTCTATGCGCCACATATCGAGAAAATAGAATGTTACCGATAATTTGCAAGATGCATGAATAAAAACAAGAAAAGTTATGCACATTTTTATAATTAACAAATAAAAAGGGTTACACATATGCCGAGGCAATTTATTTTTATTGCATTGCTGTTTGCACGCACCAATTTAACTGTTTATATCTTATTTTTAGGTCCGGTGAACATTAGCACGAAAGGCAGATTAATCGCACCCGGTATCGTGGCACCCGGCATCATTTCCGTTACATCTACGGAGCTGTATTTCGAGGTGGACGAGGATGATCCGGAGTTCAAGAAGATCGACAGTGAGGTGAGTACTAGATTAAAATATTTCTAAAAGCACAATGAGCACATATTATTTGTCTTTGTCGCGACGCGCGTTGTTTACATAATCTTTGATAATTAGTCGCTTTACCTTTCTTCATTAAAATAGAATATATGTATAAGATATGTATATAATATATGTATTTGGAACGACTTGTTACATTCGCGGTGTTATCTGTTTGAAATATAGTCACTGGTTGTCTTGGCGATAAAACTGTTTTTCATGGAAAGTCAAAGTTGACAGAGAAAGAACTGATATCAAATTAATGACTTATGAAGTAGGTTACACGTGAAAAAATTTAATGCCTTTAAAATCGATGGAGGATACAATAAGAATACCAATTCTGTAATGCGATTCGTATTTGCATTATTTTACAATTCAAGTAACATTATCTTTTTTGAATATTTTACCGTTTCTCAACTCTGTTTCATTATCCATCGTGAATGCATCTTTATCAGCGCGTGCATTAACACCGCGCTCACAATTTAAAAATGTATGCGATAATAGCAACGCCCACTATTTACATATTAAATGTTCGGGATAATATTTTACGCTGCCCTTTCTTAAACTGACGAACGCGAGAGCCTAAGGTAGCCGTTCATAACGAAGAAAATCAATCATTTCGGCCGTCGTAGAATTTGAATAAGCGTGCGTCGTAAATGATGAGACGTGGCGAAAGCTTCTACGGCACCGATAGAAGCAGATTCTGGTTAGAATTAGTTCGGACGTGTCCCTGTCTATCAGTGTCCATAGGGCACCCTATACTCGTGCAGCTAACACAATTAAAAAAAAAAAAAAAAAAAAGTAAACGACAGGAAAGTCGAGATAAGATGCGGGGTAGGATGGAGCAGAAAGAGAGAGAAAGGAAGGCGAACTGGAAGAACTAGAAGGACGATTATCATATATCGGTCGTAGATCTCGCGTTTGTATAACTAGGGAATAAAACAAACAGAGGAGGGCCCCATGGGGTCGACCGATCTTCAGGGTCGGCAATTATGAGCCCCCCGCGGGGCCCGGTATCTGCCTACCCGCTCTCTTCGTCTCTCTCCTTCCCTATCTCCCATCACTTCGTCCCATCGCGCTAACCACACATCGGTGGCATAGGCGAACGAACAACTTCTCAGGAATGTACTGAAACTACCACACTTTCCCACCTAACCGATAGGCATCTCGCAGCAAAATCGCGTGTCTAGCGCGATGCGTCGTCGCGCGAGCAAAATTCGTGAAATATACGTTTCGATGATCGCGCATCCACGATAGAAATGCATCATATTGCTTGAAAAATTCAATTAGTCTTAAGAATGATAATTAGCGTTCGTCAATTGTTAATATAAAATTTCTATCATACGTGTTCTACGAATACTTCAGGATCGCGCGTAACTTCTCTTTAACAGCGCATTATTTAATATATGCCAAGTATCCTCGGAAAGTTTCAATAATCGCTCGCTAACGATCCTATCGCCGTGCATGCTTCTCGGAGCATGCCCAAGGATTTCGCTGTGTCCACCTGTCGTCCCCGTTATATCTCGACCGACGGACTTGCCCGTGAATAGAACGTACGAACTCATTCGGGTTCCCTTAATTGGAATCCTTTTTAAGAAGGAACGCTGAACGCACCTGGAAGCGAGGAGGGAAAGAGTGCGAGAGGGAGAGAGAGAGAGAGAAGACGAGGAGAGAAGAACGAGGCGAAGAGCAGGATAGCAAAGGAAGAGGAATAAGGAGGGAGCGAGAGAGACCGGTCGTTCACGATCGAGACACGCTCATTAGTCGAGGATGTCCCGAGGGTAGGCGGGAGGCTTCGTCGAATTCGTAGGCGATGGATCACTCGATAGTCGAGCCGAGACTTAAGCGATCGTAATGCGCGGCCGCAAAAGAGGATGCACCCAGGAGTGGCCCCAGGGAGGGACTGCATATCGGACCGCGCGCTGCTGCACCCTTTTGTGCGTATCTCCTCGCCGGGGCTGGCCTCCTCGATCGCGCCGATTCCTCCCTTCTTCCACCTCCACCTTTTATAATGGCCCAGGCAAACGTATTTATCGTGATTTATCGTTTACACGGGTCCCTCTTCTCCTCCCCGCTCCTCTTTCTCTTTCTTTCTCCCTCTCTCTTTCCCCTTCTACCATTCTCCGTCTGTCCCGCAGCGTCGTATGTTAAAGATAGAGGATGCACCACCGTGCGATTACGTCGGGAATGAATTATTGATAGTCCGCGAGGAGCATTAATATCTAAAACAAATAATCGGCGGTATGGCACTCCGCCCCTCCCACGAATATATGTGGTACTTTTTGTCTCAAATTCGATGAAGAAGCCCGGGCTCTTCTGCAATCCAGATACCGGAGCGTAAAATCTTACAGTCATCCGTGAATTAATGGTTATTGGCGGTAGAGATTTATGTCATATAATTGCTCGTGATGATCCATAATAACGGTACGCCGTCGTCGCGAATGCATACGCTGGAAATTAAGTCGCCACTTGAGTTATTCTTAGGGACAGCAACGCGGAATAACGTCGTAAAATAATAATTGATTTCCCCCAAGTATTATTAGCATTTCATCATATCAATCCGGAAGCTATAACACGCGTATTCCATCTGCGAGTCGTAAAACCGGTACACTCCAAGTACGATACGATGAGAGTTATTGACACTGCTCTTAAAATATAAATTCATATATTATTAAACATTAATTCGCTCAAAATTAATTCAAATCAATATCGAATTTGTATTATTAAATTTTTTGTTCGGTTGTAAGAAATTTTTAAAGGGCTTGATTACCAATCTTCAGATTTTTACGTACTTGAGTGCATCTTCGAGCTTGCGTTTATAAGTAAAAAAGCGGATTGACTTTTAGTGAATCTAAAACGGACTATCCATCGCTTCAGCTTCGCAAAAGGGTAGGTCACACAGGACATTAAACTCCGCCGCGTCGTGGCAGATCGGACAGCTCGCATTTTTATGGAAACCTGCTCCGTGGCGCCTAAAGCTCCTTCTCTCGTGGTATAGTTATCGCAGACACATGCTGCGAATATCCTCGTGGGACGCTCGCGCGACGCGAAGGAGAGAAATCGGGTGGGAAGGAGTGAGAGGATAGCAACCGGACAGGTGGTCCGTGCGATACGTCGATGTAAGCTTATTCGCAAGAAAGATACCATTAACGGGAGGGGGGAGGGGGTTTAACGCCACGAAAAATCCGAGACATCGGGCCGTTTATCAGCGATCGCAAATAGAAACTTCCTCGTAGATCATCCGGCACTCAGAGATTTCCAGGTTCATCGCTTCAGAGAGGTATAACTCTGTGACGCGCTTTACGCCCGAGATTATTAAAACTTTACTATTTATGCATATACATTGTGCAAACGGCGATAAGAAATCGATGCAAACAGTTTTCTATCGGAGGAAATATACATAAAAGATTAAAGGAGAATGACAGAAAGGCGGGCCTTGACCGAACACCGGTTCAACATTATGCGATCACGACCTCCTTTAGCAATGCATATGTATGATATCAATGTGATATAGTGCAAGTGATGTTATAATAATGCGACTGTAATTATTCCGCGCCGCGGCCGAGCGGCGCTGACCGCGCGCAAGGCCTGTCCACATTGCTTTAAACACAGCCGTCGAACGCGCGACCGTATCTCGTCCCATTAATTTCACCGCGTTATCTCCGCATCTCGCGATTATAAACGCGTGTCGATAAATAATAAAGCCTGTCAGCTACTCTTGCGGCAGATTGCGGTGCTGTCAGTGGCTTCTTCGATAAAGAGACTCGCTTTTCCTCCGCCGGGTCTACGTCTATGCCACGTCTTCTGAATTATGCACCACCATCTTCGAAATAATAACTCTCGTCAAGTTTGATGAATAAGCGCATAACTCTCGATCAGATCTAATGCCTCCTGCTCGCGCATATATCACTAGCGTTATTATTAATAAAAACGGCACGGCCGGGAGAGGCAATAATTACTCTTCCACTACAGTTTCGCTGTGCGTTTCTCTGCTCGAGGATGCATGAGCGCGTATCGATACGCATTTGCATATCCCGCATAATTTAATCGATCCACGATTTCGATGGGACTCGACGCGGTGGTAGCCGATGACCAGGGGGCAGTCTGCGCGAAAAGGATGCAGTTAGTTTGGTAAACATCCATCAATTCGTGGGCAGGGCAGCGCGAGGCAGAACGGGGCAGAACCTGAAGAGCAGGCAGGCTGGAAGGAGCGGGCGGGTTCATTCTCAACAAGGCAGGGGTAATCACTGCTATTAGTGCGGACATTACTCCGGTGGTCCGCCAATCTCCGTAACACTCCATCATATCGGTGCCCTAAGGCCTTTCAGTGGTGTAGAAAATAGATTTTCCGCGATCGCGCAATATTTTATCCCGCATTCGCGCTGTACGCTTAATCGCGAGAAAATATCTTCATGTCGCAAAAATCGCTTCCGGATGTTACGTTTCTAATCGGCACGTAACATTCGAACATTAATTGCAATTTCAATTCTTTTCAAATCCACACGTAAATCGAATTGTATGATTAATACGTGTTTGTAAATCAATACGCTTTAGGGAATCGGAAGTCGAAACGTGTCATCCTAATCTGCTCGTGCCGACGACAAACGAGCATCCAAAATCTCCCATATTGTAGCAAATAATCTTCCTCACGGTGTCGGTTCCTTCGGCGATCGTTATAGGCGTGACGACCGATTATCCTCGAAAGGAATGATGATGAATATCATAGGCAACTGTCTCGTGCCACATCAGTTCTGTCAGCGACTGCAGGTAGGCGGAAAGCTAGTGGGTGTGTATCCGTTTTGTAGATACGTGAATCCAGCTCGGTGTTGAGAGTTTGCTCGAAGGTATATATACTGGGTGTTCCGAATACATTGATCTTCTTTTCAATAGAAGATTTCCTATTGAGCTGTTGCAGCGCCGTTCTTTTTTCACGCAGCATGCATAATCGCTAAGCAATACATGTGTTTCGCATTACTTTGTATCGTATACCAAGGCAGTACAAGTGGTTCCATATTTTCTACATTTTTTCCGCAACACCCAGTATATGTATGCGAAAGATACGAGACGTATCAAGAGACGAAGTTGCCACAGTGTTTAACATTGATCAAGAACGGCGCAATTTAGGCAGTTGCGTTATGACTAAGAATGAAGGATTAATTACTGGCTTCGGTGACGTGTGGGTTCAGCGCAGCGAGAGTACACCGTCCTGGTTTCCTTACCGAGAAAAGTAATCATTTTCCTGCCCCAATTAAAGCGTTGCCAAAAAATTTTTTTTGCTTTGAATAAAAATTGAAGCTTCCGCGTTACATTCGCAACGAAACGTAATCGCGAATCGGATGGCGTCGTCGGTTACACCTGCCACTTTGTCGCGCGGTTCCCCATCGATACAGACCTGGTGGAGAGCTAGTCGCTGGCAATATAGGCGGGGCAAGGCTGGATCCGATTCAGAGTGTGACGGATGGCGCCCACCTGTGGATTCATTCACTAATCTGCTCGCTAAGCAAACAGCCCGAACACACCCCGTCATTATCGCTGACGGCGTAAGTAGCGCCCGATCTCGTCCTTACCCAATATTTATTATGCCCTCTCAGGTCCCCTCTCTTCCCTTCTCCGTCTCTATCTCTCTCTTTCCTCCTTCCTTCGCTTCCTGCACGATCTCTATAACAGACCATGTATCGAACGCCGAGCCCATTTTCGCGTCACCCTTTCGCCACATTGATTTTCGAGCTCTACGGGTGCACGTTGCCCCGCAATTATCGATGGCGCCCAACGTATCAGTGGCCGCGTGTGCCATCTGGATACGTGCTTGGAATGGAATTTCAGGGCTACACGTCGCACAAATAGCTTTTGACTTTGTGTAAGCGTGTGTGCGGGTGAACGTGGAAGCCGGGGCTCGCCTATCGATCGTTTCGCGATACGTACACTGACGGTTTCTCTTTAGATTCTCTTCACTCTTCAATTTCAACGGTATCCTTGAAATATTTGCCAGATATCCATGACATAACAGTTATATTTAATATTTTTGCAAATCGAAATTAACTGTAAATTATTTCAGATTATATTAAACCTACATAGCGCAATAAAAACAGTGAAAGACATGGAGCTTTAAAGGTGCCGACTGGATCTATTTGACTAACAATTATCTGCAAAAAGATAAACGATAAATAACGTAAAATTAGTGATCGTAATTCGAGAAATAAAATAAATCGCAATTAACGGATCGCGGGTGGTCCGCGAGAATGTCGCGCTTTACGACATAGACGTGTCTTCTAATGCCACACCATTAAAGATTATAATGAGCATCTCGGTGAGCGCGGCAATCTCCGGTGCACAAGAAGAAAATCCAACTCTTTACCCGCGCGGTCTGTGCGCGCTATTAAAAGCGTATAGGCGGCGGATAAATTTGATCGGACAATTTCCTCATCGCGCCACGGCAATATCTAATTATTTTTGTCTCTATTACGCGGGAATCGCGCGATGGTAGGTAAAAGCTCATCACCGCGCGGCGTCTCGTCAGTGTAACGATCGGACGCGCAGGTGCTTCGGGAATGCACGCGAGCAAACGAGAGCCGCGAGATAAGGGAAAATCTCTACCTGAGGCTGCGCCTTTCCCGTCTTTTCTCGCCATTAATCATCGCGACTCGCGCGTGCACGGCGGGGGCCCGAGGTGCATTTTCAAGCGCGTTGCAAAACGAGCCGCGACGCTCTACGACGAATCGATTAATATTAATGAAACCACCGCGACAGCGAGAACGCGCAAATCACGAGAGGATAGGCGCGCGAACGTGTATTTCGCACACTAATGCTGAATGATCGCCGTTGTTGAGCGAACTTTAACTTCGCACGTGCGTCAAAGCGACCGTTGCTAACGATGCATACAAAGAATGAGCGAGAAGAGAAAAAAAAAGGCATTTATTCTAAGCGAAATGATAGTATCTATTTATTGATTGTATCTCATCAACCGTGTGACGATATCGTGCCGTTCTTGATAGTATAAATCTGTAGAAAAAGATGCGATAAATATTCTCTATCAAATTCTACGCGCATCACGAGTCACATCTGAGCTTGGAGTATGCCTAATTTCAGATAAATTTCTACTATGTGTTATTGAAATGTCTTTCTGACCGTTTCGCAAAGTACTGAGCCGATAAACGCACGACGAGATCTGCATACTTGGAATAATCTGAAATTGGCTATCACCGTCTCGATGGAACGAGAAACGGACGGTGCGTGGCGTGAACTCGGAGTATTGCGTATCCGGTTTCGCCTTTAGAGGTGCTGTTCAACAGACCGTATAATTTGTCGCTTGCAGAGGCAGGTTTTATTTCTCAATTATGCAAAAATGGGGCAGGAGAAGGGATCGATAATATGAGATGAAATAGTTTGTCTGCTTCATCGACGCGTGATTTGCTTGCACAACAAGTTAATGTGTCAATTGCCGCTGCGCTGCCATTTCGCCTTCTAATCCGCAAGATTTCGTTCTCTGGTTGGTTCCGATCTATCATAAGGAGCCCGAAGCGACGAAAACCGGTGGGTCCCGTGTTCTCGATGTCATCTCGTGGAAGCTGATGAAAATTAATGATCGCACGCCGGTCGTGTGCCTGTCGAAAATTTCGAAACAAAAAAGAGTAAAGCAAACAAGAGCCTCTCGCGCGCTGCTCTCGCGATCGCTCGTTTTCGAACAATTTTTATTGTGCTATTAATCATGTGCGAACCGATGACGTCGGGAATGGGCGCGTCAGCTGTCCCACACGATTTTCATTCACGGCGTGCCGTGCCTGTCGATTCGTGTGCAGCAGAATGTGGCAAAAAGAAAGGGAATCGGGGAAGGCTAGTTATCGGCGAGCAAGATGGGACGAGCGGATAGGCAGGAAACGGGAATGTTACTGACCCAGCAGAGCGAGCTGGTAGTTAAAACTGTACGCATCCCATAATTTAGCGATTATTTTGACAAGGGTATGATCTCCTGACAGGTTGTTGGCCTTATGGCTACGCTCTGAAATATAGCTATTTAAATGGGTACTTAGAAAGTTCCGTAACGAAACGCATACTTTCGAGTAAATCGCCGCCGAACCGCGGCAGAAATCGCCGGACAATTTAACTTTCAGAGTGTTGAATTTTTATCCATTAAAAAAATTACCCGTATATAAATACCGAGAGAATCATTACAATGTCGGCTAGTCGGTTGGACGTAAAGGCGATGAATAAACCGATGAATTAGCGGCTGATTATGTACATACGTTGATTATCGATAATTCGTGAGCGTGCGTGAAGTAATTTATAAACTATTGCATGCATTTCGCAAGCTCCGTGTGGATAATGACACAGCTGATTACAGTCGCGTGACCGGAGGCAGCGAGTAAGAAAACCAGCAACGGAATGCAAACTATTATCCTAAGCGTAATTCATAACTTTGCAAATATGTACAGGTAGCCTCCTCGCATATCCTTGTGTTCTCTCACTTGATCGGGCAGCGTTTCTCTACAATTGATACAAAGCGAAATCAAGATGCTCTTATTAATCTCTACTGTATTTAGTCTATTATCCGATCGTGTAAATCAATAATGAGAAGAAAAGAGAACGAGTTACGAGTCGATGGTTCGCGTCGATGCTTGAGAAACAACATTTACAATCACTACGTCCTCGATTTGCCTCGATTAATTCTCGTTATACCAGATTATTCGTAAGCAACGGTGGTCGGTTTCGTCTTAGAGCGGCATTCACGAGCGAATTATTATTTCGTACGCGTAAATCATACGATTGTATGCACAACGGGGTACGGACGATCGGCGCAGGCATTTTCATAAAGAAGCAGCCATAAAGATGCGCACATGAGGCGCACCGCTCGGACGTTGCGGAGTTCGTACTGAAGTCGTTTAGTGCAGAACGGTGTAAACGCGTGGTAGAAAGGTTTTGTTGGACTTTGCGGAGATGCCGGTTACGAGAGGTTGCCTCTCTCGGCTCCTACGGCAACGATTATCCGGTTGTTAGTCGGCCGCACGAATCGATGGAAGGGGACGTTGTTCCCCGAGTCCGCTTTCGGCACGCTGTCATGCAACATGCAAAATCAGTTTTCTTCGACCATGAGTCAATTTATACTGCAATAGTCGACACTGCGCCTTGGTTTATATTCGCGTTACAAAATGTTCTCTTCTCGTTGGCGCGATCGCGTCATACGCTATATTTAAAATTTTTAGTCTTCTTTTATTTATCTTCCTTAATTTACGTTAAATCCATCTGAATGGCTAATAAAACAATATTCAGACATCATATTATATTATTCACACTATGTCACTGCATACGGATTTTGCGGCGAACGGTCGTGCATATTCAGTGAATCCGCCGAATGAGTCGCGGCATCTTTATTCATGCGTATCGAGCCACATCGTTGCAATGTTGCTTTTAATGATATTTGAAGGAGCGATATCTCGTAATACACCACACTGCGAACGCAGTTTCATTCGTGAATATACAAATATCTTTCCCAAGAGTGGAGGTGCGTGCGTGGAGAAGAAGGGAGGTCCGCCCGCGGCTGGAGGCGCGACGTACGTTGAGTTATGGCGCAGGTTAATTATACAAAACATTCAATTATACCTCCCCACGAAACCCATACGAGCCCGGCTCTATCCATAGAGGCGCACACCGACGCGAGGAACCCCAAAACGCTACCCGGATGGATTCGACGACATTATTCGCGAGAATCGCAGAAACCGGCTGCGACTGCATATCAGATCTTGATACTTCGGTATTTCGGATCGCTTCGCTATCAATGAGCGTCGAGTTCTCTACGTCGAAATTTAATACCTCCCAAGAGGCAAGCGCAAATCACTCCCCTACCTCTTACCGTGTCGTCGAAATAGAACAGGTACCGAAAAAAAGCGTGATGACCCGCCTCGTTCCGCGCTCATCTCGAGAACCGATCTCGAGTTCGAGCGCCGGCGAATTCTGTCGCGGCCGAGGTACATGTCGCCGTAGTTGCACATGGTTTATCGATTGATCCCGTCCCGAAGGGTACCATTTATCACGACCGGTAGATCCTTGGGACTGCCTTAAAACAAAAGCCACGGAAGAGCGAGATGTCTTCCCGACGGCGCGGAGGACGGCGAGAGGCGCGCGAGAGGCGAAGTGGCGGACCGATGTTGCCGGTCTCTCGACGTGGCGTGGGGCCCCAAGACCGAGCCGAACATCGACGATGCGCGGCGAGGGGAGGCTCATAACGCAGAGATTTTACGCGCCGGCGCCGGCGCCCCCCGCGGTCTCAGACGCCGCGACCATAATGCCGAAGCTGAATGCACGGCGAACGACGGACGGAATATCTCCGGGACTATCACTGGCGCCCCCCCGAGGACCCACCTTTCCCTCCGACATTTAGAAATGTTTTTATTGATATGTTTGTTATATAATGTTCGAGTCGCGCGTGAGACCTAATCTTGATCGCGCTTTGATCGCGCGGATTCAGTTTCGCTGCGCTGCGTATCCTCGCTAATCCGAATGAAATTAATAATCCATTGTCTGATATCTTTTTTAAATTCAAGTTTCAAACGTCACGGCATAAATTATTTCGTAAGTTAATTTATAATTTTTTCCTTTCCGATGATTTCTGATCTTCGATACTTTTTATTATTGCTGTCTTTTGAATAATGATACCGATGATACCGTGGCTGTTTTTCTCGCCGAGAATTCTGTACCGATCGCACAGCGTGATCGCTTGTTTGTTCATATGTCTATCGATCGTGCATAACGGTCCGGAGAGAAATCGTGTTCGAGAATAATCGTGGTCAATCATTAATTACTCGGATTATTAATGGCATGCGTGAGCAGTATCATTGTACGAATCGCGATACGACTGGTTTTCATGATTATACGGTTGATTTATTCCTCGACCTTGAACTCCCATGTCGTGGTAGATCGAAAGAACACGAAGAAATATTCGGTATAAGTTTGATCGTTGTTGCCGTGACTACTGGATTCGAAGGAAAATACGAGACAAAATCTAATGATTAGCGAATGAAAATTCTATTATGTTAATATTATCGTTTTTGCACCATCGTATAGATTTATTTTAATGACATAAGAATATTTCCGCAAGCCGTAAAGCCGGAATGAATGGTACGCTTCGGCGAAAAGTTTGAGGCATCGTCAAAAACTTTCAACTCTATGAAACGTGCGCAAGGCATTCTCGGCGCGATGAGAGAAAATTATGGACGCAACACTATCCCAAAAAATTATGATATATACATGCGCATCTTTACGCGTTTAATTTACCGCGCAGTTCTTACTAATCCCGCTATCGAGATATATCTTTGTCGCATCGTGCGAATGCCAGTAAATTACACTCGCTCTCACGCAGAAAATTGAGGATATTAATTTCGCAAACGAGTGGCATAAAATTCGCAAACGCCGACGACTTGTCCTGCAAATTATCGCGATCTCCGATAGACAATTACGTCGCCGTTTCGCGCGCGTAGAAATATATTTGCGCGATGTGGTTTGCGGCAGGATCGGGTAAAGATAAGGACGTGGTCCTGGGCGCATGCTGGATTTAGAGACGTGGGAATCCTTGTACATACAAACGAACTCTCGCCATACCGTAAACCATGTTTTTCCGCACTCCGAGCGATGTACCTCGCGACAGGCCTTGTTTTCGCCTCGATTTGCGCGCGATCTTCTTCGCGAGCTATTACCATGAAACATCCTGAGTAAACAACACGAGCGGCAAAGGATTCTCGACGCTCGTGAGAGTTGATGTTTCAGGTTTCCGCAGGCACGGAATAGAAACAGGTCCGGTCGTCCGACGGGGACCGCCGCGCTCGCGTCGGGATTGACGCAATCGCGCGGCATCGCGGGAATCAGCGGGGCAGCTCGGTACGCAGCCCCGACAACGCCGTAAACGTGATATATATACGGCGGCCTCGGTCGGGCACCGACACGACGACCGGGACGCTCCGCGCGGCTACGGTTTCCCCGTATTTTCTCTCTCGCATTCGAAACCTACCTATTCATTGTTTTATAGGAGTCATAAAGATGTCAGGCAATTAAAAGATTCGCTTGATTTGTTGCGTGGGCGAGCGGCGCGACGGTGTCGACGGTACGGTAGGTACGGTACGGCGTCTCTCGGATTGGCGATGATAGTGGTGGTGGCGGCGGTGATGGTGGCGATGGCCGGCGTGTGGGTGGATGGTTCAAGTAGGTAGACATGCGCGCGAGAGGAAACGGTGCCCACGTGCGCGGGATCGCGGGGACACTTGACATTGTACCACCGTTGTCCTACAAAAGACACCTTCAGCCACGCTCATAAACGTCCCCTTGCTCCTGCCTTCGTGTGATATACCGCGAGCTGTATATTACGTTCATAATGTGCAACGGTTCCGCGGTGCTTCGAGACGGAAAGCAGCCACCGCTATCCGTTTCGCTTTGATACTGCCCATTACCTTTCCCTCCGTAAGCCGCGTGTCTGCGGGTAGACAGCTCGACGCGATAACGATACGGTGTCTATCTCCGAACATTTTCAAATCGCTTAATTTACGCACGCTCGTAAAATCATTAATCAGTCATTAAACAACGATGAGCGATTAAATATACACTGAATGTGGATATTCCGCGCGCTTCCTTCTGCGCGCGCTATCTTGAGAATGACCTGCGAAAAAAGTTTATTGCACGCATAAAGTCCTGCAGTTATCGGAAAGGATATCTTTCTATGGGAAGGCGAGGGATATAAATGTAAAAAAAAAAAGTATGTGAACATACTTGAAGTTTTGTCACGAGACATAAATAAATTGAGAAAAATGCGAAGAAATAGTATAGCAATGTTTTAAGAAATTTTCTCGTAAAAATTAATTTCTCCAAAACTAAATCTTTTAGCGGTGATTAAAGACTGTTATCGCGGCGCCAATATAGACGCTCGAATATCGCGGGAGCTTTGTGAATTCTCATGATAGGATTAGGTAGAAGGATACCGTGACCGGACCCGCCACATCGCCGACGGATGAAACCATCGCGTGGCTTATTTAATTCCCGGATGGCGACGTAATCAATCTCCGTAGCAGACAACAGGCCGCATCTTTGCCTGCCACCGATGTTTCTGACCAGAAACCGCCGCAGCCCGATGGTATCTCATGAGAGAGGAGTTCGTGGCTGCCCGTCCACCGTCGACGACGACGAGGGCGACGGTAAGATGGCGAGGGCTCTCGCGCCGGCCTTATGTAAACCGGCATAGTCGAGGAAGCCCGAAGAAAGAGAACGAGAAAAGAGGAACGACGACGACGAAGACGCCGACGACGTTCTGGTGGGAGATTAAAACAATGCGGTCGGTCAGATAACGCGGGTGTGACAGCTCTTCGCTGTATCCACGGGCCGTGGACTCGGATGGACCTTAACGAGGACCCCCTAATAAATAACCAGCAAGTTCGAGCTCGTTCTCGTCTCCTTTTCCCGCACGATGCTCCCCTCTCTCTCTCTCTTTCTCTTTTCTCTTTCTCTTTCCTGTTCTCCCTACGAACTCCTCGTGTTTCGAGAGCCGCGCAAGGATGGAAGGCCGAAGGGATGGACCCAAACAGGCCCCGAACATGAAGATGGATGTGGTTCGAGGCGCCGCCGTCACCTGGCAGGCCTTCCACCAGACTTCCAGTTGTACTTCGTAGCGAAGGGAGCGGAGAACGGCTCGTCGGCTGCGACACCTTGCATCGGAGGGAAAAAACTGCCGGGTGAACTCGAACGTGACGTTCGTGTTAGTTCGGTTTTTTGAGAGCGGAAAAGGATGCCGAACGATGGCGGTGTGAATGATATGAAGAAGCGCTCTTTTCTCAGTATCCGCCTCTTTGTCTTCTTAAATCAACACATTTCACTAATTCCAGGCTCCTTAATTTTTCTGATGTTTTCTATTGCGTTACGAGGTAGCTATATATGCAACAAGTATAAATTATTTAAATTTTGACATAAAATTTCTAACAGGCCATAATCTATCTAAGCTCGCTCAGCTCGCTATACTTGCGTTCTTTTCTTTTATGACGCCGTTTTTGGCTACTGATGATATGCGCATCGTATGCTGTCGGTGCATCCTCGATACCTGCTTGACTCCGTAACCCAAGGGATTCACTTATCTTCCACCCGATCGTCTTCACGCATATTATATTCCGAGGAAAACAACGCGAGTAAAAAAAAATAGAAGGGACGGGCACATCCTGCACGGCAACTCGTGAGTTCTGCCGCGCGAATAACAGGATCAGGTTACCCTCTTGGAAAAAGGAAAAGGGTCGAATGATGTTTTTCGAGGGATTCCGATTGGCGGCGGCAGCGATGTCTCAAACGGATCTCGACAAAGAAAGGGTTAGCCTATCGCTTTCCGCAAGATTGCGCGCGAAACATTTCTTGGTAATTTTCTTCCGCTTCGTGTATTTCTTACATGCTGCCATATAAACGCAGCACTTGACAGCGCTGAGTCCACCGATGTGTTGCGTAATGCTTGCTGTTGAATTAAAGACACGGTACAGTGTTGATAACAATAATGATTTCTGCTTGAGCGTAGCAGAAGAAGTTTAAAGTGAAAAGATATTCCTGAAAGAAAGAAAAAGATCGGTGTTTGTTTGCGAGAAGAAACCGTCCGCATCCGCGACTTCGCGGCGCATACACTGTTATTAAAAATCATGTCCCTCCGCTCGAGGCCACCCTGTCTACCAATGGGAAGCATAAATCTTCGCCGGATCGGATGATTGACGTCTATTTAATAGAAACGCAACTATACAAGGATGATGCGGAATAACATTAACTTGTCCGGGAGTCGAGGGGGCTGGTCTCGCCGCGACGGGTGGCCATTGTACCTCCGTGGACCCCTGCGAGCCTCAGCCTTTCTCCCATTCTTATGCCTGCCAGCTCCCTCGTAAAGTCAAACGTTGACACTAGCCGCGGGACATCGACTTCATGGCCCCGAAACTCTTTTCCTTGTACCTCTCGCGTACTTTTCTTCTGTCGCACACTTCCTTCTCGCGCACGTTCCACGAAGCAGCTCTCTTTCGCGCGTATATTATTATTACCGAGCTCGCGAACGCCGACCAGGAAGAAACGAACGCGACATCGCATAATCAAGGGTCACGGGTTATTTTGTAGATTGACTGTGTGGGAGTATCGCTGGTACACACTTGTTAGCTAATAATGTTCGAGCGAAATAGAAATGAATCCAGATTTCGTGGTAGCCACAGGAAATAATATGTTGTTTGTAATTTCATCTGGTTTAATATTTATGTAAAAAACAAGCTTTTAGTGTATGCATACGCGAATAGTAAACAAAGATTATGCGCGTATAAGCTCTCAAAGGTGAGCCAGGATTGCGTGTGCGTCAGCGTTAATATTGATCTCAAGCGTTGCGAGCTAAAAATATTGGTTAGAAATGCTTATCGCGAGAACAGCCTTTGCTTTCTTTCACTATTTTCAATATTTTATCGGTATCTTTGCTTTAATTCTATAATCGAGGTTAACATTTCGCTTTGCGAACTGCAACGAGCAAGCGTTGCAATGAGAACCTTATGCAAGCAACCTTATGCAAAACTTCGAAGAATTTCAAATTAAATCGCGCGCTTGGTTTATCACGCTATACACTACGACGAGGCACTTCGTTCGTTAAATTAGGAGGTTTATAGGTGCATTAGCAAACTTAACGACCTAATCAAAGCAGCACGGCATCAGAGAAACCGCGACGGAATTGATGTGAGCATCTTGACGCGGGCTCAACGCCTCAAGCCAAAGCAACAATGTTTTTTACCTTTATCGATTTTTTTATGGCTATAAAAAAGATTATTTCTTACGAATATGACTTGAGGCAGTATATTTTCTCTGTTATTAACAATTTCTCTAAATTTAATATATGCAATGTAAATTAAAGAAACTTCAAAACGTTGAACTTAACGGAGAAACGTTAAAGCGCGCATTTTTACGCGTCGCCAAACCTTGACAAAAATTTCTTTCTTTCTTATACCTGCTCCAATAAAGTACTCGGTAACATGATACCGGTCAACGTGGTCCGGCGAGATCCTAGTCGTACTTTAACGTCAGCCGCCCCGCGATGCGGCCCGGGGGGAGCCGCGGGCAAGAACGGAGAGCCTTAAAACAAGAGGAATATGAGACGCGAATAAGACGAGGCGGAGGTAAGCAAAAGGAGCACGACGAGGCGAGCAGAGGAAGGAGCACGGGTTTGCTTTTCGCTCCGTCGGCGAGATCAAGGTGGCGCCACGCCTCCGGACCGCCTCCTCTAATCATCGACTCATTACTCATTAGTGCTAATGAGCCACGCGCATCGTCCATACCTACCCAGCTAGATGCAACACCTAGAAAATCGCCAAAGTACCGGGTACAAAAGCTTCTCGCCATAGCACGCAGCCACCTCTGGCAGCACCTTTCTCCGCCGCGCTGCGTGACGATAACGTGCACGCGAGCTGGCTAGAACGCGCGCGATCCATCCTCGGGGATCGATAAGACCACAACATCGGTTACGTCGTGAAATGGAGCCGCTTCACGGACGGTCAGCTGACGATGATTAACGACAACGCTAATGGAAAACGTCTCCGTCCGTTTATTACAAAGATCCGACCGTGACTTCAACGCACGCCTGAAATTCCTGGGAAGACAACAGCGGATAAGTTTCTCTAAAATGGAAAACCTATCATCTACTTAAATCCCGCTTCTGATTATTCAACCGGAATGATACAGTCATCCGTGAAAATTGGATGACGCATTGAATGGAATTACATATTTTTGAATGCACGATACAGAGCTCGACGATAAACATAATATTCTGAAAATTGAAAAAATCTGTATATTATTACGATGTTATTTATAACATCACAGAATTATATTATTGAATTTTTTATATTTTAAGCTGTGTCTTTACAGTAATACTTAAAACGAAAGATGATAATTATTTTTTTACGCATACGTACTTACTTGGCGTATTTATGATTGTTAACCTACAAGTACACATGGTTCTTCACTGCGTAATGCAACAAAGGGGATGATTTTTGGTTCTCGCAATATCCCCGGTTTCCCATAAAACAAGCCATGACATCGTGCCCAGCGAAGCGACCACGTGTGACGAACGCTCGCGCAGAATGCGCTCAGAGCTGCGTCTCGTTACATCCGTCACAGCCGTCGGCCCGTAAAATTGGCGCCACCTGCCACCCTCTCAGAATCCGGCTTCCCGTTGCTGGTGGAGATTCTGACTCATCCCATCGGCTCGAAGTATTTAATGCATTTATAATACGTGGCTTAATGACCCCTAGCCTAACCCATCATCTTTAGCGGAATTTATTACGAATCCAACAACCGCTTTGTGCGCGAAAGAAATTTGCTTGTATTATTCATCGACCACGCTTTCTTTTATACTGGCAAATCTGTAATTTTTTTTTTATTCGAGAAATATGCGTGTGATAATTTTGAATCCGTGACATGAAGGATCAAAATGCGCTTTATTGGAATCTTCTCAGACTCATTTTTTAACTCAGAGTTAATATAATAAACGAAAACGGAAGATTTTTAATGAGTCTCGAAGAAAAAAAAGAGCGTTCTATCCCGATACTGTAAATGACTTAATTAAAGTAACCGAGTTTAGGCGCTCATTTGTTTCCAGCTTAAAGGAATAAGGGATCATTACATTACATTAGTCCAACACACCGGAGGGGTGGCTTCGGAGTTGCGAGGGTAGACAAGACTTGATGTACAAAATATAATGTGATTGTTTCCGAACCAACGGCCGAGCTGGGGACGCTCCGCTGGCGATGACTTCATCCCCATCTGATCGTTTTCATCTCAGAAAGCCATTCGCAGTGGACCGATGTTAAAAGCGAAAAGAAATGCGCATCCAAATTTACTTTGATCGCAAATCACTCTTCGCAGCACTGAAATGTTGTTTTCGATCCTTCCCGTCGGCTCAGTAGCTTGACTATTCGGTAATGTAAAAAAATCAGAGAGTGATATTCAATATCGAAAATATACCATCTTATTTTACGTTTCACGATTTTGATGTTTGTAATTTTCGATATCGCAAACTAAATCAGTACCGGAAACGCGCGCCATGCCCGGGTTCTTTTTAACGTCGAAGAAACGATGTACGAAGGAGACATACCGGTAAAGCTAGGGGAGAATCTAGCTGATCGGCAAGAACAAAGCTCGCAGATAGGCCTGGTCGCATTGTCCCGCGGCTGTTTGCGTCCGTTTGTTCCGGAGCAGACGTCCGACGCACATTGTGCCATTCGACGTTCTCGCCGTGTACCATTGGCTCCTCTCGCCAACTGCGAGGAAAGGATTACCAGTGAAATCCTTTAATGGCATTGTTGGCATTTGAATAACACGAAATATGATACGAGAGATCAAGCCCTAGCTCCTCGGTTCCCTCCTCTCCGCTTACTCTCTAAGCTCCGGCTTGGGGGTCCTCGGGTGTAGGGTTACGCGCTGTTCTACGCGTTGTTGTTCGTCCGGATTAATTGTTGGCAGCTTGTCGATGGGCAGCGCGGTATAATAGCGAGAAATATTTGTAGATCGTTACCGAAGCATTCGCATAATTTTGCCCGCGACTAATAATGGATTGTACTTCTTAGTGAAATATTATAGAAAGAGTTGAAATCGCTTCAATCTCTTCAATTCTCTCGATAATAATTGTGCAACTAAATTTGAGTGCAGGAATTTGTTTAATTCAACAGTAAGATAGAATCGAAGTAGAAATCGATTTAATCTCCTGTCGCCCTAGGCTTTAGTTGTGCACCGCCCATTTGCCAAGGAACAATACTCTCTCTAATGTTTTTATAATACACGCTCATTTTAGATTCCACCCTATGGTCAAATTTTTATCTTACGCACGAATCCTTGCCACACCTAATTTTGCAGATAATAATTGGTTGAGGAATGTAATTTATAATTCGATTGAATTATAGTGTTTAGCGTTAGAAGCTATGTGTTAAGAAGATTTGATGAGAGCGATTGTCAATAATTGTATTATATATGTTTCTTTACTTAATTATTTTCCGCGTTAAACTTTGTAAGATAATTATATTTAATTTTTTGTAGTTTGCGCGACAATAATTTTACGGACAAAGTCCTGCTGAGTAAAGTTTTTAACGTTAAAACAATCGATGAATGCGGTTGCGTATGGAATACCAGTCACGCAGTCGGTGAGAGTTTGCGAAGTCAAAAGTCTGACTGTTTAAATTACTCGCAGAAAAGCATTAACTTGTTAACGTCGTGCCCCGTACGTGAGCGACTACCGGTCATTCCGCCGTGTCTTGCGTGACTATTATTTTTTCTTAAAGAACGTTCATAAACCGGACACTTTAGACGTTCAGCATGCACTACGGTCTATTTAGTATTCACGGTGTCGCAGAACGCATGAACGAGGAACGAATACGAATCTTTCTTTCGTTGGTATGAAGTTTATTTTTACCGGTTACGAAAGGATTAATGAGGTAACATTGAAAAACAGATTTCGTAGAAAACGCTGCAGAGTAACACGCGTGAAACGTCTTAAGCACACGTTCTATATTTCAATCTACTAAAAGAAATTTAATACAAATGAGACTCGCGGCAAATTGTTTAATCAATGACATTAATAGTGGAAAGCGCTCGATAATCGTTTCTAACTTTTCTTTATTTTCTGCTTGCAGGTGAGTACATAGACATGTTGTATAGCATGCGATCAGTCGTGTTCCCCAGTGCCTGTCGTGCAGCTATCGGTGAGTACCTTAGTTATCGCAAAACGAGGCATCTAACGATGTGACGCTAGATCCAAACACGCACATGTTACGCGGTCGTAATTGACGGTTAAAGCGCATCCAAGGCGTGCTCCTGCAAAGCACGCTCCGTAAAATAGCTCGGCGGTCGCCGTCTTTGAAGATACGAGTGTAAACAGACGATACACTTGACGCCGCTGGAGAATGGCGGTGGCCGGGCGTGGAGGCGCGAAAAGGATGAGGAAAAGGGCGGAAAAAATGAGACGGGAAGAGAGGTAGGAGCGGAGGGGGCGATCGTAGGACCCGCGGCGATAATTCAAGCAAAAGGATGCATCAATCCTGCGGGCCCTCCGCCTCTCTCGTCCCGCCGGCACTCCCCTGTCCAGAAATAGAGTGATGTTCGTGGCGCTGTTTCTCTCACCGTCCCTCCTCTCGTCGGCGTTCCCACAAACTCGGTCTCCCCCGGGAAAAGCCGGATGACTGCCGATTTTTCCTGCCCGCACTCCGCCGCGCAACGTTCCCCCACGACGCGTCGTACAGCGCGCACTTTACAAACATAAATCTCCGCTCGCACGCGCAGGGGTCGATGCCACCCCCGAAACTAATCGAATTCGGATTCGCGCCGATTTGGCGTGATGCATTCTGCTTTGTTCGGACGCGACAGGTTGTCATGGATTTTACATGAAAAAAAAAACAAAGTTATTGTACATGTCATTTTAGCTTGCGTCGGATTAATATTAAATGCGACTTCTTAGACATTATGATATCGATTACTCGTTTAATCGAGATTTATGACGTTAAATTCAAGGATCATTTTGTAGCGCGTTATCAGCCTGACGCAATGAAAATATAAGGAAAACTGAACAGTTTGATAAGTTGAAAAATCGCCCGCCGAAATAAACAGTGCGTAATCGGAAAAGAAATGAATTTAGTGCCACGCGAGTTAACAGAAATTAATTTATCGCGGTGATAAATTGTGTCTCGCGTGCACTTAAGCCGTCCTTTACCCCTTTCACTATTAATGATATTACTGAGGTCGCAGTAGTCCGGGGAGAGCAATTAAATTTCTTCGCCCTGAATTGGAAGTAAAAGCACAAAACGTTTTCGCACAACGTCTGTTAACATCGCGTACGCGGCGGTGTTATGAATCCGTTTTGCGGAATTATTTATCTTTTAATCTCGCGTGAAAGCTTCATTTATTGGCGAGAGTGCTCCGCGTGCAATAAAACTTTTCTCGTTGCGCGGGCCGATATCATAACATTTTTGTCCCCGTGCGTTTTATTGGATTGAGAGCCGCCAAAGTGGCGATCATTTGTATCAATTTGCCGCGTGTTGCAAGAATCTACCCACGAAATATAGTGATAGCGCGTTCCTTCGAGTTTTTACGGAATTGCGTTCTCATAAAAATTACGTGGACACGTGGCGAAGTCGTTTGCGGTTGCTCTTCGGTATTTCTCTGCGAAAATAATGTGTTCGACGGTTAATATTAAAGATGAAGACTTTGCGCGTGCAAATAATTGCTGAAAGTTCAGCGCTTTACCGTCAAACAAATGTCAAAAACTTGAAAGCGACGCATTAGCTTTTCTCCTTGCTTTTTTTTCTGAAAACAAAATCTAAAGTCGTTGATCCCGCTATTTGTTGAGCTGTTCGTTTCTACTGTTTTTACATTTTCACTCGGGGAGCAAAGGAAAAAAGAGAAAAATACGCTTGTATTTCTGCCGGAAGTAGCAGCACTTAATAACGCGTACGCGGCTCGCTCGAATGGTCACAACAAAGTTAGCACTTAGAGATTTAAAGGCAGTTAGAGTCCGGAGGTTCTCGCTCTCCACTTTCCCATCTGATTTAGTAAAACGCATCTTGGGACATTCGGCCTAATACATTTCGACCGCGTGTATAGTAGGGAGGAGACTCGAGTCTGAAGAAGAAGCGTCTTCTCGTAGAACAAAGCTCGCCGCCTTCGCCAGGCATCAGGCACCTCCTAGCTTTCGCTCTTTTTCTTTTTGACGCCGGGAACGTTAACCAGATCACCGGATGCCCGGGACACTTTTCTCACCCACTCGACGTCGTTATCTACGCCGCTGAGAGCGGGACGGCCATAAAGCGAGACCTGTTTCGTACTCGGGTCTTATTGAAAAGTCCCATTAATTTCGCATTCCTCGCAGCAATAAAGTGCGCGTCTATCGGCGGGCGAATTCGGTGTGTACTTATCGCGAACCGCTGGCAAGATAAGCCGGAAGAAGTAGCGGGAGGGATGAGCCAACGCGCGTCGATGGACCGCGAGAGAATCATTTATCGCGGTTACTCTGTAATTTTGTCATCCGGCGACTCCGTTCTGCGGTTACCGATGCTCGTTAAGGCCGTACGCAAAGTGCCGTGATTATTGCCACCGCGATAGCACCTTCGCTCGTCGAACTTCATAAAGAAGAGATTACCTAATGGCTTCTCCTTATCTTATTAACCCTCGATATACCTGTGCCGCTCGTTCCGCTTATCTTCACGTTAATATCGAGCTGCTTACGCCAGATGGAAGTCTCTCGCCGCGCTCGCGTGTGTGGGTGATTACGCGTTTCTCGCTGCGTGTTTTGCGTGCAACCGGGAGTAATAACGCAGCTGCGGTAGCGCGAACGTGGGTTTCAACGGTCCGTCGACTCTTCACTAGATACCTCTGCGATCCTGGGCCTCCAAAGGTCTCTATTTCCATTCTCGGAAATAATTGCAAGCGAATCTCGCCGTTTCTAGCATCCGCGCGTGCTTTGCGTTTTCGACTTCCGTTCGACTTCTGCAGCTTGAACGATTTCTTCGGAAAGATCTTATACATGCAAGCTGATGTAAGGTTTCCCGAGTTGTATCACACTGGTGCGTTGACTTCTCGTTGCACGAAACACTACCCCTCGCGGCGTTCTCGCGTGTCGACGACGTTCCGACGCACGTTCGGGGCGCACGTTGTTTCCCCCGTCGCTCTCATCAATGTTGCAGATCAGCACGCAATGACCCCAGCTGACACGGGCCGCGATACTCTAAGTGGTTTTGCTCATAAAGCTGTAACGGCTAGGATAATGCCGTTAGTAAGTGTTCTTAAGTATGGGGATGAGTAACACGGGTACAAGAGCGCACATGCGACCCGCGAGAAAGAATGTCTCATCGCGATCGAAGTAGCTTTTATCGCGAACAAATCAGCGCGAGTCTTCATATTCGAACTGTCTGACAAAGTGAATTGCAAATTATCAAAATTTACGACAATTAATGGTTTAAAAAGGTATTTAAAAAGTAGCGGATTTTTTTATTTATGGCGCATCTTAGCATTTTGTAAAGTCTGCGCGTATAGCTATTTCTAATCTGGTTATTTCAGGATTTATAGCACGATCGCGTTAATAGGCTCTCTTGCCTGCATTGTTGCTCCTAAATTTATAAACGATTTCCACGAATATTAAACGTGAATACATTAGACTGACGGCTATTCGTATACATTACTAACAGGTATCGGACGAATAATAGTCCATAAATTCGAACGATTTATGCAAGAAGCTTCGCTTCGATGTCTCCGCGACGTAAATTATGCGGCTGTCCGTATTTCATTGAATGCAGAAGAATACTTCACAATTCCGAAGGTGATATTTACATTTTCCTTCTGACACGATTTGCGAGCGCGGTTTGGGCGGGGTCAACTAACGCTCCCGCGTTATTTTTACAATCTCGTTTCGGTGCCTCCATTGCGACAGCTCTCTCGTGTCTTACAAACTCGTGCGCGCATAAAGAGAGGAAAAAGTTCGACGGGCGGTATCGCGTTACCGGTAGGTAAGGCGCTTTTCTCTTCCTTTTTTTCGCTTTAGAAGGAAGAACGCTCGGCCGAGGGTCTAATAAAATTGAGACACAGCAAGAGTATGATGAGTTGCCCAAAATTCGACCTGACATATAAGCGCTCGGGCTTTGAAGGCTGAGGTAGAAAATACACACAGGGTGTATCCGCCTCTTGTGAATTAAGAATTCCTGCGCTGCTAAAGATGAGAAGATTAAAAATTCTTATGTAGAATGTAACTGGATCAGTGGGCCAAAATTCGCGAAACGATCAGTTTGGAACGAAATATCCAGCGAAAATGTAATTTATTTCCGTTTTCTTAAAAAAAAAATTCTCTCTGAGCACCATTGTAAAAAGAACAGACTCGATTATTGTCATATCTGTAATATTTGTCTACCCCTTGATAAAGTCGATTTAGAAAATCTCGAAGAACGCTCATTAAGTTGTCCGATAGAAATCACTGAGAGACAAATCGCGTGGCGCATTCAACCGTATGCGCCCGATATCACGCTAAATACGGATATATTTAGGTAATATATAGTAATAGCCATTTGATGTGTCCGTGTGATGAGGATCGTCGTTCTGGAATACTTACGGCCGATCGAACGCTAGGCCGAGAGGAGATTCTAATGAGAGCTCGCTCACTCACTCTCGCAAGATAAGCGTCGCGGCTGGGTAGCCCGTAACACGACGCATTCGTCCGTGCATTCCTGTCCGGTTTCCTCCTTTTCTGGTCGCTCCCTGCACCCTTCGACCCCCCTCCGCCCCGTTTCGTGCGCCACAGCATCTACTGCGTCTGCAGTACGGCTCTTCCCCATCCTTCCCGGTCGCACGGGCCTATCTCTCCAGCATTCGTTTCCTCTCTTTACTCCTTCTTCCTCCTCTCGTCCCTACCTGATCGCCCCCTCTCCCCTTTCTGCTTCTTCTTTTCTCTCCCTCACCCTCTCCTCGCCTCGCCGTCGTCCACCCCCGGCGTCTTTTGTCTTATTATTTTGTCGGCGCGCGCGGCCGGCAGGTATATCTCTCCTTCTACACGGCACTCCTCTCTTCTCTCCTCTCACCGCGATCCCCGCATATAAACATCGCGGCTTTATCTGAACGTTTTATAGCGTTGAGGTCCCCGCCAGCCGAGGGGATCGGCCGGGATCACCCCGAAGAAGGAGGAGAGAGCCGGATCGGTGCCGGGCTCTCTTGTACGAAGCGTGCGCGCGCGCGCGGAGCGAAGATCACGGATTCACGGCCTACGCTTCTTCGACTCCTTCGCGATCTTCTCCGTTCCCTTGTGTGTTCCTTCCTTCGTTCCTGTCCGTCGTCGTTCTCCTCCTGTCCCGCCGCCAATTACAATGTTCGCTTTTGCAAATTTCTGTCTTTGTCTCGCGCTGCCTGGCGCGATCAGCGCCGAATTCGAAGGACCGGGCGCCGTTCTCCAAGGACCCGATGTAATGATAAAGCGTCCTCGCGGCCCCCCTTACAGGACATCGTCGTAAGGAAAAGGAAAAGAAAGGAAACGGCTGAAGTCATTTGCATACTCCGCTCGGGTCTCCTTCCCTTCGTTTCTGTCGTCCTTTCTTTGCTCTTCTTATTGGCTTTTTCCGCATGAAATACTTAAAGTGATCATACATTCCGCTAAAATGGTGGAGAAAGAACGCAGTTTGCTGTTCTTATTTTTTTCAATACGGTTGGTTTAGCGATGCAGCTTCTTACTTTCAAATTGCTTTTAAATCTTATTTTTAAATTGATTTTTACATCAGTGAGATACATGGAACTCTTTGTTGACCATGGGTGATCGCGAATCACCTGCGTATATTGCCAACTGCATATCTCGATCGAGAAAATTAATTCCGTCAAAGCCGCTACGGTTAGACAGCGATTGAGCTGCGGAAATATAATAAATCCGGGATCGGTATCACGGGGACAGATCTTAATAAGTATATTAATAAGCATATATCAAATCACTTATTCGACGGCTATCATATTTTATTACTGCGTAGTTAGCTAGACCAACGATTGGATTTGTCATTGAGAATTATAATTTATTGTAATTACATCAATTCTAATCACTCACCGCTTTTTTTTGTTATTCCTGCGGTTTGCGAAACGATCGCCTGTCAGTCGCCTTGAAAGTTACGGTGATAAACCGATAAGCATGTAAATTCATTCGCACAACGTGTCGCGCATTCGAGGCGAGTCGCGGTCGCCTCGCAAAATTACGATGTGCAACCGGCGCATGCTGTCCGAAATATAAAAAAACTTTACATTGCGCGAGTTATTTGCACGAAGCGTTTTATTATTCCGCGTTGTCGGAGAGCGCGAAATAAATCTAATAATAATGTCGCATTGAGGTATTTATGTATTTTGCGCATCGATGTAGTACTCTTTCTCTTCAGGAACTAATACAGGATATTGAATAAAATCAGCCAACACGTGCAGACGCAACACAAGATTTTGCTTGAAAAATATATTACAGAATATATTGCGGAATGCTTTTTTTTACGCAAGATTCTATATATATACCCAATGACTTGCGTGAAATTGTGCTATCAACGTATAATTCATTTTCATACATATTATCTCAGTTAGATTAACATATCTTTTTAAAGTGTTTCCGTGTTTTTGAAAAATAACTTAAAGTAATTTGCGCGAGTAATTCGCTGTACCGGTTTAATTGAGAATTTAATTATTGTTTGCTCGTTAATTATCTTTGCATTAAAAATTGTTTTGAAGATAACTAGATCAGGATCTCGGTGCTTATAATGTTCGTTTTTATACAACCATAATTTTTATCTTTCTTTTTTTTCTTTTTTTTATATAAATAACGTAAGAATTTTTTTTATTTTTTGTATTATTACGTATATTAATTTTATTGTCACGCTAACTGATACGTGATTACCGTTGAATATCACACGTTTCAATTTTTCACAGGTCGAAAGAACACTGTTGACACTAGAAAATGTATTCGCGCGTCCAAGAAACGCCATTATTCGCAGACACTGCTCTCAAAGGCTAGGCGTAAAGATGAGAGTATTTGAAGTTTCTTTGATGCACGTATGGTAAACACGGTTATTAGTAATTGTTGTTTGAATGGATGCCAGTTGCACGCTTGTTTGTGTCAGTCGAGATAAGTCTTCCTGCAAGTGATGCGCGACTTCGAATCTATTACGCGTACAAAATCATTTGTTACTTCCGTTTAGAGTTTGAATAAAGTGTCTTTGAGACATGTGCTCGTGCAGCAACTGACTCGAAGTGCGCCGTAACATTCATTAATTGAAAACGATCCAGCACGAGCTCTATTTCACAAGATGCCTTGCGTGCGAACCAACGCTGCGCACTTAGTTAGCCATCTAACAAATTTATTTCTGCCAAGATCGCGATTATATTATATTACGTTTAGAAAGTCGCAATTAGTTTCGCGTTGCTTGGTAAAAAAATTAATTAATTATTCTTCCAGTGAATATACCATGTTTATGAAAAAATGTTACATATTGCACTTGATTATTATTTACTGCCAATTTGCAATCGTTAAAAGCTTAATTTAACATCCGAGATATGCAAAATCAAAGAAACTTTCGCAGCATTTGCGATAATATTTTACGAAATATTATGCATGTGCAATCTTATTTGTAATATAACTTTATCATTGCGTTTATAACACTTAAAAGACGGATAACACGATTTTCTAGTTATTTGCGTTTTTTTTTTTCAACATAAGATATCTCTTTCTATAATAACGGCACATCAGGCGCAGGAGCTTTAAGATCCCTCCAGCTCGTCACAAGTTATGCGTAGCCCGTATGCGAGTAATGTTCGTTGGTAAAACATCGAGATAAGAGCCAATTAGCTTATCAATATAGAAGGTAGAAGAAAAAGAAAAACAATACACGACACACAGCAATTACAGGCCTACGTTGAACGGAAACGAAATCAACAAAAAGATAGGAAAAAACTTACGTAGCTATCACTTTTATCGCAGACTCATAAATAATGCCTAATATAAGCCCAGTTTGCACTCGGTGCATCTTATGCATTATTTAATTCCGTTGTGCAGGATAATTTTTAGCGCAAACAGCGACGAACTGGTTGTCGCAAGGTTCGGTAGAATACGTGCAAACACTCGATATATGTCTCGCTTTCGCGTGACGATTCTCGGGCAGTTCTGCTTCCGATACCTTGCCGTCGCTCCGCTTCGCGACATGAAAGAAGAAGGTGCGCGTGCACGACGTGGCTCTCTCGATCTCCACTAACGATACAAAGGACAAAAAAGCGCGAGAGCGACTGTAAAATTTACGAGGCCTAACTCGCTCTCCGCGATACGCTGCTCATCGGGCGTTTAACGATCGTCGCACAGCGACTACCAACGAGGTTCGACGATATTTACGACGAACGATTTTTCGAACAGCGTATTGTGAGGTAAGGAGTGGGTGTGCATGATGTGTCATCAACCGACGCGTGTAGACTTCCATATAAATAGTATTATATTTCACATTTTGTTACAGTTCAATAAATATCTTTCAAGTTTTATTTACATAGGCGGCGAGGGGACGCGGGGAAGTTAATAAGAGAGAACCTTTAACCGTGGTCGCGATCTTCTTTGACCGAAACTGCAAGACGAACGTGCGTAATCAGTGCGTAGAAAGCTTCATTTGAAAAACATCATGAGAAATGATGATCATGTTAACTCTTTGAATGATAATACTTGCAATTTCAGACTTAAAAATACACGAAGATGTCGAAATAAAAAACATCACATTTAAATTAATTCAGAAAACTGGTAAGGAAAATATTTTTATTGCCACTTGAAATCTGCATTTTAAATAATTATCAGATGCAGATTTAAAAAGTGAAACGCAGAAAATAAAAGTTCGATTGCTTCATTCATTTGATAATAAAATTTTTCTACCACAAGTTAAAGGTTTTCACGCGCACAACGTTGTTGTAACCCGACGTTACATTGCATTGGCCGTGAATGATAATTCTCTGCAACTATCTATAATTAACAAATATTTCGCAGCGACAGTAGAAACGAAATCTGTCCCTAACGTCGAAGTATTTATGGCACTAATCTGATCGTCTGCGTGCAATCACGTATTCACCAAACATCACATATACGCAATTATTCTCGCGAATTGCTTTCGACACACACTAAATATCTTCGGGATACCAGAAACATATATGATCTCTAGAGTAGAGATTTTGTGAAATCCAAGAAAATGCAGATTGAATTCCTCAGATGACTGGCAGTGAGTGCGTTGAAGAACGAGAACTTTTCGTTAAATCGGAACGTGTCCTCCTGCGTCACTAATCTTTAGCCGACGATAATTCACAGTTTTCGCATAATAATTATATGATTAGCGGTTTTTTACTCGCGCCTCGTAGTCAATGATTAAAGTCAGTAAATGCAGGAACATATAACGAGTTTGCGAGATCAATTCACGAATCATAATCGGTTAACAGCGTCAATCACATTACAATTTCTCAAGCGCGCGACTATTCGTTAACAATTCTCTGGTGAGTCTCCACACTTGCTTCGCCGCGTTCTCCAGGCCGCTGGGCGATTTCCCCTTGAAGAGATCGAGATTCGGTAGAAAATAGTGCGGGCATCTGCGGCACTGCAGGCAGGAAATCAGCTGCAGGAAGATGCCGTTTATCCGCTCGGCCAGGCAGCCCTCGTCCCACTCCGCCTCGTGCGGATGCTTCTCGCACTCGTAGAGCAGCAGAGTCTTCATGTGATAGCTGGTAACTGGATTACCCGGCAGATCTAGATGCCGGTCTCTGAGAGTCTTCAGTATGCTGAGGCAACGCTTTCTGCTCGCGCCTTGCAGCAATCGATTCTCCGCGTCGATGAAGGACAACGCCCAGGCGTCGCCTTCCATGGCGGACTGCTTGCCCTGCAGACCTATGCATTCCTTCGACAACATGTCGAAACCTTCCGCCTTCACTTCGGCGACGATGTTCGGATGCGGCCAGGGTATGTGCGCGATCGGCCAATGGGAGGCCGATCTCGGCCAGAGCCCGGCGCACTTGAACGCCGGCGTGATCTGCACGACGTATCGCTCTCTTATCCGCAGCTTCACCTCGGTGGTGTCGGCGATCATCTTAACCGAGTCTCGATATGTGCACTTATCGCACGCCTGCGCCACTAGAGTCTGGAATCGCGAGCGTATCTTTCTAGCCGATAGATAGCCGGACGCGGTGATAAATTCGACCCAGAGAGACATGGACCTTTTGCGCCCGTCACTGAGTTTCAG
This sequence comes from Linepithema humile, assembly GCF_040581485.1. Taxonomy (NCBI): domain Eukaryota; kingdom Metazoa; phylum Arthropoda; class Insecta; order Hymenoptera; family Formicidae; genus Linepithema; species Linepithema humile. Next base: position 20,507,758 of record NC_090134.1, read on the forward strand.
CACGGCGCAGCCGGGCAGAGTGCCGTCGTCCACGAAGTTCAGCACGCCCATCTGATTCAAGTAGATGACGATCTCGAATTCCGTCGGCGAAATCACGTCGAGGCCGTCGAACCGGCCGTTGTAGTCCGTCAGAGACGAGATAAATCTCGGCTCCTGCACCTCCACTTCTTTCAAAACGTCCTGCACCACTCGGCACACCTCCTGGATCGTCTTCGCCACCTGGCTCTTCCTGGTCATCACCCGCTCGCCGAAATATTTATTGAACTGATAAACCATTCTGGAGTGCGACGAAATCATATCAGGCGGCACCAGCATCGTGGACCGCGCGTAGTGCACGAATGGTCACTGCACGGTCTTCAGCTCCTCATTGCATTCTGACGTTTTCACAAGCTTTCCCACCGCTTTGCGTTGCCATCGAGCTGTCTCGCACGGTCTACCGCATTGTGAGAGCACGGACAGGCTTGTCGCTCGTAAATCGACGTGAAATTTTGTTAGATTCACCCTCGGTATCCGGATCGTGTTCGCCAGGACGCGCCGTACGCCGGGGGATACCAACGCAACGAAAAGGCTAGGTATCACGAGCGTCTCCGTCCAGAAGCAGATTGCCGACTGCGCTGTTGTCTACCTCCTCCGCGTCACCCACTCTTCGCGGCAAGCACAAGCATACAAGAACATTGGCACCGCCTCTTCCAACGGATTACGCCTCCCGACAAGATTCCTTGCCCAACCGGTGGTGCCTCGTGCCAGACGGGCGTGGTTAGCTGCGCCAGACCGACAAGATCGATCCGGCACACGAGGCACTCTGGCAGCGTTTGTGTGTAGCGTAGAGGGACGAGGGTAATGCGAGGTAACCCTCGTGGTAGCCCTTCTTCCTCCCCATGAATTATGTAGGAACCGCTCGGTTTATTTCCCATCCGCGAGGGCTCCGGTTCCTCCCCCCCGCAACCCTTTTAGTTATTCCGAAATTTTCGACATGGTGGACCATGGTCGTGTCTGTACTGCCGGATAGAGTTACCTCGAGCTCCTTCGCATCAAGGATATTTTGTTTACAATAGGTCGGCATTGGCACTCAGTGAACTGTAATAATTATCCCTCATTATTGCAGCTAGTTGATTGACATCAGAATCATTGAAAAATGTGGCGCTTTGAAGCATGAATAAACTGATTTGAATATCTGACACGAGACATCGGCTGGAAGAACATTTGATTTTTTTAATTCTTGAATAACTAAACAAATATATTCTTATAGCAATAACTATAAAAAAAAAACAATATTATCTTTTACACAATTGCATATTTTAATCATTATCTTAATCGTTTAAGTATTTTTTTTAACAATTCTATAAATTTTTATATTATCAAGCAAATAGTTAAATTAAATTTGTTAGCAGAAGTAGCTATTCGTATATAATGTTGATGTTGTCCACCGTAAGAATACTACTGATTTTACATGATATAAAATGAAGAAGAAAGCGGGAGGAGTTAAAAAAGATTAAAAAACATTAATATTTTAACGATGAAAATGCTGCAGCTTTTTACAGTGAAGAATGTGTATTAATTTGAGATCTCACAATCAATAACGATCTTTACTGTCCGTGTTAGAGTGCAATAACAATTATTGTACGCATTTGGAAGTAGTCGAATGTGTAGTAAAGCAAGGAAAGTGAATGGCACCGGTTAACGAATGTCAGGAAAGGAAGACGCGAAACGATTATGGATAAAATTAAGATAAGAACGTGATATTCCATGCTGGCGTATAATGAAGATGACAGTCTGTTTTGCTGCTAGCGCGCGCGAATCGTTTCAGAGTTCTATAACTTACACGCTAAGGTACAAATATGGCATAATAATGGTGCAATAAATTTATTATGATTTGATATACTATGAGAAACGTACTCTTGTAAAAGGACGGCAATTTTACGAAAAATCAATTAAGGAAATTATAAAATACACACGCACACGCATTAATTTATCGAATAACGTTACCAAGATGAGTTAAACGTTTCAACTCAAATGCTTGGAAATGGGATGTAATTTCTGGGTAGAATAATTTCATTGATTTTTAATAATAACGTTTAATTAAAGGTGATAAATGCATTTATTCATTATTTACATTCCATATTTCAAATAATGATCCAATTATAAAATAAATATTCTTTAAATAATATAAAAAATATGTATACCACATATATATACATATAACAATGAGCAGTCAAACCACCGTCGGAAGCTTGCTGGTAACCGATTATAAATATCAAATCAATAAGAATAACAAATCACATTATGCTGTAGATGAACATATAATTATAGCAATCGTCAATTGAAATGTATTACATATTTTACATAGGCAAGTAACGCGGATTTAGAATGCTAGAATGGTTCTGTTCCGTTAAAATATATTTTCGATATATAAAAATTCCGTCAAGAGAATTTTATACAGAATATTATTGAACATTCGGAGAAGATTAGATCTTCAGAATTTATTTTTTTATCTTATTGCAATTCTTGTATTTGTCGCTTGATAATTTGAGATGAAATAATTATTATCACACTAAACAATTATACGAGATATTCTATTTTGAGAAAACCAATCGCACACAATCCATATGTATTACGACATGACGCGTTATATTAATTATCGAGATATGCATTTAACACTTAACTAGTCGCGTGGAATATCGTGAGTTCGGCTGACGGAATCTTTATTTCACAGTAATATAAATTGTTTAAGTAAGGCATTGATATATTAACTTCGAGAGAAACCTTGTAACTTATCGAAATCTAACACGGAACTGTCATGTTGCATTATATTTCACGGCACGTTAAAATATTCAGCTGTCTGTAATATTTTTCTTTCGAATACTCGCGATAAATTTTATTCGATATTTATCTGTGCGGATATTATTGCGCTATTCGCTAATTAATCGTGCATTTTGATTTCCACGCGACTACTTGAACGTTAGAAATAAAAAAACTCTTTTATCTACCGAAGGATCATTATTGCTCGTTGAATCGTGATTGTTACTAAAAGAAACGATTTTCACTTGAAATGGTTTACGTGTCGAGAATCATTTGTAACAATGCACTATCTCTAAGCCCTTGATACAAGCGTGTATTAAGTAATAACAATAACTGCAATATCGTTCGCGTGTAGTATCGGAGAAGCATGTAATACCATGCGGCAGCAACGTTCTGAAAATTCTGTTACACGTATCAACGTGCGATTCCTCGCTCTTCGACTTGTCGCACGTTTTTCCGAAACAGGAAGATGCTAAAGTTTTTCCAGTGCGCGGCTGTTCGTAAGCAATTCCCTCGTGAGTCTCCAGACTTGTTTAGCGGCGTTCTCGAGACCGCTGGGCGATTTTCCCTTGAAGAGATCGAGATTTGGTAGAAAGTAATGCGGACATCTGCGGCACTGTAGACAGGATATCAGCTGCAGGAAAATTCCGTTGATGCGATCGGCCAAGCATCCCTCGTCCCACTCGGTTTCGAGAGGATGTTTCTCGCACTCGTGCAACAGCAGCGTTTTCATGTGATAACTGGTGACCGGATTGCCGGGCAGATCGAGATGCCGGTCCCTCAGGGTCTTCAGTATGCTGAGACACTTTCGGCGACAGCCGCCTTGCAGCAGTCTGGTCTCCGCTTCCGTGAACGACAGCACCCAGGCGTCGCCTTCCATCGCCGATTGTTTACCTTGAAGCGCGACGCTCTCCTTCGATAACAGATCGAAGCCTTCCGTTTTGACCTCCGCCACCAAGTTGGGATGCGGCCAAGGGATGTGCGGTATCGGCCAGTGCGCGGCGGATCGCGGCCACACGCCGGAACACTTGAACGCCGGCGTGATCTGCACGACGTATCGCTCGCGTATACGTAGTTTCACCTCGGTAGTATCGGCGATCATCTTCACGGAGTCTCTATAGTTGCACTTGTCGCAGGCCTGCGCCACGAGGGTCTGAAATCTCGAGCGTATCTTACGGGCGGACAGGTAGCCGGACGCGGTGATGAACTCCACCCAGAGAGACATAGATCTCTTGCGACCGTCGCTGAGCTTCAGCACGGCGCAGCCCGGCAGGGTGCCGTCGTCGACGAAGTTGAAGACGCCCATTTGATTCAGGTAGAGGACCACCTCAAATTCACCCGGCGAAATCACCTCGAGGCCTTCGTAGCGGCCGTTGCACTCGGTCAGCGAGGAGATGAAGCGCGGCTCTTGCACCTCGACTTCTTTCAGCACGTCCTGCACGACCTTGCACACCTCCCGTATAGTTTTTTGTACCTGACCCATGCGAGCCTGCACCCGCTCGGCGTAATACTTGTTCATCTGGTACAGCATCTTCGAAGGGCCGCCCATAATATCTTGTGGAACCAACATCATGACGAGATTGTCCGCTTCCGGCGATCCTGAGGATGTTCTTCCGCCTCAGACGAGCGTCGAGCTTCATTCTCTCATGCGCATATTCACTCGCGGATCAGCATGTCATTAGTATCGTTGTTGTTGTCGTCAATTGTTTTCTCATGCATGATTCCGACGGCGGCCGGACCGATCGCCGATGTCGCCCTTGATTTTCAAGCCCGAGGGGGGGTTGGTGCCGCTCAAAAATCGCAAGTTTTAAAAAAAAAGGTCGGAACGGGTTACGGATGAACGAACTGTGCGTGCCTAATCGTGCGGCAGGTGTTATACGTGCAACGAACGTAGCTTGAGGTGTCTCGCGCGCGCGACGACAGAGAGAACGCCGCTGACCACCGGCTGGTTCCGCTGCCGTTGTAGTTGTGTACCCTGTCCCGAAGTCCCGCCTCCCGAGAGAGAGGATCTGCACGTGGAGTGTGCGCGTTGTTACCACGCCTCCGATCGTTCCTCCTCTGTTCCTTCTGCCGCTCGCCGCACCGTCGCTATCGATGGGTAGCGATAAGCCATGCGGGTTACGGAACCCTATGACATTCCGTCACTAGCAATAATTTTCGATTTTTCATGATATTTCTGTCTCACCGCTCTCCGACTTCCGTATAAATTCTCACGAAATTTTATTAGAATTTTTCAGTAAGCTAAAACAAAAATTATGTATCGTTACTTGTAAGCAGGACTCATGAGAGATACTTTATGATAATTCTAAAGTGGCAAGAATATTATTTTTAAAAACAAATCGGATTATTTAACATTTCTACTAAGTTTAAAATTTATTTTTTTATCAAATATTATTACATAAAACAACAATTGGGATTGTTAAAGTTTGCAGTTATTTATTCTTTAAATGCAGCTATTAATTCCAGCTTGCATTTCTTGTACACCGATAGTTGAAAAAATTTTGTAAATAGATGAGAGATTTCCATGGTGTCATAATTTCAGTTCCGATCCAAATGAATATATACGATAACGTTTCGTTGAAAGGATCATTTGAATATTGGACACTGGCGTGAAAGTCGGAGAGTGTCGACGCCTTCCGTTTTTGCTCGCACACACGATGCTGCTTCAATTTTGATGGGACACAAACACGTATCGGCAGAGGCAGGTGCGCGCGACGAAAAATAGCTTACAAACACGAGATACTGAAGCCCACCTTTTATACCACTATCGTAAAAACGCACGCCACAGAAATATCCATCGAAGAATACCGATCGACCGAGTAGATACATCAGATATCCAACGCGCAAGATTTCGCCGATTAGAGCCTCCACACTTTCGGCAACCATCACTCTCCACTTGCTAGATTTTTTCAACCCTTTGTGTTAGAACGAAGAGCGAACATCAATATGCACGCAATGATGTTTTTCTCTTTTCATGAATTTAATTAATATTTTTAATATTTTAATTATTACTGAAAAAAACTTTTAAAATACTTTTATCTATTTACGTTCTAATTATCAGGAATTAATTTTATTTTGTCAAATTTTATAAAATACTGAAGACACATGGTAAACACTGGAGAAGCCTTCCACCTTTTTATTCAATTTACTCAATTACAACCCCCGGTCCATCACTGTCCAACTCGTTGTTTATGCTCCGATTGCCAAAGCTGCGGAGCGAAACGGCGAGTTATGCCAGCAAGTCGCGCCGCGTTCAATTCGTGCTTCTCGTTCGTGGATAATCGAATAAAGCTCGGGAATCCAATCTACTCCAAGTTGGAGTGGTAGATTGGTACCCGGCGGTCCCTAGTTCGCTCTCGCTAATACGACTTGATTCATGAGCCGAGCACGTGTGTCGTACTCGCGCTCTCTGTCTCGCTTTTCTCGTTTCTCTTCTCCCATCTTGCGCTCGTGAGCCGAGGGGTCAAACGTTCTGCTACATCAGCCCTCGCATTAAGGCAGAACCTGGGGGCTCCTTCCGCCCTAAATGTGCCTTTCATCATCCCATTCCGACTAATTCGTTTATCATCTGAATTATTTGTACACCAATGTTCTCGCGGCTCGGCTGGAAAATGACGCTTCGCGAAATCATGTTTTAATGCGAAATTATATCTGGAAAAATTTATTAGTATAAAAATGATATTCTTTTCAGAAAAATCAAATCTTATCGAGCTTGCAATCGACGATGGCTCGCTCGGCATTTTATTCTTATCGTGAAAAGAATGAATTCGGGCGATCGATGCATGCCAAAATATTTCATTCGACATTGTACCGTACAAATACAAGAACACTTTTGGTTTCTATTGCGTAGACTCTCGTCCATTGTATAATATTTCTATTGAGAATTGTGGCGCATCTTCTTGGGGCGATCACTTCGGTCTATGCAGACGGCATGTCGAGTCGACCTTGTAAATCAGCTCGGATGAACATCCCCGCGTAATCCCCGAGTAATCCGGGATTCGCTCGTTGAGCTTCGGCAGCCGGTAGAAAGACGGTGGCCGTGGAGTGCGTATTTCACGGTTTCTTTGTCAAATGGCACGGAAAAAAAGGTCTACCCGAATGTCGGGATTTTATCTCGAAGAAATCGCTCCGATTATTACGTAAATCTATCATTTGAGGAAAAAATTGCGGATTTCGAATGATTGAATAGTACAAAATCAATCATTTGGCGTAAAATACGTAAATATTTTTTATGAAATATTATAAAATAATTAGTTTTGGTAGAATTATAAGCTAGTTAGCTTGAACGCTTGAAACTACGCAACGTCGATTAAACGCCGATCGTTTACAGCACAATTATTAATAGCAGCGATGTCGCCTTTAATATCCTAAACATTCACGGACTAGTAGTTTAGACAAGTCGTTGAGCGCGACAGCCGGTCCGCTCGCATCTGTTACCGGAAACTGGTCGCATTATTTGCTGTTTTATGACACGTGGAAAACCCATATAGTGCGGGTTAATTAAATGGAAAAACATCGTCCGCTGTCTATCGAGCGTCATTAGTACAGACAGCTTCGTCGACCCATTGGTCGTCACGTCCTGTTCGTGTTTCGTGCTCGTCAGCGATTTCCTCGTTACGTTCGTTTCGTCAGATCTACATTGAGCTTCCGAAAGATTTTTTTTTGTCTACTCGCTCGGCAACAAATTTAGTGGAACGCGAGACGAGTCACGCCGCCCTTTGTGCGTTACATGCCGCGATGCGTTATCTCGCGCGATGCTGCGGTAATAAAGGTATGAGAACACGCACGTGAAACACATAACTCATCGCTTGGGATCACCGCGAATGTTTCGAGCATTAGCCGGCACATCTATAGAAACGGGCGCCGTTTGTTTGTGTCAGCAATTTTACGTTCAGTATTTTGTGCAATTCATTTTTATCGCGATTTTTTTCAACAACGTTGAATTTATAATTTTGCATATTTAAAAAATGTGTATATAAACATTAAACAAAAATTAAGTATATTGTCAATATTAGAAGAATAGAAGATAAAATTTCCAAGCTTTTTATCATGCATTAACAATATTTTCTCTAAAAAGAATTAAATGAATTATTGTTATCAATGCCGAGAACAACTGAGACATCGTGTAGAAGCGTAGCATTCCTTGAGCGATTATTCATGCGCTTTTTGCCATTCGCATCGCCGTGATTTCGAAAGAAGTAGCGCTTGAAAACGAAGAGGGGTTCTCGTAGGCGTCCAAGTGAGCCCGACGAGTGGAGCGGCGGGTCCATTATTGTCCGTCGCTTAATCTGTTTGTTGTATACCGCCAGCGGGCTGCTAAGTGGTATCCCATTCTATGGTACCCCTACGGCGTACGTAGTGCCAGCGAGCTGTGCGCGAGAGGGGGGCCCCCTTTGCGAACGCGACACATGTTGTTACATCACGTCACCCATTGTCGTCGCGGCGCAACCCCGGCGCTCCGCTGAGTCGGGACGGTTTCGGTTGGTGAGAGATGAGCACGGAGACATGGGGAGTTCTAATCGCGCACCACTTGACACTCCGCGGCCAGGACCTCGCTTTAACCGCGTGTGGTCTCCGCCACCCAGCCGCTGGTTCGCGTGTAAACACATTATTTTGGCATCCTCACGTATTTTGCGGCTTGACGACATCTCAAACAGAACTCTCGAAGATGAATATGTTACACACGCAATGAATATGCGCAGAAATGTCGGACATTTTTCTTGCGCGTAAACAGTAATTATGAAAACATGTAAACAATATTTTTTAAAGAAGATGGAAATGGATTGATTGAAAAGTTACAATAATGTATGTATGAATCGAACTTTGTCATTATTTTTATATTTCTTCTGATAATATATTACTTTAGCTTGAAATCCAAATCTAAAATTTTATATATAAGTTATCTTTTTTTTTTTTTTTTAATCTTGAATGTTCCATATTTGAATAATATGTTAAATATTAACGCGAGATTAATCTACTGAATAAAATACGTGCAAATAAGATTGATATTGTATTAAAGAACTATTAAACATTTCTTTTCCATCGATTAACGCATTAAGGAGGCAGAATAATCTTCTGTATGCGGAAAGATTAAACAACAACGGATGAGCCTATCTATCCTTGACAAGATTTAACGCGAAGTACGTGATATATCTACGTTGCAACCACAAGTATCCGAGTAATAGATTCTGAGCCGCGATGCTACCGTTATCAATCTCGAGCAGTGTTTGCGGAGAGCTTGCGCAGATCACCCTAGGGGTTGGCTTTGTGCATTTGCTCCCCGACTGGTCTCCAACCTTGCGCGTTGCCTTCGCCGCGCAGAACGCTCTCGGTAACAGCCACGTGACAAAATCATAAAAAACGCACACACTGCCCTTATAATCATTATAGAATATGTTACATTGGTTTTCGGATATGCACACTCTCAATTTTCGCCAATGCACGTTTTTGTGTGTGTACAAGTATGACATTTATGATCCCGAAAGATTCAAAGCCGTTATGTTCTTGTAATTTCGACAGGCGTGTCGCGTGTCATCGTTAACATTTAACAAGATACAAAACATGTTTGGACAAGCTCTTTTTTTTCTTCATTAACGAAGTTGACTTATTTTTCGCGCATCATTATTATGCGAGGAATTTACTTTGACAGTTTACCGCGACGGCGTGTTTTCGTGAAAATATTCAAAAGCAAAATGTCAAAAGACACATGGGAATGTTAGATTCGGGGCTTTCCAGAGCTATAAATTTCTACATTTTACTGGCGATCCATTCTTTATCGGTGGTTATTTGTTTATTACTCGAAACATTTACACTCGTCAGAATTGAAACCGCATATAAAACCAAACGCTACCCGCTGTTCCACCTTGATTTGATGATATTCTTATTAAGGAATTTTAATATTTATTTCTTCTTTTCGATTTATGTAATGTTAGCATGCATAATTCGCATTCGTTGGAATTTATACATCGTCGCTATAAAATTAATCAAAATATTTGTAAAACATATATTTAATCGCTTGGCAAGCATAAGGAATCGTCAAAAGCGCTTCTTAATTAAAGAATGGTAAAATAATTATATGAATACGATTATTTTATACCTTGAGCATTTTAAAGCTTTTTCGGAATTGACAAAATGACATAAAAATACATTTTTGAAAAATATTAACGAGTTAATAATTATAAATAATTAAAAATAAAATGAATCTGATAACACTATTATTTTCAAATATATCACAAAATGAATAGCAAATAAAATATAAATATTATAGCAATTAAGCACAAATAGCTTATAAATTATATGTATATTTCGTTAAATAAAATGCCAATAATATTTTTATTGAAATCGAATCATTATTAATTCGGATATAAATATGACATTGCCACCGTGCGCCCATACTTTTTTCTTCATCAAAGCAAAGCGGTTTTTTTTGGCAAAAATCGACTTTAAGGTGTCTTCGAGTACTGATCCCGGCTTTGATAAGTCCGACAACATTTCTGGTTACGTTTACATTTGTGATGGTTGGCTTTAACGGACGATTTTAGCGGACGACCACGGCTGCAGATAGGATCTTATTGGCATTTTTGATTGCGGATTTTTCGAGCGTAATCAGCTGAATGGATCATTTCGGCGGATTATTTCGAGGATAATTTCATTCTCCGCGCATAAGGACATTGTGGCGGCATCATACGTTCTCATTAAGAGGCAAAAATTGAAAGCCTTGTTAGACGCGGGGTGGTAGATCGGAGAGGGATCTTTTACTTTGTCTCCTTTCGTTCTTATGCTATGTTCGGCGATCTTTTTCCTTTCACCCTGCTCGCTCACTCACCGAACCTCATTCTTTTTGTTCTCCACCTCTCCCTCTTTCGCCAACGAGTTGTTCACGACTCGTTCGAGAGCGCAAGTCCGCGAGGTCCTGGGATCGATTCTCAGCTCAGCAGGAGGCTCCTCCTACCATGACGGCCATCTTGCAACCGGCACTAGTCTCACTATATCACATCACACTTCACTGCACCGAGGTTGCATACTTATATTCTGTCGTACGCTCGTATCCTTGGCCCATGCCGGCTCATGTATTTTCGTTGCGATGACCACACACACCATGTTGTCAGGAAACGCTCATTTAATTAGAAAACGTATAATTGCGAAGAGGAATATAAATTTTTTTTTAATTTAGCAATTTACGGAATGACAATATTGTAGATAGTAAAAGTTCAATGAAACCTCCACGGACCGCTTTCAAAATATGTAAGTTAACTCCTGCTTACAATTGTGAATTTAATATTATAAAAATATATAAAATTCATAAAAAATACTAAACGTCTGTAGAGATAAACTGTAAAAATAAGATATTTTTATTTTTTAAATATTAATCTAAAGAAATAAAGAAAGCACGTTTCTAAATTTTGTTTCAGGTGCTGAAATACTGCGACCATTTGCACGGGAAATGGTACTTTTCCGAAGTCCGCGCGATCTTCTCGCGACGTTACCTGCTGCAGAATGTGGCCATCGAGATCTTTCTCGCCAGCAGAAGTAAGTATCGGCAATTCCTTTCATTTTATTCGTCCTCAATCAACGCGCTTTCAGAAGGGAACACATTCCGTTTCTTGCTCAACCCCTTCTGCGTTATTTCGCGCGGCGTAGACGCGATCTAATCCGGCGAATGGCGACGGAATTCCGAGCTCGCCGCAAGGTGTGCGCGTGCGTTAGTTTTTACATAATAAATATCTCGCCCGCATTACGGTATGCCTTTTTCTAAGATCAATTTATTATTTCATTCCGCGGGCACACACCTGCTGGCGTTGCTATACTTCACATCGCAGCGTCACGCAAGTGTAATTCGACGTGTAATAACTTTCGTAATTTCGTATTTCTGCAAGTATACAGAATTATCATCTTTTTTTTTCTTATGTTTTATACGGCAAATTCATACTAAAATTTAACGATAAATAAAAATCGAAATTTCCAGTATCAAGAGTCACTGCACTCACGCCCGACGTTATTGCCAACAATAACATTTTTGTTAACGAGTTCTTGTCTATCTGAGGCGGATTGCCGTATCCTGTATCAAACCACGCGGGAGAATTACTTATACCTGCTTCTCTCGGGCCACTATCCCGCTGATTATTTCTCCCGAGCGCAGATAAATTCTCCCGAAGCGTTCCCCGATTCTAATCTGATCCTGACTTTCGATGCATCGTGAGGAGACGTTAGCGGTGGAATGTCATCCCTGCGAAGAGCCTTCGTCGTTCATTAAAAAATCACTGGAAACGCGCGTTAGTTGGCCGACGCCGTGGTACACACGCTCGGAGCTTCTCTCGCGATAAATCGTTGAAGAGTAAAACCGAGAATGAGTTACTTTATAACGCCGTCGCAGCCAAGTGTAGCTTTCGGTCACCGGCATCGCATGCTTTATCTTACGGTTATTTGAAATTACGTGAAGGGACTCTCTCGTTTCCGATCGTAACGGTTAGTTCTGTAAGAACTCTTACGATTACTGCTTCTTAACACGCTACCTTATGTCCACTCGCATAACTTGCGAAGAAGGGCGACGAAAACGATTGCATTCTGGAGCATCTGCTTGCCCTGTAGCGCCGCGTGTTAATAAATTTAAACATTGACAATGCACACGTACCAGCATGAATTGAAAAGAAAAAATACGAAACAGCTGTAGAGGATTTGTATAATAATATTGCAGACTCAATAAACACGTATGCATGTAATAAGTATTATATTACAAAAGTTGAGTGTACACATATCGGAAAAGTCGGTCTTGAAAATATTTATACGATATTTGATAATATTATGGAGAATAGGCTTGTGTTTTATTCGTTTAAAAGTAAAATAGAGTCAATTTTAAAAGAATCAAGAACGTTTCGCTATAATTTATTCGAACTACATATATATGTTCGCGATTAAATGATTAAATTTCTTTGTTCTCTAATTAAGATTAAAACGTACGTCTTGTTCTTGCGTGCAGATTGTTCAGTAATTTACTAGGGATTATTTATGGTAACCGTCTTTTCGCGCACGCCACCCTTTGAACTCTCGAGGGAACGTCGCAAACGTACCTTGAACGATTGGATAGCTTTCTCGCTTTTTATCATTCCACAAACAAATTAATCGACTGTAAAGTCTACAAGTTTATTATATGATAAATTACAATTGTATACTATCAATTTATTATCGCTGTATCTTGATACTGATACAATCTGATTAAATAATGTGACATCGAAAGGGTTAATGTTTCGTTTTATCATTGTCAACATCTTCATTACGGTATAACTTCTATCAATTTTCTTGAATATAAATCTGAAATTCAAAAATAGAAAAAGTTAGATTATAAAAACAGAAAGAAACGTTTTCTCTCGTCCGAATGATTGACGTGCGATATTTGATGAAATCGGGCTTGCTCATAATTCGCGCTTTAACGCCTTTTTGTCCACAGCCTCGATCCTGTTCGCGTTCTCCGACCAGGCGACCGTGAAAAAGATGATCAAGGCGCTACCGCGGGTCGGCGTTGGCATCAAATATGGGATACCGCAGACTAGGTAAGCGATAACCACTTAGAGAAACGAGGAAGGAAGCGCTTCGGCCATTCCACGGGAATTCAAAGATCTCGGAGTCTACTCCCAAACATGCTCGACACATTCTCCCGTTTCTTTGTCCTCTTCGATAAGATGGTATTCCCAGGGACGGATTTGAAACGCTTCTTTTTTCTACAAGCATTTCCAAAGACTAATATGCGAATAAGAATATGAAAATACATCTTAATTAGTCAAGTGAATCAAGTAGAAAAAAATGAAAGTGGTGAATATTTTTGGATAATATAATTTGGCAAAGAATATGTTTTCGATTATAAATATCGACTATGTCGTTAATAAGCTATAATATATTCAAAGCTACATTCATATATACGAGCATTTTTTTATAAAATTCTGATTTTTTATTATCGTATTTACGGTAACGTGCAATGCATGTTAAAAAATACATATTGCGTATCCATAAATTTATACTTTTATATATTGTTTTACTAGATAAGACTCTATTTTTTAATACACCTGGTAGAATAAAAATGTATGCGAACTTAAAGCACAGCATAAAATAAGGATGCGAAATTCGTCCCTGCACAAGGGGATGTCTTTCTCGTATCGTAACGTCGCAGGCACCGAAGAAAAAGATTCTTACAAGGTACAAAGCCTCCTATAGGTCGGCAATAGTCGGCGGCGAGAACAGAGGTTTGCGTATCCGCGCTTCGACTCATCCATTAGAGCTGCTTCTATACATGAGATAGCTGGCGAGAAGCATACATCAGCCATAAATATACGACGTCTGATCTGAGAAGAGAATGCCTGGCTAACAATAAGAAAAATAATTCATCGATTTATAAAATACGAGTCCGCGTATTGCGTTACGTGAAAATACGTTCACGGATGAGAGCAACTTCTTAATTAATGTTTAATTAGCACGTTGCATTATATTTAACTTACATTATTTTCTTAAAGAAACATTACAGTTACGGTCAATTAATTTGAAGTATATTGCTCTTTAGCCGAAGCTGAAATGAATACTTTTTATATTTTATATTTTTATATATGCGCGTGTGGTATTTTATTTATTTTAATGTAATCCGAAATTATAATTTATTTTATGACTTTGGGAGAATCGTCGGACGCCATGTAAACAAGTGTGGCTCTTGACAATCGTGAAGAATCACTTTCAATTTCGCTATCTCGCACTAATGTTCTCAATAAACTATATAATGTTAATTAGTAGAAAATTCTAGGACGATTATATATTAATAAAAAATTGAAATTTACGCAGCGACAGAAATATATTATGAATATAACTTCTATAAGACACGACGTATATCTTTATTTATTAGTATTGCTATAAATCATTAATAATTATACGTTTCACGTATCAATTACATGTTAATTTGCATTTATCGTAAATATTAATCTATTCCAGTGCAATTAGGATGTTATCTTAGAATCGAGGTTTTATCCACGCGCGATAATACACAGGTTTTATGCGCGCATTTTATTTATTTTAATAATGCACACACCCGTTGAAGAATCTGCAGAGCAAAAAATATATTCAGAAGTTTCCACGCGTAAGAGATTGCATTTCGATAACCCGGGAACTGCAGTCGGCACTTCGCCAGTCGCCGATCACAAAGGAGATTTTCATGCTCGCATGAAATTTACGCGAGACGCATCTAAGGGCTGAATTTATGCGTCCGGTGTGCCTTCTTTTAACGTTGCAAGGACGAACGCCCGTTAAAGTCTCCTGTATAAATCCTAAATCAGCGATCTCCGCGTTCATAAAGCCGCGCGACGGGCTTTATGGCGCGAACGCAAAGTGCCGGTGAGCGTGTCTTGACATAATTGCTCTTATGAATTGAGACCGACTGCCATCTTAATAGCGTATCAAAGCTGATCCACCGCTCGTTTGATTTGGCAATTAAAGTTGCGCGGCGCGATGCCGAGTAGTGACACATGTGGTCTGCACTGTAGTTTGCAATTTGGCACGCAATCACGCCATTTTAGCGGTGAACTATAATCGCCCACGTTTGTTTCGGTTATTGATACTTCATTATTAGTAGCCTCGACGCGTATAAGCACATGCTTATGGATGTTCTTATTTCCATATATATTATCTTTCATGTTTCACGTTTGACGAGTGAAGATATAGATGTTTTAAATACTCGCGATAAGAATATAGGTGAAAATTTTATTTATTTATACAATCATTAACGACGTTGTTAACACTAAAAGAATGTTGCAGTTATTATAAAAATAAAAATTGAGCGAGTAAAAAATATACGCTCTATTCGCATTAAATATCTGTCAATTGGACAATTGATGGAGAACTATTTGCAACGTTGCGGTATTTTAAATTTTTATGTACGAAAACTATGTAATATTTTGTAAAAAATAATAACTCACAAATCCTTATTTTACAGACGAGCATCGTTAATGTCACCGCGACAACTGATGCGAAGCTCTAATATGACTCAAAAGTGGCAGCGTCGGGAAATATCGAACTTCGAGTACTTAATGTTCCTGAACACGATCGCTGGTGAGTATTTCCACTTTAGACAAACGTAAATCGCAAATTAAATTGGCCTGTTGCCGGTCGATTTTGCTGCTGGAGTATCGTTAAAGAAAGATTGTAAGAGTAGCGAAGATGCCGGGTTTTTTATGGGTGCACACGGGCGGATGGAGTCTGTCGCGACGAATTAGGGATGTTCTCAATCAGCCCTGTGTTCCGTTAGCTACCCCATGCGAGTAATCCCAACCTCGTGGGCCCCGGTAATCCTCTCCCGAGAGACTCACCACCGCCCCTCCTGCCTTGCGTCGCTGAGGGCGAAATGGAGGCGCGTCTTTGTTTCTCTTCGGTTTAATATCCGCTCCCTCGCGCGCTCATCGAACCAAATCACGAAATTCGAGACGTCGCCGGCCTTCTATGCTTTTTAATGGGACAGTTCGGACGTCCCTTGACGAGTTGCAGCAGATTCAGCCGGGCGTATTTCGATTATCTTACTAGCCTTTCCGTTCAATACTTTTCTCGCAAACAACAATTATTAAAAATTTAATCGTATTTACAAGGAAAGTAAATATTTATGGTACTTTTATTATCGTGTACGATAGGATAATTTATCTTCAATTTCACGGAAGAGAAGACTCAACGTACATCATTTGTCTTTTATATTACACGTGGGAAGCCTAGAAGAAACAAACGTATCATCAAACGATTCTCTTCACGTGCCGCCGAGGTTCATCGACTCCCGGGAGTGATCGATCTCTCGCTGCCCTCCCCAGGCGAAGCTCTTTCGATAATAATCGTCGGCGCGCACGCACGATAGTGTTCCGGGCGGCACGCCGATCGTCGTCGTAGGTGTATTAAACCCGGGCGAGATCGGGCGCGATTCTCGTAAACGAGTTGGTTAGGCGCTCGCTCGTTGTAAGTTATATTACTAGCGCGGGATTTATATGCGCGCCCACGTATTCGGTTGGCCGATGCTTAATGACGGCGATGAGCCCGGACGCGTAATTATTCGCATTTCGGCGCAGTGCGCCGCGATGCCCGGGGGTGGCCGCGCCGCGTATTTACGAGGGTTATATATTAATTGCTCGAATAAATAGCCGTGGGTACCAGCCGCTCGCTCTGCCCGCAACATCGAGAACGATCGAACCGCCGGCGGAGAGAGAAAGGGAATCGGTATGAAAACGAACCGGTCCGCCGCGCCGTACCGCGCTGGTCTGCGCTCCCGCATACGATCAGTCGCGGGGTTTATTTGCTCTCGCGCGCGCATCGGTTTATTAAAAATTAATGACAGTGAATCCGATGTAAATACGATAGCCCGCACCGGCGGCGAGCGAGCCGCGCGTATGTACAGGGTGAATCGCGAAGAAGAATCGTCGGAGATGGCGATCGATGTTCCTCTGAGAAAGCGTCGTGGGTTTCTTGAGACTCGTATGACTTGTCAAAGATAAGACAACAAATGGATGATTTCTCTATAAAAATGTTTAATAGGACATTTTATTTTTATAAGAATGAATAGTCCATTTTTCTTTGTAAGAGCCTGAGATTAATAACCTTTTTTTATTCTTTTAAAATAATGTACAAAAAATTACGAACATGCAGTTTTATAATATTAGAAATAATTGTTTGCCGCGAATGTGTGAAGATGCTATATTTAAAGATTAAATCTGTATTCAGTTTCTCTTGAGGAGTACCCTATATAAAATATACAGCCAGTATTCCCTGCAGCATATCGAGTGCAACACATTCTGATTTTAACTTCTCTTGATATAATTTCTTTAGACATATCCTGCGGATATGGTGATATTTTAAATTTGCTTATACGCACTTTATAATTGTGTCTCGCAAATCAATTTTTTGCATTTAATAAAATATAAGGTATTACTGAAATATTTATTCAATGCAGTCGACGAACGTAAATAAAAACTGATAATATAATGTGGAATATAAAATAATGTATAATGGACATTGCTGTGTGTGCTTGATAAATATACTGCGTTTATTTTTCAAAATATATGCAACTCGCTTTACACACACAAAATTACAGCCTTTTTATCTCGAGTGTATGATAAATTTTACAAGTTATTGATTATATAGCAAGCCGCAAAAATATTCAGATATCTACAGATTAATATCAATACTAAAAAGTATTGATAAACTGAATTTTTGCGGTTAAACATGAATATTACTTATGATAAATACGAAGTATTTTGTAATTGTCAGATAAAATATTTCTATATTTCATAATTTGTTATTTTACAATTTATTTACATAAATATACATATACATGCTATGATAAGAGCATATGTACCGAACATAGGTATTTGTGGAACGCGACGCCGAGAAGATCCGTTTTTGTCGTACTTTGCTACGTCAATTTTTTGCGAAGTTATAGCGTTTTAAAAATCCAGCGCGCGTGCATGTGTGAGTGCGTGCGTGTTTCGCGGAACGCGGAAGAAGTAGCGGAAGGCATTTAAACTATTACGGCAGCTGACAGGTGTAGCATGGGTATTTAAATAGGTCACTGACCTACATAGAACACGTGGCTTCATCATCGGCTGTTTCGGAGTAGTTCGGAACGCACTTCGGGATCCGTCAAGGTGGCGCGATTATGCAGTCGATAAGTGTCGATCGAACTATCAATATCTTTGCGCGGGAAAATGGTGGAAAAAAAACAAATGTTATTTGAAAGTTGGGACCACTAGCAACGAGGTCAGAATCATTTACTTCAACGAGAAATTTGTGAGATATCGCTTAATTATAAAAATTAATCCTTTAGTGATAAAAAACACTAAATAATTGTCATCGGCGCGTCAAATTTGTAGGTTAGGATGACTTGTTCTCGTTTGTTATATGTAATTTGTAGTGAGGACCGTGTCTTTTGATGTGACTTCGCAGACACAATAAATGTTTTTCAGCGATCGTAAACGCTTTATAGCCACGAATGAGTAATTTGAATGGTACGTACACGCTTCCATACTGAAATGGTTAGGTCTTATGCGTTCATTAGCCAGCATTTACAGCAATTTTGAAGATCTTATAAGAATAAATTTTCCACTTCAGTGCAAAAATTAAATTATTTGAACGCAAAAATCTGTAATTAGAATGCACAAACATAGCTTATTTCTAAAAAAATTCCTTCAACAATCTAATTATTAAATTACTGTTATTAGTGTTGCAGAAATAAAATAAAAAAAGAAATAAATTTAAAGCATAACGCGATATTCTACATATTTTTTCTTTGGAAAAATCTGAAGACTCATTAAGATTTACTTTATTTATTAATAATTCGCGTTACAGATTTATTTCCATAAGAACGATTGCATTCTACAAGCTAGCTTGGTCTGCAAATTCATTTCGAATGTCCTTCGAATTTCTTTTAAACCAAGAATGAAAGCTTAAACAGGAAAACAAGGTCTGAAGTTCTAGGACGAGAGAAGTGTATGTGTCGCGGACATTCCGCTGTCGAGGCGCGTTCCTCGAGCGCTCACTCATGCCGACGCTACCATTAATAATCACTTTGATGCATAACGCGGCCTCGCTATTATTTACGTCCGACCGTCGCTCGCGCAGCCTCAGGATTTACGGGCGTATTGTAGCGTCGGCGGGGACTTGTGTAGCGGTCGGCGCGGTACGAGTTTGCCGAACGTCTTTTTTTTTTTCCGCAAGAATTAAGTATCCGGCGAATTTCTTGGAGATGGCTCATAGTTCGCTTTTCGTCACAATTGATAATCAGTTGTGTCGAAATGCGCTCTATTAAAAAATCGACATGCAATAATTAATAAATATCACTAACGGCTTTACATACTTCTGAAAGAATCAAAATTGCACTTTATTTCAAGCTTTATTCAGTATTGTGTTAAAATTTTCCCTTGTGTTTAAACAATATAACTTAATGCTTAGAATTAGCTCAAATCAATCGTTTCGGTTTGCTTGATCTAATCACTTTTCTTTCACGATAATCAAAAAAACATTTCACATGCTGTTTTGCCGGGCAACAAAAGAAAACAAAATAATGGAGCAAGGGAGAATGGTACATACGTGTATCCGTCATGAGGGCGTCGAGTGACAAACTCGCTGACGTGCTTTAATTAGCGACAGGGAAAGAGATTAGAGCTCAGTCTTGGGACTCGCGCTGCCGTCACTAATGCATTTCGGGATGGGATTCCACGGAGGGGGGAGGGGGGGGGAAGGGGAGCGAGCACGAGTGAGACTTCGGGGAGTGACAATTTCAGGAGCGATTAGCCGTCACGCTCTGAGTTATGCGCTTACTAAACGGCACGCCGCGCCCCATTGAGCCACACGGCGCGTTTTTTGGTAAAAATAGAATCACGAGGCAAGGCGCGATCTCGTGGCCGCTTTCATCGCCCTTAGTTAACAGCGGGGGTGCGAGATGGAGAGGAGTGACCGTGGTTAAGACGCAGGGTCAGGGCAAGAAAAAAGTAGGCCGGCGATTATCCGCATTAAAAGCCGAAAGTGCGATCTCCTCGGTCTATTCTCGGCAGTATGTATGAGGAATTTAATTTAAGCGCTTACCCATTCCGACTTCCTCGTCTTTTTTTTTTTTTGTCTGGGGTGCTGAGCGATGATCTAAGTCATGTAAAAAAGAAAAAAAAAATACATACGCAAGCTCGGCTTCGCTGAGAGATTTGCATTTTTACATTATTACTCTCATTCTCAATAGTGCGAGACGTACCGATGATTCAACCAAATAAATAAATTTGCGCTCTTGGTTTTGAAAAAAAAATATTTTAATTCTTTTCAGGTCGCACGTACAATGACTTGAATCAATATCCCGTGTTTCCCTGGGTGTTAACGAACTATGAAACGAAGGAACTCGATCTCAGTTTGCCGAGCAATTACCGAGATTTGTCGAAGGTAAGGTATTTGCACATCCATATTTCACATATGGCAATAAGAGAATCCATATTTCATACGGCAATATACATTCTGCCGATCTCAATTTCTTCATATGCGTCACGTACGCGAAATATGTTGGTGCTTTAAATGTCGCAGTAAATCTTCATGCTAAGAAATAATTTACGTACATTTTACAGCCAATTGGCGCATTGAATCCGAACAGAAGAGCTTACTTCGAGGAGCGCTTCCAAAGCTGGGAGCATGACACTATACCACCTTTCCATTACGGCACGCATTATTCCACGGCGGCTTTTGTCCTAAATTGGATGATACGCGTGGTGAGTGTTTTATTATTAACGCGATATGCTTCATATTATTTAACTTCGCTTTGTCGATTTACATCTGCAGACAAACAGATAGTACATTTTCATCATTTATATTCAAAGAATATAAAAATTAATGCATATTGCTTGCAGTGATACTTGTTAAATCAAAATATTAATTATCTCTTACGTCGTCTTTTATAAGTTTTAAATTGAAATATAACATACGACATAGAACCGGGTTTTTACTCATGTAATGGATGTATAATTAGCTTCCAATCGCTGATTTTTTGTCCTTCCACTTACGAAGCGTGTCCAGTCTGCACCGTAAATTTAAGCGACACTTTTAGTACTGCGTTCACGCTAATTTGGGGGCGGCGGAACGCCCTCGTGTCAACGACGCCCGCCTTCTCGTTAAATATACACATTTGTTTTCTGCTGCATTTCCTCGTTCACTTGAAATGCTGGATGTCTAGCTGGAAAACGTCTTCATCTTCCTTTATTCTTTGCGGAATAAAATAGATACAGTTGTGCGAAACATTTCTTTCTACTCAATATAAATTCTCAGTTATTGCATATTGATTATGACTTTCTTTTTACTATCAGTTTATTAATCAGTGTTTTCTACGATCATCGTCTATTTAATCGGTCTATTTAATTGGTCTTAAATAATTTGCAAAACGTTTTTGAAGTACTCGTGTTATTGCGCATATTTAAATGCAAAGCAACGGCGTAACGTTTAATTGTGCAGCGCAATGTTCCGGCATAGTAAAATATTGCATCATAAACAATTTATTGATCTATAAATCGTAAGTCGTCACTCCGCAGCTTCGTCCACCGGAAATACGTTAATGACCCGTAGCATTATCTTGATGTCTTAAAGGCATAGTTTTTAGGGCTGATATGCAGCGCGAATCGTTCCGGATAAAAAGCAAAAATCAAGTTTACGTCCCAGCGTACGCTCATATTCGTACCGCAGTACAAAAGTGCATCGATTACGTGTGTGGCCTCTTGCTAGCATTCCGCTCGCCTGTCAACGGCACGGATGACTTGCCGGGAACGAGAAGGGCCCCGCAAAGGCTCGCGCACACAAAGAGTCGTCTATAAAGCGTCTCCTAAGTGGCGGTTTCGACTCGCGCCGTCTTTTCTACGCCAGTTTCTACACTCAATGATATCCTGCGGGATTTATACGCTCCCGTCGCGAGAGAATCGACTCGACACTAAACTGTACTTTGCTTTATTTTGACAATAAATGATTTTTTTACAGGAACCGATGACGACGATGTTCCTGGCGTTGCAAGGCGGCAAATTCGATCACCCTAACAGGCTATTCTCATCTATTGCGCTTTCGTGGAAGAACTGCCAGCGTGATACGTCCGACGTCAAGGTTCGTTGCATCGATCGCATTTAATTAAGATACTCATAAAATTTACATTTTAGCCACGCCTCTGTGAGCAACCGCATTTCCATTGTTATCGTCGCTGCATAAATTTTCGATACACGTTATTTGATATTCTGAAAATTGGAAGAGCTATAAATACGTCTTCTCATTAACAGGAATTAATTCCGGAGTTCTTTTTCCTACCGGAAATGCTGGTGAATAGCAATTGCTATCGTTTGGGCAGGCAGGAAGATGGTAGCGCGGTCGGCGACGTTGAATTACCACCTTGGGCTTCGTCTCCCGAAGAGTTTATACGTATAAATCGAATGGTATGGAATTAATTATTTTAAAATCAATGTTATAAATACATAATATGAAAATTGAGTTAATAATATCTAAGTATACACTTATTTTACGATACATTTAACTAAATTACATTTCTTTCAGGCACTTGAGTCCGAGTTTGTGTCTTGTCAATTGCATCAATGGATCGATCTGATATTTGGTTACAAGCAAAAAGGTGAGATTAACTTCAGAATTGATTACAGTAATTTACAGAATTCCTTGCAAATCACGAATATTAAAAAATAAATAATCGTTTTTATTCTCATTTATTGCATTTGCATCGTTTATGTGACATAAAAGAGTGACGAAAAAAAGAGAATTTCTATGATTTTGTTTAAAATAATAAAATTGTATTAAGAGATGTTTATCCCGATCAAAATCGCTTTTGATGTGAAGTTCGGGCGATAATCCATGAATTGAGTCAATAGCGTTCACACAATGGCAGGCGCCGCTCACGAATACCCAAGGTTGCGCCTTGGGTGTTGAGACAGAGGCAGTCGAGTCAAATTAGATTTCCACCGGTGGTAATTGTCGGTGGCGCCTCTATATCCGGCGCTTCCCCGAAGATGCGGTCTCCACATCGGATGCGGGATCGAGGGAGGATGCTTGCATTCGAGAACGCGCGTATGGAAGGAATTAGTTTTTAGTTAGCTTCCTCTCTCGAGCCCTGTCCCGACCAATTAGGCACGTGTGCCGAGCGCGACAATGTGTCCCACCCGTAATGCGCAACACGTTTACAAGAGCAGCACGAAAGTGGAGCTAACCGGAAATACCGGCCACAAGCAATTGGCGAGAGCTCTCGAAATCATTTTCGAAGGATGCATCGTGTTGCGCAGCGTCGTAACGATGTACTGAAATCGTGAAATTAAAGCGAAAAATAATGCATTAAAATTTTTATCTAACATTTCGATTATTTTTTTTTTATAGGTCCAGAAGCCGTGCGCGCTACCAACGTTTTCTATTATTTGACGTACGAAGGTAGCGTAGAGCTGGACACGATCACTGATCACATGATGAGGGAAGCTATAGAGAATCAAATTAGGAACTTCGGACAGACGCCGTCGCAGCTTTTGATGGAGCCACATCCTCCAAGAAGTTCCGCGATGCACTTGGTGAGTTTATTTTTATGTATACATATATGTGAAAAAATTGTTTTGCATATTAAATCGTGAAAGAAAATAAATGATATATTTTTAGTCGCCAATGATGTTCTCGAGCATACCGGATGACGTGTGCATGACTATTAAATTCCCGTCTAACTCACCGATCTGTCATATCTCGGCTAACACTTATCCGCAATTGCCACTGCCATCGGTTGTGACGGTAACCACCGGACAGCAATTCGCTGTCAATCGGTGGAACACCAATTACGCAGGTAAAGTAATTTTCCACACGCTTCAGTAGTTAAGTTCGGTTTTTGTCGCTTCACGATTATATTGTAATTTTAACCTATTATTTATAGCCTCCGTGCAATCTCCAAGTTATGCAGATACACCTCAGGCGCAGGCTGCCAATCAACCATTGTCCATGGATCCTGTTCTTTGTGAGTGCACGTGTATACGCATGTGAATTGAATAACGTTACCGATTGATAATGCTATTTTATATATTTTTAGCTCAAGCGGCTAACAGCTCGAATCCAACATTACAACGTCGGCATCTAGGTGATAACTTCAGCCAGAAACTAAAGATTCGCAGCAACTGCTTTGTCACTACCGTAGACAGTCGATTCTTGGTAGCTTGCGGATTTTGGGATAATAGCTTCCGCGTCTTTTCAACCGAGACAGGTAAATTTTAACGTTTTGCAATGATTCGTATTATAACATGTAATAAGTAGATAATAAATAAATAGGAAATTGTTAATCATTTGCACATGATAAGGTTTTGAAAGGAGGAAATTATTATTTGTGCAGCAAAAATCGTTCAGATAGTCTTTGGACACTATGGAGTCGTCACCTGCTTATCGCGCAGCGAGTGCAACATCACTTCCGATTGTTACATCGCATCCGGAAGCGCGGACTGCACCGTTCTTCTTTGGCATTGGAATGCTAGGACGCAGACTATCGTCGGCGAGGGCGAAGCGCCAGCACCACGCGCCACCCTTACAGGTCACGAACAGCCTGTGACGGCCGTCGTCATATCCGCCGAATTGGGTTTGGTTGTCTCGGGATCACTTTGTACGTATTATAATTACAAAGCATTGTATAAAAAAAAGGATATTCAAGATTTAGGACATTTTAAAAATTATTTTTAGAAATGTAATATGTTTTTTCTATAATTGTTGAAAAATTGCTGTACTGTTTAGACTACTTATAACGTATAATTTTAATATGAATGTTTACAGACGGTCCAGTACTCGTCCACACTACTTTCGGCGATCTCCTAAGATCGCTCGAAGCACCAAATGGATTCTCGTCGCCTGAAAATATCGCTATGTCACGCGAGGGCGTTATTGTGGTGAATTATGAACGCGGGCACATAGCGGCGTTCACCATAAACGGAAAACGCCTTCGTCACGAGTCCCACAATGACAATTTACAAGTAATTTCTTACTTTCTCTTTTTGGGAATGTACATTAATTATGATCACGCGTCGTATAACGTCATGATTTATTTCCAGTGCCTATTGTTGAGCAGAGATGGTGAATACTTGATGACAGGAGGTGATAAGGGTATCGTAGAAGTTTGGCGGACTTTCAACCTTGCTCTACTTTACGCATTTCCTGCATGCGAAAGTAGCGTGCGTTCTCTCGCGCTCGCTCATGATCAAAAGTGAGTACATCTTGAAGAAAAAATTAGAAGGCGCAAAAATAAATAAAATGTACATTTTAAGATACATTTTAATCATTTTTATGCTCTTATATCATATTATTTGGCAGGTTTAGAACTTTACTGTAATGTATTGAAATCTTATATTCTGGAATTCTAGATTATATATATATTTCTTTGTTTAAAATATATAAGATTTCAATGCATAAAATTCTAAGCTTGTTAAATGATATAATATGAAATTCTAAAACATAAAAATAAATAAAATGTATATTAGTGTGTGTTAAAATATGCATTTTATTCATTTTTGTCTTAGAATCTTATATCATAACACTTGATAGATCTACAACTTTAGCATGTACATTTTCTGTCTATTTCTTTCCACTTCTGCGATACATTTAAATCATATATCTTAAAGGAAAAAAAATGGACGAGAATGTTAAAATATACATTTGATTCAATTTCAGAAATTTGATGGAATAGATATAACATGAAAAATATTGATGCGTTCTGTTCTAGGTTTCTTCTAGCTGGTTTGGCAAATGGGTCCATCGTAATATTCCACATTGACTTCAACAGATGGCATCACGAATTCCAACAGCGTTACTGAAATTACGATTTTCTCTTCGCCTAAGCGAGCGAGGCACACCCCACGAAATAAAACAAATCCTTGCGCTTAATTCTTCAAGTAGTACAACAACTTCGAATCTACAGATATTTCACGGACAAATGGCGCTTTCTTCGTTCGATTCCCCGTTGATCGTGGACCATTCGGTTCGCGAGTGTACGGCAAAACTGTATGTTATTTGCGCGACATTTGTACCGAGCAGCTTCTTGTCAGGCTATCTTTAAATTCGTCCCTATTTACGGTACGCAAAGTATTCCGTCAGTCGTTTCGGATTAGACGCAATGAGCGGCAATGAAACGAACGTGATATACTGTGAGAATCTTAGCGTTCAGCAATAAACTCGCTTTCGTGGCAGCGTGCAGTGCTTCCCTAAATAAAGAGGAGGTCAGAGCGAGAAGGGCGAAGCGAATTGCAGTCAGAATCCCGGACGTCCATCTCGTGTAATCACGCAGTGGATTGCGTCGAACCAAGCGTCGAACCACAACCACGTCACAAGCTGGTAAAGCACGAAAACTACACGCGTGCCGCTCGAAACGCTAGTCAATTAACGAAGACTCGGACCTATCCATGTCCGTGAAAAATTTACGGATCGATTGCGCGATTTTTTCTCACGCGATCCAAAGAAAGGGATAAACTGCAATGGGGAGAATAATCGCCGATGCGAAGAGGAGAGCCAACGTCGACGAGACGGCGGAGCTAAGACATACGTTATTTTTATGCCTGAAACTGCACGTGGATTTGGCCACGACACCTTAGCGTTAATGTCCAATGTAAATACGGATATATTCTTCACGTTATATATATATATTATATATAAAATATATATACACGACATACACACGCGCGCGCGCTTTATTCCGTATTAGAAGGGGCGAAGAGGAGAGGCGTGTATTATCGCGAGTGGTTTGCATTGTATTTTTCGCAGACGTATTAATGTCGCTCACGTCGAAACTTTTTGGCTAAAGCACCTTGTACGTTCAGTTCGGACTACACGCACGCGAACGCATCGCGTATCACCGATACCGGCGCGTCGACAAATGCTTCGCGGTAACACGTCGCTAATCATTTTCGGGACCGTGGCTATCAGCCCCCCATGATCACCCTTCCACCTCCGCTACACTTTCTATACGCTGATGTTCGCGTCCTTCGGAAGAAATCCTAATTTTTATCAAAGCCGTCCAGCTTAACTTTTGCGAGGATATTTCTTAGTATTTTCGCACGCGACGTATATTAATCAGCAAAACAAGTTATTTAGGCTAAAGTGACATCCCGAATTCATCCTTAACATTCCGCGACTTGTCGAGGATCGTTTCTGTGTGAATGCGTCATCGGTGATCTCCACAGGATGACTCGAATGACGATAGAGCGAGGTATACGAGAGATGAAAGAGAGGCCGAACGCGTAAATGTGAACGAGAGAATGAAATATTAACAAAACAAAAAAAAAAGAACAAAAAAGCAGACATACACCTTAACAGCTAACAACGATGGGGAAGAAGATGCTTGATCATGCATAAGTGGTAGATTTACTAGCTTGACTTTCGTTCGTACGTCATCGTAGAACGTGTGATAGCTGTCTCGTAGTATTACTGCTAAGTATTATTGTCATTCTGAGTCCCCGTTTTGCGAGAGGTGGTCGCGAAACACGGGACGCCGTATAAATATAGCCTTCAGTTGTTCGTACGTATTCTGGATATAATGTATTGTCGTCATCTCGGTTAATATGTATCTTGTGTAACGAATAATTACTTATCTAGGGGTAAACCGTTTTGTTGTCACCGCTTAATAGCCGTACGACGATAACGAATGTATTTCCAAAGTTGTCTCACAAGTAGTAGTCAGAAAACTCTTTGTGTGCGAAAAATGGAGAAGAGATGCGAGAAGACGGAGAGGAGAGAACGCGGGAGAAGATTAAAAAAAAAGCGAAAGAGAGAAAGAGGGAGAGAAAGAGAGCGTAAATGTAATCTACTCGGAGTGATTGTTTTTACGGATCGCAATTAATCGTAACGGTGATTTAAGAAGACGCTGTACATTTTGCCGTGCGACTTATTAGATTAATTTATATTCGCTTCGCTTGCAATAAACGATTAACGTTTTCTCACAAGGCACCATTAATTATCCGATGAAAATTATCCGGAAGAAAATCGTGAAATATGCGTGTGTAGCGCGCTCTAACTATAAAGAGCAGCTTATATAGTTTTTAAAGCGTTCGCTTCTTTCATCGATTTGATAACATTCTTTTCCGATGCTTGCAAATAAAATTTTACCGATCAGCATTGTTTAGCGCTTATTATACGACGGCATGGAAATAGCTTTCCGTACCTCGATACGTGTTCTAGTCAACGATTATACCGTTGAATCACCGTCGCGAGTCACCTGCGATCCTCAGCATTTAGGTATCGATAAACACTTAAAAGATATGCCGTACTCTTTACGTGTAGGTGTATAAATTAAATGCATAGTGCCGTCGTCTTTAGCGATCAATCACTTTGGGCTTGCGAGATTACGGTAGCGTTGCGCTCGTAATATCGATTCTTGCTGTGCACCGGGCGATCGTGCGGCGATCCGCTCGCAGCCGATCGTCAGTAATCGTACAATTTTTAAGCGTATAGGGGAATGTTACGTGTGTAATGTGTTAATAATGGTGTATTACCACTCGTTATGGGCGTGCTTCTGCATTGATCGTTCGTAGTGTTTTGTTCGCGCGGAAGGATGGAAGCATAAATGAGCGAGAAGAAGCAACGAAGAGAGAAGGGATGAGAAAAAGGGTTGAGGCTTGTTTCTGAATGCTTTTAACGATATCGCTAGTTCCGTTGTGTGCGCATGGAAACGAATTTCTGTCACGCGTGTAAGCGTTCACGTATAGGCGCGCATTGTCGATATTTCATTTTTGCTACACAGTGAGACATTACGTCTAGAGAAAAAGTTAAACGCACGACATTCCATCTCTCGCATTTCCTGCTTTTTACCAGTTAACAATTGCGTTTATTTATCTATATACATGGGTTGAACTAAGAAGGAAGACAAAATTGGCATACCGTTCATGAACATAGTCAAATTGAAAAAAAAATTAAATAAATAAATTGCGAGGTAACGGAGACGTTTTTAGAACGCGTGTTCGCGAGTGCGACGTACATTCGGCTAGGCGGCACGTACTTTCGCATTATTCAATGAGCGCGAAGACAGCGTAATGGGTGAGAATGTATTGGAGAATGACGAAAAGTCGCATAAAAAAAAAAAGAGTTTTTATATTTGTTTATAGATGTGTGAGAATGTGCTGCATTCTTTAAGCAAGTTGTTAGTGAATTCCCTCCATATTGCTAATATACATAAAGGAAGTTAACTCAGATCGATTTCTGTCCGTACTTGAACATTCAGTACATAAAAAAAAAAAATATCGCTACTATTTTAAATAACGCTAAGTACAACGCTACAAGAGTTTGCCTATATTATTATTACAATTTATTGTCATCATTATTATTAATATTCTTATTATTATACGATTGTGGCTACATTAACGTACTTAATATTAACGACTATCTATACAGGAGCATAGATTTGTATATTCGTCGGATAAGGCCCTTAATGTTTGCGTGTTAAGTAATAATTTTACTTACCCACATTTTACGAGGAAGACGCGAGGTGACAGGAACTGTGTAAAGTTTTATCCGGTTCGTTCACATGCGCTGCGAGCTGCCCGTAGAAGTACTTACATCTAGATTAATCGACGCGTCTCTACATGTTTATAAACGTAATCACGGGCGAGATAAAAGAAGAGAAAAAGAAAAAAAAGAAAGAAGAACGACGCTGCAACACACGCGACACGGATATAACACTCAAGCGCTTACTTATTAGGCTCGTATTACCTACACCTAAACCTGGTTCAAGCTATTGAAAAGGTATTTAAGAGTGACGCGGGAGAGAAGTCATCGTGTTAAAGGCTCGCTAGCGAGGAAGCTCAACAGGATCTAGATCTCGGTTCTCACGAGAGAGTGTAACCAATCGAAAGCGCTCGTCGACGCAATTTTTTTACATCACACACGTAAGTCAATAATACGCGTAGCCGCGAAGTTGGAGCAACCTCGATCGCGCGGGACCATCTCTCGGGCTCGTCGAAACATCGTTTGCACCAGAGACAATGTTTTATAAGCACCGACTCATTTTTTTTACCCTCCTCTTCCCCGCTCCCCTCCACCCCCTCCCCCTCCGGGCCGAAACGAGCGACGCGATCCAAGTCCACGCGCGCGCGCATCCCGTCCGCGGATCGTGGTTGAGCTCCTCCAATTTGCGGATCACCGTTACCGCGCGATTACATCTCGTCACGATCGAGCCTCCCACCGACACGGACGATTTCTTACGGTGAACATTTTTGTCATTTCGGATTGGAGACACGCACGGCGGGAGTACGACCGGTTCCGATTGTGTTCGTGAAGAAAATGTAATTAGAGGCCTAATTGTTTTGCTGGCGATGTTACAGCGTGACGCCGTAACGGTCCGATGCTCGATCGGTGAATGTAGGATCGTCGAAAGAGTCTCGGACACTTGTCTCGTATGATTTCCGACGAAGCCAAACCGCAATCAACCGGGCACCGACGATTTTACCTCGTCGTCGTTGACGGGACACGCGGTGCAGATTTATTCCCGCCACTTTTAAGAAGTATTACTGGGTAGAGAAGTACTTAAGTCGTTGCTACATAACAGTATAAGCTCTATCGCTTATTTTATACTTAGAGGTATTGTAATGTTTCGATTAGAGATAACATAATGGGAAAGTTGTATCTTAGTATAAGGTAGACTAATCTGTAAAGATAAGTAGTCAAATAAATGAAAAGTACATTTGATGTTGCAGACGATCCTTTTGCTTTATCGCTTTGAACCGAGAAACTCTAAAGTTCCAACCAGACGATTTAATCCAGTCACGATTGACAGCGCATATATTCATTTATTAAAAATACCAAAATTGGACAGAGAGAAAAGGTGGGTGGGCTTAGAAAAACGTGCCTATTTTTCTTGTTACTGATTTATTTATGTCATTTACGATCATAACAGAGAGCACTGCGTGCTCAAATATACAATATAGATATGTACTCGTTAGAAAAGTATACACATTGTCCATACCGATTATTGTTACTTGCCCATAAATTAGCTACATGCGAATACGATCGCTTTCATAAGTAGAGTAGGTTTTAAACAAAGTGTTCATCTCTTTCGACTCGATTATAATAAGTCATTAACATACTTTTTACGTTTTATGAATGCACGTACACTAATTTGCATATTACTTTGTTCTTGTTCACATTCGTAGATACACGAGAGAGTTCATATTTTATAATTCGTACGTACGTATAATAGTACGCGATTCAATTTACATTTTAATTCACATTTTATAATAAATAATGTCAGTAGTTCATTCATTCGAGGCAACTAAAAAAGTAAAGTACTTTGAAAGAACGTAAAAAACTTTAAATTTTTCTCTGAAATACGTAGTAAAAACAGAAAGCTCGGTTTAGCATCATATCCTGCGGAAGTTTTAATAATTCATAGCGGTATTAATGAAGAGCTCACATTTTACGTCATACTTTTTTTTATAGGTACAGCTTCTTGTTTAAATCACTACTCTCAATACGGAGCGACTGTTTCACATACTATTGAAATTGCATGAGAAAGCTCAGTCCTGTGGTAAAATGATCCACTTGTACGAAAAATACAGCATCTTGTTTTTTTTTTTTCTTTAATTTTTTTTTTACTTTTATGGGCATCGCTGGAACAATGGAGTAGATGAGAAATTTTCAAGGAGAGATTTAGAAAGACGTTCCTTACGGCTTACAGGCAGGCATATAGATATCGAGAGATATTGACTCGAAATAGTGGAATAGTCTAGGATTATTACGGCACGCTTCTAGCATTTTCAACGCGCAAGAGTTTCTAACATTAAGCATGTGTGATTAAGAACGTACTACCTTCAATCATACTACTGCTA
This sequence comes from Linepithema humile, assembly GCF_040581485.1. NCBI lineage: Eukaryota > Metazoa > Arthropoda > Insecta > Hymenoptera > Formicidae > Linepithema > Linepithema humile. The sequence goes on from NC_090134.1 coordinate 20,539,887, forward strand.
CATCGTTATTTTGTCGGCACATTTTTTTCGCTAGACACTATGTCACTCGAAATATTGTTTATCACCAAATTTGATATCGTTTTTGTTTACCTACAGTTTGCGTAATATAATTCTATATGTTAATTACGTATACTTTTTCGACTCACATCTCCATCTCTTTATGCAATCGGTAAGGGCTTATGACAATTAAAGTTAGACACTCTTGAAAAAATCAAAAGAATACAAATCGCAATTATATCCACATTTTGTTTCTCATAAAATTTGGGGACTTGTTAGCGTTCCATTTCGACCCCATCCATTTTCCAGAAACGCCCATATTTCTTAGATATTCAGATTTGTTTCGTACATATTCTCGTGTAAATGTAATCGACTAAATATTTTTTAAAATATATTAATAAAGTACAATTCACAGATCTGTACTTGTTAAAGACATTCGCGTATTCTGGCCAAACGTAACTCTCAAAGAAATATTAGATTTCTCACTGAAAATCCATCTCTACGCTACTTTACTCCCTTTTCAAAATATTATATCCTTAAACGTACGCATGCACATAAATGATATATCCGTAATTTGTTAAATTATAAGAGAATTACATTGTTCGCCCTTTTCCACTAAGTATATGTAATTCCTTATATACGATCTAGATGTATATTTTATTTATTATCAAGTTCACAATCTCGGATAGTCGCGTCAGCCGAACGTACACGCGTGCACGAAGCAGCCGCCCATGATTTCTGGATCACATTATGCATGTGTCGCTTGTACATATGTGTGTGCTAGTACGTATATGTTCAGATACATTATCACAAATAGTGCCCGTCTCGTCGGACATTATCTCTAAACATACATCACGTTAATAGAACATTTGCGCAGAAGTGGTAGCGAGCGTGAAATAATAAACGGCGCACGGATCCAATCGCGTTCGCTATCTTAGAAATCTATTCAATTGTACTCTGCTTGCTAAAGCAATCTGTCGTCTAAATCTGCCTGCACTAGTTTTCATCTTGCCTTCATCGAGGACAAGGCCTTGCATCCCTCTTTCACTCTCACGCTTATATTTGTCTTCTATAAAAACTTACCTATCTGATCTCGCGCGATTAATCTAAAGACATTTAAGCTACCGTCATGCTCAACATCACGTTGATAGGGAACAATTTCTACGGAGGGGAGGGTATCTGGATACAGTGACCTGCGTTTGAAATGGTGCGGGACCAGCCTGCACAGAGAGACAAAGCAACGTAAATTTATCTCGTTTCCGTTTACTTATCGGATCGTCGGAATTGAGCAACGTATGATCGGTTTCGTTATGCCGGATCGTTTATTATTTCATGCCTGCTGCACGAGGTAAGGTTGCAAAGCACAGAGTTCGCCTTCCGGCTCTTTGAAACAGAGGTTGTACTTAAGTCAGTCAAGCGATGTGCATTAAATGACGACAGAAGGAGACGATGTCCAAGCCGGCGTCCGACAATATTTGCGAGCTTTTGCAATGTTTAATTTCCGCCTTTTGTCTTCATCTGCAATGCAGCCTTTATCAAATTTTTATCAAATTAGAATCAGTGACTTGATATTGAAATATTTTATTCATATTTTAAAATTGAAATCTTTTTACTAGCGTGAAAAAGTTGCCAGTTTGCAAAATGAAAATAAGTTTCGAAAGCCATGATGAATATAATGATAATAATAGAGGATTTTTATCATGGAAATGTTTTAGATTTTCATTGGATTATCAATACGTGTCGAAGTAACTTAGACACCAGTGAGATTTAATTGACTCACCTACTGTTTAAGCAGCTCAGGCTTACTGGAAGTGGATCGGAGTCCACAGCTGGGATATGACCAGCCACAGTCTCCATCAACGGGTACCATTGCGCCACCGGTTTTCTTGGATTATCCAACATCTCCAGCCAGTGATCTCGGCCGATCCCAATGAAGCTCGATCCAATCGCCGTGCATCCCATTAACTCATTCGATCCAATTCTAACATATTGATTTCGTAGATATTTACTTTTTCATTCGAAAATTCTGCAAAATGTGCTCAAAATTTTCTCTCACCTGTCGTAATCAATTACTTTCACTATAAGACTGACATCCTCAACATTGTCAGCGGGAACATCGAAAACAAGCGCTTCATTGTAAACCGGATAAAGAGTGTTTTTCTTCACCGTCGTCTTCTTCTTCTTTATTCTTTTGCCTTGACACAGCAGATAAACTTTCACGTAAGGATCTGAGGAAAAAATAAAGTGAATTTAGTCAATATGTGAAGTACACTTTTTCGAATCGCAAAGATAAATTTAATAATATCTTTGGCGATAATATTACATCGATAACATCGTAAAGGAACGTTCGATTTATCTTGTCCGCACCTGATTTGCCCGTTATATCCATTGCCTTCAGATTTCTAGCTTTGATGACGGTTAACGTTAAGCGACCGGCCGTTGGCAGATAGCATAATGATAACATCAATTCTCCGAGATCTACTTTTTCCTGTGAAAATATTCGTATTGAAACGTCAGTGTTTATCTTATAACTGTTCTGCAATAACCGTTTATCTTGTTATAAAATAGGTACCTGTAAAGCGCAGAGGATGTCCATCGTATATTCAATTTCTTGCTCGAGGTCGGTACAATCTATGAGTCCTTTAAGGACCACTTGTCCAATAAGATCGTGACGCGAAAACCGATCGAAGTCGTAGACTGAGAATTGTAGATAGCGTTCCCTCAATTCTTCGTACGATACGCTGATAAAAGGAATATATCATATTTAGTTTTCTGTCAATTTTTTTATAGTGATTTAATTTCCTTATTCCGAACAATAAACCTTTGAAAACTAAATTCGACGAGTTTCGACGTTTGTAAATTGCCTTACCTAAAAATGAACGTTTCATTGAATATTGGATTTAAATTCTTCCTATGTACTTTTGTTTGAAATTTCTTCTTTCTGTCGGGCAACAGATACACTTTGACGTACGGATCACTGCTGCCTGTTACATCCTTTATTGGCAACTCGCGAGCTTCCAAAACCTAACATCAAAGAAGCAAACGTCGTCAGATTTAAAGGACGAGATTATACAAGAATGGGATAACGCAGAGATAATATTATGCTTTCACACAGATGGAAATTAGAATAACATAAAATGCTATTTTTATCTTGCACGTTCAAACTTGCAGTTAGTAACAAAAAAAAAGTCGTTATATAAAGTTAAAACATTAATTAAAAAAAAGTCATTAAAATTAATTAAAATATTAACCAAAAGAGTTAAAATTAATTAATACATTACATAATCTCACGTATTACGTGACCGGTGCAAAGCCTGGCTTTTATAAATAAATATATGGACGATAGTTTATATAAAAATATTATTGCGGTTTTATGTAATGCACGATGAAATGCGGCAAAGACCGATAACAGCACTGCATATTTAAATTTATCTGCTGTGACGCGTGGTCTACCGTACATAACTGATCTTAATGCACTTGAATTCACGTACAGAAATAGCTTAATGTAGCTGGCATTACCTAATCCATATTACACGGTAATGCCAGCACAGTGGAGGATGTGTCCATCAGAAATGCAATATTCTGTTACTTCATTATCGTTATCCAATATCTCACTTGCTGAATATAATCCGGATAGATATATGTATATATATATATATATATATATATATGTATATGTACATATATATATATATAGCTTACACAACGCAGTTAAAATACAAATTCGATCATTTTCGTGGATAATACGTTTTTAATTATTAGCTATTTTCCAGTTCGGCAAAAATTTCATAATGTTAGAACTGATAATTTATATTGTTTATATATATCATTTATTGTAATATTTTCTGTTTGCATTTTGTGATTCGAGAGAAAATAAATTCATGTTGTGTGATGTGTGTTCATATTATGCAACAATTTTCATGCTCAACACAATAATTATTATTTATAGAAATTGAAAATATTATTATACTTACTTTGACAACGAGTCCTTCGATTTCTTTATCATAGCGAAGAGCAAAATGCAGTTTTCCGGCATATTCCATTTCTGTTGTACTGGAGCTTTCCGCGCTTTCTTGCCTCACGAGCTCTTTTTTATATAATTCCGGCTGCAAGGTTTATTATTTACAGTAATATTATATATTTCAAAAATTAAGATAAATAAAAATAAAGCTTGAAATTGTGATTCCAATTATTTATACGTTCACATGCTATCGATTAAATATCACGGAATAAAAATGAGAGACGAAAAACAGAGAGATGTTTATAGGATTCTACATGTTATATGATAAGCTTATTTCAAAATCAAATGACATCGCGTGCATGTATTTGCATTTGAATATCCATTATCATATTAAGATGCAGATATCTGCATCTCATCGTACAGATAAATACCTTAATAAGACCAAGACTAGAGTCGCTGCGATTCTCGAAACTGCAAATACTGAATTTAATGTTGGGTAGATCAAGTCGGTGCGATAACTGGCGTTGGAAACTTTGATGTCTCATCGGTACGATGGGTAAAGTGGTTTGACGCAATACCTGGCGAAATATCAAAGATTGAGGTAATTACAAAATTTTACAAAAAAAAAAAAAGAAAAAAATGCCTTTGATTCTGCCAGCAATACCTTCTTATTATCCTTCTGTTCTTGAACATATTCGTGAGTAATCGGTTCCGATTGGAGATCCGGAAGAGAGTGACTAATGCGAATCGCGTTTTGCTGAGTCTGATCGGACTCGGTATTCTCTACATTCTCGTGCCGAGTCATGCTCATCAGCCATCGCCAAGTGGAAGAGCATTGGAAGCTCACCGCAGCCAGGAGGACTAGGCCAACCAAGGCCACTCCTGCTCCTATTAGAAGCTGATAGGGAAAGTTCTCGCTCCATTCCTCTGTAAAATGGAGCGCTTGTTACCGGCGATTCGTCGCGGACGAATAAACATCGGTGAAATTGCATATAAAATATAAATGCGACGTCAATATAAAAATATTATACAATAAAAAATTTGTAAGACATAACCACGCGATGAGGATTTTTCATATATTTTTAGCTCGCTTCTCGAAACTTACGAAAAGCCTTTTAAACATTTCGCAAAATGTTACGCTGCGTAGGTAGACCGTACAACGCGGTGAAAGGATCGAATAAAATATTTATTCGTGCAGTCGTACATACTGCAAAACATTACGTTCATGTAATTTTAGTAACAAGATAATTAGAATCATATTACGTAAGCTGCTAATTGCGTCGAGGATCATAAAATTCCAAACCGCTACTCGCGAGATAGATGGAGCATCCGTTATTAAAGAAAAAGAAAAAACAAAACTTCCGTATGACGTTTGGGTTTACGTAGTAAAAAGAAAAGGATGAAAATGAGAAAGACCCTTTAAGTAAATTGCGCGCGTATGTCTGCGGGGAATACACCATTGTGTACATCCTACGACAAAGAGAAAGGTATCCTTGGCGCGAAGAGAGGTATACCGACGCTTCGTGGTTGAACGAGCTTTCCGTTCTCGTTTACGTCGAGAACAATGTGGTGTCCTGCTAATGATAGAAATATCTTTGCTTTTGCTTCAACGTGAAACAAGTCACCAGATACATGTATACGTACATATATATATATATACAATATATAATATATCATATGCGTACATACGTAATCTATATAATTAGAATCATAATATGTAAGATGTTAATGCCGTTGGATATTATAAAACCGCGGCTCGTGAAATAAATAGAGTATTCGCCATAAAAGAAAAAGTAAAATTCCGCACAGTGTATTTCCCTTTGACATACTTCGTGCAACTTTCAACTTTGCGATCTAATCAAGTTCAGAGATAAAAACTCAATTTACGTTAAAAACATTGCTTTAGCTACACGCCAATAATCGTTTATATATTTAACTTGCTTTTTGCTTTTTGCTTTCAAAAGATAAATTTTTACGTGGATTTTATTTTTACCTTTTTTTTTAAAATAAAATAAAAAATAGTTTTTAAATACTTTAATTTATAAAAGTTGAACGTATATTTTCACATTTGCTTATTGACTAAAATATTAGTAACAAAAATTATTTTGCAAGATTGACTGTCGTTAAGTTATTAGAAATATCTCTATATGTGTGTCTACATATTGGAAGTAATCGGGAATCCATGTGCGTTTGGTCGTACAGAACCATTGATTGATTAAATGGCGCGTGTACGCGTTGCACACATCACAACCTTTTTCCTCTTGCTATCTTTGTGTGCGCGTATCATCGTTGTTTAAAAAATGAAATGGGGCGTAGTGTATCTTTTATCTTTTAAAACAATGAAACAAAATCGACAAACAAAACCGTGTGCGGAGTTTTTTGTTTGTTGCCACTTGCAACGGATATGAAATGGAGTCACATGAACAAGGCCGCGCGTAGCTTTATTGTTACATTGTAAAGTTTTCACTTGTTATTACGATAACCGATGTCTCGTGTCAAGTTAACTTTGCATGCCTTGCGCTATATTCAACCATACCCAAGTGAAATCGCATTGCGTTTCAACACAGCAGCTTTTTCATAAATAAGAACATTTATTATGAGAAGCATGAAATATGCTCTTAAAATCTTAGCAGCGACGCAAATTCGTAATAGACGGAAATATTGCAAGGAAATTTTAATTTTTGTAATTCAGTTTCAAACTTCTGATCTGCAATCTGATCTATTCGGCCCCTTTTTTCGCGCTATTTCGACAAACCATGTCCAAAAAATGTCTAATTTTTATTTTATTCGTTCATTCTTTTGATAATTATATCTCTTTCGAACATGATACGATAGAAAGGAAGATTGAGAATGCTTTTAACGGTATTGAAAACAAATGTCATCGTAAGTTAGCGTTGTCCAGCGCATTGTGCGTATTTACGCTGTGAGTTCATACTCGCGTGACCAATTCATGAAGTTTGCAGCGCGGATACGATTTACGAGATTTACTTCTGCGCTATACCGGGACACAGCGGACACATACGGTAAAGTGATTGATGAGCTTTATAGTAAATTATGGGGTTACTGCCACCGCACGATGTCTGATGTTTGTCTCGCGATGGCCAGATAATAACTGAGTTTTGTTTCCTGAACTTTCGCGAGCCTTTTCTCCATGTGTAAATAAATCACTTTGATACTTCGTAATTCTCAATCATGTTTTATGTAGAAATAAAAATTTAAATTATAAAATAAATCATAAAATGTTACAGTTATTTTTTGATCCGAAATACGCTCCGATAAATTCTGTAAAACATTTTGTACGACAATTAATAAATCAAAACCAATATGTTTCATTATATTGTCGTTATTACAACATAATTAACAAATAGACATTGAAAATGGATAACTAACCATATTTAAACAGATTGCCGTCAATTGTTTCAGATAATTATTAAATTTATCGCGTATATTATTACGCAATCAAAAATTGAAATACTGATATTATTTCAACATTGATATATCCACTATCAATGTGATCGGAAATTCGATTTCGAAACATAATAGCACTTGAAAGAGCAATAACTGAAAACAATTGATCTTATTTCTCCAATCTCTTCTATTAATCGAGTTTCCATCTGCACAGGGCGATATATGCACTTGTCATCTTGTCAAAACCAAGCCAATAAACTTTTGCATTTATTGAGTTTTTTTCATCTTTTGTGCGACATGCTCGTTACCCCTGACCTCTGACGTTGCACGATATGAAAGTCCGAACAGAATGCTTTGCGTGCCATGTTAAAGTGCTTGCAAGGCTAACGTTGATCTTATAAAGCTAACATGGAATTTATGTACATCCTCTGGTTATGTGACCTACCTGGGATTCTGTGATAAAGTAAATGACGTTAGATAATTCGGAAGACATCTCGAGATTCTATTTGTTAGTCAATCAATTAGAATAGATTTGTCCGTAATGCAATATTAACAGCATATGGAATATTCTATATAAGAAACAGCATTACTATGTATACTGTACGGCCGCGGAAAACATCCCTTTCAAGATATTTTGACGTATACGACGGCCTTGACCGTTTTTCTCCCTCATTTTGATACTGTTGCTTTCAAGCTAACCCTCCGTATCTTCCCCTTCCTTTTTTCGGCTAAAAATTTCTCGCTTTTCAGACGCTTTGCTTTTAGAATTTTGCGTCGATACTGGTTCCTGTCATCATCATTTCTATTTTACACATATGAATGTTGATACAATATTGTTTATTCATATCAAAATTGACTTTATTTATTTATCGAAGTTGTTTGTTTATTTGTCATTTGCGTAAACAATTTGCAACTCGAGTATTGCAAACAGAATTCTATTTACCTCTCAATCGGAAAAAATAGATATTTAAAATATACATTAGAATATACACAGAGTAAACAGAACAAAGAAAAAGTTTCCCATCTGTTTATTTTGTAATCGACCGATTTATACGAAAAATGTTGAAACAAGTCAACAAAAATAGATTTTATTTTCAAAGAAAATGTATATGACTCTCTGTGATAAATTCAACCCTGTGTTTATTTCTATCATTTTTTTTTTTTATTTCTTTGATTTCATCCCCGCAAGTTAGTTATAAAGTAAATGGGCTAAAAAGTTTTCCTTGACCCATCCTGTACATACGACAAGGTATAAAATTACAAAATTATAAGTTGAATTTTATTCTAAATTTATGAATTATAAATGATCTATGAAATGCGTCTTGTTGGGTGGCTCAAGTTCTTTCTTAGGCGGCAGATATTTCTTGTGCCGACTGCGTGTAAATTCAACTCTCATGAATAACTCCCCGCAGGGGAGTTGTGCCAGAATTGAAAATACATGTATATATCACAGGCTCATAACAGGGGATTGACAATCCGTACGTTTCCTTTGTGTATCTCTTCTACAATCCTAATCCTCAAACATTACCGTCATGCCATATTCATTAGCCCCGTTACTGACAATAGTAGTGTTTGACCTGATTTAATGTACCTTGAATTTAATAGTCACGTATTTATTGACATTGATTAATCTCTTCTCATTGTCAATGTAGATATGTCAAATACTAGATATGTCAAATAATGTTTACAGTGTTCCAGATTGTTCCTCTATCTGTATTTTACAATTTTAATCGAAATTTTACAACCAAGGGAAATGCGAAAACCGGCAGTATTATTGTAAATTAACAAATGTTTTTATTTTTACATTAATAATATTTAACTAGGTCGAGTGCAATAGCGCGAGTGCAATATTTTTTAACGCACCGTTCATAAAGCACTGCTAAAATTCGAAGCGTTTTATATATTTTATATTAATATTATTATATATTACTCTTACTATCTATTTTTTATTATCATATTTTTATCGGATTGAAGTTGTAACCAAAAATCTGGATATATCGAAAGCAAAACGTATCTCGCACCTCACATAATCTTGCGTATCAAAATATCGTATGTTTATGACATAATAGTAACGTGCCATATGTATTTGGCAAGGATGAATATCAAACGAAATATATCAATAACTGAACCAGCAACTGTTGCAGACGCTTTGGACGATCTATTCGGTTTCGAAGCGGCTCGAAAACGACAAAGAAACCGTGACTTGACAAGTGGAAATGTGAAACTGTATTTTAAACCGTGGCGTGTTTTTATCAATTATATTGACAGTTATCATGGAAAAATATTAATTGACGTACGTATCGTTTCAATCAAAATTTATTTTTACAAATATTTTACAATTTAAGTTACTTTAGTATTTCTAGAAAAAAAAAACAATTATTACTAAGGATAAATTATTTGACAAAGGAATGAAAAACAATGCTTAAAGAATTAAAGCATGGTTTTAGTAATTTTGAAGTATTCAATGATACTATTCAAAGGTAGAATGCATTCTTTTCATTTTAAATCAAGCAGACTCTTCAAAACATGCAAGTACTACAGTAAAATTGCTTTCAAAGGCAACGATAAAAAATAGATTCTTTATACTGAAAGCCAGGACTAGAAGAATGTGAATGCAAAAACCTTTGATTTGTGAATACCACGTGCATCGTTTTACTTGTGTTGGTGTGCAATAAAAATCAAGAGAAAAAAATAATTGGGAAAATCCGTGCTTTTTCATTATAATCATGCCGATTAAAATGAATATCACGAACCGATTGCTTTATATCACTTTTCATAAAGTATAAAAGTTATACCAGAAATTATCAAATGGTTATTATTACTTTTGCGGTTTCCCTGGAGGGATTTTTCATAGCAATTCACTGAGAGTCTGTCATTTCTCTCGTAAAACAAGCATTTTGCGTTTGTAACGCAGTAATTAAAATTCAAATTAAAGTTATATTGATAAATTGCTTCGTCAAACGGCAAAGAAATGTAAATAAAAGAATGCTGTATGCTGATAGACAAAAAGCGTATATTTTTCAAAGGTATGCTGTAGAAGTGATCTTTACATCGATTTGATATGAGTAGAGATGTCCCTTTAGTCAGATTTCTTATTTAATACGCAACGATCGCATTCTTCTTTTTCCACTGCAGAGCCTTTGAAAGTAGGTCGTACGACTTGATTGGCATATGATATTTCCCTTCTGTTCATAAAACGTTTCATAATGATATATTGGCTAATCTAATTTTAACCACAGAGACAATACATATTTTTATATAGATATTTTTAAGTGATAACGCAAGCGGTTTTTATAGATGTAATTTTTAGATTGAGTAATTATTAAATTGTCTTTCTGTAACTGATATCTCACGTTAAATTTTAGTACTTTAAAAATTTAAATCCTCAGATGCTATCAGATAGTAAGTATATCGATCCGCTAAGTGCGCATGCAGATGGTTCCTCAGACGAAGAAAATGCAGAGTTCGAGGACGAAGATGACGAATACCGGGAAGAGGAGGAAAGAGAAAAAAGAAAGCGGCCGGACAAGAGCGCAAAAGTTTCGAGAAAATACGAAGTGATCGGTACAGTTCTGGACCACAAGGTAATATTTTCGTTTACTTTGATATTGAAATTATTTCAAGTCTTGATAGCAACGGTTTTTTCCGCTACTTCGAAACCAACGGGTTTGCCTTTATCAAACATTTCTTTCACAACATGGATCTTCTCTCATTATATTTTATGTTTTTTTATAATACATACAATAATATTGAGATTTGAGATCATTAACGGCCTGTAGATATATATTTTGATTAATATATTTTTTATCGGTATTTTTTTTTTGTATTGCGCGTCTGTATTCCTTGCGTGCCATAATAAATTCTATCTCACGCAGTACAAGGATCTGTCCTTCTACAAGATGGGGGATGAGAATGTAAAAAAGTAAACAAGTCCGCGAGAAAAAAGCACGTAGTATTTGTTTGCACGTGATAATTTAATTTTGTTCTTTGACAGTACTCGTGTCCAAACGACGTGACGGTGATTACGAGAAATTCAGACGACAAGGGCCTCTTTTTATCCGAGTTAATGACCTGCGGTGTTATTATCTACGATATCGCGCAGGAGGCGGATCAAGTCGAGGAAGCACGCTGGGTCTTCAAAGGTTTATTAACACAAACGGGTATCTTAAAATTACAGAAGGAAAAATGTAAAAATAATCACCCACTTCCAGTGAAGAAGTTTTTTTTGAATTTTATGTCACTCTACTTCTCGTTAACACCGAATCGAATCTGCAATGATTAACTTAAAGTCCCGCTTCTTAAATTGCATCACATAGATACAGAGTTCGGAAGTGGAGCTCGCTTTTTAATTAATCAGACAGAGACTGTGTAATTTCATTATGTTTTCTTATAGACATAAACGTCTGCTATATATTTAACATTAAGTAAAGAAGAAAATGTTAAAGTATTGATTATATTAGATTGTATATATTCTTCGTCGGTAAAATATATTTATATAAATATGTATTTTTCAATTAGAAAAATATGTAGTGTAATAAAAGATGATACAATTATGAAAATTGCAAAAAAAGCAACGCACATTCTAATTAATTGTATAATTATTAAGAATGATTTATGCTTTCTTTAAATTTTTATTGTCCACTCTGTTAGATAAAAAATTGTCTGTATCTAATTATATTTTAATTATAATTAGTTTGTTTGATTTAAAAAATTGCAGCGCCGTTATTAAAAAGTAAAAGTTCGGCTTTAAATCTCACAATAACATAGCACTTTTATCGATTTTATTGATCAACTTTTTGTTTTGTTTACAGAGATTGTTCGTGTGTTGGAAAGTATAGAAGAGAAATCGCCAAGAGCTTTCGAACGAGAAGAGCCAATACGGCACTTTATTTTGATTTCCACTATAATGACGTGGGCTTTCTCGAAATCCTTAGATCCGACAGATCCAGATTTACCGTTTACGGAAGCCGACTATCGAAAGCGGAAGCCTCATCCTAATTACGAGCAATACATTCGGTGTGAGAGGGAAGTTGTGGCTGTAGAGAAGAACGCTAATTTAAAGAACAAATTAAGAACCTTGGTGATTTGCTGCGGCATTACGTATGGCGAGGAGGAAGGTGTGCTCCATTATCTCTTTAAAATGGCCTGGCAAAACGCGCGCTTCTTACCAATATTCGGCAAAGGGTGGAACAAGATACCTCTCTTACACGTTCGTGACTTGGCTGCGTAAGTGGTAATAAAAAATGTTAACTCATTTATTTTGTTTTAGAAGTTATAACGATAATTTGTAAAATGAAACGCATAAAAAATAATTCGAAGCTTGTTAGAAGAAACTCAACGCTTATCTACAATATTAAAACACTTTCTTTCATTACGATGCTAACATTAAAAAAAGTTTATTTCTTTATATATCTACGATGCAAACCATTTTAAAATGCATGAGCTATAAACGTTGATTTTATATCAACTTATATAAATTATCTTATATAACTGTTTTATATAAATTTCGACGTAAGCAGTTGCCGAATGTCGATACAGCTTTGCTAGAGTATTGAGTTCTAATTGTCTGGTTAACCAGATGCGTTTACCGTTACGAGTAATTTGATTTTCAGAACTGTATCCGCAGTACTACAAAATTGGCCTCTAATGCGGTACATTGTGGCGGTCGAACAGGAACTAATCTCTCAAAATACGATCGTTAAGGTATTACCACACATATGCATATAGTATATATTAACTAAATAAATTACACTACATTTGTCCTTATGTTATTTTCTATCATTATTTTCTATCATCTTATGAAACAAAAGATTTGTAAAAATAACAAGATAAAAAAACACTTGAGATAAAACATGCATTTGCCATGAAGGAAACTTGAGGTAACTGTACAACGGCTATTGTAACTTTTATCGTATAAATTTGGTCTTAGTTATTTGCAATTGTGATCAGCTTTAGTAATTTGCTTCATATTTCGTTTTACCGCAAACCAGTTTTTGAAATATCCTTCGTCCTACTTGCGTGAACTGGTTTAAAGTAAGTAATACGGAGAGAAAAATTAAGCCAGTCTAACGGACTTGCTGAAAAATTTCAAATATATATTAACACTTTTTTGTGAATTTTTACAAATCCGTATTGTAAAAAGTTACACTGTGTCGCACGCAAACTATTTCGCAAAAATCTCTGCAATAAATATAAACTCAATAATTATTATCGTGTTATTATTTTTTTCATACATTACTTCATAATATAATAGATTTATAAAAAATTACAAAATAAATAAGGAAAATTAAAAATAATTATATTGCAATATGTAAAATATTTCTCATTCCTCGCAATTAATATATTTGAATAGAAAATCAGCCGGAGTCTTAGAACTGGTATAATAAGAAGTATAACAATGGAAGAGGCTCTTTTGTTGCCGGAAGTTTCACAACAGATATACGATCAGATGACTGTGGATTTAAACATCGATCCTGTCTACATCATCGATCGAATACACTGGCATCTCGATATGCCATTTCAATATGCTATAGAAACAGTCGTAAAGGAATATAAAGCAGCGCGAGACTTACGGCCAGTGAAAATAGTCGTTCTTGGTCCGCCGGCATCTGGGAAAACACGAGTCGCTCGATATCTGGCCGATTATTACGGAATACATTACGTGCACGTGAAAACATTAATTTCTGCTACAATTCAAACATTGGTAAGTGTGTATTTATTTTCGAAAAGATTATCGTGAACAAAGTCAATACGTAACGTGTGTAAGCAATAAAGATTAGCGGTTGCGATTCCAAGATCGATGATATCGAAGCACGGGACCGACAAGATAACCTTAAAGATACAACGGAAGATGGCGAAGATAAGCGGAATGAAGAAGACATAGAAGAAAAAGACGAAAAGGAGGTCATTTCCAGCATAGCGGAGCTACAAGAGCAGCTTGACGAGATCCGGACCAACATGGTAGCAAAAAATGGTCGTCTTGACGACATCGTCTTGAACAAGTTATTAAATATTTATAGTTCCATGAACTCTCCCTTACCTTTTCAACAATGTATATTCTAATAGAAATTCGTCTCAAGTATGCATTGTTCGTACATTTGGGAAACATTATCTTCATTGTGATCATATTTCCTCGATTGTAGTTACATTGACGCCAAACACGTTATTTGATTTACGATCGCTCCCCTGACGATGGCGCAATAGCATATTTGATGCTAAAAGCTCGAGTGAGGGATGCTTTCTCCCAAATTTTTAATTGTATTAAAATTAAATGTGATTACGTGCTTGGTTTGCAGGTATCCCTCGTATAACACGTAAATTTGTATCATATTATATCGAAACCGCGTGAAACAAAATCTTGTTATATAATATATCATAAAATATTATAACAATTAAAATTCCGCTTTAAAAAAATAAAAAATAAAAATTTGTGTTAAAAATAATTTTGTTAAAAATAAATTAAAAATTTTAGTTTTAATTAAATATTAATGATTAACTCTATTACAATCATGGCTTATGTAAATGTCAAATACAAAATTTGCTAAAAAAAAATTTTTATCTTTATTAAAAAATATTTTAATTTTATTTATATACAAGTTTTTATCGTTTGATATTTTTTCATCCATATTTTTGATGTCATATCAAATGATATTCTCAAAGTACCGTGTTATACGAGAGTTCCCGCAATTTTCAAGCCATGTTGTATCAAAATCGTGCTCTCAAAGTATCGTGTCACATGAGGGTTACCTGTACATAAATTTATATTCCACTCGAATCAACACGTTTACGATATAAACGTGCCAATTCGTATTATATGATTGTGTATCTTCATATATTTTCGCCGTATTTTTCCGAAGGCCATCAAAGTAGCAGAGCATTCGCCATATCGTGTTTTGTGTGTGTGTAAAGATGCATGTAACGCCTTTGAGCGTTATTTTGTTACCAAATAAGTTACGTGATATGTATCAAAGTTCTGACGTAAAGCATAAGCTGTAGACAAGTTTTATTACGTGCTGCAAGAATACCACCATCACACCTCGTCTATTTTGCATGTTTTGTAAGACCAAGTATACCATGTTGAAATACTGCTCATAAAAAAAATATTTCAGCCTTTTATTTGAAAAATGTTTAATATTGTACAACTTTTTGATAAATTATAAATTTTTACAAAATAAAGATACAAAGATATTTATTTATTTTTTAAATAGACATATTTCAATAAATACGATAAACAATTCAATAAGTATGATGGTAGCGCGAAAGACCTTCTGTTCTCTAATATAATAAAGTAATATTAATATATCAATTTATGTCAAAGGTTGTTTCTGAACCGGTTGAAGTCGAAAGACTGTCTAAATCAAGGGTACGTGATGGATGGGCATCCGAAGACCATTAACCAAGCCAAGTATTTATTTTTGATCAGCGAGGAAAGTTCAGAGGCAGATGAAGACGAAGGAGAATTTAAGGTTGAAAATATCGGATTAAGAAACATCAATACGGCGATCCTACCTGAATTGGTCGTGGTTTTGGACGCAAGCGACGAGTTTCTGAAGAATCGCATTATAAACCGGCCAGAACGAGAAATACAAAACACACACTATACGGAGGCGCATATGTTACGACGCATGAGAGAGTACAGGTACTAATCGTATGCGGGACAAAAATAGTCGCGACGTAAAAATACATTCGTTTTCGTGACTCATAAAAAACATCGCAGCTTATTCATATCGTAATAGTTCCATCAAGTGAATCGATGTTGAAGCTCGCGCGCGCAAATGGGATTGGAAAACATTGCCGATAAAGATCGATTACATTCGAGATTAGGTGTAACATCTCTGAGCGAAACAAAATGTATCATGACAATTAATTGTGGATTGTCAGATGGAATTGTCAGATATCGTGTGACAACTAAGCTACTTTATGCTAAAATGCGACTTAAAGACTTATTCAAATTTTAATTCAATTAAAGGATTTTCGGCTGAGCACCTTATTTATGTTGGGTCATACATATTAATAAGAGCATAGACGTCTATTTTGTCAAATATATTTAAATAAAATAATTTAACTTTATTGTTATAATGATTTGTACTTAAAAGAGAAATCCAAGAGAAATAAATTTAAAAAATCAGGTAAAATAAATTATCAATTGATGCATTCGTGAAATAAATATGCAACACTGTGCAAGTACAAATAAGTTATTTATATTTTAGAATGCAAAGATGTATTTAAAATATAAACAATTAATGCGTTCAAACACAAATAATATTGTAGGGAGAGAAATATGGGTGAGTGCACACCGCTACAGTTATTTAACGAAATGGAAATCCACCCACTTGTCATTTCTGTGGAAGCTGACACTTGTCCGGATATGTTTCCTACGATTTATCAGTGTCTGGAAAAACTCGGAAAACCAAGGAATTATGGTGTGCGATAATTCATATTTTCCCGCAATTTCACGTCGTGTCGACTGCTCCTATACTTTGCGATATACTACGGTTCATTTCCAATATTGTTGCGCGCGTTTCCTATTACTAGACGCCAACCATTCCTGCAATAACTGTTACCAAATTGGCGAAAAAGACAAATATCACAATGTGTGTCTTTTGATATTTACAGTGAAATTTATTAAAGTTGACTGTTTCCCGATAAAGCTGCTAAATCGCGAAATAAAAATCACTTTTAAAGTATTGAACAGTAATTCCTGGGACAGCGACCTCAAGTTTTATTAAGTTTGTATTTCTCGTTAACTAAAGGTCAGCGCCGATCAATTACAATTTTAGTTCGTTATACGTTTTTTCTTTGTTCAAATCATAATCATGTCTACAATGTACAAAGAGAAAGAACATTCAATTATCTTCAATTAGCGTTGGCCATTTAATGGAATTCGTTCTCATATACAGTTCTGCCGGACAGTAAAATAATATTTAACAGTAAGCAATATTCAATGATTTAATAGCGAGAATAATAAAGAGAGAAATCTCATAATTAAAAAACTTGTGTGGAATTCATTATTTTGAAATTCTAATATCATTATTATAATTTTGTTCATTAAACCGCGTTATTACACTGTGAAATTACAAAATGTCGAAATCTCTATTCTCTCAACTAGGATCAACAGTTGAGGAAATGGAAGCGATGCGAAAACGTGCTGAGGCAGAAATTCAAGCTGCTGAAACAGTGGAAAAATTGCGGAAAGAGCGAAAGATTTTGGAATGTGAAAGGCAGCGTGAAAAGAAAATGATTGAATGGGTATGTAGATTTTTCAATATATTAAAAAAGCAATTAAATTTAATATTTGCAGGTAATATATATTTGTTTTATATATATTTGTATTCCTGTAATTTTTGGATCACTATAGATCGTTAATAAATTATCTATCAAAGTTGCTCGTATTAATAATTTAATATCGAGCTTACTAATATACACAAATTATTAATTTATACAAATTATTAATTTGTGCACGAATTAATTATTTAAATTGCCGAATAATTATTTTAAAGATTGTTGTATTTTCGATTGATTAAAGTGTATAATAAATACCTGTAATATAAATAAGCTTTCAATATAAAATAAATCTATTTTGCAATAAACGCAAATGCAATTTTTATCGAAGCATTTTAATATAACTCGTAAACGACTTACTTCCTATTATTTATTTTTTTCATTTTTTTATCATATGCCAATATAGATACGTTTCACTATAGACGAATTCTGGATATAATCACGGAAGCAGTTATCAAGTTTCTACTTAGCTAGATGTAATTCTAAAAATATATTCAGTTTTTCTTCTAATCATGAATCACAACGACGGTTTGATAAATATTTTCGCCTATCCTGGCGAAATATATGTTTGCATATCGATGTCGACAATTTTGATATGGTTCGCAATATACAAATTATGTTGCTTTACGGATTGTTCAGGTTTGAAAATTACTTTCCGAGGCGAATTAATATCTAATTCGTAAGCGGATCTCTGAGGATTAAACAAACCAGACGAACTGAAGTACTCGCTTTGCAATATTAATCTGTTTTTTGCGCGTGTCTGAAACGCAGTAATGCGACTGACCGGGCTTAGTCACGTTTGAAGTTCATGGAACTTCTTTGCATACAGAGCTTGTAGCTGTAGTGTATGTGCATTAGCAGCTCAAGCTACCGGCAAATGCAAATGCATATTGATCACGGTTGGCCGCTTATACGATGAATCTTCTGTACATGCAGAATCATGGTCATAGATAACAATGAGCGCCCGGTTAGAGCAAATATCTAAAGATTACGATTAAATATTTCTGGAATATTCGATAACAAATATAAAATATCAAACGCTAAAAAATGGTTTGTTTGCTGTAGCAAAACATACATTTTGTGATATTAATTATCAATGAATATAAATTATTAATGATTTAGACATTATATTTATCTATGTGATTGCTTTGTGTAAAACAGAAATATTTGTAAAAAGTGCTATCGAGATTAATTAGTAAACTTGCATTTCTTCGATTATTAGCAAATGATATCAAATAATACTATTGGATCGCACAACTGATAAAAGTACTGTCTTTTTGCAGACTAATTTGACAGAAAAGTTGAAGCGAGAGGAAGAGGAAAAGCTTTGTATTTTGGCTCAGCCGTTGCGACACTACCTCACAAAGTACATCTTTCCAACATTAACAAAAGCTTTGATAAAAGTTGCGAAACTACGGCCGGAAGATCCGATAGATTTCCTCGTGAGTAATTCTCTCTTTGATATTTGATATTTTTTTTTTAACGCCGCATCTACTATTTTCACCGTATCACATTCGATTATCACAATCCATGATGATAATGCGTGCGTTAATGCGTCCATTTCGCAGGCATTTACCGATTACATATTCATTGACGGTAATTGTCCGAAATGGAAACTGTGTAAGACAAAAGCGGGAAACGCGCTGCGCGCAGCGATGCAATAAAATTTACTTGCCAAACTCGCGCAGTGCACTGCAACAAATGGATTATGGTATCCGCGTTCCGATAGTGCTGCCGTACTGAACGGGTTCAGTCCGCTGTACTAAAGGAGCCCAGGGGTAATTACGTCAAGTGACCGGCTTTTAAATCGATTAAATTCACAGTTCGTTTGGCGCGCCCGGGGATATGGCGCAATATTTGATGATTATCCCTCACCAGTCGGGAACGAAATTAATACCGGGTATGCAAGGCGAATTAAAATGAGCCTTTTTCGTTTATAGACGTATCGACCAGCGTTGTAAACTGAGACGATGCTGCCCGTTTCACAGCGTGCACTGTATTGGATTTCGCGGCTGGTGGTCGCGTGGCAATGTTATGATAAATGCGCGCCTGAATGCCAGGGAAAATGAAATAGATTTATATTGAATTATTTTAATTGAAAATTGTCAAATATATTGCTTTCTTTCTGCGTATAAGAGAAAAATTATATCCAAAATCTTCTACATTAATTTATTTCTTTGTTTTATCAACTCGCGAAACTGTAGCTCAGTATTACGAGTACTTCAATACGTTTGATTAACAAAGCAACTATGACTAAGGTAACATTTTGTTCGAATAAGTACAAAGTATTATGAGATTAAATGTTTTCTGCAATAGCTCTTATCTTCCGTAAAAATAGAAGAATTTTACACGAATGGCTGATGAATATAAATGAATCTTCAAGTAGTGATCGCGAACAATAATTTATCTTCCATTGTTAGTAATGATCATCCAGGATAATAACTGACTTGAATTGAAATAATAGTTGCATATTTTGCACTTGAGCTTCGTGCGCACGAGCGTTTGCCTGCGCGTAATGATGTCGAAAAATAATAACTCGCGTGCGTGTTTACAATGACTGCAATTAACGGGAGTGAAAGCGCCAGACCTGAACGGCAAATAAAATTCCGCCGGGACCAGTTTCGCGCGAATGTCCTTTTTATTTATCGCCGAATTAAATAATTTCGTTAGATTTTCGGCAGTTCGCCGCGAAAGGAACATTTTGCATGCGTGAATGCGAGAACAACTTTCACACTTTGAGTCCTATTCTCGTGGAAATCGATAGGTTTGCTGCTCACGATTAGACGCCGTTCCACTCCGGAGCATCAAACCGCGGGAGGAATAAGAGCATGACCGTTCTCTTGGCTCTCTGTCGAGCATATCGGTACCTTCTATCTATAATTTTGTGATTTCGAGCTTCGCCGATTTCGATTGATGCACTATTACAGAGAAACGTAAAGGGCAGAGGCAATTTTTTTCACTATCAGCTTCAGTAATCGTTTTAATTTGTTCCGATATTCACGAACGGTCTTCAGAGATTGCCAGTATAATTTTACCGTTTTAAAACCCGTCATCACAAATTTGTATTTAAACTAAATTTTGTTGGCTGTATTTAAATTATTTTTTAAATAAAATAATCTCGGATATTTTATACAAAATTTAAAAAAATAAAAATATATTATTTATACATTTACATTGTAATAGTTTCAATCGCATCACGCTTTTAATGTTGTATCATGAAGTAGTTTGTTGAAACAATCTCAAAACACTGTACAATTCTCTTTGCAGCCTCTTTGAAGGGTAATAATAAAGTTTTATCATTTGCATCTTTGTTTTTAAATTTACCCATTTAATTTTAGAATCATTTTCGTAGGTGGACATCACCGCTCACGCCTTAATTACACGCCCACTTTTTCAATTCAATACGATGTTGCCTCTCAAATAGCGATTTTTTTTCATTAAAAACCGTAATAGCTCTCATTGTATACAGATAGGTTTCAGTAATGGATAGCTGAGGCGTCAAAGAGAAGCGGGGAGACAAGAAGAGAGGGGTGAGAGATACAGAAGGGAGGAGACACGACATCGGTAAAGTAAACTCGTGTTAACATTTTAACATTTCTCAACAGGTTTGATGAAATTAGTATGTCATGCCACTATAACAACATATCTGTGACTCTCAGCTTTCGTTATTTAAAAGGCAATCAATTCAGATAAATACAGTTGCAAAATTCAGATAAATACAGTTTGCTCTACGCGGTAGAGCGAATTAAAAGAATGCACAAATATCTACGCTACAACACTCGTCACAATACTTCTCCAAAGAGACATTTACAACTGCACTCGATCACCAACATTATTTAACGTTGCGAAAACAATTGAATCTCTTCCACTCATTTAATAGTGAATCTTTAAAAGTCAAACGTGTTTATCGCATTTCTCTGCGTATTGACAAATTCATAACAAAAAACGATGAAGTTTATTGTACCAAGCCACTCGAAATTCAGGTCTTTTTCTATCTACAATCTACAGACCGATAAATCGGGAATATCGGCTGTTTGATAAAAATTTCATCGTCGCTTCGATCGGTTCCACTCAGACACCGGTTATCCACATCGGTCTCGAGACAATTATTATCCAATAAACTTCTATAAATATTTTGTCTTATCAGTAAATACATTCAGTGAATTATTCATTGTATAAATCCTTTTTTATTTGTAATATATATTCGATTCGACTTGTATTTGTATTCTATACTGTAAATAGTTCGTCTATAAAGCACTTTGACGCGTGATTTTATGTAACGATAAGAGAATCGTGAGCATAATTAAGATTACAAATGAAAACACATTGCTTTTCAATCGTTGTAATGGAATTTTGCCGCATATTTGCCACAGGGTTAAATTTTCAGATTTTCTCTCATTTCCTGTACGTACATTACAATAAAGGCGCTTTAGCGTCTCTTGGCGTAGATAATGTAATCATTTCTATGCAGACTGCGTGCAAACAAATCAGAATTCTAACGTTGTTTGGGAAATATCGAGACGCGAACGAGTACGAGATTGCGAGGTAATAGGACGTGATAACGCAACAATAAGCAAGTATCTTTAGATGCTCTTGCATAAGAGCGTGCCGTTTGCGCGGACCAAGTTACAAAGGAAAATTAATAACGAGAAGGATCGCACAATGTAATGCGACGTCATGACTGTGCTAAAATTACGAGTGCAACGTAACATCCACATGACTGCCACAAATACAAACATAATGGAATAAAAGTTATTTTAGAAGTTTTCGTAAACTACATCAGCTAGAATGGATCGCAATATAGATAATTTTCACTTTTTTTTATTCGAATCACTTATATCTCTGATAATTGCTCTTGTGCAAAATAAAGAGAATTAAGAATTAAAAAATCAAATAACTTTTACAGTATATTATGGTTTCAGCCTTTCGTTCACGTAATGAAGCCCTGAAAGTTCGAGTTTAAATTCATTGTTATCACAACACAGTTGATACGTCAATTAAAAAGTTATTTTGCAACTTCAAAGTATCGAAGAAAATTGGATACATCGTATTGAAAAGCATATAAATGAAAAAATTTGTTAAACAAAACTTAATACATTTTAAAAAGCTACCTCCATTTAATATGATGTAAAACAAACACTAAATCGACATTAGTTTTTAATTAATAATTTGTGTGTTACTCGTGTTACTCGCAATATTTACAAATGATATTCGATTTCTCATCGTGTAATATTATTTATAATATATTTTAGCTATATTTCCATTCACTAAAATATTCTACGGGATTGAGGCCATATTGATTCTATTATATTGCCGCTACGTAGATGAACACGCATATATCTATGAAATATAGAGGGATGACGCTTACCACACAATAACAATTAATTTACTAACAGCGACAAACCTCACGCAACCGATGCTGATATTTGTGTGTATAATAATTCATTAGTGAACCAAAACAATACAAGAAGAATCATTATTAGCTATCATTAATTAATTGTTAATTATCAAATATCATAGTCGGTTAAATAATAATGAAAAATATTGAATTTAAACAAAGCATTTAACACTTCCACAATACAAAAACTACGCAATATAATACTTAAATAAAATAATAACTTTTGCAAAAAATTTTGTAAACTTTACATTTTTTTAAATATCAATCGAGCTTTGCCATTTCTACAGTTGTCGATCGCTTCTACATTAGGTGGTATTTGTGGCATAACTATGAGCGACGTTTATAATAGCAGCATTGTTGTGCCAATCATTGTTGCAGCTATGCGAGTTGGTTCAAATAAAACGTCGGCGACGCTTTTGCGTGATATCCGAGGGTTTGAAACGGTGTGAAGGTGAGGTAGTGCGTAGGTTGCACCGCGAAAAGTATTCTGCTGCAAAAATCAGAGCAGAGTAGGACGAACGACATTGAAAGTGAAAGTGGGTCGTAATATCGGTTGCGGATGACACAGGACCTGTTTTTAAATAGATTACGAGGTCGATTCTAGATACTCGCATGCGCGAGCAGACTAATTAATTACAGAAACAATAGCTAGAAAAAGTTCTGTGTATATATTTCAATTAAAAAGTAAATTTAATAAATGAAAATTTTTAAGTTACCTCCATTCGTACCGGCCGTCCCACACTATTTTACTTTATTCATAATTATTTCGTACTGCGTTTTGCACTTTTATTATTATCCTTTGTATTACGAATTAAATTAACGAATTGTATATACTTTTTCATTACAAAAAAATTCTGAGGTGTCGAAATATTTCACTCATTGTTATCCGACCTTTATATTCACGGTTCCCATAAGTATTGAATCGAGCGTTTTTATAGTAAGCAAGATATATACGCGTTCCAGGCCGAGTATTTATTCAAAAAGAATCCCGAGGGAAAAATGTTCAAGCCGGATTATATGGAAACAACGAGCGTGCTCTTGGATGCTATCGGCCAGGAGAAAAACGATGTCCTTCCGAGGGAAGAATTGTCGGCTGATGTAGCGCAATTTCTGAAGAGGCAGAATGAATTATCCACCGCAGATGAAATAGAAAAAAAGGAAGTGTAAAACGTAAATAGAGAAATAGAAGCGACATCAATTCTTGAGCAGATTTCCGCGTATAAAAGGATTGATGGTTTCAAGAAGAAAGAATAAAATGAACAAAGTCGAAACTTAACTTATTTGTCCATTTTTATAACTTTTAGATTTTAACTTTTTATTAATCTTTTGATCACTAAGTGTTTGAAATAATGCGACAAAGAAAAATGCAAATGTATCTTAAATATTGATGATATATTACTAAGTTTTAATCTTGTGTTTACTTTGTTATTTTGTTTCAAAGATATAGAAAGAGAATGTAAGCAACGCAGTAACAAAGTTCAACTTGTTTGAAATTACGAATTTCTAAAGCGGTTTAAAAGGCATCCATAAAATTTCTTTGATATTCAATATCATACTTCATACACAATAACTTTGTTGACTTTGCGAACGTGACGACTTTCTTATGCGAAAGTTATTTTTTAACCCAATAATTCCAATGTTCATCCAAACGTGACGTTGTCTTTAGACGCGTGCAATGCAGACTAAATATAACGTGACGTACTTAAATAGTTTTACTATGTATTTTTTTTTTTTTTTTTTTTTCAAATTAAATTACGGATTCGGCGCTCCAGGAATAATGCAATCTTTGTAATTTGCTACTCGGATTTGTCGAGTGTACAAAATACACTCGTTCCATCATCCTCGTTCATATTTGATTTCGGTCTTAAGCACTCAGGTTATTCCAGTATGCAACAAGCAGACGTTTCAAGCTGAGCGTTCGAAGTGACGCCCACTACGGATTTACCTCTTGGACGTGAGAGAGGATACTCTAATAGTCACACACATGCATGGTCCGATTGCACTTGGAGGAACGAGAAGTTTCACAAATTTCAATTCCTTGTTGAATATTCGCGCTACAAGTTACATTTTTTTTTTGAAGAAAAAAAGTGGCGTGTCAAAAAGAGCTTAATTAAGAAGAAACCTTTCTATGCAAGTATCTATAACTCATACAAGAGCGATCTTACGAGCAAACTTTAAGTCCTTGGCCATTGTGACTATGAAAAGTTGCATAACTTTGCGATTCTGAAAATTGTTGTAAACATTAAGAATACAATATAGAATGCTAAATGAATCGTTTTATACAAATTGTACGATGTGATATACAACTGTTTTTATCGGGCTATTAAAGTGAGTCTTTAAAGATAAACTTGCTAATGGAAAAAAGTTTCATATCATTCTTTTTACAACGGCATTATCATTTCTTTTATTAGGGAGATAATAAAATTTGAATTATGACATTAATATCACGGTATTCCGATAAAATATTACATTTTATTAGCTTTTGCAGACGATCAATCATGTACTGTTCCGCTTCGATCGACGGAAGTTATTTTCTGAATGGGCTTCGAGCCATACCTAATTTTCAGTTCATTACTCTCAAGGCTGGGTTAATAAACATCGGGTTGCACAACTATATCCATAGTTTAATTACCAATATGTGTCTTTCTCGATCGTTGCGCTGGCTGCAGCATGAGCAAATGATGAAGATTTGATTTACCGCGGTTAACCAGCGTTAATGGAGGCGTCCCTTAATCACATGAATTCCCGTAATGGTTATCGTAACGATAGTATGCCGTTATCTCGCCGAGAGCGAGATAACAACTTGTTATTAAAAATATGCGCAATCGTCGCAATTGCACACGTGGTGTGCATTTCGCTTTTTTAAAGTTACGTAATTTAATTAATCGACGTTATTAAAGGTAAAATTATATGTGTGCGCCGCTGCGACTTAATTACCGAGATAACATGCCGATGTTCTTACAATGACAGCGAATAATGTATCAAGTGTTATGAAGCTAATCAATCCTGCTTGTAACATCAATCCCACTTATAATTCTCATAAAAGCGCATGCTTAAGTTTAGCATCCTCCAGAAGAGATTGTGAGTTCCTTATCGAGCCATTTATGAGGCCAAGGGCAAAAATTCCACATTGTTCCGCGTCTTACACGTGTAGCAGGCTTGGTATACGTATTGTTAGAGTATTTTTCTATCTTATTTTTCATCCGAGTGACGCATGAATAAAATCTGTTTCTGCAGTACGATTTACTTTGGAATTGATACACAAGTCTTTTTTGTATAAGAACATAATAAATACGACGTGAAGTCGCTTTACCTTGTAATTATCGTCGTGATGCCAGGATGCGCGAAAATGCTGAAATTTAATGATTTTATGAATAACTCGCAAAATAAGCGAGAAACCAAAAAAACGAGACAAAAATTCAATTATCTGCAGTGTTGCCAGATATGAATGCAAATTCGAAAATTAAGGAAATGTATGCGGCCAATTAGCTTGCAAATATGTTCAACGCAGCTTTAATTCGTGCGGCCTAATCGATTCGAAACTTACGCCTACCAGCAGAAATTGGGTCAGTTTACAGAGAGTAACCTGCTTTTAATCAATACAACGCAATATCCGTATTGAAAGTAGATCTGGATCGGACATTCCCGACCCGAATGATCGACAGTGTTGTGACAATGCTGCGCTTATTCCGTCTGCTAATTTCCGCCGATTCCATCATAGCGCGAAAGCAGAGAGAAGCGAAGTCGCCATATTCTTTGTAAAACTTTATCGCGGCACTTATCGATTCTTATATGTATAAATAGTGTTAAAGCTGTTGCTTTCGTACTGGAAGAGTGATATACATGCGCCATTGCACACAAGTCACGATATTAGCAACACGATGCCAAAGACAATGTCGCGTTGATGGGACATCATGCACGTATCGTTTTAACTTCGAGACGTGCCATGCCTTTTGAAAGCTCATTATTCACGTACACATTCGAGGTATGATTCGATTCGAGTGCAGTACAGTTTATCGGAATGCTGCGCAATCAGTAGTCAACGGTACGTACATCTTGACATCAAATTTCAAAATGCTGTTGCTTTAGTTTCTGCTAATCACATTTTGTAAATGTATTTTCAACTGTTGTTATAAATTTAACAAATTAGTTTTCAGCATTTGAATAATATTTCATCTTTAATTTAATATTAAGTTAAACAATATTAACGATCCATCCTGTTAAGCTTGCGGTTTGAATCGCTTCGACGACACGAGCGCAATTGATCTTTTGAGGAACCCGCGTGCGTGTAATACTGTTAGCGTGGCTTAATGTCACGTAAATTGTAAGCCGCGAATTTAAGCTCGACTTTTTACACGAACGGCTTGATGTTGCAGCGTCGAATTTCCCCGGCGATGCTGGTGCACGAAAGCACCGCGGGCGGTATATCTGTATCTTCAAACACCTGTTAGCAGTCGCTCTCGAGTGGGCGGCTCGCCACATCGCCTTTAAAGCCGCGGGCGTCGCGAACACTCCGAATTCCTGCGAGCCGGTCGGAAGCCGAGCGAGCGAGCGAGCAAAACGCGACCTTGATCACCACACCTGACAGCACGGGGCGCACTTATCTTACCGCGACATTTCCCGGTGCATAAAAAAAATATAAGTTATCAACTTTCTTACCGGTATGTCCTTGCAGAGAGTAATTCGCTTCCTCGCTCGGCACAACGGTCTCTTCGAGGACGCTCTCCGACGCTGTCTTAATGATTCCCATCCTCGATGCTTGGATGCTGCAAACTGACTGTGCGAGCGGACCGACACGACGGGGTGGGCTTAAAGCTGCGTCCTACGGCGATTATCTCGTCTCGATTGTGCCGCGTTGTCTGGCGTCGCCGGAATGCTCGGCGCCGTTTCGTTCACTTATTGCGTCTGCGTTCGCGCCTGCGTCCATCCCCCTCGCCGGCCCCCTCACCTCGCCCTTCGCGACCCTCGCATCCCCCGTTGCCATAGCCGCCCCTCATCCCCGCGAAGTCGTCACAGGAGCAAGGCTATCCCTCTAGGCCAGGGTGAGCGCGATAGGCAGGAGAAATTGTGGCGTAGCGGCGAGCGGCGGTGATGGTGGTGGTAGTGATAGTGACAGCAGTAGTAGTAGTAGTAGTGACGGTGTCCTCTTTACGCCGTGGCGAGACGACGGGGGTTGTTGCTGCTGCTGCTGCTGCTGCTGCTGGCTCTACCGCTGCCGCTGCTACCGCTGTTGCTCGTGACGGCTCGGTACTACCAACGCCGCTCCTGCCCCGCTGTAGGGCGGGGTGCGGCGAGCACACGGCACAGGGGCAATGTCGACCTACCTGGGTCTCGGTGAAGGTCTCCGTTGGTTACTCGTGCCAGATAATACTTCCCTTTTGCGCGCCGTCCTCACCCGCGCGCTCTTTACACGGCGCACCCTTTCTCTCTCCCTTTCACTTCTCGTTTTTCTCCTCTGATTTCTTCCCTCGCCCCGCGCGATCTGCGTTTTATTTTAGCCTGTTAATTTGTACGCTTCGCGGTATTCCGCCGATGTTAGCTTCCGATTATTCGTCACTTGTTGCGATGACATACGTATTACATTGCGAATTCAATTTGTACGTCAAAAATCTAAAAAAAAATGGAAGAAAAAAATGTTGCAGCGTTTTATTATTGACTTTCTTTATAATACACCTGCCATTGTTCACGTCTGAGTTTCATCTTTTTCAACACAGGTGAACGTAAAAGAAACGTGAGCAATGTAATATTTAAATAACATGTTAGTATGCGTCTTCAATCTTTCTCTATTGCATTAAACGCTTGTATAAACTTTGGATAATAATAAAGTTGTAGAAATATGTTAAGCAATAAGAATAATATTGCATTTACTTTACTTATTTAAATCGCAATGCATTCTCTTATTAAATTTTTCAAACTTTATTTTTGCTCTGCTTCAAAATGTTCTTTTCGACATTCGATTTTATGTCATTTTCAGCACTTTGCGTTTCAAATAGTCATATTTTATTATTCTTGGAATAAATGAATTTCATTTTACCTTTTTTGAGTTTTTTGAAAGCTCACAATCAGTAAAATGCGCATGAAACTTGAATATATTCCTCTACGCATACCAAAAATCCGGGACTCTCGGTCGAAGCGTTTGCAACACGTGTTTGCCCTTGATACTCTCCCACAACTGGCGAGGGGGTGTCTCGCGTCGTACGCAAGAGGCGATCGTTAAATCACACCCTTCACCATGCATTCGCGCTAGAGATTTCTGAATCCCGGATCACCGGTTATTTACACTATGATGTCTTAAGTAGCCCAGCATCCAGCTTAACGCGCCAGCGTCTACTCGCCTCGTCTGACTCATCGCTTCGTTCGCAAGTGTGCGACACCTGCGTCATCGGCTTCTCTTCCGCTTTATTGAGTGCACCGCCTCTGATCGCGGCTAAAGCCTTTTCGCCCCTTCAAACGGCCTTTCTAAGTCTCATAATACACTGACAGACGGAATTGCATTCACGCAGATATCTCAAGTTGCGAGAACTTGTACGGGAAACCTTGTCGAGCTCTTGCTGTTATACCTGAATAAAGACGCAATGTCGACTCGCGTTAGAATACGAGAAGCATCGAGGTCTTGCGAATGCCGTTGCATTTTATAGGATTAAATTTCCACGTTTATATATGAAATTATGCGACGTACACATGTAAAAGTCAATATAATGTAAATAAAGTAATAAATGCATAATTGTGCTAGCGAAGAAAGGAAACAATCTGTTCTAACTAATTCAATATAAATATGGATTAATACGTAAATAATATCTTTCAGCGTAGTCTCATCTCAATGTCACATTAAAACAGTAAATTTAACATTTCAAATTATATTGATATAGAATTAATGTATATTATATTCACATTAATCAGCACATAATGTAGCAAATCAATAATATAGTAATTATCATACGAATAATCATATTTAAATAATCATATATCATATTTAAATAATATACATTAATTAAAAAATATTTATTAAATCTTCTTACTTTGATTATTTCTCTCGAAAACTTGTTCAATTATTATACAATAAATAGTATATATATTTTTTTTATCATAATTATAAATTATATAATCATATATCACATTATTATAATAAAAAAAAAGAAAAAAAGTACTACCTCATGCTTTTAAGTTAATTACATTTCCGTGTTTATACTCGTACGTACACAGCATATTCATCTTCCTCCAAATTTCGTAACAGAATAAGATGGATAGGTTGACTTTCATCCTTTTCAAAGTTACAAAACGTCGTAGGAGAGTCGCACGTGTAGGTGTCCTTGTCTGTAAAACTTGTTGCACGCAATACCGCGTTGCAAACAGTCATTTTCACTCGACCACAATTTTTTGCATGGTGTCCTGTTTCTATTATTCCAAATAAAGCTTGTTCTTTATTATTCCACGGTTAATCAGTGTGCGCAGATTTCAAGAATTTCGCCATTCGTAACTGCGCTATTCTTCTCCAGTAATCTCTAACTCTTCAGAAAAGGCGATTTTGATTCTTTCAACAATGCTGGCATTCAAGATTATTTATTTCACAATATATACTGATAATATAAATCATTTTATATGCAGTTGTTCGTTTAATAATGTTAATATATCGCTTTTTAAAAATAACATTGCATATTAATGATCATAATTGTTGCATCCACGTGTCTCTATGCTGTAGCAAAATATTAAACAATATCCATCGTGCTTTTGATACAATTCATTTTCCTACGTAAAGGCGAGGTCAGAAAATATTTTATGAAATGTTGCAATAATGTGAAATCCTGCACGTGGTTTTGCATATGAAAGAACAAATATTCAAAATCCGGCGTCGAACATTAATAATCGTTTTCATTTTCCACACTGCGCATGAAATTCGTTAGTTTATTTCAAACTTATAGTCGTTTATACGCATTTCATACCACAGTGGTTCAAGAAGACTATTTTTCAATCGATGTATCATATAAAAGAGTTGGAACTGTAATGATTGAGACAGCTGTATAATGTAATAGTATCGAATTCTTATGTACTAATATATCTTATTTATTGGAAAATGTTACCGTGTATCCACGTGCATCCATTTCTAAATCTATAAACATATGCGTGTCCCGGTTGGCAGACCGACGATCGATTTGAATTGACTATATAGCTGGCTTCAATAGCACGTCTCTTCGGAATACATGTATGGAATACGTGGAATTGTATCCGATAGATACATATGAACTTGCATTCGCGGCCTTAAGTTTGAGAGACATAAGAAGTTATGATATCAAGTATGTAAATTTACATCCTGCGACAGAAATAGAAACAATATTATTTTTAAAGATTGGAAAACGTATTTATTAAACATGATAAACAAAGAAAATGGTCGACAACTTAAACGGTCGGAGAATTGTTGATAAAAATAAAAAACTGAAATAAAGAATTACGTCAATTTTGTACGAAAATTTACATCAAAGCAGTTATATATGGTTAAAAGAAATTACTTTTTTTCCAATTGACACCCAACCAACCGATTAATTTCCTGTTCGTCCGTTTTTCTAAAACGGTGGTGACGATATCGATTTAACTTGTTGCATATGTAAACAAAGATAACTAATCCGATACCGCGCTTGGCTGCTTTAATGTAGTTTATGTTAAATTATCAGAAAGCGTAATTGTATCGAAAAATCGAAAGTGTACATCAGCTGGTGCGACTATCCCTGGAAAAGTAGAATAAGTATGTTATACAGGCTGAAATAAAGAACGATTTTATATTCAACCTAGTAATTTCTATCTCGACGTCAGGAAGCAAAAGTGCGTACGCAAATGGCATTACGCGAGAACTGCATAGCGCGTTCACTTAACGCCATTTTGTAATTAATTAGTAAGGCGTATTAATACGCCTAAACATTTATGAATATATACTATAAATATGCACGCGAACAATAGTTATATATACCGAATTTTCATAGCAATCTGTTTTGCTCTACTTCTCAAAGCATCTTGGTTTACTTTTACTATGATCGTGTTATTGAGGACTGTAGATAATTAAATGCGATAGAGCATAAAACGCCCGTTTCGACTGAATACTACAAACTTTACGTTTAGTTCTGTTCTCGAAGCGTGAGAATGCTTTTCTCATAAAGTATTCACATGTACTTCTTCATTAATAAAGTTTTTAGACTTGTTTGTGAGAAATAACGTCTGCAAATAATTATTGAAGTCTAAAAGCTTATACAATTGGTTCTACTATTATTATTGGTTCTTTTGTATGAAAAGATAAGTATGAGGGCGTCATATAAATACAATTTTTTATCATTAAAAACGTTTTCTTTCACGCTCTATTTAATCATTATGACGCGTCAAACGTGAGAGCAATTGCATGGCACACTGTTGTTTTGCACCTATTTAATTAGATCACGGACAAAGTGAAAGTACATTTGTTAATCCAGAACAGTCAGCTTATCCCGATTGCTATGACAACTCAAGAGCTATTACAATTAATTCTAAAGTTTTATCGAACATAATTCCGCGATACAAGCAACGCAAAATTGAGGTGGAAAATTTCAGCGGATTTTTAATCCGAGGAGGAGGGACAGATGAAAAACCTCTATAATTCCAGTGGCGGTTTCTCGGATTCAGGAAGGAGTGAGATACACAAAATTACAAAACTTTACACAAAGTTTTATTAACCGATATCTTACAACATGTGACAGCGCAGCTAGTTAGTGTCTGTATGCGTTCCGTGTATGTCTTTGCTTAAGGCATAGCATTAATATATATCTCTCGTAGCACCTTAAATAGAGATGTAAGTTAGTAGAAGATGGTCATAGATTAAAAGTAGTGATTTGAGCAGGTGTACGCAAGGTAAGTTCCGTCGCGGGACTCCTTCAGCAATGCGGGCAGCGTATCATACCGAAAACGTCACACTTGGCGCATTTTAGGGCGACAAATTCCACTGTGAACTCGTTGCGATGTACGGACCTCTTGCTGCCGTGACAGACCGGGCACAGCAGCCGCTGGAATCCGCCGCAATAGGTACAAACAGCGCACGCATCCTTACACTGAAACGAAAATGTTTCGCAATGTAATGAATTAAACACATTACGGAATTAGCGATAATTGTTTGTTGCGGTGGTTGAGCGATGTTAGCGCTGTATAACTTCCATCGAAGCAGCACGCGGCAGTTATACGCGGGGAAATTCTCCACATGCTGCGAAGCGAGCATGTTTCTATGTGGAGTGTTCTGTGTATTTGCTCGTCGGTTTGCACTCGGAAAATATCCCTGTAAATGGCGACCGTGATCTGATTCAACTGGAAGTCAATTTGATCATACCTTTCTCTATTGCGTGATTGCACACTGCGCTAATTCTATCGGTCTGCCATGCAAATCGGAAGTTACTCAAAGTATCGTGAAACAATTAAAAATATTTTTAGCTAATTTAAATTTTGCGCTTTTACTGTGTTGGATAAATTTCATTTTAGAGTAAACAGATTTCAAGCCATAGTGTTTGCTGCTTTAAAATTTCACTTTTATTTGAAACTGGAACTTTAAACACATAAATATAATAATATAAAGAAATAAAACCAATGTGTCATAAAATATTTCCATTATTTCTTTGATGCTTTATTGACTTTTGCAACAATTTGAGGATTCTTTAAAATCTTTTACGTGCTAATTAAATATACTAATGACTTGCTGATACACTTGATAATATGAGTGTTAAAAATCACAAATAAATTTCGCGCGTCCGTGCAAACCTTCTATCGAGCCTTATTCGGCGTTACGAAACTGTAGTTTTCGCTTTCACTTTTACTTGCTACTAACTGTGAGTCTAATACCTGAAATGTAAATCAACTTTACAGAGTACATAACAAGTTTGGATGGGCTAATAGATTGCTCTCCTGAATAAATGTTAGATTTTATATTCAAATAAGTGCGAGAAACGCGATAAATATACGGAAATAAAAAAAAATAAATTAATAAACTTTGTAAGTAACTATATAATTAATGTACCGTCAATTAATTAATTTTTCCACTTGCTCAGAGATGTAAACATGATTTTAAGAAAAATTAAAAAACTGTATTGCATTGTTAATACGTCACTCAAAAAAATATTTCGCTGATGTAGTTAGATTTCTAGATATCGCAACAAGAATGTATCGCTATTTTTCGTATCTGTGAAAACATTGTTTGTCAAATATAGAATTTATAGCAGTAATGTTCTAGCAATAGCTTCTGAAAAATTTAGGTACCATTGCTAAATGTTATTCATTGCATGATCTAACACGTGATTGATCTTATATAGATAGGCGCTTTAGAGAAACTTTCTTTTTAAAGTTCACAAACAATACAGATATATATTCTGTTTCTGTCATCTAAACTGATTAAGTAATTACATATGCAATATCACAACAGTTGCTAATCATTTATCTGTTTTAGTTAATTTTTTACACCTAGAAAATTTTAGCTATTATTGCAAGATCATTTTTTTGAGTGGTTGTATTATTTAAAAATATTATTTTTTAATCTTTTTCGCACACAAATCTGCATCTTAATCAGTTTTAGATGCTTTTATCGCTATATTTGCAACAAGGAAATGATTAATTCATATAAGAAACGAAATAGAAGCGATACACATGGATATAAATCCGGGGAGTTTATATGTATAACAGCGCCGTTGTGTGGCATGCGCGACAAAAGCAACAATAATGGCATGAATGTAAACGACCTTTGGTTGCAGCAAGGTAAACCTGAACTACACGACACCGAAATTTATGATCACGATCGGAAAGGAGGCGGCGATTGGGGAGAGAGAGGGACACGTACTCCCGGATAAAAGTGAAAGGACTGTGCAACCTTGCCTTCACAACTGCTTGTGTTGTATGTATGTGTTTCATCACAGTCCGCTGTACTGTCTACCTTAGATAGTTGATTCCGCGTAGAATAAATGCATCGCGAGACGCAATCATGCGAATTATTCGCATCTTGATGATATTCTTGCGGTAGCATCTAAATCCCGGAATATCAAATAGCTTTTTTCGCGCCCTAAATATCGACTACATTCATTAACTGTTTCTTCGAAGCTAGAAACGAGAACGATAACAATGAACGCAGACGTCCGAGGTTTTAATTAATCGACCAAGAATACATTTTGTTATATAAATTCTTTTTATAAAATTATAGAATACTATTTTCCACGCGACTGTAATTGTAATCGTAATTAATTCGAGTCCGCACGGAATTGTTACGAGTGTGTATAATTAGAGCTTGATAATATCATTTGACGTCAGAACTAAAAGTTCTGCGAGTAATCTGAATTTATAATAAACGCGGAAGTTATGCACATAGCTCTCTTCGACTTGAAGTAATTTAATTAGTTATTCTTATGAAACTGTACGCGAATTTATTAACTGATATGTTACGGCTCGTGATTATTAAAATTAGCGTCTGGCAATATTTTTATGCACAATTCGCACTGAAATTGCTTGGACGATGATGTGCTCAGCATATTAAATGTGACGCCAATAAATCGATGAACTCCGATGATAAATTATTATTTCCACGCTTCGGCGAATAGCGTATCCGTGTTAAGGTACAGCTCGAGGCAATGAGAAAATATTAAAGATACGCTACGATCTACACGACGTTCGGCAAATTCTCAACTCACCTGGTAAGGTTCCAGTATGCGGCGTAATTCTCCTGACTCGTTAAGCCGCTCGACGGTGTCGACACCCTGTAACGAGTAAAAAAAAATTGTGAAACGCAGTTAATAGTACGATATTTAAACCGCCCGAGTTGTTAGGAGCTTTTTTTCCCGTCTCACTCATTTCGTCTATTATTACACGGCTGTGCCGTAAACGGTATATCTCTCGTAAGCGTCAAAAAGTTTCTGTTAAATCGAAGAAAATCGTGGAGTATCTGAGACACACCTCGAGAACATCCACGGCCCGTCGTCGAGGAATGCGGCTGCACGAAAGAATTTTATCGTCTTCGTCGGTCTGCTTCGGGTAACCATAGCTATGCGCGTCCGGCGTAATGGTTGTATCATGCATTTTCATGCCATTGCTAATGAGGCTCTTAATAAAGCACGCAATACCTAGTTTGCAGGTTTGACGCGCCGCTAATTTATTCAAATGACAGATTTTGTACGTTGTTTCTCATGCTGGAAAATTATCCCTTAAACTATAAACGATAATACTATACAAAAAAAAACATAGAAATAAAATCCTAAAAATCCTATAATATTAAAAAAAATATTTAATTATATCGAAGACATGTTTCTCTCTCTCTCTCTCCTTAGATAAAATTTTCCAGATAGCGTGTATTGCGCATTTTTGTGGGATAAAATCCCACAAACTAAAAAATACGACATTCCGTAAGTGCTTGTACGTGCGTGTGCACGTCTTGTAATCTCATATCTGATGTAACGTAATACAAGTTTTATGGCGACTGTAGTTACGGCGGTGTACTCCTTTCACCAAACACGACGTGAATTGTTAAACTGCCAAACGTGTGAAGATGAGCAAGAGTGAAAGCAAGACAATTGATGGAAATGTAGACGAAGAAAAGAGATGACGTTCCACTGATTTTCGGCGACGATCGGAGGCGTTTCGAGATAATTGCATGACGCGGTCGGATAGGAATGCAGTTCGCGTAGCTTTACGTGTGTACACTTGTGCTAGACACCAGCGACTATAAGGCGGTGTAACGCAGGCAATCTCACCTCGCGTTCTCTCCGACGGCCTTGGATCAAATAGCTTGACATTTCACTTACGCATATATCTGCTCTCCCAACTATCAGTTGCTGGAAGTAACTCTCTCGCGAACGGATACCGCGACGGAGACGAGAAAATCAAATAACGGCATGACTTTTACAGCTAAAGGTGTGTCGTTTATACAGTATGTGCATTTTTTGTTGGGAGGAATAACATTAAGTAGTCGGAAAGATTCCTGAAGAAAATCGATGTAAGTATTCCCCAACGGAAAATTTATATATATTTAATTTTTTTAAATACTTTAATTTAAAGAATAATTATAATAATTATAATTAAACGTACAATCTAACGTCTATCAAATATTGTTGCATATGTAAAGATTATCAGCTTAATTTTGTAAACAAAATTTGTAAGTTTCAATTTTTCTTTCAAAAACAGACCGAATCACATGCTATAAAAAATTCTACTCTACAGAGTGTTCTAAAAATACTAGAGTTATATACAATTAATGTCTATCTATATATACACGTATGCGATTCATGATTTAAACGAATTGACGTCATCGAGTGGGAAAAGTGCGTAAACATATCTAAAAATCATGAACCGCGAACATCTTTACTATTACACATCGCAATAAAGTCGACGTGTTCTTTTATGACACCATAAAGGCATCTTGTGCTGTATATGATGATATGAACTTGTATTACTTCCATCATAAATGAGAACAATTACGAACTATATACAATGCGGGCATATGTCGGTTTACTATAGTCATTCCCAAGTGCTATAACGTTTAAGCGACCACTAGAATAGCAATTGTATGTTGTCACTAATTTTTAATAGCTCCTCGTGGATTAGGTAATCTTTATTATGACTCAAAATTTAATTGAATCAATAACCATCGCAGATCAAAATGCGTTTAATCATTCTATCAAAAAATTCCTGATTGAAATTATTGAAATTGAGGAAAGGTATCGATCAATATGTAAATAATATATAAATTTTATCAAAAATTGCATTTTTTGCAGAAAACCAATGCACTATACAAAAATCGTATATTTCATATATTAAATCATTTTTTATATTGTCTTTGACTCGTGTCTAACATTTCTTCGTCTTTCAGTAACAATATCACGGAAAATGCAATGCAAGGAAACCTGTGAAAGACGACACTCTGCACCTGAGAATTGCATGCTGAAACAATATACTTTACTACCTTCGCTATCGTATGTTTTGTCACTGTATATAAATATACTGTTCCAAAGGTATAATTATTTTAAAATAAAAACTTTTACATTAATTTATATTCTCATGT
The DNA here is from genome assembly GCF_040581485.1 of Linepithema humile. Taxonomy (NCBI): domain Eukaryota; kingdom Metazoa; phylum Arthropoda; class Insecta; order Hymenoptera; family Formicidae; genus Linepithema; species Linepithema humile. Next base: position 20,577,966 of record NC_090134.1, read on the forward strand.
AAGCATTCTATTGTTCGTATATAATAGTCAATTATTGCACCTATATATATTTTACGTAATATGAAAACAATAATTTTTATTATACGGTGAATTTAATTCAATTTCGTGTGCATTTCCTTTTATTTGATTCGTCAATTTACAACATTTCTATGAATCAAACACAATCCGACTTCAAATCTTCGTCCGTAGATTCATTCAATTTTCATTCATCAGTCGACAGTTATCTCTGACATTTCACGTCATCTAGTCTCTCGACTTTCTCGATATCAAATATTCCCGATTACGTAACGTGTTATCGGCCTTGTATAAATTCCTTGCAAGGCGTAAGAGGATGGATTCGAAGGGATCATGGATTACTCGTAATGAACGCTAGTAAGTGCGCACTATAACTTTTCTTATTAGAAGTTATTCTACTCTTGTATCTGTGAAAGGAGAGAAAGATCGATACTGCTAAGAACAGAATAACTTTGACGAATGCCAAACGCAGATGACGGAACGTTCAATACCAACCGCTCACGTTTTATTATATAACTTTCTATATCAAACGTATATATATCGAGAGTATATTTTGAAATAACAAAATACAATTTTTTTACGTTAGACATTTTAGAGATAAAAATACGATAGATAAATTAATATATATTTATATAATAAAATATTAATATAGTAATTATATAAATGTAAACATAAATATAAATATTTTTAAATTGAATAAGATATCTCTAAAAGCAATGTAGATTTTCGTAGCTTTACAGCAGAACAAATGATTTATCAAATTATTTGTCAAGTTTTTCGTAAAATTTTCTTAACGCATAGAATTTTTATTCAATTTAATTTTTAGTTTTCAACATAAATTTTCTAAAAACTAATATATATATAATTCTTAGTCTATTCTATTCTTCTATTTCTAGTTCAATCAAATTGTCAGTCAAATTGTTTGAATTAAATTCGTCACATTAATAAAATAAATAGTTCAATTAATATATTCTTTAAAAAGTTTTAATGTGTGTGTGTGTGTGTGTGTGATCGTTTTCCGAAATCTATCGCAATTTCAAAATCACAATTTTCTTAACATATAACATATGAGAATGTCTACATACCCCAATATGTTGACCATCGACGAAAAGTTGCGGCAATGTTACGACTTCGGAATTGGTTCGATCCCTGAGTTCGGTCTGTAATTCCGTATCGCGGAATAAATCCGCTTCATCATACTTGACCATGTTCGTCCACAACATTTGTTTCATCTTCATACAATTGGTAAAGGTCTCTCTAACGATGCCCAACGATGTTGTGTAGAGCACCACTCTGCCCTTTTCTCTTTCTACATAAGCCTGAAACAGGATGTAATAATATCATCATACATTGTAAAAAAACTTAGTGTAAAAATTTTAATTTTATTGAAAAAATTCCATAAAAATCTGCAATGATAAGATTACGAGACTATTTACATTACCTTGAAGGTAGTATTATATTTAACGGGCTTATAATTTTAAATATTACTTTATTAATATAGCGTCATCATAAGAGTAAACAAACGACAAGAACATTCATAAAATCAGCCAAGTTTCCTAAGTGCTTTTAACGTTTCAAACATGAAATTCCAACTTTTTTCTTTATCGGTAATCAATTCTTAGATAAACATGGGCGATAATTTTCGCGCAGAAGATAATCCTTTTCATACAGTTCGACGATTCTATCACACGGCATTCGACTTTTCCATTGTTCAACAATGTGTGCGTTCAACGGCAATTCCTTCGATACAATCGATTTCATTGGCACGTGCATAAACCATTGGAACTATATGCGTCAGGATAATCCGTGCGTTGAATAAAGGGAAGCCAATTATACCGTATTTATCGTGTAATATTCGTGAAAATGTAATTCTTATCGCATCAGTTACATATTTGTTCATTTAAATATTCATACTGCCATATCAGAATTGACTTGGTTGATAGAGAGAAACGGTGTTTTTTTTTTAAATTACTCAACCAAATTATTACAATTGCTAAAATGTCGTACTTTGTTATGACACAATGTTATATTAGTTTGCAGAAATCGCATACTCGAAATGAATGCAATTCGCGAATTTGTAAAAGACAGATATCTCTTGGATGCAATCTCCGCGGTAATCTAGCTGCCTGTTGAATTGCCTGCTTCTTGTAATGCCTAATACACTTCTCAGGTAAATTACATAACGTCGTTTAACCAGCCTTCTCGAGATAGACGCAGAATAAGAAAGAGCAGGCGGCGGCAGACGAGATAGCGAAAGGAAGGGGAAATGATCATATTAAATTAGCTTTCACCGTGCAAAAGTGGCATGGTAATTCAGTGTCGCGCATAATGTCAATACCGATTTTCCATCTGCAAAGAATTCTGCGTAATTTCTGGAATGTATTAACAATGCATGATTAGCAAAGTCGCATAAATACTTTAATAACTACATTAAAGCGTTTCAATATAAGCTCTTTGTGCTTTTTATTGCAACTCGTGTAAATACATCATCAAATAAATTGCTCGGTATAAAAAAGGCAACTCAGGCAAACTAAAGGCAAAAAAGGGACTATCGCTCTTTTATTAACGTTATCACCCTCCATATAAAAACTCTATGTCGCCATTTATCGCGGTTAAGGTATAACGTGCGATATGTGTTCACGTCTTATAAAGAATATTCGTTAAAAATGTGTTTTGACCACACGACTGAAACTTTCTACATTTTATTAGTCGTGTCAAATATATCAATGTTTCGTTAGAAATTTTCAAAGTAAAAACGAAATCTTGCACGAAAGTATCAATTTATCGTAAATTTATTCAATTCGGTAGTTTCAATCCGTGGAATTCGCTGAGTTTGTTACAATTTTCGCTGCCGATGTCGCCATTTCACGCATATGCGGAACGATCACGTCCGATCAGCGTTATAGATCACCACGTGCTCGCTCGACACGATTGCTAATGAATGTACTTCAACGAGGAAACCGGACTCGTCGTACCAGGTGCATGATCTGCACGATAAAAGCATATTATCAACGTAGAGGTGTGCGCGGCGTAAGATCTCGGCTAAACCATTACGAACTTTTTGCTAACCTACTTGTTTCCTACCGATACCCGTTACCTTACTCAAATGACACGTGCGATAATTACCTCCGATCATAATTACATACCGTCCTGAAAAAGGCAAAGTCGATACGGCTACGTACACGCGAACCAGGTGGCCTAACAAAGTGCCAAGCCATTCACACCGTAAGAAATACAAAGTGACGGAGAATGAACTCCTTCCGCACGCATTACACGCCATGAAAGATAAACTAAAACATTAATTGGAGCTTATTACTGCACGGCAAAATCCACCTCGTCATTGATTTTATATTACTCTAATACGAGAAAGTTATTTCTTTCATAATGTCACTATTCATTATGTAAATATTAATATCGTTCAACAAATCAAGATATTGAGCACTCTCTCGGTGAGATGCTATTTGAATGGTAATTGCTACGTGTGTGATTCAAGGCCGCGTTGTAAGTTTTCTGAAAAATAAAGGCGAGAAATGAAACGGCCTCGACTCCCCGGCATGTCCTTCCTCTGACGGCTATTAATTTCGCTGCATTGGATTTTGCGGTATGTGAAAAAAATTTGACAAGGTCGCCCATTTCCTTGCTGTCTAGGTTTGCACGACTTACTTTTTTTTGGCTTCGCGTATCACAAAGTATACACAAAACGCTCGCAATATATTTCTTAATTATATCTCTATATTAGCAATTATATTCTCCGTTAAAAAGATGATCACCAGTTAGCCAGTTTGGACATTTTTTTATTTCGTATATGAGTATTAAGAATGCAGAGGCATGTTTTTGTCGCGTGACGGATGAGAAGAGGGGACTCTTGTGAGAAAATAATTTATCCATCATGTGGCTTCTTGTGACAACAGAACGTGTGTGAAGCTGAGTGCGGGTCATACAAGGTGAATAATTTTTTGTGCGTCTCAACGATCCGACAGAACATTATCCACGCTCCGTAAATCTTATAATCCAACAGGGATCTCTTCTAATAGTACGAGCATGATGAAAGACATACTATAGGTTTGCAAAATCGCATTGTGTAGTATGTTGGAGTAAAAGAAAATGCATGAAAGGCTTTTTGTAAAGATTATTAATACTTTTTTTGGCGCATACTGCTGGATTCTTCGGCAAGCTCGCGTCGTCCTGAAAGGTTTCTCGCTCGAAACCTAAAAAGTTTTGAAAATGTGGATTGAAATATAAAGAAAATGGAATCAAAGTATAAGAAATAAAAAAATTGAGGAACAAAAGCATATATAACAACGTAGATAAATAAATATAAAAAATAAAAATGTATATAAATAACTACATATATATATAAAAACACCGCTTTTGCATTTCTTTAGAAAATTGACACGAATTCTTCGGATAATCCATTATGATTACTTCCTAACAATTTAAGTAGCTGTAAGAAGCATATTCCTTTAACTTGTTAAAATCTTCATGCTCGTCTCTATGCAATTTTATCATGGTTTTATAGTTTACTACGGTTTTATCCTAGGTCTATTTTAATACATGTTTTTTTTTAACAACTTTGATCATCGATTAGATGGAAATTAATCAGCCTTTCGATAATCTGCAATTGTCAGAGTTCTACTTTACCAAGTTATTAACAGTCCACAACGGAAGATTGAATAATCGTCAAGTTCAATTCAGCTTTGAGAATGTTGCATTGTATATAATTATCTTAATTAAATGTAAGTAATCGCGATATATACATAACTCTTGCAGTTTAATGGGTTTCAATTTCACAGCACTATAATGCAGCACTGCTTAGAGGCATGCTCACTGCGTGCTCAAATACAAGATAATTTCACAAGCGTTTAATGAAAGTTGCACCTGGCCGTGCGCGTTACATACGGAACGAAGGCACGCTTTGAATTGGCAATTAATTGACGTAGAATGACTCTAGCCGGTAGACAAATCGAGGCGCCTCTGCTCGCTCAAAGACGATTTCTCCGTAACTGGAATAATGTTACAAGAGATCAGGTCGCCCACTGACCGAAATTTCGTGTATTAGAATCTCTTCCGCGATAAATACACGCAGTGTTTGAAAAATGTATTTCCCTCGACACGTGGCAGTTTACATCACGAGCAAGAAATATCTGTTATGAAGGGTAGTTGAACAAGCGTGAAATCAACTTAGCGGAGTTCCAATAGCATCGAACTCTCGTGCAGTGTTAATGCGGTGTAAAATTTACTTTCTCCCCATCGGCTGTTTAATGTTAATGTCAAAATTTGTCTCGTCGCCGATCGCCAGAATCGTTCCGCATCGGCGAATTCAATCGCTGATCGTCTAATCTGCATGTTGACATGACGACGATTGCGAGTGCAGCCAACGATCGCGGCAAAATCAACGGTAGTCGTTCTACGCGATTCAATTTCTACAGAGTGGGAGGCGTAATGGAAGCCGCGACGTACTCCGTTATTTCAGTAATAATAGTCTCGTGTGCCATACGACTTTCACGACGCATTCATACGAGAACGAGATTCGAACGCGGAATCGAAGCCGAGGAGAAACCAGAAATGGATACACGCGAATGAAGCGCGACGTGGTCGCCGAGGTGGACGGCGACGATACAATCACCTCAAGTTCTCACGTACGGTGTCGTGATTGCACAAGACGATTGGCATGTTCGCGGAGACATCGCGATCAACATTGGCGCGGCATGTTGACCAGACGATCGAGGCAAATGTGTAAAAAGGTGAAAGCGCATATGCACCTGTAACGCCTAAGCGAACCGCCGCGGGGGGTTTCAACTACAATCCGGCATACAAGACAAACACTTTCACGCGCGCATTGGCACACACGTAAAGATATATACGCTTAAACGCACGACTTTAGATCGCGTCATATCTCGGATGTCTCGTTTTACTTTGCACGTGCGGCTTCAATTGCGCAATGGCGCGCTTGCTCTTTCTGACAGCGCAGATAATAAAAAATCGTGGGCTTTGGCACAATGAAACATACCGCGGACGTGACCGATGCATAAAAAAATATTGCGCCGTTTCTCAACCGGTGGAACGTCATCGCGATTCAATCGGTTCCCGATGACATAAACGCCGAGGAAAAAAAGTGGCTTGCCTGTCACATATGCGATGTATCAAGTGTTTACATTGCCGCGCGCATTGCGGTGATGTCAGACGGGATCTGACCTTTGTCGGGATAATCGATGCAAATGCACCGGCGTCCGATGACTGCATTCTACCGAGTTCCTCCTCCGCTAAGGCCTGCACGAGCGTGATGTAATTTCACGTGCATTTTCCGCCGTAGTCGCAGCGCGCGATCGATGGAATGCCTCGCTCAAGAAATCACGCCCGCTCAAATCCTTGATGTATCGCAGATCGAATAACCGACATGCAATTTGTCGCTTTCTGTACTTCAGCTTGACCTATGTCATTCACAAAATGTCAACGGCAGATTCGCAAGGTTACGTGTGGTCCGCATGAAAATGTCGTTACGTTCCGGTCGATCGTTAAATCGACTGATTGCGAATTGGTTAACGTTGAGATGTAAATCGAGTTTCTTGAAATCCGCAATCTATTTCGAAATACACATAAATCATTTGAAATATTACGCTGGTGTCAAGTGACATTCGCATTTCTCGCCTTGTTTTATTTAAAATTAAAAATTGTGCAATTATACGAACAGAAAGTAAACACGCCGAAAACAATCGCGTATCGTAAGAATTTCATTCGGAACACTTTATCTCGCTTGAAGTAGTGCACGAAATAGTGCACTGTGAGAATACGCTTTGCTTTTCCTGCCTCACTGAAAGGAATTTCTTCCCTTTTAAACGCGCTACTTGTTATCGGCATATCCTTTCGCACGGTAAAAATCTTCTCTTGACTTTGACATTTATGTTAAATTTGCAGTTTTCTCAAGCAGAAACTTGCTATTCACAAGAATTAGATGTAAAGTTATACAATTAACAGCTATTCCATCAGCATTTCAAATTACTACCAGATTAAAACGTATCACATTGATTTCTGCATTTCTATATAACAAATTTGATCGTTCTGGTTTCAAGCTGTCGAAATGTAGAACGTAATTGTCTATACGATTCCTTTCCGTCCCTTAATCGAATTCACGAGCGCGAATCTGAGTGCGACAAGTCAGTCTGATATCAGTCCGATTTCGTTGAAATTGAAACTAAAAGCTGCTCATTACGCGTTCAATGTAGGAGTGCTTGCAATTTCCGCGCTAATTTCCGAATCGATTTTTTATCGGTGCTCTTAGCTTAATTTCATTGTTGAAACTTTTATTGGTTCATATTCATTTGTAATTTAATTTGAACTCCTCATTTTCATATTTCCTTTAATAAATAAATTCTGTTCCGCGAACAATTACAAAATGAGAATTTACAGTAAATTGCGCTTTACTAATTTTAAACAGCCACTTAATAATGATCGTTTTTAAATTTACAAAAATTAAACATACCGTTGCATAAAAGTAGCACATAATTTTTAAAAAGCCCTTTTTTCTCATTTATACAAAAACTGTAATTTTTAAAAATATAATTGATGACAAAAGCACTGAATAATGTTCGCAATCAATAATTCGACATCTCATATAAAATTTCCACTTCCTGCTTTCCAACTATACATTGCGAAAACGGGATTCCATAACTACTAGGTGTTTCTATTTCAAGATACGTAGCGAAGCTTAATTATGCGGCATCGGACAATGCGTGCCATTACGAAATCATCGATGGAAAACCTGCTTTTTGCTCATCTCTGGTAATAGAAATGCATCACGTATCGAAAGGCAATAATTATTTCGCAAACGTTGGATGCCGCACGATGTCCGTCGAAACGAGGTGTGAATCCGAAAAAGAAAACACACTTTCATAAATATACTCAATTATTTATGCGTGATTGTAACCGCGCGTTCGCCGCAGAAATGTCGACGATCTCATGGCTGGAAGGGAGCGTCATATTACGCCGTGCCGGCATTCTCATCGTAAATACCGCAGTAGCTGGTCGATGTCGCAGACAGTATTACGATAATCCTAAACAAAGTTATATCCTGTAGGATTTTCCCGACCCTGGCTGCTGAATTGTAAAACAGTTCTACTATATGAACCACATTTTTCCTGTTTTCTTTTTCTTCACTAGGTCCGCTTATTATATCATACCTGCGGATATTCAAGCAAAAGTTACGCACGAATTGTGCTCGCGTGGCTTTTAATTAATTAAATGTGGAATGTGCATTCACGGCTCGAAAGTTGCTGCGTGAGACACAAATAGGAAACGAATCATGGCTCGCGCATTCCACGCAAGGTTGCAAGTGCGAGAATAGAAGTTTCCTAAAACAGAGAGTTTATACATATAACGTGTATGTACATGCCGCACATTATTTACTTAAAGCGTGATAAACAGGAAGCAGTGTATAATTTTAGAACATTGATACATGTTGGATCAAGATGGCATTGGAGTTGCATGAAAACATATTACATTCACCTACATTGTATCATATCGTGACATGCAATTCCCGTTATAGCTTTTTCGGTATATTATGGTTTCCGTTATAGATCTCGGTAAACCGGTTTCGAGCAGACAAAGATTCCCCGAATTTCGAATATGTCACTACATGTAATATATGCATACCTGGATACGTTTGATAATGGTGTATAATTTTTGTGTATCGATCCGCGCGAGGTAATGGCCAATAAAGGACGCTCGGTTAGAATTCCTGGACAAAAAGTCACGAAGTAAATGATCCGAAGTAGTTCGAGTCAGGTGGCTGATGGGATTAGAATTATAACTCCCGTCCTGCATGTTATTCTCAGGTTAGAAATTCTTGTAACGTTGAGGAACTGCGGTACAAACTGCCACTCGTTTTACGAGAGGTTACGGTTATGGTTATGGTTACATCAATACGCTGAGCAAGATTTGTGTGAGTCTATGTGTCTTTGTCTTTTTATACCTCGGAGCAGGAGCTCACGCATCGCAAACTATATAGCTATATTTTTTAATAAGCATATAACATCCGTAATAAGTAATAATATATCCGGGCAATAGATTCCATTTTACGTTTTACGCGCGTTTCATTTGTACAATTTATTAACTGCGCAAATACAGTAATACGCGTAATTACTCTACATTTTACGACACAGCAGCCAGTTATATTAACGATATCTTCTGCCCTCGTGTTATATCGGAAAATCACAATTGATGATTTGAGCGCGTATCACGTTGCATATTAACTGAGAATGAAATTATTACGAGATTAGTTGTATACATACGCCGCAAGTGTTTACTTAATAATTCACTCGTGAACTCAATATCCGCATTACTTCGCTCACATGGAATGAGTTTTACGGCAATATCACATATCCTATTATTAGTTAATTGGAAGACAAGATGCTTAACAAAGGACACGCTTGCACACGGTTTCAAATTTCTCGATAAACGTATTAGCGAGCTTTTGTAAAAAGCTCAAACGTACGTGCGAGAAAGTAAGTATGTAGGTGGCGAGCGGGATAGATATAAAGGAAATACGAGACAATGGACGAGAAAAGGGAGCGAATAAAAAAGAAACGAGGGAAGTCACTTAATCGAATCCACGAGGAAGCTAAAAACTACTCTGGCTGTTGCTGCTGTCGTCGTGGCGGTGGCCTCTTTGACCCGCTTTCTCTTTTCCCACCCGATTTGTCTCGTGGACATGCCTACCGCGTTTTCTTCAACCGGGAAATTCATGAAGTCGACCTCCCGCCACCTGCCGCGACGGTTAGAGACCTCCGCGAATCCATCTCTCTCGAATACGCGGAATGGCAGGCAGCTTCGCAAAAGCGGAAGTCGACGCAGACGAAGTAGGCCGCGCGTCTCGGCCGTCCGGTGTCATCTGCATCGCTTCGTTAGGAAAGCTAATGCAAGACATTAGTAATTCAGGCGTACTTACATAAGGCGTTTACGCGGTCGTTGGAACTTTCCGAATGACAGAAGTGCGGCGAAAGTATATTTACATAAAGATAAATGATTGCAGACGCCAGATTTCGAAAAGGCTATTATCGTTTTGTGCGAGATGCGGCACTTTATTGCCGGCACATGTGAGAGATGGAATCTATCAATTTAATATCGCGAAGTCTATCAATTCGATAATTGAGCGACGTATATCGCGTGCCGTAGAAATCTCTCAACTCGTGCGACGTAGCTTGAATGATATACGTAGTTGTATCGCGGAACAGATAAAGCTCAATCAACATCATCAGCATGATCGGTCGCGGGCATCATTTTCGTAGAAAAAAAATAAAGAAAGTCAGCTCGCGAAGAGGATGAAGATGACGAAGTGAGTCGTATTTGTGTCGCGTTTATCATTGATTATTTCACCTTCTACATTCAGCGGTTTCCAAGATACCGAATTGGGTTGTGCGCACACGTGTAAATCAGCTTCATGAAAATTTATAGTGCGAGCGAGAGTAAGGCTATTTAGTTTGCGATCTGCATGCGTAGACTCGCGCATGAATACCCTGCGCATGAAGCACGAGGCAACAAACTTATCCGGACTGGTTAAAGCAAGATGTCTATGTAGACAGTTTGAATGCGCGTCATCGGACGGGAGTCGGTCGGCGGAATTTGATAAAAGGCGTTATTATCTATTATAATGAAGGAATAAATTAATAGTTTGGAATAATTCTCTCGTAATCGCCTTCCTGTTTTGCGAGCTGCCGTTCATTTATTACATTTACTGTTCCACTTTCATCGATGAGAAAGTATATATTTCGAGAATATCAAGCATTCGATATTATTGGTTGAATGCATCCAGTGTATCTACTTTTATACGTAATTATACGGAACAAAACATGTAATTATGTAACTAGTTACGAGTAAAAGAAAAAAAGGATAATGATTAGTTCTCTTGCGGAAAAGGAAAGTTATATCTTATTAGAGTTAGCTGATCAATATCGGTGATTTAATTGATTTTGATTCAGACAATCGCGCTTTATCAAAGCCCGTAGCTTCAATTCGTTTTTTGTCCGTGCTTAAAAGGCAGCCAATTAATTGTCATTGTAGCTTTATTGCGTTCCGCGCGAAAATAATATTTCCAGATTTAACTTAATTATCGCGCGGCGCCATGTGCAACAGACCTATTAAGGCCTTATAAAAATTTTTTAATTAAATACACCGACAGTAAAACCAGCTACCCGGAATAATACAGAGCCCTAAGCGAGAGGCATACACCTCCGCTCGCTAAACAGATTATTTGGTCATTAAATGTATAACGTTTTAATTGTGTTTACTGTTCTACGGTATATAATCACTCGCCGAAACGACATGCGAGATATACGCGATGTGCTTCTGTATATAACCACGCGCGGCTTGGCATGTTTATTTTCGACGAATTTATTGTATATCAATTACTAGTAATGAATATAAATCGTCGTAAAATATAGCGATGTTCGATATGAGAATAAAATATTTGAAGCCGTCATGACGATTATAAATGCATCTAAATTTTTTAAATAATAAGAGTAGATTCTTTCAATTTTATAATTTCGACAATTTCATAATTTTTCTCCGCTGCCGAAAATAAAGCATGTTTTATTTAATCTGTTGAGAGATCGCTGTGTGTGTGGGTGCATGTAGCAATTCGGCTTACAAAATTCTACACTAACATGTCAAGACAGATACATTTCGCCCAGGAAATTACTGTGACGCTTTTAGCCACAAGTTTCGTTATGTTAAGCACTTTGCTGTACCTGAAACTTGCTTTGAGCTGTTAATTACACGGAAATGGATACGTAATTTCCTATTGCACGTTGTGCTTTAAACCTAGCTAAGTCGTAATAATAATCAAGCATCTCGTATTTATCGTGAAAGTATAAAGATATGGAAACATTTCTCGGGATTTGAAGATCGCCGTAGTATGATGTAAACAACGTCGAAGTTTTCAGACTCGGAAGTAATTTCGCATTACATTCCGACACTTGCAATTTCAAGTATTCGCCCCGACCGCAAGAACTTCTATTATACACAGAGCGTTAAGCAATAGAAGAAAATTGTCGCAAAGCAAATGTCTGCTATAAACGTGCCTTGTAAAACAAATTTTCACAATATTTTCGTGAAAGCGCTGATTACGTCACGTAGAGTATACTTTTTGCAGAATATTTCATGCAAATACAAAATACAAAATTATAAAAATAATTAAATCATATTGTACGCGCGAACATAATACAACATGTCAAAGGTACCACAATTATTAGATTAATGTTATATTTAATATTCTCTGCACTATATGTATCTACAAATATGAAATTGCACTTCTGTAATATCAATTAAAATACTGATACAGATAAAGAAAAAAATTAATTTGGCATGGAAAATAAAAAAATACTAGCGCGTCTGTTCCAGCGAGGTGCACAGAGTATGAAGATGAATCTGCGTGCCTTGCTGTGCAATGAGGAAGTGAGAAACGACGAATGTAGGGCGCACCGCACGGTGGTTTACCCGAAGCGATATTTATGATTTCAGGTCAGCGTATTGGTATACGTACTTAATTTTTTTTTATGTGAAATCAAGTTTCTTCCACCGGTCAGTGGCGCGGTCTGCAAAATCACACACGACATTTCGATGTCGCAAATTGCGGTTACCCGAGCGTGCGGTTAATGCATCAATCATTAAAAATTTATTGGCATACAGCGGCGTTCCCTAGCGATTTTCAGACCGTCATTCGAGCTTGAAGTAGATGTTTCGAAAGCGCAAGCGTCACCTTTGAGTATTATTACCAAAGAATGCATTTCAAATGAATTAACGTTTAACTAACATTATAGTTTGTTTGTTTGTTTCCATTATTTAATGCATTTTAAAAATTAGTTACTATTTGTAAAAAATAAATTTTAACTAAATGTAAATTTTTATTAAATATGTTGAAACATGTTATTTTTGTAAATAGAAAATATTTTTTAAAACCAGTTTAAAGAAGAACCCTTTTAGCGGCAGCAGTAATTACGATACAGAACGTGTCTCATTAAAATGTCATAATGTTCGTCGCGAATGTCGATTTTCGTCGTGAACGGAAATAATTACACGTTTGCAGCGGATTGCACGTGAAAAGCGCAATCGAGGCGTGTCGTGGAAGTCTCAAAGGCAGATTCAGCCGCGAGAGCGCCGGATTGCTCCGCAGCCGTTGCCAGTACATTTGCGTGCAAGCGAGGTAGCCTCGGTCTCTGTAATTTCGCGAAATAGGCCGCGCGATCGCACACGCGCACGGACGGGATGGATGCCAGCGCGGGTGCGCGATAACAAAGAGGAGGATGAAAAGCAAGATGTGTGCGCGAGGACGTACCTGCTTGCGTTTCGTGACCAATGTATCTCAGGACGTTGCGCACTTGCCGCAGTGTATCGTTTTATCGAATCTACCGTTATGTCGATCCGTTCCGCATCGATGGTACGTACGTCGTGTACGCATGACGTTCGCATAGCAACACCGGAAATCTCGCAATAAAGAGACACACATATACATATATATTATGCCGGTTGTCTCGAATTTACCTAATGAGACCTTAATAGCGGATTTCTCGTCAGAATCCGAGACGAATTTGATGTGAATTGCATCGAACAACCGGCAGTCGACAGACGGTAAATAGGTTCGTATGCGTTAAGAAGTAAGCTGATTATCACGACGATTAAATGCGTTCAATGGCAAGACGATAGTCAATATTTGCCGAAGGACGCTGCAAAAGATTATCATTCGCAACAGATCACCATACGGTCTTGAGTGCTATCTGAGCTCGTCAAGAAAACTCGACCATTGACGACGTCACTTCACATTTCATATTTTATGACAAAGATATAACAAACGAAAGTCGCCCAAGATCAGACAAGTCGTAATATATCATCGTATAAAAAAAAAAAAAGAGAAAATAATCATTAAATTTTTTTAGCTTGCTATTTCAAGTTCCAATAAACTTTGTAGCTTTGCAAACGTCCACTATAAAAATATCCGTTTATTTTCGTGTAATAATTAATAGTTATTGACCAACTTATTTGGTTATATAAAACCGTTGTAAATATAAACTGTTTTATTCTATTCAATAAATATCAATGATTCATCGTTATCAAGAATCTATTATCGTGTTTCCTTACGAAACGCCTGGTCTTCTGCGTCTCGTAAAGCATGCGTGGAATGCGAGCAGGACAGGACACATGATATAGTTACCAATTGATGCCACCTGATGGTGATCCAAAGCGGCGAGCGATGGAGGACGCCGCGGCTATCTAACTGTAAATCTAACGCTTTGCGTCGACCTGTAGATTATGCGAATCAAGTGCATCTAGCGCTTGATGCGCGGATTTGAGCGTCCAACTTGACGGGCTTGCGCCATACTGCACGATACCGATTCCAACTCGTCAATACGCACTTCAGGTACTCGCGGTGCCAGTACCTGATTTGCATAACAAGTCGAACCGCCGTTTACGGGGTTCAACCCTACTGCCGTGTCGATCGGTCGATATTTAAAGTGCGTGAAGCCGCAAACGCGAGAAGAGCGTTATACGGTCTATAAATGGTATTGTCGTGCGAAACATTTTTCGAATTTTTAGAAAAATAAATATTTATAAGGCTATATTGTATACATTTAGTAATACAAATGATTAATGCAATAATTTATATTATTTTCTCTCCAAAATAACTTCCGCCAACAATTTTTATTTAAAATTTATTCAATTTCTGTTTTATTATCTTTTTTACGTATAAATATAATTTAATTTTTTACTGAGAAAATATTAAAAAACGCGTTTTATTTACTATTGTTTGTATCATGTGAAAATGCAGATATTATTACACTGTAAATTTAATCATATTTTGTGCAGTTAAAATTTATATGAGCACTGCAGGCGCAACACTATGTTAGCAATTAAATTAATGTGTTGATACAAACCTTGGAGGTGGGTGATTGCAGGAACGTCGCGATGCCTGCTCGTACTCTGTTCTTCACACCGCGCACGGTCCCTTTGGCACTTCGTATGGCTTCCTTATCGTGGATTTTGTAGCCGGCGAAACACTCGTCATTCTCGGCAACGCCGTGCTCGCCGTTGGAGTTCTTATTATTATCGCGCAACTCGTTCACGTGGAAATTATAGTACCTGTCGTCTTCGTATAGGTATTTGTGTCCGGTCGGCCGATTCTGACTGGCATCGGCGCACTCCTGCTCTAACCTCTCCTGCTCCCGTTGCTTTCTCTCCTCGTACGTGCATTCTTTTACAACCGGCGATAACGCCAATTTGCCGTTTTGCTCGATCGTAGGATTGGGACTCCTCACCCGCGGCGTCGAGGACGCTTTCGACAGAGACGACGTTCCGGACGCTGACGGCGAGACGCTGGCCGACGACACCGGCGAGCACGGCGCGGAGCCGAGTTCCGTTATCGCCGCGGCCGAGACCTGTTGAACGTTTCTCGAATCTTCGATTTCATTGCCATTCGTCAGCGCGATTCGATCCAATTTCTCAACGACGCCCGTTGCTTCCTCGACGCTCGTCTTCGGCGTTCCGTGCACCCGATTCTCGCCCACGTCGCCGTTTATCTCGGCGCCGTTCAAGGAGTCGCAGCTGATGTTGCTCTCGTTGTCGTCGCTGTCGACCTCGGCGCCGCTGCTGGTGAGGCTGGCGGTCCGGTTGTGCGTACTGTTGGACAGTATCACCGTGCTGGCGTTCTTCTTCTTCGGCAGCGGCGGCGGTGTGCCGTCAAGGTCGCTGCAGGTACCGCTGTCCAAGGTGTCGCTGGGCGAGCATTGCCCGCTCGACATCACCATGCCGCTTAACGGGCTCTGGTAAGAATTGTAATAGAAACAGGCGCTCGTGCGACCGCCCAGGGTGGATGAGTTGAGAGTCTCCGTGGTACCGCGGTGCACCATGTCGCTCCCGTCGTTGTCCGGACCGCTCTTCTCGCTGTCGTCACTGTCGTTCTTATGATTGCCGTTGTTATTGTTGTAGGCCGCTGCGGCCGGATCGCCGCTGAAGACACTGATCCTCACACAGCCCTCACCGGCACCGGCACTCGCGCAGTGTCGCTCGTTCACCAGGTTCGTCGCACTCACCACCACCGCACCGTCGCCGTGTTTACCCGAGCGTTCGCACGCGCCACCGTTCTCGATCTCGCGATCCCGGCCGTTCTCGTCGTCCAGTGTCAACCGTACCGTCGATATCACTCTGCTGTTCTTGTCACCATCCGGATTGATCTTGATCTTCACTATGTGCGCGGCCTGCTGCTGATGCTGGGATTGCTGCCACCGCGACGGCTCCACGACGCTGCTCCGTTCTTCGTAGCCGCCGTTCGCCGATTGCACTTCCGGGATTCTTCTCCTGCAGGTTGTCGCGGAATCAGCGATGGGAGCGCTAACTCCGACGAATACCGTTGCTCCGGGCCCGGTGGCGAGAGGCGGCGAGGCGGAAGGGGAAATGGTCCGGATTGACACAGTCTGACGGGTGGCCTGGCTCGCATCCCGGGCCTGAGTCTTCGCTGGTAGTGGCGGTGGGACGGTCATCGTGGCAGTCTCATCCATACGTGCATACGAGGTCACCGTCACTCGCTTGATAGGCTTCACCTTGAGAAGGAATTTGGAAAGTCAAGGACCAGCGCGCACTCCTCTCTTCGCGGGTTTCTCTTTCTCTTTCCTTTCGCGACTTCTTATTTGTTATGAGGTCGATTCGTGCTCGATCGACTTATCGTAAGATCGTTTCCCACATTAAGTCTAACGTTTGTTATTTTGAAATATGACAGAAATACATTTTCCTTTATCCGAGAGTCATTAAGGGACATTGATCGCGCGGAATCTATTTCCCGAAATGGCCACACATTTCGACGAACATCTATCGTGATTCACCGCGATATTAATTTACCGCAAATGCAACACGGATTGCTCGCGCTGAACAACTGCAATTCGGAGCAAAATAACACTCGATCAAAGTCGAGTGCCGTTGGAGCGGACCGCTTTTCATCGGCACGTTCGCATCAGCGATTCGTGCTCGCGGCATATATACTGAAATATTGTACTAATGTTACTCAACATCGCCAATTTAACCGTTTAACCAGTAATATTAATATAGTATTGCATCTTATCTCTCTTAACCAATTCTCGATTTTCGAATCACGAGCTTCGCACAAAATCATCCATTTGAATCAATTAAATCTAAACAATGTTTAATGTGTTGAATAAATATTCACACGCAGAAAATTTTCACAAGAGTATCGATGATGTTGTAAATTATTTTTATTTGAAATCCATGGTCCATATTGCACACACCGTGTTTATCGCGCAAAAGATGCGCTGCACGAGAAAAATGTATCAATTAATTAATCATACATTAAAACTCGTAATTGAAACTTATAATGTCACCGCGCACTGCAGCACCAATGCTCACTCCGCAAAATGATCTAAATTCCGACGATCAATTTTGAATCACAATCGACGTGATTTATCGATCGCGCTGCAAATTCGCTACGGTGAAGTTTGCAAGGACGATCGAGCGAACACGGGGAAGTTTGACGAATTGCGGAGCCGTTCGAATCAGGTCGGCCGGCCGTAAGGCCCGCGGCTTCGCTGGACGAGAAAACGTTAGCACCTTGCACGCACCTGTGGCCGTGCGAGATCGCGGACTACCTGCCAGAGCAGACGAAAGAGAGAGAGAAAGAGAGAGAGAGAGAGAGACCTGTGTGGAACGTACGGGACCGGCACGCAAAAAAGAGAAAGAGAAAATCGAGCCGTGAGACGGCGAGAAGGAGACGTGTCGCCGGGGAGCGGGATAGCACCACTTACGAACCTCATATGTGTATCAAGAGCGATGCATAGTAAAACTCGATCGCACTCGACTTAGCCGTTAAAGCCGATGACGATGACGAGGACGACGACGATCAACCGGTGATCGTTCACAGCACGGAACGTCAGTAACTGTACTGAGTGCCGCCGACACTCACTCATGCAGTTTCGCGGCCCGGGTGGGGACTGAAGTCGGACCCCGGTACTGTGGGCATAGCAAAAGGAGGAGTGGGAAACCGTCGGGCCGTCTATGGGGAAGAAGGCGATGGAAAGGAGGGAGAAAGGAGCGAGACTCGTGTGGAAGGACGAAAACGGGTTCTCTCCAAGTCGGCTCGTAGTCGTCCGACAGGTATCCACCTGGCCGAGTGGCGTCCTCTATCGAACCCAGCCGAGATCGACCGTCCGGTTCCTTATTTAAATACCTGATTCTTTACCGTTCACTACCTTTCACGAGTGGACGGAGCAGGTTTGCGCGTAGGTGTGCGCGCAACGTGACGTTGCGTCGGTGTGCACCTGCCGAAATTTCACCACCGACACTGCAGAATGATCCTCACCTCCCCGCGGCGTCCCCGCTCGGACCGCTCACTGTAATTCGTGCATACCCCCGTGAATGGCCGTGTGAATGGAAAGCGCGATCGCCCTGCGGGCTACGCACCGAACATCTCACCACGGCGATCGGTAATTTCAGCCGGAGGATGTGGCAATAGTATTCATTGTGCGTGGATGTTGATGGGAAATGTCGCGAATAAGAGAGAGTAGAGAAAACTTGGCTGATCCTAGTGGTGGTATAATGCTATCGACTATTTGATCTAACCGACCATTCACTCGTTCCCTTTTATGATAATTTCACATAAATACATCTTCCTGGTTTAATATTATCTTTTCTATTACATGTGTGTAAAGCCGACTTATACCTGTAAATTTATATACAATGTTTACATATTATACGTTTACATGACAGATATAAATTCTTAAAGATGCTTTGAGAAATCAGAGAAAGTTTTTTTACGATATGTGGACAACCGGTAATTCATCGTTCTACAAAAAATATAAATTAAATTCACATAGATTGCCGAATATATATATGTATATAAATTCTTTTAGAACGTCGGTATGTCGCCCGATAATAATGATTTGTGAGTATGCTTCATCCATTGGGTAATGTTTATCATAAACTGAAATTAATCAATGATTTTAATCAAAATATAATAATTATGATATATGATAATTAGAATACTATAACAAATAATATTACCTCCAAATTTGTTGTTTTGTCACATTTGTGTAATGTAATATAATAAAAGCAACAATTTGAATTTAACATAATTATTGCAATTATTTCGAATTAGATAATTTCAGAAAACACAATTATTTTCTTCAAATTTCCTACAAAAATGTACTGTAATGAATCGCCGGCGTGCTTAGGATCGCATAGAATGCACGTAAGAGATATTGCTTTTACAACGCATATAAAATTTAAAGAGGACTAGAACATGTCCCGTTACATCTCTTAGTTGCGTGCAGTATAGATTGCCTATCTGGTTATTCCTGCTGAATTTTTTTCAGCTAAGGGCAGGACTTTTCGTGTCTATGACCTCCAACGCGGGAAGGGATTATCGATGACCCGTCGGGCGACATCAGCGAAACGGGAAAGGAAAAATTTATCGCTGTAATGTCACCAAATAAATAACGATTATATTTAATTACCTTGTACACTTACAGCTGCCGAACAACTTATCGCCGGCGAAGTGATGGCATTTAATTATACAATTTGTTTCAAAACAATCGACATCGACGATGTTCCAATGCGATAAACTCTTTATAAACTCTTCTGCATATAATACATACAGTCGTAAAAGTGTCTTACATAAACACACTCATTGTTAACACCTTATCTCCATTATCAGCTATCTCTTTGAACAAATGTACGAATTTTATTATTCCATAATATATTGATTTTAATTCTCAAACTAATTCTTGAAATTATTGCTATAAAATTCAATGCAAAAAACAAATGTCGTAACATTTATGACGTCAATTCTCTTTCTCTGGATAAAAACCACACGTTCATAGGCTCGGATTTTCCCTTCATAGAAACAGGACCTCTGTATTCCAAAAGAAACTGTGGATCTTGATTTTCGGGCATACATAGATACCTGCAACAAATCGTATAAGCATTTGTTATATTTTAATATTAACATAATAACTATATTACTCTTAAAAAATAATATTTAAAAATATAATTACCTCTCTATTATTTTTCATCAAATATTTTCAAATAAATTTTGATTTTTAAATTTTGATAAATAAAAAATAAAAAGCTTACAAGTTTATTCTTTCCTATGCGTGTAGAATGTCTCAGAGAGGGTTAAAGAAGCCTTTAAAGTGCGTATTTCACCTCTAATTGAATTAGTGCTGACGTGGTGCTGGGTTGTTTTTTCCGCTAGCAATCATTAAAACGGGAACGTTCGCGACAAATGTTGCGCGATCTTTATATATTTGAAATTATACGATCGAGCTGCTCCGAAATAATGGAAGTGTTAATAGATTGTTATTTCGACAGACTATTCTCGGAAATGGAACGCAGTTGCTTGGCTTCGCGATACAAACGTCGCGAGCTGGTCAATTATTTCACGGACGTGATAAACAGTTGTGCAGAAGGTAACAAGATTTATGATGCCCATGTCATGTATTGTGCGAATGTTTACGCGCGAGTCGCATAAGTGATAAATGGGTCACTGCTGAGAATCAATGGTCATTAATTTATGATAATGTCATTTTATCATCCACGTGTTCTCGACAGAAAATTCCGAAATTTATCGATGATATGTCGTCATAGTGTTGCGATATTAACGACGCATGAAGTTAATTTACGCCGATAAAGAACGTAATTTTTTATTCGTCTCCGTTGCACGACGCAAATATTTATAGAACACGTAGAGATATCGCCGCCCATCATGACTTACCGTTACATTAAATCGCGTCTAATCCTTTCTATTTGTCTTCATTTGTTTAGCTAATGCCGTTGCAATAACGGTGAAAAATACTACGCGCCGTAGACGTATCGCCACGAATTCCAGAATAATTTTCACGTCCGTTTCTCTCCGTTTTACGCGGAGAAACGTAGGCATTTTAACCGCCGCTCGACCCGTACAATCGACAAGAATAATTATCACGTTTGTCTGATACTTTCAGCGGAGGACCTCGACAAGCAGGACGTGTGCAAGAGGATCGTTCTCTCGGCTCTACGTTATCACAATATCACGATGATGGAGAACGGATCGGTCTGTCTGCTCGGCAAGTTCCACAACGTTCTTTACGTGGCGGCGAAGCTCTGCTACGACTGGGAACTCAATAACAACGAGATCGTCAGCCGATTATTGAATGACATATTTTACTGCGAGAAGACCTTCGAGCGTTTGTTCATCGGGGCGATCTTCGGTACGCGCGTTACGCACTTCCTGTCCGGCTGGAAATGCGACTTTGACGACCGCGCGGAGAACATCCGCGCCCTGGTATATTTCTTGAATCACGCGATTAGCGGCCAGCTCGAGTACCGTTGCGAGTCCTCGCCGATAAAGAGACGCTTCATCGACGTGCCCATGGAGTCGTACGGACAGGTTCTACCTCTGAGCCTCGCTATTCAGCACGGCGCGCCGGACATCCTGTTGATTATGCTGCGCTACGGCGCTTCGATCGAGTCCGACAAACTGGCCCCGTCACCGATAGAGATCATTCTTTCGAAACTCAGTGAATTCGAGGCGCAGCCCGGCCAGAAGGAAGTCGTTTACCCGGAACACCTGGTCACGTGCCTGAGAATATTGCTGCGAACCGTGGCCACCGCCTGCATCAGAATTCCCGATCACATCGCGCATCTCAGCGGCATCTTAAGCGTGTCCTTGTACGAACAGTATCCTAACTTGGCGAACCAGAACCTGATACCGCCGGAACGTAGCGGAATCCGTCCGGCTGAACTCAGGCATTTGTGCCGCTGTCGAATTCGCGAGACTCTCCACAGCAACTGGGCGCTACCCCACGGAATCAAGAAATTGCAGATTCCGGAATCGCTGAGAGATTATCTCGATCTGTTGCAGGATTGACGGAAAATCTCGTCCGAGATCGCGCGATACTCACGCGATCGGCATCAATCGTTCCTTCTCGTCCCCGGCGCAGAACCGTAGAAATATGTATTATCGCACGTGTGCAGTTATGTCCTGGAATTCTATTGAAATTCGATAGAAACGTGCCGATCTCCCGGTTCGGCGTCAGAATCCAATCCAACAAATGCGCGTGTCAAAGTCCTTCAAAGTCATCGTATAACTTTGATTCGTAATTCTCGTCACTTCAATCTCGGATGACAGTAGAATTCGATAAAATACACAAGAAAAGTGGAGCAAAGTAATAAAGAGAAGACTTTGATAGATATAAATCTTACATCCAAGCCAGACTTTGTGCGCGGAATTTTTGACATACGAAAGATGATATACGAACTCACACAACGACGCGCGAGTAAGTCCTCGAGTAGGTCCAAGGTCTATAGTTTGAGAAAAAAAGTCAAGTTCAAAAGGTCGGCGAGATGGTGGCGTCTTATAATGGCGCTGCATTAATGAATCTTGAGAACTAAAGAAACGTTTTGTGAAGGATGCTTGTCCGACCGTGACGTGAATACTAGAAATGTTCAAGAATAACGGAAAGTATGTCGTGAGACGACGTGAAATGGGAAACCGAAGTTGTGATCCGTTACATAGCAACTTTCTTTAATTTAAAGAAGCGAAAGTAAGGCAAAGTAAAAATAATTAAATACAAAAATAAAAAACCAAGTTTTGGATATTCTTATGTTCAATAATACAAAATATAATATATAATATAATATATATATATATATTATATATATATATTATATTTAACAATGTATAAAATAATTTACCTGCAAAACATTGATTTTTCTTGGTTGATCTCTCTGTTCTCTCTCTAATATGATTAATAATATATATTTCCGAATAAATGTATAAAATAAAAATAATTTACCTGTAAGCATCTTCCGAAACATTGATTTTTCCTGGTTGACCGGTGGTCTCCGTTCGACTAGTGAGATTCACAGTATTTCCGAATAAACAATAACGAGGCATACGATGGCCAATTACACCAGTAACTACTTCTCCACTGTGTATTCCAATCGTGATTTTCTGTAGAATAATATAATAAGTACAATATTATATAAAGTTCAAGAAAAATATAATTTATACATCTTTTTTTCTCTAATTTTCGTTATTTTTAGTTAGTTATTATTAAAATTATCTTGTTTAAATTATACCTTAGTAAATACTTTGTGGTTACTTTTTCTTTTTTACCTATTTATGGATCACATATAATGCAATCTAAATTTATAAAAGTTATTTAAACTTAGAAAATATATAGTCCTTTTTTTGCGGAGGTACCAAAAATAGCATGGAAGTGCTATCTGTCCCTGGGGAAAGCGCTGACAGTTCATGATATATATACGTATATTATTTGTATGTACGTGTGTTAAAAAAAAAAAACAGAACAAAGGTTTCAATTTGCTCGAAAAATTGATAGATTGACTAATCGATAATCCCTTTTGAATCTTTGCTTACTGTTGCATTTCAATGTTTAACGATCTTTCAATCTTGAATTGACTTTCATAGAAAAACTCTTGTTAGCAAAGTGCTTCGCACAAACGTAGCCAAAATATAGCTAGCGAGTGCGGACGATTTGTACGTACGTACCACGGGTTCCCCATCGATCTGCACTTCGTCAGCAGCGAGATCCATCATGTCGAGCGCTAGACGAGCGATGCATCGTGCATGACAACGACAGGGCTCCGGTAATCCACTCACCGCCATGTATTTATCACCGACGGTTTCCACCTAGACCGACCAAAAGCGAAATTAACGACTATGGAAACCTGAGACAAATTCGAGAATGTTATCGACACCGCAATTGAAAACAATCACAATATTTGCATATAATTACGTCGAGCACTTCCTTTTTAAGCACTTCATGTGAAATATTCATAATTGGGGAAACGTCTATTACGTAAATGGCAACGGTGATTTATGTTGATCGATTCGTTGTTCAAGACGCTATTTACAAAAAGGAAATTTACATCGTGTTAAATATTAAATTATTGAATATTAAATATTTACCTTATAAACATTGGGATTCTTTTTCGGATCGGTTAACACGTCAAAAGCCGTGTACAGCTCATTGAGCATGTTAACGATCTTCATAGCGCCGTTGGAGTCTGTGTGAGCGGCACAATATGCTCCGAAGCCGACTATTCCGGAGAAGAGAAGAGTAACGCAATCATACTTTTTTGCCGGTACCGGTCTCGAGTGCCTGAGTTCGCTCGCCACCGAAATAGGAAGGACTGAGTAAAGTAATCTACGGAACGTAGAAGATCTTTTATTCATCGTCGCAACGTTGCGCGCGCCAGTTTTGCCTAATCATATTAACATCCGCGAGCGCTTCCCGACAAACTTTCCGCAAAGTTGTCGCGGAAGATTGAGTTTGGGTAGTTTCGACGAGAGAATTCCGATGCAGGAAATCTCCGAAAAGATTTCTGTTTCACTTTAGCTCAAACGGAAGCTTTCGCTTTGCGGCATCGAGTTCCGTTATAAATCTATTTCCGTTAATTTTCATCGGAGAATCTCATCGCCGTGGAAAGCGGACTGCAGCGCAAACGGAAAATCGTGGATTTCGCGTAATCGTATTACGAGAAAACGGCGGACAAGTATGGCAGCGGGATAATCGGGAAATACTGTGGTCGGAGATCTTTACCTGTCGGTTTTCTGCTTCTCGCCGTCGAGCTCGCGATACGTTTGCTGCAGTTTATCAGTGAGCAGTTCCAAGTTGCGCGTCAGTTTGTAATCTGCCTCAAATTGTTCCGACATCAGAACCAGATCTCGTGTGGCGTCGTGTAGAGGAACGTCGCTCAAGTACAGACCCCGTCTAAAGCCAAAAGTATAACGCAGAGCGATATTGTGACGATAAAGACATTTGTCACGCGCGACACGTTATTCCAATAATAAATCATGTGTAAGATTTCGGTAACGTCAACACGAAACTTCGATCAATTTAAACTTGACGCGAATGAGCAAAAAATTTAAACGTTGACCGAAAAGATTATTATTACTAGATGTCGCAACTTTCCTTTCTGCAAAAGAAGAGAGAACAAGTTTAACAAGTCTTACAACGACCAAGTTGCGCAGAAGTTTATGCTAATCAACTGTGTACTTCACCGTTTCGTTATTTCCTCCGATTTACCACGAAAAAGTTTGATTGAAAGGAAAGTTTCATTAAGAAGGAAAAAAATTGCGATAAAATTATATATATAAGTCTTACCTAGTTAGGTCATCCAGATTCATAACGCTCGGGTAGCATAGAAAGATAACTAAATCGGATTCAGGTATATACAGCATTTGTCCCTAAAAGATTAATTAAATTTTTACGCGATGCAAGCCGTGAAGAAAATTAATACAAGCAGTTGAAATTATTCAATCTTTCTCGACTTCGTTTTCAAAGTACTGACCTTTAAACGTAAGTTTGAATATTCTTCCGCAGCTTCAACGCACATTACCCCTTTTTTCGTTCGTAACACGTACACTGTATTAATATGTGACAATATATTCTCAAAGGTTAATTCCAGATGCGGTCTGACCTATAATGATTGAAAATTAATAATGGTTTATTAAATTAATCTATGCAGCATGAAACGTATACGTTCGAAACGAACGCATTCGAATTATTGCGGATATTGCGAACAAAATTACGTGATGCAACATTCGCGATAATAGCACGCATTATTAACGTTCGCGATTTTTAAGATAAGAGGTATTACAATAGTGAGCTAATTGACAGCATCGCGTGCGGTACGCATGAATAATAACGCAAATTGTGTTGGGAGGTAAATAATTGGTTCGGACAACGCGGTTTGTGTCAGTCATAATAACCCGCATTTGATATACATTGGCCTGCTTATGGCAATGGCGAGCGAATGAGCTGTGCACTAATGTAATTCCTTCGACACGAAACAATTAGTAAGGTATATATTGAAAATTAGCAATTGATATTAGTATGGACAATATGTCGTGACGAACATGCGAATGCGAAGCATTGATCAAACTTCGAAGTAACATTGTCAAACAGAAATCTTCATATGCAATTCATACACTTTTAAAGTACAATAATAATATAAAAAAAATTGATTAAAAAAAAATGCATGCGTTTTTTAACAAGTTCAAAATACAAAATATTCAAAGTAAAAGATACGTAAAAATGTAAAAAGCGTATGAAATACGCATATATTACAATAGAAATATCGCGTCAACTTACGGTTGAGAGAATGTCGTTTAATTTGCAGTTACCGCTGGTGACGCGTGGTATGACACGCGTGATGGTGCATCCGGTTTGAATGATGGTGAGGTCCTGATTGAACATAAGATGGAATGGGAAAACTCGACAGAATGTTGTCGGGCTGACTCTTGGTTCTACGACAATTTATCAAGATTTTTATTTATTTTCGCATCACAAGATGCGCTTAAGGTTTTAAGGTTACGTTCAAATATTTTGTAGCAGCCACGATTTTATTTTCAACCGTTTTGTTCATGTCGATTCCTTTTATCGCGGCAAACAGTGATGCATCCACTCACCAACAGACAATGTTTCCAGCTCGGCGATCATAGGGTTTGATACCACTCCCGGCCCTGATGTGTCAGTTATGAGGAACTGCACATGATCGCATTCGCTTTTGGTCTTCACTATCTGCATGTCAACTTCCGTGTCGTGTAGCTTTTTCGCGACCGTCTGTTTAAAAAAGTAGAATGGATTTTTTCCTGTCATTGTTTCGCTTATAATATCGGCTAAGAAACATTCGTTGAACAAAATCATCATAATAAATTCTCACGAAGCTTGTTACAGTCAAGTTTTTGCAGCTTTAAATGTACATACTTGTAGATTTCTCAAGAATGATTAAACTTTATTCTGCTATTTGAGATTCTCCGCATAATGAATCGTATTTTTATCTGTCTACAAAATCAGTTACCTTAACGATTCCAATAACGATGTGCTCCAAACCAGGTCGATCTGAATAATAATGCAAAATAAGCGCGCCATCCTCAGGTCTCTCCGTACATCTAAAGGATGGCGCCCTCATGCCCGGATATAAAGTACCCAAATGATCATGAAGTGCATCCAAATTCTGTAACGCATATATATCCGACGTGTGCATATATGTATCACAATATAAAAAATAAATTGTACAATATTTCTTCAATTAATAATTTTAATATCATGCTACAACGCGATATGAATGTATTTAAACAATTTTTGTTATTTTTCAGATATTAAATATTAATACAGTTAAAATAAGCAAAAAATCAGAAAAATAATATTAAAATGTAATTTTCATCGATATTGATATTTGAGATATTTTAACCATTTTTGATATTAAATATCAAAGTGTAGTAGAAAATATAAATAAAATTTTACGAAGAGCAAAAACCGTACGTGCTGAATTAAATTACACGATTCTCTTTTATATAGAACGAATAAGCATGAAGAATTAAATATCTCTTTGAAATTCTGAATACCGAATAATAAAATAATATAAAGTTAAATTTCTACTTAGTTTGTAGTAAATAATCGTAATGTCTACATTTATCTTTTTTGATTACTAATTACACTCATTATTCTTACTTAATTATAATTATTACTTATTTATATTCTTACTTAATTATAATTGTTGCAAATTAATTATTGATTTATTAGCTTCAGAATATTAAAGAGTAATATTTAATTTATGCAGATAGCTTCAATAATGAGATTTCTTAATGTGTTTATCCAGGTGCATATTACTTTATCTATGACTGGTTTAACAAGTGCCACAATAAATTATAGTAACGATATACACAGATGCGGAACGTATGATTTAATAAACTACTTAACGACTACGTTGTCCCTAATGAGATTCTAAGGCGCAAGTGAGATCAGTTAACGATCGAGTTAAAGATGAGATGCAAGTTTTATTTTTCGCGCGAACATAAACCAGATGACTAAGCGCATGAAATCGTTCCTGATCTGAGAGAAACCTGCAATAGATCTAGTCTTCAAGATTTACCTGCAAAAAATCTCGAGGCGTTGCTCCGAGGACTTGAAGAATCTTGTCGTAACCGGAATCTTGACAGAATTCGAAAAACATTCGACCAAACAATTCAAGTATTTCGTTGGCAGGAATATCTAGAGTAGAAATATATGTCCGGTGAATTTTTCAAGCAAGCCCAATGATGTCGCATTTCGCTGTAATTACGGAAGCATACGTACTAAGTCTATTGACGGCAGCGGATATCAGATTATATGTAATCTCGTCGTCATAGATTTGTCGCACCAGAAACTGCCCTTCCATACTAACCGCCGCATCTTTTCTAAATCATCAATACAGAAATTATAAAAATCGATAATGCGGGAAAAGATTTATTTTCAACATAATTTTTTCTTTTAAAGAAACTTTGAAAGCTTGACACTTTGTGGTAAATACTTTCTTTTGGCCTTGCTATCATTTAGTTTACGTGTCAAGTGCTCGAAGTGGATAGGTTCTTTGATATGGATATCAGGTGTCACTTGAAGCTTACCTCAGCGTCTCTCGAGAGCTTCTGTAGCAGCTTTAGCAATATTTATATACCAGAAAAGCTTATGGCATTTTTCAGGAGAATTATGTTTCGAAAAGATAAGAAAATGCTAATAATAATTAAAACAGGATAATTAACACAATAATGAAAGAAATAAACAGCAATACTTAAAATAATATTAATAATAAAAATTTACATTGTCACAAAAATAGCCGATACTGTTAATATGTAATTTTGTCTTACACTATAATTAAAGTTCAATTTCGTTTTAAGCAACATTGTTAAAATTGTATATTTTCAATCAAATCTTGATAAAATATCTATAGTCAGGATGGAACCTTTACTGCACGTTACTTCCTAATTGTATTGCGATGTTGTCATGAAACCAGATGATACTTCCAACGTTACCTGACATTATTCGACAACCTAATTTTGTCGACCATATTGCTAAACTTCGTTTAAAGCGGGTAAATTGGTTCTTTTATAGATATTTTTAAGTAATGTCCATTTCATTCGAGAAACTTACATTATGAGTTCAGAGACTGTATAGTTTAAAACATTTTTCTTAACACAATATGCTTCGTAATTGTAAGTTTATAATCGCTAAAATATTATAATACAAACGTGATATTTGTACCAAATAGAATTACATAATAATTAATAAAAAAAATTAATTTAGATTCGTAAATTTACTCAAGTTTTTTTAAAAGATAAAAATATTTTTTTTAATATTTGGATCTTATAAAATAATAGGTAACATTTTGAGAATCTGTAGTCCTAACTTAAATGACAATGTAAACGATGGAAAGGAGATAAATTCTTAAAATAAATAGAAGGCGGGAAACAATTTGCATGTGATATAACAGTCTTGATATATAGACATGTGAGCAATATGTAATATAAATAGACAACAAAGCATGAATAATACGCATACAGGTGTCCTAATAAACTCTCACGACGATGTTATTCAGTTTGTAACGTGTCTTTTAGAACTTTTGAACGGACTGACCTATATCAATATTTGATTGCTCATCCGACGGTACCTGAGCGAAACGCCGCAGGGATCACGCGAAGTTTCATACCGACATGATAGAAGAGACGTGCAAGAGAAAAGCACGAGAGACAACAGAGAGAGAGACGGGTCACCTATTTTTACCTACTTTATTGCCTCCCACGTCTCGTTGCCAAAGGTCTTCACGACCAGGAGCTCGAGGGCGTAATTCACAAAACCATACTGCACATACAAAGAGAAAATGGAATAGTATGTCATTCACCGGAAATGAACCGCGAGACGGTCGAAGAGACACGCTCGTCGTCGACGTCGCGGGTGCCGACAGGGTTCGCGGATATGTCGCGTGCACTCGATTTGACTCCCGAACTCTCTCGGGTCTGCCTCGAGTGCGATCTGCACTCTCGGGCACCGCAATCGTCAGCACCCGCGCATCGTTTCAATGATCGTCATCGACTTCTCCACGTGGACGTACCATCTTGCTGACAATTGGATCGGAGTGACTCGGTTGACTCTCACTTCTCACGCGTCATTCCATTCTAATTGTCGATTAGAGCCGTGTTTACCTCGTGCACACGAGTCGCGTACTGGAAGCCGACCCGTCGCTCGCCGGCACACGATAAGTATCGATTTTCTGGTCGTCGCGGCTGCGCCACCTAGATACCACCTAGTTGTGCTCCTCTTGCACGAGCCGCCCTCGAGCGAGCTGCATACCACCCTTCGTTTCTCCCAATCCGCTTTGCTCCGGCACGGCGGAGCCGACGACGCCGTTGTAACTTCACGAATGAATACTTATAAGACCGTCGTAAGATTAACGTACGACAATGATTTCTGTCAAACCGTCTTGGTCGTGCACGATACGAGCCCATTTTCCGCCCTTTTGATACACGTCGTAATTTTCGCGCGGCGAAAGGAGCGGCGATTTATTTTTACGGCCTGGATTTCGGCTGATTCGGCGGAAAAATAGATGTAGGCGCTTTTTGCGCGAGCGAGCGAGTGACGTAATGAAATGCAACCTTTCGGTGCCATGAATGTCGAGGAACGTCGTTTAGAAAGTTTCAAATTGCAGCATAAGGTGTTCTTACACGTTCTCTCCTTCTTGAAGTAACGAGCGATTTCTTCAAGTCGATTTCTTTTTCTAATGGTTCTGAAAAAGTTGACGCGTAATTTTTGTGCTACTTTATGACGATGACATTTTACTGATAGTATTTGAAGACGAATGTAAACCAAGTATTTAATTTGTATTTAACTACATTATACATACAACAATTGTAGACAATTGACTTTTCGATGGACAGTATTGACGATAGCGTTTTAATTACAGTAAATGCCACAATAGAGCCATGTCGTAATAGAACTAAAGTTTGTTTAAGCCATTCTGCAAATACCACAGACAAATAATTTCGATGGTAGAAATGCTGTGTAATACTGTTTCAGTGAACGTTTGTATTGACAACTAAAAATATTCTATCTCTAACATATAGTAGGAAATATACAATATTTAATGCGGGCAAAGTAGAATTAATTACAACGATGCGCGAGTTATATCTCATCTATTAAATGCAATTTCAATGAGACATGCTAATTGTGTATTCCACTTTGATGAATTCATTCATGTTATTATCGTAATAATACTGTAGATTTGTTATAAAACGATTACCAGTGAGAACAAATTACAGTGTGCGTCGCTAACTAGTTAGGATAATAAGCGAGATAATGGCTTCGTTATCTCAGCACTGTAGTTAAATTGCTACGGCTGTAAAGAAAAGTGTTGCAGTTGCCACACTCGTGAATTAAATACCAACCGCTCTAATGTATTTTTCTCATTTTAGAAACAAAAAGGTACACTCTTACGTGGAGTTTTCAAACAGTGGTTACGATTTCGCCACCAATGTTACATTAACGGGAAAATTGCCAAGTTGAAGAGAGTAAAAAAGAAGTGTGTCCAATAGAGAAGATTGAAAGAAGTTCAACCTGAGAAAGTGTTTTAAGAATCGAACTCCACGTTTGGAACTTCCAACTTGGTAAATCTTTGAGATGGAAATTTCCCGTGGAACTTGTATGAGAATGGTATCTTCGGCATTAAGTATTCAAAGTGACCTCATTTCATTCAGCGCTATGCTGAGTAATGCTATAAAACACGTATGGAAGAAGGGCGTAGTGACAATTTAAAAGCGCTTAGTCACTACAATACCGTACGGTGCTCACCGCAATAAGAAAAAGGGAACGAAAGAGGACTTTAATCTGAAATCTTTAATCTCGGCACAATTTTATTTCTACGAGAGTGCGAATATTAGCATATTGACCAATCGTAGGGCGTAATCAATCTTATTGACGAATGGAGAAATAACGACGCCGAATAAAAATTCCGCGAATATAAACTTCGTACGGGAAGTCAAGTTATCCGAAATGACGACTATCTATTATTTCATTATCGCCGCTAGCAAAGGAATGGGCTGTGTTATACTCATTTCCGTATCTATCGTCGCACTTGGCGGAATGCTTTTATCGCTATGGCGTACGTGGCATTCCTAAGGGAGTTGCAGCGACCTCGTTCCCATTGTATAAAACGAAAATGGCTTTACCTCTCTCTCCTTAGTACCCAATTTTCCAGAAATACGATGAAAACATCGTTCGTCTTCGTTCGTATTGATCCACTGCCAATCGTATCACTCTGACGCGTACATACGTGATATACGAATCCAATAAAGTAGCAGTAGCGGTAAAAATTTTCATCACGCCAATGAATATATCGCGATGAAATGCGACCGATAAAAGAAGCAAAGAGCGCATATGAGCTATAAAAAAAACACTCGATCGACTTCATGATGCACTGATTTTTATTAAGTCCGCGCTGAAATTATCGACGAAATACTCAACTTAAAAAATGTAGGAGCAGCGTTCAATCTATAAGTAGACGAAGATGCATGGGTCGTAACTTCATGAATTGCGTCGCTTTCAAGAGAGCCAATCGCATCGACCGTCGGATGAAACGCATGGCTATCGACCATCAAGATTAAATGGTTTGGAGTGATTCACTGGGTGCTGGGAATCTGCGGGTGCTGGAAAATTGATTGGGAGTCAGTTATTAGGGTCATAAGAATAAAGGGACCACGTTTTAGAAATACGTGAAGAGCGTCTTAAGTCGTGCTAATAATAAAGTTTAATTAATGGTAAGTTCAATCTGTCATTAATTTCCTGAAGCATTTATCGTTTTAATATAACTTACTCGAATTAACAATCGTTTAAACACAATTCATTATTTATTGCAAAATAAATCTATTACTGCTATGTTCTTTAGCATATAAAAATATGTAATAACTTTGACATATCGAACAAATATCTCCACGTCAATGTCAGCGTTAATAAACAACGTATAAATATCATTCAATAATCATTCTTTTATTAGAAATGTCTATTTTAGAATTAAGGTAATAATGAGAAACTGGGAAACTCTCTATGCCGCCATTATTAATGTAAATGTCTCTTTATAAATTATGAGTTTGTAAATAATACAGAAATAGCTCGCGCAGTTCAAATAATTATCGAACCGCCCACGTCATTAGTATAAATCGTGTTGAAACAGACTTTCATGACAGTAAAGGTGATACCCGATATTTTGCCGCCTCAACTACTCATTGAGAGATCTCGTAAATTTATCTGCCGCTCTTCTAAGTATATGTTGTATAAATAAACACGACACCTAACACAGTCTTATGCCCTTTGATAATTTCTTGAAACATAAAAGTTTAGTCCTGCTTTTTCGCTGCTTGGAAACTAAACCTATTAAAAGATTAATGACAAAGCAAAGGTAAAAAGTTCCGAGAAGATTATGTTGTCTCCCTGTAGCGGAAATACTTCATCGTGTATTACACGAAAGCATATAAATCTTGCAAATCTGATATGTGCAACAGTTTCTTCGTATATGCGCCGTACGATCAATATTTATTGTTCATCGAGTTACTCGTGCTAATAAGAACTTAATTAAGCGTGTAATTTTGGAATTAACATCTTCATCTAATAAACATTTTTTAATCCACTTTTTAATAAACTGCCCTGCGGCAGTTTCATATACACCAATTAATCTATCATTATCACTTTCAGCCGCTCTCATATTTGAGAGCAGTTAGTCAGTGACTTTCACTCTAGATTCCTCAGTCGACCTCGACGATGATAAATAGCACCCCGAACTTAATTAAAAATACCGTCACGCGTGGAATATCGATGACCGGGCCGCCTTGCCGCTGCCGAGGGAAATCGAGAAATGCGTGTACCAGCCAGGGCACACCGTAATGGTGGCCATAACATAGAAATGACTGACGTCACGGGATGCTTTCAGATGACCTGCATTATCGATTTTATATCGTCGACATCCTCGTCGAGGTCGACGGTGGTAGATTCCACCCTGTCCCTTGTCGATTTTTATAATGAAACGGCACTTCGGGCAAGGATAACAGCGATGCTCCTCGGGCGGCATCCCCGCGCGACCATCAATTTCTCTCTTTGCCGTGATCTTGCCGGAGGGCGAAGATTAATGCCGACTTACACGGTTTTTACGCTCGTGAATCGTTCGATTCGACTGGCGTACAAAGCGCTCCCATTAAGATCATTCCAATTAAAGTGGGACCGCCTGACGTGCGAAGTCGAAAGTACAAGTAAATCGATTCGAGGCGGTCTTGAAACTTCGATAAAGACTGACCTCGTTTCTGCGCTGCAAAACTAAAATTCCGAGAGAAACCCATACATACGTATACTTCTCGTATTTATACGACAGATATAGAGCTTTCTCTGTGCACAATCGCAACACCTGACAAGGATAAATAAAACATCAAGGACTAAAGCTCCATGTTTCTGGATATTTGCCATTGCATTTGTATGCATTCAATCAATACATTTTGATTAATGCAAACATTCACGTTCGAAGAAATATTCCGAGTTACATGAAACAGCGCAAAAAGAATTCACTTACGAAAAAGAATATTTCAGTAAATGAAATATGAAAATATAAAATTTAAAAACGTTAACCGTATTTAAATTGTGATTTATGAAGAAACGACTACATATAAAAAATAATTTTAAAAAAGATATATGATTTTTAATGTAATACAATAACTGGAAGCTCGTATAATTAATAAATCTCGTGAAACAAGGTCTTTAATATAAATCCTTCAACCGTAATCTAAAAAGAGAACATACAGATACGTTTTCTCTTTTTACGCATTGATTCATGTCACGAAAACGTTGAAACGAACATCGGTGAAAACAATTCTAGAAAATAGTATATCATGCCTTGAGCAAAGCCATCAGATGCACGCGCGACGTAGTAAGCTGGAAAAGATGAAATAAAGGGGAGTGAAAATCGCTTTGTTTCGTTTCTATCGAGCTATAAAATTTCCGAAAACGTACAATAAAAGCATTGTAGTGGCTTTAACGTGTGAGATATGTAGCTGTGTATCTTTGATAAAGATAAATATGAATCATCAAATCATATGAAAGTTTTATAATATCAAAAAGAACACTTGCCAGAAATTTTGATAATAGTTTCACTTTTATATATGTATATATACACAAACACACACGCAATGCTATTTTAACTGAAATATTTAATTTTGATTATCAATTAAAACTACCATACTATTACTTCTGTTATTGCAATTGTTGCAACTGCGATACAGAAGAAGTGGTATACAGACAAATGGGAAAGATGATCGATTCGTGCCGTCGCGAAAGTAATATTCACATTTTCATAAAATCTTGCTGGTACAACACGTTTTTCTTCGATATGCAGCAGTAACCAGTTGCAACGCGACGGGAATACAAAATACACCGTTATTTTCTAGAATACTGTCTTATGAAATTCTAAAAAGGTGGAAAATATATCGGAAACTATTACACGAAGCGTTTCTTCCGCGAACTCACTTGTCAACGAGGTCATAGCAATTTGTAGTTGATGACTGATATTGATAGCAGCTAGTTTTTCAACAAATAGCTCGCTTTCCCTTACACGCTATGTTATGTATATTATATTACATTATTGCATTATTCAATTGTATTGCATTATTCAGAAATATTATTTTACTGCTATTTTATTAAATAAAGAAATTATTGTATTCTGCAATTTACATAAATTTTAGAGAATAATTTTCACTTGCGAGATAAATCTAACCATAAGCATAATAAAATATAAATTTAGGTTAATAAAATATCGCATTTTATCGCCGCAGTAATAAGGCGACTTGATAATATCCCACCATTAACCCTCGTAAGCTATTGATCACCAGACGGTTATTGATCCCCCAGGTTTTATGTCTCTCCTTAGTAATTTCTACGCTTACGTTGGTTCTTGCTAGTAACTGATGCACATACACACACACACACACCTTTCTTCTTTCAATAGAGAAAACACTTCCAACAGCCGCAATTAATCGGTTTACAAATCTTTCTTTCGTTGATTCTTCTTATCAATTATCTCGAATATGCATTCCGGTCACGGGAGCTATAGTATGATAAAGAACTCGTCATTGTATCACGATCCTGAGAGCTTTGGCATCTAGCCAGGAACTATTACAGACTATATTTAAGCTTCTCCGAAAACACTTAACTGCAATCGAGCAGTAACAGCGCTTTGATCCGTCACTATCTGAAATCGTAATATTTCTTTTTGCACGTGCAAACAATTTATATCCGCGAAGAAAAAAAGAATACGCCGAGCACGCAAAGAAAATGGGATAAATCTTCTTTTTTCTACTAAAAGACAAATACGAAACGAAGTAGCACCGAGTTAAGTATTACTAGCTCAGTAGCTACACGGTGCATCTCAGCTGTATCTCAAGATAAGTTGAAACTAGCTAAGATCAAAAGAAAGTACAAAAACTTTAGCGAGCCACGATCGTATTGTGTGTGAGTTTAAAATTGAGTTCTTGTTACTTCGCAAACAGAATCATGTGAAACACAATCATTAAATATATAAAGCACAACGTTTTTTGCAGTAATTCTTTTTGGATTAATTAAATAAATAAATTGTTAGTTTAATTAAAATTGTAAATTGAATTTTATTGTTATATAATAGGAATTACGAAATATATTCTATATTCAAGACAATTTAAAATTTAAAATGGAAAATGTTGATCAATGTTCCCATTTTTTGGGGAATATAATAGCTGCCTCTCTAAAATTTTGCAATTTTGTTTCTGAAATAGGGCACATTATATCTTTGAACAAATAAAGACCTCTCTTGCAGTAGCAAGCAGCATACATAAACAGATCTCTCTAAAATGTGTGCAAGCATAATGTCGAGCATAATATCGAGATATCGTAAGTGCAAACTCAGCAAGCAAAAATATAGTGCATTTACGGTGGATACACTTGGTGCTGTAAAGATGATAAAAAGAGACATTCCATATTGTGAGAGAGAAACCATGATAATGTAATCAAATTTTACATCTGACGAATTGAAGTTAATCTGGCAAATGGAAAACACGTTCCATAAATCGCATTTTCACATCCGCGGCGTTCCGATGCGTTGCCAAAAATGCGGTTTAAATCACTGATGGTTACGACGTAATTCGATTACGAATAGCAGAGTGTTACACGTTCCTTTGACCACGTGCCGACCAGTTGTTTGCGGCCGTTAATGGAATGCGTTACATATATGCATGTCCGTTTAATACTATATGAATGTTTACAGATTCATACAGTAATTTTCGTGCTCATTTAATTAATCATATTTGTAATTTATGAATGATATAACATATTGTTGCAAATATATTATTACATGTAATTCTGCAGATTATCAATATGTTATTTGCATGAATGCCGCTTGTGAAAACATTTTAGGTCATATTATAGTTTCAATTTTCTCTAATATATATAATATATATTTGAAAACAATTTTATCAAAGTTAATAATTAATTTTTATATACAAATTTCATATATATATAATCTAATATATCTAAGTCATTAAACAGCAAAAAATAAACAATAAAAATAGCACATAGAAAATAGATATGATTTCACACGTTCGAACAGTTCGACAAATCTGAGAGGAGTACGAATCGCTGATTTAATGTGCTAATTCTGCAACATCCAATATGCGTCGCAAGAGATATTTATACCCTCATTGCCCCCATTTTATCACAATCGGGTGATTATTACTCGAGAGTATCGCCGCAGCATATCGGCTCTCGTATATTAAAGATAATATGGCCCCGCAAGACGTTGCGTATAAGTATAAAATATTTTCTTAACTTCTCGAAAATGCAATTGCCAATATCAGAAATATTTATAAAGCATCTTTCATACCTTTTTTTTCTGTTAATCTTTTCGCAGATCTCTATAGTGATTGTAATAGCACACGTCGATAGGAAATCTCGTGAGCAATGATTTAGCTAACCGACTTCCTCTTCGATGGACCACTGACATTCAACTGCGGCGAAGCAATGTTCCTCGTGATAATGGTACAGATCGATCGTTCCAAATTGTTGAACATCAAGATGGATATCCGACCCCTACTGTCTGTAGCATGAAGACGAGGCAGAAAAGTGCTGGACAAACTACTTCACCAAACACATCTATTCTACTATCCTCCGCTTGTTTCACAGATAATGCGGTGCAACCCGTTTCACCACTTTGCCATTGGCTATAATCGAAGATTTCGAAAAGCAACAGTAAAATAAAATAAATTGCCTTAATAATTCTCAGTTGTCAATATCATTACGTTAAAAATTAATGATTCAACATTTTGTAAGTTAAATAATTATGTTAATAGAAACCAGTCATCGATATTAGTATATTCAATCAGATCAAAGTATTGGCACATTTTTCTTTGGGAATTGATGTAAAATATTTACAACAGATTCTACAATATTACTTTTCTTTTCTTGTAATTTTTATGGCAATATTCTTTTATTTTACAACCATGTGAAATAACACGTCCACGTAAATTCTTGTACGTCTTAATCTATTTAATTTCTAATGCTGTACGTTCAACTAGTAAAAGAACTTACGTGGGCGTATTATTTCACATGATAGTACAAAATAAAAGAAAAGAACATTGCTATAAAAATTATAAGAAAAGAAAAGTAATAGAATCTATCTACTGTAAATATCTTGCACCAATTCCCGAAAGAGAAATACACCATTAACTTGGAAAACGTTAGGCGGCTTAACTTCGTAGTATATTTACTTACTTACATCTCCTCGCGGATTGTGTGTCTGTTATTTTTATTTTATTGACAGTATCGGAAACTAATTTTCTTGATCATTATTACAAATATTTGTTCAAAAGAATGTCAGTAAAATTTAAAATTTGTTCGTATTTATAGAAAATTAATGAAAAAAAATTGTACCAAAGATATCTTGATATTAAACATTTTTTCTAATTATATATACAAAATAATTATCTATTGTAGATATTTAATAATTACGATAACATCGCAATTTTCGCGATAAAGGTTGTCTGACATGAACGCATAATACCTGAAACCTGATTCTTTTTATTAAAAGATACAAGATAATGATAGCAAGATTTTAATTAAAGAGAAAAGGAAGGATAAAATTTGAAGATAAAATAAGTAAAATAGTAGTATTAATTTAAATAAATGTGTGTGTTATAAATAGCAAAATTGAAAATGTATGTATCTGCTAATTAGATACATTTCCGATAATCATACACAAGGGATCCTCCCTTTCACTATTTACTCTATCAAATAATCATTAAATGTATTCGTCTATTTGCTGCTGCTTTATCGATTTTCATCAGTGAGAAATATTCATACCGCGCGAAATTTGCGAGCCATAAATTTAATATAACGTATCAAATGCTCAACAAATTCTCGGAATAACGAAGGACACATGCCGCACATACAAGGTTTTCATCTGTCAGCTAGATACACCGGTTGCGGCACAAAATTACAGAAGTTAATAATGGATAACGAGATGTATACTAAATTTCTCTCTCTCTCTCTCTCTCTCTCTCTCTCTCTCTCTCTCTCTCTCTCTCTCTCTCTCTCTCTCTCTCTCTTCTGAAAATCTCTGAGATAGAAAAGCGCACGGAAATACTAGCAGGCAACTGCACCAGCAAGGCAGGTCAACCAGGTGAGGTAGGCAAACAAGCAAGCAGGCAGGCACGCAGGCAGGCAGGTAGGCGGCCAGGCAGGCGAGCAAACCTGCGAGCGGAAAGGACAGAAAGTGCGGTAGTTCGAGAGGGAGGAAAACACGCGCAGGCGTCTCGGCTACCCTCCATCGTGGCGCCTCTACCCTCCGCGCGCCCCTTACGCTGTCGACTCACCCTCGCTCGGGTGCTTTCCTCGTCGCTCTCCTCTCCACCGCCTCGGAGCGTTGCTCGTTGCGCCTCGGTCAATCCGCGAGCAGTATGGCGCTACGCGCTCCGGCACGGTAACGTATGTAGCGCGTCGTCACGTCGTTCACTGTGCATCCACCATCGCATCGGCGATCCGCCGTATATCCGACAGGGTGAATCCCCGCGCGAATTACGGTTGCCGATATCGCACTATTAAATCGTCGTCTCGGAGACTAGCGGGATACAAAAAATACGGGTGTCGAGAGAACGACAACGACTCGGCGAAACGTGGGGAGGAAAAAAATATTTTAACGATCCGATACAGAGGGAAATCCGGCGGTGAGTTTCTCGCGCTTAATATGCAGCCGCGTGCATCGCGTCCGGGCCGACGGCGGTCGTAAACGACGCCGGATAGCGTGCGCGCGAATAGCGCGTTGCGGTGACGAGAGGCTTTCGTCCACGTCGTGCGATAAGTGAGCGATCGGGAATGATGGGCTCTTCGGCAAATCTTCTCAGTACCGGTATCAACAACACCACGACGACGACGACAATCGAGAAAACAGCATCGCAGACGGTGATAGTGGCGAGTTTTCGGATCGGTTTCACGTGTTCGCGCGCCGCTTAGAACAACGATATGAAAGAGCTGCATACGGTCGCGTAAAAGAGTCCACACACCACGTCTACAAAGAATTCGCCAGAAAGTGCGGTGGAAGGATACGAAGACGGGCGAGAAAGCATTCGAAGTTGCTTCAGCTGATCGCCGATAAACACAACAGGCGCGGCATGTTTCTCATTAATTAACACCGCGTGCTCTCGTCTCTCGTCGGAGTGATCCGGGCGATCCTCTTATTGGACTACAATAGAGCAGCACATCTGCGAGATGGCATGTCCATTCTCTAGCGGACGCTTTAAACTGACTCACAAGGATGAGAGCAGCAAGGAAGGGGACCATCGCAGAATCGCGAAGATCAAACAGAACGAGCAGGGCAGGCCGCCACGACAGCCGTCGGTCCAGATAACATCGCTTCTGGGAGAGGACGGTGACGACCTCGAGGACACACAGACACTTAACCTGAAGCACCTAAGAGCCGCAGTGACCCTCCTGACTAACCCTTCGGTATTGAATAAACGACACTTTTATTCTTTCAGAGCTCTCGCTACCGTCGCGTTCCTCACGTTTCCTCACGTGGCTACATCGCAGCGTGCTTTGCCATTATCTAGCGTGTACTCTCTAGAGCGCTAAAGTTTCGCCGACGAAGTAGCAGATAGATGTAGCCGTTCCCAAGCTTTTAAATACGATCGGAGACCTAGAATCGCCCAGGAAACAGCTTTAACGTATAAAGAATCAATTGAGTCTTGTAGGGCTTTTCTCGCGACGGATTCAAAGTCGAATTAGTGCAGGCGGTGACACGCAATTGGTTCAGTCCGAGGTTTTACTCCACTTTGTCGTCTATATGCGCTCTTCAACTACGAAACTCACTCTTTGCCATCGCTAAGGCCGGTAGAACCGCAGATTCACAATATACAACCGAGTTCCGTTTTCAAAAGACGGCAACGATCGTGATAAACGAGACGCCGAATTGGGGTCGTTTTGATGTGCAGTATCTGCGCGTTGGATAGCCGAATTTATATTTATCACGTCGACCTAAATGTCGGCTACGAGAAATGGAGGCGACATTCGCCTTAATTTAACCGACTGCTGATTTGAAGAGCGCGAGATGAATTATGAATCAACAACATTTCTCGA
The DNA here is from genome assembly GCF_040581485.1 of Linepithema humile. Lineage (NCBI taxonomy): Eukaryota > Metazoa > Arthropoda > Insecta > Hymenoptera > Formicidae > Linepithema > Linepithema humile. The sequence goes on from NC_090134.1 coordinate 20,619,479, forward strand.
ATATTTCACAGTTTTTCAGTCGTCTAATAACTTGGTAAAATTATCTCTGCTCCGCTAAACATGTACATTATTAATAACGGGAGTTCGCGTAATCTATATTATCTATATTATCTTATTTTTGTACAGAACCATCTATCAAACTTCCCATATGTTAAACGCGCGCGTACGGAGATCGCCACGGGAGAGTCGTGACAGTTTTCCATTGAGAACTAGGTCAAAAATATGTAATAAATCCTAACGAAAAGTTTTGCTGCCGTTAGAGAAAGCGGGAGTTTCCAAGTTCCCCCTTTGTGTGCGGTAGTAAACCACGTTAGTGACTCACGCAAGCGGCGGATGTTTTCAAATCTTGCTTTACGAAGGTACCAAGCTTCTTACCAAAGCCTTCTGCATTAAACTTGGCACGAAAGTCTTGTCTCTTTTGCTAATGTATATTCCTTTCATAATGCTTTCATGAGTGCCTTTCACGCAGCTTTAGAACTTACTTAATAAATTGTTGTCAAGAAGCAACTTTACACACGATGAGCTATTGATGTGAATTTACGTAATTCTATTGAGTCAGCTATAAATAACAGTGTCATAAGAAAACACACATATTCATATGAGTTTGCGAACAAATTTTGGCGAAAAAATAAAGTATTTTTTTCGGAAAGATTCGTGATATCCCTTGCAATCAATTGCGTATCAAGTGTAACGTGAAGATGATATTAGCAACTTCTGAACAATGAATTACGGTAATTTGGAAAGTTTTCTATCGCTACCGAATCACGCTGAATTGAATCCTTTCGCACGATCATATCTGTAGTTGGCAAATGTCATTGATATCTCGTAGGGTTAACGGCGTTTGATAGCAGATTAAGGGAGATGAGAACGTGGTACTTAAGGCGATAACGTTGAGTGCAAATCCGGGAAGCGTTAAGCCGCATACACAGCTCGCTATCAGCGGGTGTATACGACGAGTCGGGTGGAAATGAATAGTTTCTTGCAAGAATAAGCACAAGGACGAGAACGTGATGCAAAGTTTGTATTAATGGGTGAAATCGGACGTATTCCACGATACTTGTTGACTGCGCTGCATTATATCATAGTTTTCGCAATGGAAATGATCTCCGTTATGAAAGACGATCTCCTTTTTCCGAGACTTTATACAGATGAACAAGCGCGAAATAATTAGTTACCTTACTTGTCCTAAACAGGTGAAGTTGAGAAAGCTGAGATAATTATCTTGGAAACTAAAACATCTCTTTATCTTTCTTAGCATTTGATATTTCTCGCAATAAATATAAATGGAGGCCATTTTTACGTTAGAACAATGATAAAAGTTTAAAAATAAAGACATTTAGAATTTTGTATAAATATTACTAAAGCTGAGATTCAACGGCAACAAATCAGGCCTGAGGTTTCGTTATTGATTGAACTTTCACGAAGGTTCAAGCGAGACAATAGACGGCAAAGTCAGTGGCGTTTAATTCGCGCGACGCTTACAAAACGACGTTTCTAATATCTCATTCTAACCGACAGATGCGACAGAATTTTCAACGTTTGCAACTTTCATCTTCTACACTGTAAATGTCTTCGTGTCTGTGTGAATCCTGTAACTTTATTAAATTCTTCTTTCAGTGTGATAAGAACGCAAACTGCGGTCCATTAAATGTGGCCATTTCAAAATTATAACCGCAATTCGAGAACGCGATTGCCAGCTCGCACTAATACAGTTACGATTGGAGTACGATTTCAACGCTCGCAAATATACGATGTTCTATTGAATAATGTCACAAAAATCAATAAACGCGCAGCGCAGTTTTATAAATAAAGCTATAAAATTTTATATAATATAAATTCTCTTTGATACGGCCAAGTGCACATTGGCATAAAAAAAATATACAATTTCGTGAAAATCTGATGTTTCATCTTTCACGCCGTAACGATAAATCTTCGAAACCTTACAGAATTTTCTTTTCTCTTTTTATCTAAAAAAAAAACTGATGTGCTCTCAGTACGTATATCTCAAGATAGTGCGGAAACGGGGATTCGGTGCAGCTAAAAGGGTCAAGAGCAATTAGTTCGGTGGATGGGTGGAGAACACAAGATTGCTTTGCAGCGTGTACACAGTCGAATATTCATCCGTTCATCGCAAACAATGGCCGGTATAGCGAACTGTTTTCCAAAGCAGATGGATAAATGACCGCGAAGGGCGGATATTACGAATTGTTAATGTGCCGCGGAGCACACGGTCTAAAACGGGCGAATGCGGATCTGCAATAAGAGCCCATAGTTATAATCCCCGGCAAAATGCAACCTAGCGATGCGCGACATCTTTCCATCGACTTCCGTTTAATCATTTCCAAATGAAAAGAGAGGCTTTTCCAAGATCGCCCCAAGATATTCCTGGATATAATGAATGTCACCGTGCGCTCGTCGAAGAGTCGATATCTCATGATAGCTTTTCGCCAGTTCGACTCAACGGGAGTATTAAAAATAAATCCGTACGGCTTCATTATACGAAGAGAGAATTAACACAATGCGTAAAAAAGTAAGTACATTGGATACATATAGCTGGCGATGCAGTAAAATCGAAATTGGATTCCGCGAGCACAATAGCCGTGCGCAACGCAGCGTAACAGTGAAAAAGGCGGATTGCAAATTCCAAATGCAATTAATCTAACGAGCGGGAATATCGTTTCCGCAGTTACCTTTCGGCCATTACAACCCTCTAATTTTTTCCTTCGGAGGAAGACAAATGAGAGTACGGCGTCATAAGAAACAGTCGACGGACGGACAGAAGACAGAGATTGCGCGGTAAAGAAACTCAGTGCAACCGCCGACCATTTTTCACTCACCAAAACATTGAAATTTTTTTATCGAGGAACGCCGAGAAATTTCTTTATGCGTCTAAAAGAGCGCCTTGTGAACGAGCATTAAACGGATTATCCAGTTTAATCCCGAGAGCGCGGGTATTAAACGAACCATTCCTAACAGCGGCTTCTTAAATGCTGTGCCGTGAGAAACGCCCGTTCGCAGTCCGCGAGAGAAACTTCAGTAACACGTAACTTACTTATCGTGCCTGACCCAATAATGGTGTACCTCGATCGTCAACTCGGAGTTAGAAGCACTATGATGTATCATGCGGCTTGCGTTAATCGAGAGATCAGAGTTGATACCCAGCGAGAACTACCGAACCGGCATTTTACCTCTCTCGCGGGAAATTTAGTAAAATAATTACGTGATATCGGTCCGTGATGTAGACGTTAATTACGATTTAATAAGCGCCCATATTCTGGGGAAATATCGAGTCAGATAGATACATTCAGATTTGATGTCCCGTGTTTTATTAAATTTCACCTGATATCATCGGCGCCGATATTTTTAACGTAATATTTCTCCGTCGAATCAAATCGAGCGTAGCCGATGCGTGATATTAATGTTTCAAGCTTCCTGCGAAAAGCCACTGCGCATTCAACGATCGATGCAAAATATTGCGTATAAATTCACAGGATCATAAATGTAGTTCCCACGATAAGTGGCGGTATATGTGACGGCACTTCAAAACTTTAAGCGCGGCTGAAAGTCCGTACGCGTGCTACCTGTCGCGTGCACGAAGTTGAAATTTAACATGAATGCGGAGAAGGTTGGTGACGAAGGAGAAAAGGAAAGGGACGAAACGCTGGAAAATTTTAATTACACGTACAAGCTTCAGGAATTAGCTAGAATTATCTGGTATTACTTAAATGAAGATTAACGTGCAATTTTTCAATGAGAGATTTAAGCCTCGATTTTAAAAGATTATTTGGGATTAAAATGTGAAAATATATTACAGTTAAAAAAAAAGACGGATATTATTATTAATTGAATTACGACATTTGAATATTATATAAGCTTTAGTGTACATAATTCTACAGCTTAACTCCTCGTAAAAAAGTAAATCTGATAACTCGTGTGATGATATAGCATTTCCCTCCCAAGGATTAGTTCCTGTAGCCTTACCGAAATCTAATTTCGTTCGCGTTGCAATGCAAAATACGCTCTTTAGACGCGATCGATGTATCTGTCACTCCTAACGGCACTTCCAACATCATCGAGTAATCGTAAGGATCGTAAATGCAGTGTGCCGTCGGACACCACGTTACCGTCTACCACGCTATCGCAACGTTATGGAAATACCGCGCAATCGATTCAATAGATTTGCATAACACGCGTGTTACCCCTACACATTTTTACGACCATTCGAGCCACTCGTGATGGATGATCCTCATCGCGCGACGCCTCTCGGATACGGACGAATGATCCTGGAACTCGACAGTTCTTCCAGGGACAGACTGGATACTGTCGGTGCCATTACGACTAGGAATATGCAAAATCGATAAATGGTCATAGATATTCTTTCGCATCAAATAGTTTAAAGTGGATATAAGCGGAAATGTGAGGTCGAATAAAATTCCCAACGGCGTCCTGAAAATTATGTCATAGATAGATACTCGCCGGTAAAAATTTAATAAGATCTTTTTTCCACTCCCATAAATATCCCACCTCGACTGAGATTTAATTGAATTCTTTGCTTTTTTTTCTAATTTCGCTTCTAGGGTCTGTGTGAAATAAATATGTTCCTATCTTTTCCACTAAGGAGCGCAAATGCAAATATTGTTGCACCCTGGATGAATTTGAAGTTATTTATATAAGCTGAATTCATATTTATTTTTATTGGAACATAAATACCAAAGCTGCCCTAGGGAAAGATCCGACTTTTATCAAACCGTCGGTGCAATGTGCGCCTCATACTATGAAAATCCCAGTGGGCTAACCGTACATCCTATCGCATCATTTTTTTTCTTTTTTTTTACTGAATTTGCAGTTCTGTTTGTTAGCGCTTTATGGTGCGGAAAAAGCGTGTAGAAAATTCCATATCATATATCTAGGTATATATGTAAATATATAGAAAAATATTTGTACATACATACCGATGCAATAAACGGCTAGATATTTCAAAAGAAAATGATTCCTTTCCGTAAATGAAGAGTTCTATCCAGATAAAACTTCCATTTCGTACTACAATACAGCTTCTTACGTCTTATATCTTTCGCGCTGTCTTGTTACAACCATTCTTACTAAAAAGTGTTTCATTAAACTCGAGAACTTACTGTATAAATTATACTTGCTTTAACTCGACGTTTCACTCAAACGTCAAAAGAGGAACCAGATATTACGGTTTCATAACTCGAGAAAGTTGCATATGATATTTCGTTTGACATGAGGAAAATATGCCAAGAAGCAACAAGAAATATCGTAATTTTGTAATGCTTCTCAAAGTTGGCCGCAAAACTACAGATGGGGTAATGAGCCAGCAAAATAATACTTGGCAAGTGTGGTCGTAAGTCTGAAGTTGTTTGTACGCTACGCTGAAGAGAACTACAATTTCACTTACTATTGTTATTTTGTAAACAATTTTCCGTCCGTTTGTTTTTTTTTTTCAAGTATCTTTCTGAAATATTTACTTTGAAATGTGCAAACTCAGCAATGCGTGCAAAGATTTTTTTCTCTTAATGAAAACGGCTAAAAATACTGCACCGTCATCGAGTCTAAAAGTGCAAGCTTCATCAGACTACATAATCATTTCCGCAAAGCGGAAAGACATTCAGTGTATCTTAGTTAACCACACAGCATTCATTCTTACTAAGCTGCCAGCTCTTCATTAAAAGAACGTTAGGTACGTTTTACGTCAGCGACGTGCACAAGATTAATTCTTTTTCTTGTCTTTCTATTTTCTCGTCTCTTTGCGCTTTGTGATACAAATTCGAGTGCCTTGCGAGAAGCTGGATTCCCTTCGGCAAGAGACTAGTCTTTGTAAGAGAAATGTTTAATGATATAACAAATATAACGAGTATCTTGTGACATGTCTATTTTGCAAACAGACAACCGAGAGAAATATATAATAAGATAACAAATATTATTTAAAAAATAACTACATCGACTTTATCAATATTCTTTGAAAAATTGTTGTTACAAATGACAAACATTACGATGAAACAAAGGCCATAATTATTATTTCTATATCAGAGTGCATAAATGGGTTGGGGTTAACAAAAGAGTACAACTGGGTTATTCAAGCAATTTGAAGCAGCATGAGCATCCATTGCGGCACCAAAAGTAATTAAACTATGCTATTCAACAGACGGTTCATACCTATTACATGGCTTAACGTTTCGCAGATTACATTGGGACACAATATGGTGAATTGTTCCGTCCGGTTGGTATACTGTGCTCTTGCTCATACAATTTCGACGCGTAAATACGCAAGGACGAATGGGAATTGCAAAAACGGGTTGCACTTGTCGCTGTGAGTTCGAGAGACAGGCCTGACGTGTGTGACTAATCATTGTTACCGTGAATGACATATCGGTAGAGACAAGCTTTATGGTGATAGGCAAGCGGATCGACACAGGGCTCCATTCCATTCGACGAATTGGATGGACGCGATAGAAACTTCGTTACTTAGTTAAATTGACGGAAATCAAGTTTTCCTCCTACTTGCGGAATCGCGTTGATGTGCATCGCGACGAAAGCGCAGTTATATGTGCTCGCGTCAAAATGGTCGCAGTTCAGCATTGACGAATTACGCGGAAAATTGCCTATGCAGTGGAGGCAAAAATATGTATGAATTTTCAACGTAGAAATGAATTGAAAGCTTCATTCGGAAGATTATAGCTCGAGTAGAAATTGTAATAAAACATATGTATATGAAACCGCAATTTATGTGCCTTGTTTATGAAGATAAAGAAGAGCGTGAAATGCAATTCTGTATTTTCATCAAACTGTGAATATTATGGTTTGCAATATGTTTTTTTTGCAGTAATAACGTCCTGTTCTATGAGGAATAAATTACATACTAATATGAGCGCAAACTTTGTATATTTTCATTGTTACAACAGTGCACGGATATATATATATAGTAGCCCTTCGTGGCTGTAAACATCAGTAATTTGCCTTCTATTTATTTCCTTTTCCTTTCAGACGACGAAACTTTATGAATATTCCTGTCGTACGAAAGTACTCGATAAAATAGAAATATTGGCTATATTAAAGCTACTAGGACAATCCCTGCGAATCCCATTGCAGCCGTCGCATAGTGAACGTATTTGAAATGCAAAAATAAAAAAGGATCCTCACATATTAAACCACTTAAGTGCTCTCGTAACAGCTCACGATGCACTTACTTTGATTTCTCGAAGCGGGTGCGGAATAATGGATGGCCGACTTCCAATGTAATGAAAATATTAGCTGACGGTATCCCGCAAGGATACTGTAGTCTCACCTGAATACTGTGTAATTATAAAACAATTACTCAAAGTTATCTTCGTGCAGAAAAATGCGTAAAATATGCATTCTAATTTATTTCATTTTCAGTATTAACAATTTTAACAACACAAAGTGACCGTTGTATGATAAAAATCTCTACACAGAAAAATTACGTTAAATGTATCACTTTCAGTTGCACACTTCAAAATATGAATTAATTAATATTACCGGCTTGAAAATGAAAAGCGCTGAAAAAAGTTGTATGATGTGACTCAGCTTTTCTCAACAATAAATAATACTTTCACGGGCAAATAAACTGACAAACATGTCATCTCGCATGAATATCTGTGTCCTCCCACAAGTAGTTTGAGAATGACCTTCCTCTGCCATTCTAGAACGACCTCCTATCGATTTTGGCTCCAATTGGAATGCGACTACCAAGGCGTTAGTCGAACAACATTTTGCATTGCCAAATTTTTCTCGCTTTTCTCTTTTATGTATTTTATGCAAAAAATTGTATTCATAAAATACTTTTACGGCTTTTATAAAAATACAATTCAATGTAGGAATATTTTTGAAAGCCCTATTTCGCGCTCTATAGTGTGCTCCAGTATAAATAGGTCGATCGATCTGTAATTAAATTAAAAAGTCCATTACATTCTTTCACTTTGCCTTTTGATATTCATCACACAGTAATATTCTGTAAAATTTCTATTTTCTGTCAAGAATGCACAACTGTCTCTGGAAAGTTAGAAAGTAATTCAACTACTTATACGGGAGACATTAATTAAACTGCTTTTCTCATTTTCCTTCTTTTTGTATAAAATTATATTATAGCAGTTAGCCCCTGTATTATGATATCATTAGACGAATTAAAAATTAAGACAAACAATGAATTTAATACGGCTGAGAACACAATGCGCCTAGAATCGACATCACAATACCATGACCTACTATGTTACCGCCGCATCTAAAACACAATTATCTTAATTCACTGTGGAATTGTTCTTTGTAAGCCTGCACATTTAATTCGCATTAGTATGACTCTCATGACGCGTGCGACAAGGAATGGTAATACGCGAATGAGATTAACTTGTTCTCCTGATTTTCCGCAGATCATCCTTGATCTAATTCCCAACGTAGACAACAATCAATTATTAATAAATGCTGGTACATAATTCATATAATCCTGCTGAGTTAACTAACATTTAGTGCTTAACTAATCTCATCCTCTCGATAAATTATATTAAAACTTTGGATGTAATTATAATCTTGAGTTAAGTAATTTGCATCGACAATTTTGCTCTATGAATTTGAAATTTCTCTATCGCTATCTATCACGTATTACATTTGCTATATAAACTTTATTTGTAAATTATCAAAATATTGTAACAAAATTGTCGAAACAAAAAGTAAATAATAAATAGATAAATTATATTGATCATTTTTAAATATTTTTCTATATCAATTTTCCTCATAAAAATTATTGATTACTACGGTTGTTATCTCTCACGCGGTTTGTCGATACAAATGGATATCATCTGTCATTTTTAGTGGATAATGTCATTTGTCGGATAGCATTTTGACAAATTGTTATCTACCGAATGAATTTGCTGAAATCGTGTATCCGAATCAAAGTAATCTTTCATATCTAATAAAAATATCGAGTTTGATAAAACAAAAAACTATGTATCATTTACACATTCATATTTACTTAAACTTTTTCTGTTTTTTCTTAAACAAAAATTTTTCATTTTAACTTCTATTATTCGCTTTCTTTTGTAAGTATTGTGTAGTATAAAAACTTAAAGTATTTAATATTAATTATATCAATAAAAATATATCGAAGAATATATTTTATGCTAGCCATATTTCAGTTTTTGTGTTTTATTATATCCATTTTGCATAATAAAGCTTGCATCGTAGAATATTCTACAAATTATAAGTTTTTAATATTCAACGTAACTTTGTTGAATATTAAAAGAACCTTATTGAAGGCATAGCTTTATAATTTCCTTTTTAGGTACAGTTCTCAAACATAATACATATATACATAAGTCACGATATTAATAATGATTTAATGCGATATTAATCGTAATATGAAACAGCATCGTGCAAGAACTAAGCTAGAGAACAATTTTGCCTTCAACACCGTTAAGCAGGGGAGGTCATACGGCAAAAGTAATGTCTCATGTAAGTGCTTCAAGCGCTATTCTCTTGAGAAGAATTGCCCATACGAATGTACCAAATGGTACCATAATTCTCGTTGTAAAACGCAGACATTGTAATTTATAGCAAAAATTTAGGCGCCGCATAATAATTATAGAATTATTGCTACCACAACGATTACCGAACTGTACGCAATTGTGCATGTCACTAAGCCGGGCGCCATGTAATTTATTTCCACCATGTTGATACACGACTTGTATGTGCGAGCACGTATCAATCTTTTAAATGCGTTTGAAAATTGCGTACATCCCCTCAACAAAGTTATTCGATAAAAGCTCGAAATCACAACAATGTGTAGGTAAAATATGTATACATGAGAGAACTTTCACAGCACGAACCCACGCATCAAACATTTTTAAATATAACCAGTTATATGTAACTTTGATTAATTATATTTTATAAGCAATGAATGAGCTTAGTGTTATCTAATCTTCATTACATTTTGCATATTAATTTGCATAAAATTTTGGTATGTTCCCGCGTCTGTCTGCATTATAAATATGTCCATCATTTCAAATATTCTATTAATTTTCATTACAATTTATTATGCTGACGCGTAATCTATGTGTGTGTGTTAATAAACAATAAATAATTCGATAAATTTTGTTATTTAATAATGTTATTTCGTATTATAGAATTTTATATTGTTATTTTATAATCACTCCTTTAATTTCTTATTGTAGAACGAAGTGGTGGCTGTGGCGCTAGAAGCTTTATTAAATAAACGTGAAGTACCTCTTCCAACATCGACAACATCGTCTTTGTGAGTATATTTAACAAAAACATTTTCTCTATGAAAATATAAATTATGTGTACTGCTTTTAGTGAAAAAGTAAAATACTTTAAATATAATATATTGTCAAAATTGTGAATTAGCTTATTTTATGATTAAAAAATATTGCTAAAGCTGTTTAATTAATTAATTAAATTCACAGGCTTCTTGGATAAATTAATAAATATGTTGTTATCTAATCTTATAAAACAAATATTATGCAACATTTTTCATAAAGCGGTACATTCTCAAAAGTCCATTAAATAGATTAAATAAGAAAATCTAGCGCTGTAAAATAACGAAAGTAATTTAATTTTATACAGTAAAGTATAAAAGTAAAATAAAAAATGTATCAAGCTATACTGTAACAAAAGCTTAAAAGGAATGTAAATTGATCATTTGCAATTTACAAATCGATGTAAAGAAGGTTACATGGCGTATAACTTATTTAATTTGAGTTCAATTAAACGAGCGTGCTGATGTAACGAGCAAAAAATTCTTCTATATAACATCATTTCCATTACTCATAAAATGGAAATCAATATGAAAATTTTTACAGAACTTTTAAATTCGCAAAAAAAATTCAGATTTTAACTACCGACAAGTGCATAGCAACATTCCTGCAAGTTCTCACATTTAATTACGATGGAATATATATAATTTGGAATAGTAATGTTATATTTTGTATTTCAGAGAAAAACTTCTAACTAATATTGAAGAAGAGGAGAACTATAACTTATTGGAAGACATATACGAGACATTGAATTATGATTGTGGTAAGAGAATATATTTACAATTAAATAATAGTTAAAAATTAAATAAATATATAGACTTGCTAAAAAAGTTATTTGACTTTATATTATTGAAAAAATTTTTGAAGTTATATTTATTAAATTTATTCGCGTTTATACGATATAGTAAATCATGGTTTCTGTGTGACAAAATGTTTTTGTATCATAGAAAATTTCTATATTTTATTTTAATATATAGCACAAACTGCTGATTTTTGTAAATATGAATATAAATTCTCCTTCTTATTAAAAAGATAGCAACAAAAAATACGTTGTGGCACAAAAGAGCTTTAATTTATAGTCTCACTAAAACGGTTACTAAGAAGCTAAAGCATGCATGTTGCGGTAATTTTACTAGCGTATTGCAGCCGTTTATCACTGTCGCAAAGAAGATTGATGTATACATATATCGATTTCAAATAAGACCTCTGTGTCTAACATTTAACGTCGATCGTCTCAAACGTTGAGACGATTATCATAAATTGTCTTTAACAAGCAAATTACGCAGACTTACTGCATTGTCACATTGTTTGCTAGAGAAAAAGCTGAGAACAGTAATTTCAAGACTATAATAACACTTGTCACACACAGTGGTAAGAAATAGCACGCAACTCTTAAAACAATTAATAATTTGATAATTAAACATTCAATAGAAACAAGTAAAAATTATTATTTGTAATAATTATTTGTGTGATTTATATTAAATACATTAAAGAATCGATATTAAAGATTTTTAAAAACAAATTTTTAAAAAGTATATAAAATTTTGTAGCTTTTTTTAAAACTACGAGTTTGAAATATAAATCGGTTTTTTTTTATCGCGCTGTTTCAGGAAGAGAAAGCTAATTTAAAATCTGCCAGTGCCAAACGTCACTTTTATGCGACTTTTGTTTTTTTCACAATTATACCTTAAGCACCATTGTCTGGTTTAGTTTGGTCGCGCAGCTGATAACGCGAGAATCCGTTAATACAGGCTTGACCGAGTTTTTAATTGAATGAGTAAAAACCCGTGCAAAATTCAATCAATATTTAACACGTTTCAAATAGAAACATTCAATAACAAAGACAGTAACAATATAATCCATTCATTAGACAATTGATAAAATATCTTTTGTTTTTGGTCCATGTTTTTACTTCTGTCAAAAAAAAATTGATAGGTTTTCTTCGGGAATGGAAAACTTTTTCTTCAAGAAACGAGAAAGAACAAAAACTCGACATTACGAGAATTCACAAAGTTACCCTTAGAAACGATCGATGTGAACATTTTAACGTCTGATGTAGTCATCTTGAATATATTTGCAAGGGTAGTTAAAACGTGAAAGCTGTGAACGTTGTTATCGTTACAAATAAAGCTCAGGGTGAGACGGTCGTCCTTCTTCCCATTCAAATTATTCCAGCTTTACTAAATATGTTCGTCCCGGATCCTTGGTTACGCGCTCTACTTTCCCTAGCAACTGCATAGCGACGCGCAATCTGGTGTTGTATGATAATGTTTTAATTTTGTCCTGTGTTTTAATTTAATTTATCCGCGTGCATTTTTGTCTCCAGTTAAAAATGCAGCAGCGAAGATAATTTCTATAAAGAAAAGTAACATTAATTTACAAATAATGCTAAAATACTAATTTCTTCAATATAGAGACATCACAACAAGAAATAAAAAACTATGGTGCAAATTATTGTTTTCTTTTGTACATTAAATACATGTACGTTAAATAAGAGCTTTGCTGTTTTGTAATAATTTGTTTAGATTTTAACGTATTAAAGTTAAATATTTGCTTTTAGAAATAGAAACTATTAAACGATGAAATACCTGTATCGATACTTCGATCATGCGATATGATATGATTTTAATGAGGATGCTGTTGCAAGCTAGATAGACTACACAAATAGGTGGCTATGTATGAAGGTTTCCTGGCGTTAATGAAGGAACCTCCGGATAGGTAATATGTACTCCGAAAGATTAATGAACTAGATGAGCTCCGGCTTGGAAAATCGTATTTGCGACGTTTCACCGCGTTACACGGCGGATCGTATCTTATGCACGCAAGCGGCGTCTTATTGATTCAACCTTACGCACAATGATAGAGCGAGACGCTCTTCCTTTTCCCGTCTAAATTCGAGAAATATGTCAGTTCTCGTCGTCATTTGTCATGCTTTTGTATGCGTCTTCATATTCCGGCAAGAATAATCTTGTATTATAAATGGGTATCCCATAGGCTGGTGAACTCGGTTGAGAGCCAAAGCCTTCGCACGAAAAGTGGAACGAAAGATGCGCGAGGCGCAACTGAATATTTCATCGGTAGTATACAGAAAAGCTACGGAAAGAGAAGAAACGAAAAATTATTCCACCCTATAACTTGTCCCTCAATTTTCACAGCGTAAAAGCCCCTTCTATGATGCTTAGTTCTGACTTGGAATAATAACAGAGTTACGCGCCACGATTATTGCATATTGTATTTCACAAGTTTTAAAACTCTCTCTATTTCTGAATCAAACTTGCTTTTACCGTTTTCCATCTTGCAAATTGCATTAACAATTTTAACGTGTTTCACATATTACGTCTTACGTTTTTGTACATTTACGTAATAACATTTTTGTTGATAACATAGCACATACGTATTTGCTACTCGGATACTGTTATTGCATTCGCAAAGCGCATCGTTGTTTTCTTTATCCAACTCCATGCATTACTAAATTAATTTCCAAGCCATTATATATTGCAATAACATATTCCTTTTGTTTGTATTGTAAAAGCATATGTTTCCTTTTAATTTTTTAGTATTGTTATTAGTTTCGATCTTTTTTTTGAAAAATAATGTAAAATTTGGGTCTAAAAGAATTGATATATTGCGATTTATATTCTATATCGTAAAACTGCCGACGGGCAATCGAATAGATCTCAATGATCGAGAAAGCCAAAGATAATCGGGACTGCTTGTTTGACAGCAATGTTGATCGTCAGATGGTTTTGCGCGATCCTTCATCTTCGAGCGCATGTTAACCCAATTTACGTTCGGCCGTCGAGTACTGTAGTTACAGTGGAGCAGGCTTCAGAAACGTCCCATTAATCACCACGGACAATCGATATGCGCATGCAATGTATTCGGATGACTTCCTCATCGGAACTTATGAATGGGGCCCGGTCGCGCCTAAGCGAACAAAGACAACAGCCGTCATTCGAATAATGCGCCCTTTGTGACTAATGGCCTGATGCGCGAAATACACCGCGGACAAAATTTAGCGCTCGTAACTCAGAAATACGGTGCCCTACTGTAATAAACCCGGGGACGCGGTATTATGTAATCACATTAGAGAACCCTGCACCACTCTGTGAACACCATGAGCGATTATGCGAACCGCCTGTTTACCCGCCATAAAACATGTAACGCACCATGGTTTCCTGTTAAATATATCGCCAACTTATCTCCTACGTCAAGACGCTCCTTTGACGACAGCAGCAGCGCCATATATATTCTCGGTCGAAGTGATCTTCGTATCCAAGCATGTAATGCTGGAAAAAAAGAACAAGGGTGGCATAGTGCGTACTTTCAAGTTCATACAAAATCATCCCGCGGTCTCTTTTTTTTTCTAGAACAGAGAGGCGTGTACCGTAAAGGAATTACCATCCTGGTGGAATCTCTTTCCCTCGCTTTAGCGGCCCTTGAATATCGAAGTTCACTGATAAAAGCGCAATTAATGCGATTCACTACATTGCGTATAAACGGGAATAACTTTGGAGAGATATTTAATTATATATAACATATAATTAATAAACGAGATTGCAATAATAAATTAATAATCTCCATTTACTTGGTAATGTTTGCGTCACTTGAAAATCACTAGACCATTAAATTCTCGTGTGCTCGCAGTTTATTAACGATGATAATATGCGCGCATAAACCGCGCTCGCTTGACAAATACGTACCGTCGTTTATCAAGTGAGCGGAAAACACGTATTTTTGCTCATAAGGGTTCGTAGCAAGACAAATCGTAAGCATAAGCCGCACATTACTGCCTTCCTCGTGACACGCAAACCCTTTTCACCCTTCCGCTTGCAGCGCAATCACTTCGCATTTCGTATACGCGACAGCAAGTGGTTGTTGCTGTGGTTACCGGAACATAGAAAAGCCTTCTCGTACCAACGTAATGCAATCTCGTATGAAACCCTAAGACCGTACTGTCACCGACGGATATACAGGACACTAGGCCATTTGCAAGATTGACTTACGAAAAGTCTACACGGCATCGTGAGCATTTCGTACGCACGAAATCTTACAACATGGAACAAATATTGAAATTGTTTGTCGTCAGAATTTATCGTCGTCGCGAAAATATAAAAAGAAGCACTCAACGTATTCACGGTGGTTGATAAAGCAGATGAATCGTCGTTTATTTCGCCCGCGTATCGCCGTGACCTAGAAAATTTCAACCGAAAATTTCTTTGTCCGCATTTCCTGGATAATCACAGCGTAAACATCGAGCACATAAATCACAGATAACATTTTCATTTCCGGACGTATTATCCTGTATTGTTGATCGCCAGCAAACATTTACAGCATTTCACCGCATGATCTGACATATTTATCGTATATATAATGATATACGTAATGTTTGATAAGTCTGACAGAATGACATAACTGATCAGACTTTCGTGCGCGTTAGTCGTAAAGCTTTGAGAATATCGTTCAGAGCTTTGTCTTTGTCCGTCGAAAAATCGTCGATTAAAGAGCATCATGCAAAAATTCGTCAATTTATCAGGTTTCGTCGCATGACATGGTTCCGCCACTTTCGATCCGGAATGTTATGGAAGCGTCACGCGATATCGCGAATGATTGGCCGGGCGTATCGCGTCGCACAACCGCGCAACCGCTATTATAATTATCGCATTTTCATTGTGACATTCCACGTGAAATAATACGGAAACGCTAGAGTAGCTCTTGCTTGCCGCGTCTATTTCCGGATTTGCAAGAGAGCCAGCCACATCGAGTTTAACAGAGCTGAAACCCGACATGTATTATCGATCTCGCGAGAGATTCGCTTGCAATTCTCCAACACGCCGATTTGGTAATATCACGTTAAGCATTCATAGATGTTTTCAATAAAAGTTGCGAGAAAAATAAACTCTTTTTAACCGCGAGAAGCTGAAGAGAAAAGAATTTAAGAAGATACTTGTTACTACTGCTGGCAGCTCAATGTGAACACAAAGTATCCTTTAGTGTGAAAAGATTATTTGCAGTAAATCTTCTTTTCCTTGAAAAAAAAAAAACGTCGTGTATTGTACACTCTTTGCTTGTTGTTTACGCTTAGCTCTCTGAATATTGAAAGAGAGAAGAAATAAACGGTTTCTGAGTGACTCGAGGAAATTCCCTCAAGGCGAATTAATGTTTGCGGAACTTTTGCAGACATCGACGTCAACGCGTTTTTCGATCATCTCGGACAAGAGCTGATCATGTGGGCTTGCGTGGGTCTCTTAGAGAGGGCCTTTCGTTGCCTTGGGAACGATCTGACCGCCTTCCTGACCACACTTGACGGCGTAAACGACGTTGTCCAGCATCAGTCGGGAACGGATACCGAGGCGGAGTTCGTGTGTATCGCTACACCGGAAGCGCTGGAGCTACACTTCACCACCGACCATCCCTCTATAGCCTACCTTTTGGTCGGCAGTCTAAAGGGCATCGCCAGGCAGTTCTATAATGACAAAGCCGATGTGTATATACTGCCGGATCCCTACAATACAAAATTTTTTAGGTAAACCTTTATGAACCCTTTTGCTCCGCTTTATCTAGCAAGCTCTGCCTTTTTGTTACGCGCGCTTTTATTTTTTATCGACAGCACTGATCTCCAATCGTCCGCAAGTTTTAATTTCCGTCTCTTTTAAGTCCGATTTTAGAAATGCTAGATAGAAAGAACGTTATCGAAGCGTAAAAGCGGAGGGATGAGGAAATTTTCTAGGCCAACTATCTCTGCGTTTAGTGAAGAATAACAAAAATTATCGAACGTCACGCTCGAACGAGTTTTTCGTGGGAACGGTTTGTGTCACCTCACTTTAAAGCGACACAATTTTGATTTACCGATTGCTTATAAATTGGTAAAACAAAAGTGAGAAAGAGGAAAAAAAGAGAGAAAAAGAGAAAGAGAGACGGAGAATATGAGATCAAAACAGTACGAACGCGCGAAATGAAATTTGTAGAAATACGGAGAAAATTGGTGACACATAACATGTCAATTATGCAACATAATTATGGCCTTTTCAATATTCACCGAAATTTTTCAATTTAATTGCGACTACATTTCTGTATCAACAAATCCTGTATAAACGATGCATAACGAATGCAAAAGTAGATATATGATATTTCAACGATGTTGTTGACCAGCATGAATACGTTGTGATAAACTCTAATGAGCACTATATACGAAAAACCCTCGCAGCGTCATAAATATCATTCCTTATGCAAATAATTTGTATGCATTTATTCGTGCATCATTCGTTATTTAAACAATTCATATTTACGTAACATTTTCGCTATGTTTTAATTACCCGATATATTTACTTGTACCATTTACATATTAAACATGATAAAAAAAAAATTCCGAATTATCATACCGTTCAAATACGTTACATGTTTGTACGCTATTGCACGGTGCACTTTCAATGTTTGCACTGAATCGCGTGCAGCAAAATAATATCACGTGAGTAGAATATAATTCATGTGGATAGGTAAAGACAGCACGTGAGAGTATAAACCTTTCGTTTAAACAAACATTGATTCTCGGTAGTGGCAAATATTTGATGATAGGTGCGGCACTACTGAGTCACGTTAATTCTGAAAGGATGAGACTGACGAGCGCGCGAACATGTAAATGACGTGCAAAACGTTGTCACCACACATCGCTTACGTTTCCGAGTTTAATTAAACGTTTCGCGGGATGACCGATTATACGTACACCTGCGCGATATGAAATTGTACACAGACCGATAGTAATTGTCTCTGGTCGTTATATGTCAACAAAAAGTGTTGATCGTTCTGTCTCGTATATATCAAAGGACATAAAATATGTTTCACATATATTTATACGAGTGATGTCTGCGATATAACCGGTACATTTTCAACATAAATATTATTTCTTAATGTCTACGGAAGAACTACGATCGATGTTTCTTCATGAAATATTTTTCCTACGCGCAAAAAAGTACGACATCTGCAAGCGTTTCTTTAAATTTTGTAGATACCGCATCACTCCGGAGCGTTACAGCGAGCAGCTAGACGCCGACATAGACGACTACAATGTGCCGCCGTCGCCCGCTTTCCGTCCACTCTCCACCGAAGCAACGGACCTTCGTATGGGGGTAGCGAGCTTCTGCAAGGCGTTTCCGTGGCACTTTGTCGTTGATCGCCAGCTGGAACTCGTGCAGCTCGGTGTCGGTTTCATGAAGATTTTCGGACATTATCTGAACCGACTCGGCAGAGAGATATCGACATATTTCGCCTTCACACGGCCCCACGGCGTCACTCTGACCTTTCACGAGATCCTAAAACGCGCGAATACACCGTTTATCCTGACCCTTCAGAGGCCGCACGATGTGGATAAATACCCCGCGGAGGTATGCCAGTAATACGATTGCTGAAGATCAACTTACTTGCAAACTCGGAGTAAAACACAAATACGTAAATAAAAGCAAATTAGGCGACTAATGTAGGTTATTTGAGTTAACAACTTTTGCTGTGACAGTACAGTCGCGCTAATGACGTTCTAAATTGCTAATAACGTTGAAACACGATGAAGTAAGTAATAAAAACATTTTGCTTAATTTAGGGTTTGGAAATGAAGGGCCAGATGGTGCACTGTTCCGAATCAGATTCAATTTTGTTCGTGAGCTCACCATTCTTGAACGGGTTGGAAGGTTTAACGGGTCGAGGACTCTACATTTCTGATATTCCTCTTCACGATGCTACGAGAGATGTTATACTTGTTGGCGAGCAAGCTAGAGCACAGGTGACTAAATTAAAATTTATATACCGATCGTAAGTAATTGAATATTTATATGATTATAAAAACTTGGCATCTTGTGCCATTATTATTATTTCATTATGATAGAATGATGTACAGTAATTCATTATTAATAGCGTAATTAAAATAACATTAGCAACGTGGTATTATATATCATTTTTCCATACTGCCTAGATAGAATACAATAGGAAGTAATCTTCTTTCAGGACGGCTTAAGGAGACGTATGGATAAATTGAAGAGCTCTATAGAAGAAGCCAACTTGGCAGTCGATGCGGAAAGAGAAAAGAATGTCAGCCTTTTACATCTTATATTTCCACCGGATATTGCGAAGCGTCTATGGCTGGGTAAATTACTACAATCTATATCCGATCATAATATGTAGCAATCTTGGTGACTCTTTCTTAGATTTCTCTTTTTGCTTTCGAAATTAAACGTAATGCAATAATATATGAAAATAAAACAATTAAGAAGAAAAGAATATTTTTGGAAACTAATTTTAAAATATGCAGTCGCGTAAATAAATGAGGTTTTTTCGCCAACTTAATTTAAATCTATTTTATAAAAGAGATATCGCACGATCGTCTAAATATTAGTATTTCAATTATCTAGGAGAAACAATTGAGGCGAAGACATATCCGGACGTCACGATGCTTTTTAGCGATATAGTCGGATTTACGGCTATCTGCGCTACAGCCACACCGATGATGGTTATCAATATGCTTCAAAATCTCTATGAACAATTTGATCTTTATTGCGGTCAGTTGGATGTGTACAAGGTACGTTAGTTAAAAATATTTTCCAAGTACTTTCATAAAATCAACTAAAATAATAATTTATTTTTTAATAAATAAAAATTCTATTGATAAAATATCGAGACAATATCAAAATGTTTCTCCATTCAAAAAAATATGATTTTAAATTATAAATTACTTTTAATAATTGCGAATTAAGTAGGACGCGAATATTTTTATCAATCAATATCTCAATCAGTATCAGCAAATATCTCGTATGTCGCTGTAAACCAAGGTTTATATTGTTTGTACGAATGAATTGCATTTTCCTGCCATCTGTGAGACATCGAAACAACTTGATACGATGCACGGATAATTTCTTATCTTTTATCATTACCTGTTTTTTGTTACTCAACAATAACAGATAATACATGTCAATAAGAATAAAATGGAGTGCTATTTTTCGAACATCAACTTTTTTAATTTATCGAGAAATATTAATAATGTCACACATAGTCTGTAACAGCTATTATATGTACGTATGAATAGAAGCTCGATCGATTTTACCTTATTCTTGTATAAATAGGTAGAAACAATCGGCGATGCCTATTGCGTTGCATGCGGCCTTCATCGAAATACCAATGCACATGCACAACAAATTGCTTGGATGGGCCTAAAGATGATACAAACGTGCTCTCACCACTTGACTCACGAAGGCAAGCCAATAAAGGTATTACATGATGATTATATGATTACAGATAAAATCTGATTATTTGCAACGGTGATGCAATTTTGTTTATGCACGATAGCGATAATAATAGCATAATAAATACTATACCTATATAGTTTTATTGCAATTTTATATAATTTAGTGTATTATAATATCAATCCTAATTCATCATAATTTGACTGAATAAAATAAAACATTCTCTATTATAATGAATATTAATATTAAAATAATATATAATATTGTGCATCAAATTTTGACATAAAATATCCAAAAATTTTGTAACGTAGATATTATTTTTTTAAATATTAGAAATATGATTAATGATTTCATTATTAAATTTTTTTCTTCTACAAGACGTATCTATAGACATCTCATTCGTAAGAAAAAGATTGAAAAATAGATAATTATAATATGTAATATATAAGTTATGACTTTCAATATCATAAATATATTTTGCGATACTCCAATCCATTCTAAATATAATTTTTAATTATATAGAAATCTTCTTTTTATATATTTCACATTTAAGAACAACAATCGGTACAGCAGTGATTTTCTCTCTCGCGACGTACCATTATTCCAAGTTTTTCAATTGAAAGATATTTCTGATTATTACATATTCACTCTAGCAAAAATTTCGTTGTTTATTATTCCCACCTTGAATGCTATTAAAACTTTTCCCATTTAAAGTATTTCTTAACTGTGATAACAAGCGGTCGGTGAAAATGCGACAGTACAACGAGGACGCAAGCTATCCACAGTTGAATTTAAACCAAGTTATATAATTCTTTTTTCTCATTGACACTCTTTTGCGACTGTCATCTAACTTTTCTTATATTTGTTAATGTTAGATAGAGCTCTTATCGACTCACTGAATTGTTCTCTTTACTGTTTCATCAGATGCGGATTGGCATTCATACCGGGATGGTGTTGGCGGGCGTGGTGGGCAAGAAAATGCCAAGATACTGTCTCTTTGGACACAATGTCACGTTGGCGAACAAATTTGAATCTACAAGCGAGCCACTTCGTGTCAACATCAGTCCAACTACGTACCTGTACGCAATCATGTTTATTCACCCAATTGTTATTCAACCAGATATTTGTCGCAATGCATATGCATTGTTAACAATGCAAATGTTTGCAGGTGCTTAATAGAAAAATCGGGATTCATATTGGAACCGCGGACCAAGGACAATCTACCCAAGCAAATGTCAGCCAGTATATCGGGCACGTGTTACTTTCTGAACGGGTATCAGCATAGCGACGTCAGCGCGAGCGAACCTCTCGATGTGCATATTCAAGCTGCAATTACGGAACTCGGAATCAGTAGCAATATGTAGATACCTTTCAATACGGGGCCGCGCGTACCGACGATGCCGTACCGCTGATCAGTGTGTTACTTTAACGATATTACCATCGATAATAGCAATGACACGCCCGGCATTATCAGATCGATCGATGTACACGCATATGAGCTCTCAAGCTGGCACTAAAGGTACATTAAAAGCATGGCGCTAATTGTACGATCACATTGAAAGAGATCCTGTGTGGATACTATTTATACGCAGAGTCATAGATTATAATCATTATATACTTATTAAATATATAAGAAGCAAGTAAAACTCTCTACCATGGACTCTACGCTTGTGTATTATTTAAAAAACCCTCTCTGTCCCAGATTTATACAGAAATCAAATCTATTATTACAGAATCTGGTTAATGTTATAAGTTTTTAATATTTTTAGCGCGATTGTTACGAGAAATGCAAATATATTTCTTGAAATATTTCACAAGATAATATTATTATTCTCATCTGACCTAGATCAATTACAAAACGCTGTTCGTATTGTAAGCTGTTTTCACAACTTCTTTTAAAAAGCAATATAAAAGAAATATAAAGACTTCATATTGCTTTTCCTTCCCTTTTTCTCTTTTTTAAATAAATACTTTCATTCTGATAAAACTCGAATCATATTGGAATCTTATAACGCGGATTATCTTTGTACATAAAGACATTTACTTCGAGATATCAGATTAGACAAATCGAATATTGCCCGATATGTTTTTTTTTCAGATCAGTAAATGAAATTGATACCGTTCATCGCTATCATCCTGAGCATTTTTAATAAAAAATAATGTAAAATTTTCCGTATTACATTGCATACTTTATTGCTTTATTAATAACAGATGCCATTTTTCGTATAAGAAAGCAGCAAAATTTACGAGACGTGATTTACGAAACCACTAATATTTTAACTTCCGCGGAAGCGTTTTTCCTCGAGGAAACTTCCGGCCGTTATACAAAGTAGCAGCTTTTAAGATAATAACGCCGGTTTGTGGTTCACGGTAATAACTAATTGTGCCGTTCTCGCCGCGCGGGACGCAGCAGCAGTACGCTTATTGAAAAGCGCGACCTCTTTTCGCTTTAACGTAACCGTGCGCGCATCGTTTTACCGAGGGCACAAAAGGAAGATGCCGGGTATTATAAAACTGAAGACTAGGAAGCGGTTTTACAAAGCCACTGTCACTAACGACCCGCTGTTCGCTCACGCACACGCATTTATACGTGTATGTGTACATGAGCGCGCGCGCGCTCACTGACAGTTGCTTGTGTAGATGTGTCCTTAATGTTTCTTAGTAGCATTTATGCAAGGAACGAAGAAATTAAACATCATCCCTTCCGGCTACGCCGTGTAATCAAACGCTCAGGACAGAGCAAAACATTCACTAAAAGATCGTGGAAACAGACTATGACGGTGTGGATATTAAAATATGCGAAAAAATAAGAAGGAAAAATCAAAACAGGCAGCCGGAATAATGACATAGACAACACTAAAGGGAATTTCAGTTATATTCTTCAATAAGTATCACTGCATGCGAAACAACACTTCAAGAATCACTTATTATATCGCTTATTATATACCATTACAATATAATAGACATAAATAAAAGTAAAAATTAAAAAGTTGAAAGATTAAAGAACATTTATCAGAACGAAATAAATGGACTAAATAGAGAAATCATCAGGCGCAAATGTAAAAAAAATCTATTTGGATTATATTGAGAGGAAATAACATCATTAAAATTTAATAAAGCTTCTATCTTTTTCATCGCGAGTAACTCCCTAAAGTGCTTAATACTGCAATACGATAAATTTATTTTCGCAATTCTACAAAACAGAAGCAGAATATAGAAAACCCGTGCTTCATCGTTTAACATCTAAATCATTCAATAACGTTTTTAATTCGTAATTTTTTAAAATATACAAATAACAATTTTTAATAAACAATTTAAAAAATTACTATTTTTTTCCTCTTATTTACATTAGTTATATTATCAAAATTTCAGCTTTTCTAATAACTCCGTAATAAAAAGAATTTCCAATATCCAACACTAATTTGAAATAAACCCCTAGAAGCATGCTGTCTGTCGTACTATAATGCACTGAAGAAACTAAGTCAAAGGCTCATGCAAGTTTCAAGAACAGTCAAATTGGTTTGACAAATATTTCTTTGTTAAAAGGATATCCAATGTTTAGTAAAGTAACTTAATTAAACTCTAAAATTTCATCAAATAGTGACGTTTATCTTTACATTTAGAGCGAGTAACATTGCTCTAAATTTGTTCGTTTGTAAGAAAATGCTAAGTAAATGAACAGAATTAAAGCATTAATCAAGTTAAATTAATATTTGAAAATGTTTTATATACACTGCGCTATTTTTCAAATAATTTTATTTCTTTGATCAAATATTTGATACACTCAAAAAAATAATCTTGCAATAATAGCTAAAATTTTCTAGGTGTAAAAAATTAACTAAAACAGATAAATGATTAGCAACTGTTGTGATATTGCATATGTAATTACTTAATCAGTTTAGATGACAGAAACAGAATATATATCTGTATTGTTTGTGAACTTTAAAAAGAAAGTTTCTCTAAAGCGCCTATCTATATAAAATCAATCACGTGTTCGATTATGCAATGAATAACATTTAGCAATGGTACCTAAATTTTTCAGATGCTATTGCTAGAACATTACTGCTATAAATTCTATATGTGACAAACAATGTTTTCACAGATACGAAAAATAGCGATACATTCTTGTTGCGATATCTAGAAATCTAACTACATCAGCGAAATATTTTTTTGAGTGTACTTTACGTCAAGCAACTGAATACTCTTAGCAAATTTAAATTAATTTATTTAAGCTTATAGAATCAAATTGTAGATACTTGTAAATCAAAATATAATTTTCACACTCATGTATTATTTTATAAAACATATTAAGAGCCATTAAAATATTATAATCAGATAAAACATAATTGCGTTTAATCGAGTAAATATTTTAATAAGATATGCGCGTCGTTAAGCATCCTCGCGGCAGGTATTTCGAGTACCTAGAGTTTAATACGCGTGACATAACCCACATTCTCCGCTTAATTACATTCTCTTGATAGTTCCGAACAGTGTGAAGTAACTGGAACATTGGCTTAATAAGTTTAAAAAAGTGCTACTTCGAGATTCATATTATTTCAAATAGCAAAGTCTGCAGAATGCATAAAAGCGTTATTCTGAATTACATAAAAATTGTTGACGTTTATCAATAAATATTGATAAAAACGATAAAAACATATTTTCTCGATTCTATTGTTGTATTCATATTTTAGTAACATTGCATATTGCATATTTTATCGGTTTATGTCGCTATTATTATTGGATTTGTCTCTGACAATGCAGCACAATTTTCTCTAATCATAAAAATGCCTCCAACTTTGCACGCCTTCATCTTGAGTGTTGTCACCACTTTTCACGCAGGAGGACAACTATGAGACAAGTCTGAAAAATTACCGTAGCTCCTTCTGCTACAAAGGTTTCATTACAGAACACCTCATTATTTACTTTCTCGTCTGTTTCACGTCTCCACTGCACTATGTCAAATCATTCTTAGCGAAAACTGTGTAATTAATATTAATTGATGTGAAACATCAATCATACAGTTTCAAATCAATTGTATCTACCAGTTGTAAATCAGAGAATTTTAGTTATATATATTTCAAAATTTAATAATTTTAAAATTATTAAAATATATTTTAATGATAATTGGGAAAGAGACAATGCTTACTAAATATCTTGCTTTCCAACCAATATCTAATTTTTATGGATATACATTTATAAGTACTTTTCTCGAGAATAATTAAATTTTTACTTCCCACTTTAACAAAACTAGATTTTCTACTGCATATTCTGGATGACGCGACACGTTCAATGAAAGCTATTCTGAATTGCACGACGTGCCTTCCCGCTTACAACTTCCTTCTGTCGTATTTCTGCTATCGATACAAATTTATTATTAACTCACTCGCGTGTGGAATACGAATATGTGCATATTCTTTGTGCTACAGCGCCCAGCCGTCTCGCTGGTTCGATTAAACTGCAATGACGCGTATCGGTTTACCTGACTACGAAATAGATCGAAAATATATTAAATACTTAGTGCGCGCTGTCATGTAACTGCGAGCATATTGACTACTTTGCGGATATTTTTTGTTTAAAAAATTGACAAAAAGAACAATCACAGTTCTATTGTATGACATTCGTTCACTACGGAACAAATGTTCGCAATATAGACTGCGATACAGCAATATACATACAGAAAACATTAGAGTTGTATAAACCATTGTATCTGAGTATTGACAGTTGACAGTATCTTTAATTCAGAAACTTGATTTTTGGCAGAAAAATCTCAATAAAATTATAAAAAATTATCTTTTCACAAAAGAGATAAATGTGAATATTCACAAAAGGGACTTATTAACATGCATTTGTTTTTCATTCTAGTCGTTCAAAAATCGTATCAATATTAAAAAGAACACTTTTTCTGAGATTTTTTAAACTTGAATGAATTTAAGAATAAACACTTTAAAACATTTTATGACCCAAAATATGATAAATTCTGGAAATTTCATATTTAGTTCAAAATTTATTGATTATATGACATTACTAAATATAATATCATCTAATCTGCAATGTTTAAAATAATGCAATTTATGTTAATTAAACTAAATCTTGTAGCGCAAATTTAATGCGCTTAATGATGTCTCGTATTTCGTTTTGATATTATCCCATTTAGGATATATGTTTAAATATTTTTAGATATTAATTACGATAATTAATTTAGATTATAAATTTTTTTATAATATTGGCCACATGTATATAGAGAAATATATGTACATATATAAAAATATGTGTATGATATATGTGTGTTATCATAAACTTATGTATATATTTATATAATGCATAAATAATTGTACTCACCAAATAGGATGTTGCAGCATTCAATCTATAGCAAGTTTCACTTTTAAACTGCTCCACATCAATACCGGAAATTCGCATTTAATTACACACACTATCAAATGAAAGTCGTTGATTTACGTCGCGAATTTATTAGGCTGCATTACACGAAACGCAAACGCGAGATAAAATGTATTCTATGTCGCAGTTATATAAGTTATAAATTGAGCAATAAAAAATTGTACGAATAATTATAATGCAGCATCGCAGTAAAAAATATAGTATAAGAATACTTTCATAGCCATCGTGCAAAAAGAACTTTCGCAAACTGTGTCGTTTTTAAAAAAACCTTCCGAGTTACAATATCCAGAAAAAGAAGAGAACTGTTTCGCGAAATATACGTTATAAAACGTCAGTTGTCAATTGTTGTATAAGCAGTTCTATCACTAACTTTTCTATCAACAACTTTTTCATTACATCAATAAACTGCGTATTCAAAAAACCATACTTTCATAATACATTTTTTACAGAAACATTAAACAATTATTTGTTAATAAAATTAATAAAAAAATAAATTTACATACATGAATATTATTATATTAAACATAATATTCTCAAAATTTATATCTTTAGAATTTTAATTTCCAAATTAAACTTTGTAATTTATATCTCTACAAAAATGTTTTGCTTACATATATGTGTATATAATTTATATTTCCACAATTTTGTAATTTTATAATTTAATAATAAATTACGTGCATGACTTGGGCACAATATAATATATTTTACTATTAAGATAAAAGGAAGTAATTACATATTTTATTATTTATTTTTAAAAGTGCAAATTTCAGACAAGGATGTAATTATCAAAGTACGGTTTTTAGCAATTATAATGACGCATGAAACGACAACACACGATATCAGTGTTGTGTAATTACGCAAGTATAATAAATAAATTCACTCACCGGTCGTTGTACCCTAGCTAAGTACGCTCTCTCAGCTATACCTAGGAAATATAATACATATATTAGTTAGTAAATTGTCATACAATTTATGTATGGTGATTATTACGTATTATTTAATTATTTCTATTTTGAATAAAACTAATGTGCAAAAAATGGCGTAAACAATTATTGTAATATTTTAATTTTATTTACCAGCTAGGATATTGTAGTTTGCTTCATCCGTTCCAGATTCCCATTTAAACTGCTCCGATCAGTTCCATCGACGAATTGATGAACTTTGCAGTTGTTAATCACTACCACTACCGAATAAACTCACTATCACACCACTACCGAATATAATTCACCTTATCACACTCACTACCGAATAAAAATTAATCCGCACACTTACGCGAAAGTCACGGATTCATGTTGCGAATTTGCTGCGATACACAAAACACAAACGCGAGATTATTAAAACACACTTTGAGCAGCAACATTTTCACGCACATAATTCTTTCAGTTATTATTATAAACGTAAACATTTCGCGGAAAGCGTACAGACGGTTAGAGCAACCGAGATGAACGACCGCCTCGGCGATCACTTGAAGGACATCAGATACACGCACACGTTGAATGCTACATGCTATATATAATGAAAATCGGTTTTAATTCTGTTCAAGAAATGTATTCTTCCATTCACACGTCCATGATATCAAAATCAGTGTACTCACTTGGATTCTCACAACCTGTTCTAACCTATAATTAGACTCTGATTGATAGACATTCGATAAAAGATTGTTGATCATAAACAGCCGCGGTAAATAATACGTTCGGCTATCGCTCGTTACTTTAATCGATTACTCTCAACAAAAATTCGCACTCGATATACGTTTTTAACGATCAAAATACTTGATAATGACTAAGCAATTGCGCTCTACTTTTCGAACCAAAACGACCGACGTGAAAACATTATGGCTGAAGAGTGGCGCATATATGACGTCAGATACATCGATATCGATGTACGCGATACGTGTCGCCCTCAGTCACCCTTTAGCCGCAATGTTTTTATGTTAAGTCGACGCTTTAAATTGGAAAGCTAATTTTATTCATTTTGCTCAGAGATTTCCACGAAGTGTTGCATGTAGCATATTTAAGGATTTTTCGCAGAATTAAATCGGTCAAAAGGTGTTTCTTATTGTGTCCATACCTGATGACTTCTGCATATTTAAAGCAATCTTCGTCTAGTTTTTTATGAAAACGTTTCAGTTTCGAGTTGATGTGTCGTTTTAGCACTCAATATATGCTTTCAACGATCACAATACACGATAATCACTAAGTAATTATGCTCCACTTTTCGAATCGAAGCGATCGACGTGAAAACATCATGGCTAAAAAGTGACGCATATTGTCAAATACATCGATAATTTTTATTTCAAGAAACATAATATAGGTGGCTAACAACCATATTGTCGGAAATACATCGATATCGATGTACGCGATATGTGTCGCCCTCAGTCGCCTTTCACCCGCAATATTTTTATAAGTTTATGCTTTGAATCGAAGAGGTAAGCATTATTGCTCAGCGATTAATTGTGTATTTTACTCATTAAAAGTACATAATGAGTGCAAATTGTTTTTGAAGGTGCTGATTAAAGTGATAGGCGATTGCCGGAACGTACTGTTTACCGCAAACATTTATAATTAACGGCGTTTCATCAATTGGCTGTACCGTGTTGAAATAGGTTATGTTATTTCAGTGAGTACAGATTTTAATCTCATAAATGTTGAGAAAATACATTGGTATCAAGAGAATCGAAGTACGATGTACTTTTCATTAAATGTAGCATGTAGCATGTAGCATATTTCAAGATTTAACTTGTCGGATTTAAATTGGCCAAAATGTATTTCTTGTGTACTATGTGTCCGTATCTGATGACTTCCGCATATTCAAGGCAATCTTTATTTCGTTTTTTTGTGAATACGTGGACAGTGGTTTCAAGTTGATAAGTCGTAGTAAAGTGCGTTTTATTCGCGATTGCATTTCATATATTTGCAATGTGGCAAATTCGCGATGTAAATTCGTAATTTTGCATAAGTAAAGTGTCGAATATCTTTCATTCGGTAGTGCGTTTAATAAGTGTAGGTTTCCAGTATTTATTGATTTGTCGAGCTGATGGAGCAGTTTATGGCGGAATCTGCAATGGATGAAACAAATTTAAAAAATATTTTAGCTGATGAATAAAATTATTTGGTCATTATTTGAATATATATACAATTGTGATAATACACACATACCCACACAGCACGCATATCCAAAAGACGTCCAGAAGACATCTCGAAGATATCTTTGAGAGATACAATATCTTTGGGATGTCTTTTGAACATCCTCCGGATATGCATGCTGTGGGTATACATAAAAAAATATAATTATGTATTTATTATAAGATGTTTGAAACTATTTATTAAAACATTAAATATTCATTAAAATGTTGAAACAATTATCACGCAATTTATTGCATATATGTAGTTATGTTTTATTCAAAATATAAATAATTAAATAATTACACAATAATTAACATAGACAAAATATATGATAATTTATGATAACTAATGTATATATTGTTATAGGTACAGTTTGGGTAGCACATCCTAGTTAGGATATAATTGGTGAGTAAATTTTTTTTGGTCTAATATATCAAATTGATTATATAATTATAAATGTAGGATAAATAATTTTGATCAGAAGTAATGGGAATAACAATTTATTAACAATATATAGAAAAATTTATAAAGACTTTCGAAATACACTAAAGGTTTACACTCTCGATGCAAACGTTCTTACAACTCTCTTGTAGAATTCTGTCTTCCGCAATGCTCAAAAAGATTGACTTTAATGCTTGAAACATTGTGCTCTCTTGAAATACTCTAGACACACAGTGCATTCGCTCTCAGTTCGCTTGTTTTATATTCTCTATCATACATTCTCTATTTCCAATCACGCATGCACACACTCTCGTTGTTTTTCTCAAATCTTCAATCACACGTTCTACTCACTTTCATTATATGCCGCACTCGCTTTCATATGCCACATTCGCTCAAAACAATTGTACTTTCGTACAAAACAATCATACGTTAAACGTTTTAACATTCTCTCTCACTCTCTCGCTCATTCTCGTACTCTTTCGTTTTATTTCTCGTTTTCTGGTTCATTCTCTCATTTGTTCATACTTTACAATCCCACGTAAATAATCAAGTTTTGTATGTAACAAGTACATACAGTCTTAATTTGCAATTCTTACAAATAAATAATAAAATACAAAGTTACGTCTTAAAAGTAAAAAATTGAAAATTTATGTATCTGATTTATTATTTTTTATTCATAACACTACAACATTTAAAAACATTTTAAAAATATATTTACATAAACATATGTTTTGAAAAAAAAATTTTAGGAAAATATAAAATGTAAAATATTTAATTTAGATATTAATATTTCAAAAATATAAATTTTTGGGATTGATATTCAATATAATTTTAATATATTTGAGTATTTTTTACTTAAAGTTATTAATAAATTTAATTTCAATATTTTTGTAAAAAAGCGAATGCTCAGTTTCGTATATGCAATTTGCTGATGCAATAAAAAAATGATTATTAATTTAATTGCCTATAAAGTATAATTGCTTTTATCTGTAGAATTAATTTGCTTTATAGGCTGTTAATTAAATGTATAAGAATATACTCTATTCTTTTAATTTTGAAATGGAAATATTAAGTGACTTATAAGTAACTATCGAATAAAAAATAGGTTGGATACTTTTAATATTGAAAATTTTAAGTGCAAATTTTAATTCAATTTGTTATCGCCAAAATATCAATATGTTGCTTTATATACTGCAAACGCACAATTTTTTTTCCTATTTTTTGATTAAATTGAAATGTGCTTTAATTGTTTATTGTTCATTGCGACAAATTATTGTGTGCTAAAAGGGAAAACGGAGAGAAGGCAAATGGGTGGAAAAGATTGGAAGAGGGTGATAGAGAAGCAGGGGGGATGAATGGTGGGAATGCGAGCGAACGGAGGGTACGATGAATGAAACATAATTTATTCAATTGGTACTAATAAATGGTATTTATCGCACTACCCAGTAGTTACGCCAGAATAAAATTTGCACATTATCGAAGCGTTGTTATTGGAATGCACTGTTACACGAACATTAACAAATAATATTATAGTGACCAATTAGTTAACTAGAAAAATGATTTACTTTGTTTTAAAATTAATGATTACAAAATATCGTGGACGTCTATTTGAATTTTCTCAGAATCTATACTAATTCTTGTGATCACAGAATTATAAATAAAGTAAAAAATATGAGAAATCTAGAATATTCTGCATATTAATTATTAAAAATTGATTGCTAGAGTATTGTTTCACTCGTTTTTACACTATTCAATTATCATATGACGCTAAATTATATTGCATTTTCAACAAAAATGTCAATAAAGTTTTTTGTTGAATAAAGATAAAATTTATTGGTTTTCTTTCTAATTATAATATCAATCTCTCTTGTATTAAATTGATTTCTGTTTTTGAAACAGTAAAACCTTATTCATTTAAAATATTATATTTTAGTAATACGAGAAAAAATTCGAGAAAAAATACGAGCTAAAACATATAGGCAGAATTTCAAAATCCGTAAAGTGTTTACAGCGTAATACCTCTAAATTATTCGTAACGGTGAAATAGCGAATATTTTATTTACTGTGCCTTTTAATGAGATAGAAAGAGGGAGAGAAACAGAGAAAGAGAGAGATTTGGCGTTGGATAAAATATCTAACTAGTTTCCGTTGGCAATATAACCGTACTGTGCAATGCATTCGTTCGCAGGAGACTCAAAGTTTAATTAATCGCTGTTACATTCGCAATGCATGGAATTATGCCTACACACGAACTTAATTGTACTGTGATACGTAAAATCTGACAATACCGTTTAACATCGTTCAGCATTAACATAAAAACGTAACCAGCAATTTGTGTTCATATTCTAACGGATGATAATATTTTATGCAATTAAAAATATGTGTATACGTTTTATAAACGTTTTATACACAAGTATATGTTTTGTTAATGAATAATTTTCCTTTATAAGAGTATTTATCTAAATCTTTAAATTTTACAAATACTCATCGCACTTTGACAATTGTCAAATCATCAATATTGTTATTAATTATATTTCTGAATATGTAAATTATTATATACAAACAATAATACGCATATTAAAATGTTGAACCTAAATTTACCCGCGATAAATGTTGCATTTATGAGAATTAATCGATATAATTTATTCGTTGCTTATTTTACATGCGTATTTTATCTCTTTATAATTTTTCTCATAAACATTATTTAAAAAATACAAATTTCAGACAGAATAGATTTTAGAATTAAAAAGCTGATGCATATGATTAAAAGATCTAGCCTGTTAATACAATTTTATTAATAAGTTTATTAATTAAGATAAACTATTCGATATTCTTGTTGAGAAAAAACGAATTCGTAATTTGTCAAGAATTTTATTACGCGAGTTATGTGAATATATGAATCTTGATCTATCCTATACATATCGCGTTTATCGATGAATATTCCGTCAATCTTTTTATCGTTGAAAGCTCGGTTCCGTCACTCAGAGCAGCTTGAAAGAGCATTCGGAAATGTTGGAAAACCAACGAGTACTCATGTCATCTTTCCGATTTCCGCGCTCGCCTGGTCCGTTGATCGTCACGTGCATATATATGTAACATGCTTCAGATCTCGATGCGAATCGGAGCGCAAAGTCTGGTCAAAGGCGTCATTGCCTTGAATATCGGCCGCTAGGAGCGTACCGGTCGCCATCGCGCGCCTCGACCGCGTCTCGAGCCTCAGTCTGCCGAAGTTGGCAGCGCGTGCAAGTCGTGTTATTATAACGTCGTGTCGAGTCGCATCGACTCCGATTTTTTTTTCCGATGAGAGATCCGAGTTACACAGATCATTCGGAATATATCGTGTGTTGCGTGATAGCGCTCAAAAAGATTCGCCCGTACCGTAAAACGCGATTTTCCGTACGCGTGGCGCATCAAATTGTGCAAGTTGCGTCGACTGTTCGAAACTCGCCGCGCGTCGCGTGATAGCGTTAAAATAGGATCGTACATCGACCTATACTTGTACCTGTTACACGCATTGTTTCGTTATCGCGCGACCAGTAGACTCGTGTATACATTATTCGTGTGAGACCACCCGGTGGACGCGCCGCGTGCCCTTACAGTGTGTGTCGGTTAGCGCGGGATAATGTGACGCCGTGCGCCAAGTTCAGAACGGTGCGGGTTGAAACGCGTTCGGAGTCGGGAGTGTCGGTTTCGAAAAAAAGTTTTCGAGTATCGCGGTGTGTCACGGCAGTGCGTGTGACGGCGTCCTCTGTGTAACGCAGGAGAGGAGCGGAGCGGCAGGAGAAGCACAAGGAAAGAAAGGGAAGGAGCAAAAGTGCCGACGGGAAGGAAGGAAGGAAGGACGTGAAGTTGTCGCTACGATTGGCGGATACAAGTGAACAGCCGAGGCCACAAACAGCGTCTACTTGTGAGGTAAGTGTCGATCCTTTTCTTTCTCGTTTATCCGTTATTCTCGTTACGCCGCTTTGTGATGGATGCACACGTTCCAACGAAAATGTGTGTGCTCTCTTACTCAAATGCATGGGAATGCCGATCGTGCTTACCTCATGTTCGTCCGTGGCACACGAGGCGGTTCACACCGTAGTCGGCCGTATTTCTTCTGCTCAGGTAACGCGGTCTTGCCCGGAATCTCGTTCGGAGCGGCGAACCTCGTGTGCGATCTCTCGGGATCTCGTTGTCTTCGACTCTTCCAACAGTGCCGCGCTCCGCTCTTTCGTTTTGCCGTGCAACAATACGATCTCGTCGCAAGACCGCAATCGTGTTCTCGCCTTTGACTCGTATTCTCTCTGCGCATCTAATATTAAATGCGACGGATTTCACAATGGATCCTGCAAATTTATTTGTCTCATATGAGATTTAGAGAAGAAAGAAGCATGAGATAGAACGAAATAAGATATTTAAAACATTAAAATGCAATTTTTATCATTTTTAATAAAATATGAAAATTTAACTATTTAACATTAAATGGACGAATATGGGAATGCGACATATGTTAATATAATGAGGTTAGAAATATTTAATATATTAAATGATATTTAATATTAAAGCAATTGAATTATCTTTTACGTCTTAAATGAAATTGGCCATCTATATATATATATAATATGATATATATAATGTCGGGATATTTAAGTTGTAAATGTAGGTACTTTGACAAAGTTGATTGATATTATTATGATTATGATCAAATATATTGTGCATAATACGCTTTTAATACGTATTCCATTACTGGATAACAATGGATATTAATACTCGGAATATTTCATACTGTTTTACGAGGTTGATTGATAATGCAAGATCAAATTGTACAAGATAAGAAAACACGTTGATTACATTTAAATATACATAGTCATTTGACATTAACATACATTCTTGTGTCTTCGTCATTATCGAACTTCGTCATTAGCGTACATTTATGTGCTTGTGTGACTAATATTGCTTTGCGATATAATTTACGATATGATTTTTTTACATGTCGTTTTTCTTTCTTTTTCTTTCGATACAATATATGAAAGATACTTAATATATCATCTTTTGACATACAACTTTTAATAACATTACTTTGCACTAGAATTTTTTATTGAATCATAGTTTATATTGCGACTTGTTTCATCAATGTCTTAAAATTGGTATGCGTGGTTATTGCAAAAAATTCAAAAATTCTGATTAACAAAAACACTTCTCTAACTTTTCAAAATAAAGAGAATATGGAGTTTGATTATGTTTTTGATTATTTTATCTAATACGAAATTGGAAAAATAATACTTTTTAAAAACTATTGAAATTCGTGATGCATAAGTAGATGAAACCAGTAAAATAAATATCCCATGTGTAAAAGAATCTGGCAAAGCACACTTTCAATGTTTACTTCACATATATCAATCTTCCGCAAGTCACTGTTATCCGAAGCAACAGTTTCGACGCGAAATATCAATTCTTTTGCAGAAGCGATCAATCTATTGCAGCCGGCATAAAATAAGATATCAAACTCTTCGAGTTAGAGATCAAATAAAAAGAGATCTGTTCCAATCTCCGTTGTTTTACTATTTACTTATCATGTGTTGCTTTTTCTGATGTAAATCAACTTTTATTCGAAAGAGTAGCTTTTAATAGGATTTTTATTTTTTGTCTTTGTAATCTTTATTTTTACGTCCAATATCATGAAATTACATCGATTATCAAACGTCGTAGGAATAATTGGCGAGAAGCTTACCGCACATTTTGTAAATAAACGTCATTATTGTAGCTTCCCAAGATGACAAGAGCTGCGAGCCAGTTTGCCAGCATAATTGGTGCGCGTTGTCAATTCCGAGTGTGCGTTATTATCAAGTTCGAAGAACTTTGCCTCGGGGACGGGATCCGCTTTGCAATATTATAAACGCAGTTATATATAGTTATTTGTACAAGCTCTTCCTTCCTTTCGTTGAAAGTCGAGACAACCGAACCATTCTATTAAAACGACAATTGAACCGCTGGATAGCGAGCAAGAATCGACAATTTCGTAGAGCATTTAATTATAAGATCTCATCCCGTAGTTTAGATCTTTGATTGCGAGGAGAAAATTCTTTAATAAAGCATTTGCATTTGTAAAGGACGACAAATATAACCGTCTGGAAGAGGCGATGGACCATTGATAAAAAATGTGTATATTAATTTCGAAATATTTGTCAGATCAATAATAAATCTCGCCCATAATACACGATGATAAACTATATGCAATATAGCAAGCAATTTTTTTTAATTGAAATATTTTAAAGTATAACGAATAAACTGGAATTGAGTATTGACGAACAAATTAGCACGCGACGAAAAAAATTACTTGAATAGAAATTAGTATGTTTCATTAAATAATATCTATTATTTTTTAGTGAATCTTGCACATCAAAACAGTGATTTATTTCTCGATCTGCAGCAAGCGAACGGACCTGAAACGCTCATTTCCGTTTCAATAACGTTCCAACGGATGTATGCCATTTCAGTGCTTGAAAATTTGAAATCGCAGTTTGATATTTTTATATGCGCCAACTGTATCCTGAACGGAAATATATGCGGCTTTTTTGTTTATCGATTTCATATTGATATGGAAATATAAAACTAGGCTATATTAACGAGAGTGATTCGTTTCCTATTCGATATTCACGTTATGCTCTTTCAAGTGTGAACATTGCTAGTTAAATATATTTTTTCGAGATTGTTTACACGCGCGCGCGCGCGCGCGCGTGGATGCGGCATAATCAAAGACGTTGATGATGCAAAATAAAACGAATAATGATATTGATCTGCCCTTTCATATTTGTAATTATAATATGCAGCATTATTAACATCGGTGAATATGTATAATTATACATTGATTATAAAGCATCGTGAGATTTTCATTTTGTGTTATTTCCGTTTTAACTATCATTTGTATTATTATTAGAAACATAATGGAGTACGTATTGATCTATTCAGTTACATATAGATGCATTGGCACGTTTGAACCGTTGCAGCCATTGGCCCGTTTTGGCCATAAATCGGCCACGTTATTGAACTCTTAAGTCCTTCGCCGCATTCCTGCGCTCCCAACCGTCATGACGTATTTTTGACGTTGCACGAGACGCTCTCTGATAAAAGTTAGTCACGTATGAATCACGCGAGATATCGAGTTTACGCTCCCCTACTTCGAAAGTCGTGCGTGTCGTGTGATCGTACGCATCATCGTGTAAACCTCCCGTTGATCCTGTGTCGACATTTAAAAAAAAACATGTTAGGTGGAAAATAAGTGGTAGGAATGTAGATATGACAATTAAACGTACATACCATCAATTATAATAATTTTTGGAACTTGCTGTTAAAGCAGTTAAAATGTTGGGAAGGATAGAAAAGTGAAAGTTTCACAATCTAGATATACACACACATATATATCTACAAAAGTAAAGATATCTATAAAAGAAAAAGAAAACGAAAACAAGTGAACAATAGAAATAGAGAGATTGTAGAAAATAGTTTGTGTTCAAGGTCAAGACTCTCGTTGCGAATAAAAACAGTTACTTTTAAGACTAAGAAAGAGATGAAAAGACATAATTTAGATACAATATTTAGTAATATTTTATCGCGTATATGAAACGTTATGAAATTTATTTGAGAAATTATTTTAAAGCCTCGTTCTCTCTCTTTCTCTCTCTCTCGCCCATATATGAAAGATTCATAATACAATTTAGTTCTGTTCACGTTAGATATAACGAGATTAGAAATGACAGCTCGTATTATGTGCGAGCAGATATTATTTCCAACTTTATACACTCTACGGACTTTAAATTCAAATTTGTAGCATAGATCCACGTTTACATGATTAGACCCGGCTTTCAGCGAGACAGTTCTCCTTTCAGATAATAATTTAGTTATTCCACTTATAACAGGTTGAGGAATATTGTTAAATAATTCATTTAACCCGTTATACACAAACAAAAGCTCTGAAATAATATTGACTTTAATGGCGTATTATTGAAAATTTATAAGGAAAAAAAGAAAAGAGGTGAAAATCGAGGAAAAGTCTCCGGTGTATGATCAGTAACTGCAGTTGATTGATCGCTTTAATTTATGACTATACATTATGAGCGGCACATATTTGCTTTCACTTCGGCGCGCGTTTTTGATGTTAAACGTCGTTCATCTTTCCACACAAATCTGGTCGTTAGTCATGCTTTATTTCGCGTCAGTTCGCGTCATTCGCGTTAAAACAGTATTGACCTTCCGAGAAGGGCCTGACTCATCGGTACGCTTTTCATAGCCATTCACGAGACGAATATGCACACGCGCGGCGTACGTGGTTAATGATTCGCGTGGCACGTGTGACTGTGCGCATCGGTACGCATCCGCGATAAAATGTTTCTTCGGAGTCAGCCGGTTCTTGTCGCTAGCCGTGACATTATCTCCGACGAAATCGCAGACGGTAGTTTCCGTTTGCCGGTGCTGCGTCGTGCCGACGGCGACGACGGTGACGCTCGTTACCTCGCAGTTGGCGGCGCGCATACTTCCTTGGAAATTGCAACGCGCAGAAATAGAAACGTCGGGCAAACGTAACATTTTCGCGGAAATCCGGAAACCGCCGCTTTTTCCTCCGGTGTCGAGGGCGCTAAAGTCGGGCCGAGTTAGCGCGTTGCGATCTTCCTTGGCGAATTTCAAACGCGTGAAGATTTGTAGGATAACAGATTCTTGTCGAAAGTGTGGAACGAAATGTAGAACGCTGATGTAAACCGCTGATCATATTTTTGATACGCACTTTAATGTTGCGATGCCCGAATATTAGATTAATTCTTTAACACTCGAAAATTATTTCTCTCTATTGAATTGTAAATAATCTCTTTTAAGAGGTTTTATGTGGTCTGTAATATATTCATGCAAGGATTATCTCAATTAATTTTTTCCTGAAATAGAGGATTTAGTGAGAATATTTTTTGCATTAAAGTATCGATCAAGGACTTAGCATATATTACTTAAATGTTGAGAGATTATGTAGTACTTTAATTAATTAATACGCGATGTAGATAGAGTGTGCATTAATTTCTTTTAATAATTTAGATTTATATATTAAAATTCTTTACTACTTTTCCCTACGTACTAAAAATAATGACGGTAAAACTTATAATACAACAAATTTTAAGTAATTTAGTACTTGAAAATTGTGTAATTATAGTTCGGTAATTGTACTAGACTATATAAGGAACACTTTGATGCAAATAAAATGTTTATTAAGAATAGTTTTCAAGAAACATTATATGTTTGCATAAAATGTAAAAGAATTGAGAGATAAATTATTTGAATCAGATAGAAAATTGAGCGAATTTGCAATAAGGTTTGTAACATATACATATAATATTGATCATAATTCTAAGAATATCGAGATCTTTGCCTTGCGATATAACATATGGCAATCTGTGAGACTAAAAAATAAGATTTGAACCGAATAATTTTTTTAGGTAAGAGTTACAGTGTTTGCTGAGACTATTTACAATACAAGTTAGCACAAGTTTAGCACAATTCAGCGCAATTTAAAAAGCAACGTTTTTAAAAGTGCTGCGCTGGCCATGAGAACATTTTATCTTTTAAAGAATAGCGTCGATTAGGCACGTAATATCCGGGACGGAAACTGGCACGAGTTTAAGATCAGCATACTCCGTAAATTGTTCTCATAAGTTGTTGAGAAAAATAATGCAAAAGTCATTTTATGATATTTTTATACAACAAATGTAACGAGCGCAAATTTGTATGCAAAAATGTGTTTTTCACTCGCAAAATAGAAATATGGCAATATCAACCAAAAATATCACACATTAAAGAAGATAATTAGTTAAAAATAAATAATTTTTTCTAATACGCAGTGAAATATCTACATCAGGAATAGATTGATCTCACCGCGTTAATGGAGAGTAAAACAAGATTAGTTTTGTGCCATAAATAACTACGTGTTACGTTGACAGACAGCGCTACATTATGCACATTCCATAAAGAGCACTTACCCTGATTAAGTCTCTAGGCTTATTATGCACCATGGTATAGACGTAGATAGGAGAGACGCATCGGATATTGCTGTAACCGAGCGGACATGAAATATCTGTTACGGAGTATTTTAGTGGTATTTTTACCGTGGGATCAATCATTTGCTCCGAGAAATTAATTACCTCGCGCATACCTTGTACTAGTTTCGGGTAATTTGCTGTTCGGTCTAAGAGCGAAACGTACGTCGATTCGACGCAGCTTGTTTGCTCCTACACATATTACATCGTATACGTGCGTGTTTTCACTTCTGTTGGCGGGAAAGTGCACACTGTAATCTGATTTAAAGTCCACTCCGAGTGTGGCACCGTTGACTGTAGCCGTAGGATATAGAAGCAGCACGCAATGGAGATCTACGTGACCGATAATCGCCGGAGCTCGCGGGGACTTTTTTTCTCTCTCTCTTTCTCTCTACGTAAGGGATGTTTTATTTCGTGCATAACGCTCTTTATACATTCGGATCATTAGTGACGTTGCTTCGAGAACTTATCGAGCGTCATAACGAAGCGCGGCCGACGCTAGGGTCGTCAATCACAACGATAAGACGTTTTAGCCGGTGCTTATTTTAACTTCCTTGAATTTATCCCCGTGTAACTGCCTCGGCTCGTCGTTCCGCTCTACAGCTTTATTTACTTTTGCCAACGGCTAAAAAAATCTCGTACATTTGTTGATGCAGAATCAGACAGTCAAGGCGTGGCTTTTAAATCCGTTAGCAGTATGGACAGTATATCTCTTTATGTTTTTCTACCTCGTCGTTCTATACATTTTAAATATAAAAAGGGGAAACTCGCAGCTCTCGTTTTTCGATTCGTTTGCTCTGTTCGCTTACTCTTACCTTTATTTTCCTGTCTTTTTGTTCGCGTAGAACGTTAGTCGTTGGACCGAATGGACCGCGAAAGGAACGGATTGAGCCGAAGCTTTCTAAATCCGCATCGATCGTCCGTAATGGACGACATGGCGGGATGACTATGAAATTTTAATACAATCACGTCGAAATCATTATGCCTTGTCAGCGCGATTTACAATCCTCGTCGTGCGCGCGTAATGTAAGACTTATGAGACCTCATCGTGCTTCGAATAATAATTCTTCCTAAGGCAAGTTACTTCGAATTCCTCGAACGACGTTTCTCAAATAAGGGAGCGCAAGCCACTGAGCGCCGAAGGAAAAACATCGCGCCCGGAAGTTAACTTGCCCATCGTATTTCTCGCATTTACAACAATATGAAATCTGACAAGACATTCGATGTTGCAGGCACGTTTTAAATCTGCAATCCGATTTCGAGAAAATTGTGTTACATTTTATTATTGAAGCGAAAGCGTTGAAAATGTGATAATAAAAATTGTCAATCTTTGTTAGAACTTTAGGCTTGCATTTACAACAAGGCAGACTCGCTTTACAAGTTACTTTTCAAACCGCTGTAATATTATAGCACTCCATTTTCATTTCGATAATTGATAAAGTTCTTGCTCTTCCGCAAAGAGTTCCACTAGAATTTCTAATACATTCAAAATCAATAATATTGAAATTTAAAAAATGGGTTATTTCACAGAGATGCTCCTCGGTGAGTCTGAGCTGGATTGTACTTCATCAAAAGTTTAATTTAACCGTTAATTACCACGCATTTAATATTGAAAATGTAGAAGTTATTACAGTAGATAACAGCCTCCGGGAAATTCTCTTTGAGAAAAAAACTAAACGAAAATTAATCAAACATATAGCTATATTTTACAAGTTGGCTTGTGTTTGTTCGCCGCTTTTTATTCGGATGTGTTATTCACCAATAGTCCTTTAGCGAACGATATATCACTGTTCCGAAGTTTTATAGTTTGCTCGAAGGGGAAAAACGTGTTTGAAATATTAGGCCGCTCTATCGTGGCCGGATAACAAGGGTTTCTAGCGGCCATGCGACAAAGCCGGTAATTGTTGCTGGATTTAGTATAGCCATGATCTTCGTGAATGTGCACGTTTATCACAGTGCACTTCGGTTCCGCAATAAAAAACATCCAAGAAATACGTAGAAAGATAACGAATGAAAAAAATTATTTTTCTTCTATCGTGTAGATATTATAACGAGATTGTGTTATATATAATTAATGGAGTCGCGAGTCTCATGCTATTACCGTAATTACCTCGATTATCATAATTGTTATTGTGATTATACGCTGCCGGTATGCGTGTTATTACATAAATACATTGAGTAAATTAACCTTCTTAATCATGTTGCTATGTTGAGCCATATCGGTTTAATGAAATTTTTGCTCAGCGATGAATAGTATGTGACTAAATATCGCAATTTAACTCTCTTTCTCTCATCCGTCGAGTTGTTTTTACCCGCTAAAAAAATATTTGAATAAATTTTTAATTACATTTGAGTACCATGTATAAAATGCATACTAATGTAATTACAGTGAAAATGAGAAGGTGTAAAAAGATTTAGGACATTATAACGTGAGCTGATATCAACAATGGACTATGTGCACAAGTGCTCTTTGTATTATGTGACGTGTTAAGTACGTGTCACGCGATAATATATCGTGTTTAACGCTTCTTATATATCTTCGAATAGATCTTGCGCTACGCATCGAATGCTCCAGTTTCAAAGAAATTACCAAAGACCTTCAGCCGTTCGTGCAACCCGTTCGAAGTGCAAACGCGTGAATGTTAGCACGCTGAATGCGTTCATTAACTTAACGTCATCTTACGGTACGCAGTAACAGTATCAGCCGCATTTTACATCGGATTTAATTCT
Source organism: Linepithema humile (assembly GCF_040581485.1). NCBI lineage: Eukaryota > Metazoa > Arthropoda > Insecta > Hymenoptera > Formicidae > Linepithema > Linepithema humile. Next base: position 20,662,753 of record NC_090134.1, read on the forward strand.
ATTCGTGAAATTTTCTATGAAATTTCTTGCAGATATAAACATGACGAAATTTCTCTATGTATAGTTTATTAAAAATGACAAAAAAAAAAAAGAATGATAACATTCTTAATACATTTATAGTATTTGCATATTAAAGAAAAAAAATATATAATTTAAATGTAATTTCAATTGTCGCGTATCTAGAAATGCAATATTATTTTACTTGTAACCAGTTAATATCTCCTACATATAGGGTTTCCTTTGTGCATGCCAATTTGTATACATATCAAGAGTCCGTAAGGCTATAGTTCATGTAAATGTTGCTTGTTTGTAACACGCCAGCTGTTCTTCGTGTACGTTTCGTGGGAGGTGAGGATGACATAAACAGACAAGTCCAAGTGTTTGATTAAGTCGCATACTGTTTACAGCGTCGCAAGAAAAGTTTTAATGTCGGTGATACGTCGGAATGTGTTTGTTATTCTTATATAAGTCACTTCGGAGCGTATAATTTTCATCTCTATTTTTGCTTCAATCTTTTCTCGTTTTATTCAGTTTTTTTTGCTAATATCAAGACGTTTTTAATATAATGAAATTACAATTTTACATTCAATTTAAAAGAAGGAAACACATCGTATTATAAGTAAAATAGCATAATATATGCCGACTCTCTCTCGGATCACATAAGCTGGTGATGCATTCTCTTATGCACAATCCGTCCTTGTGCGTAATACAACTCGTAATTATTTTTCCATTTACTAGTCTTACGTAAGATATTCAATTTCCGATCCAACAAATAACAAGATCTGGTTCCAGTTATCTTGTATCACAGGTCGTAGAATGCGGCGGATAAATCACATTCTTTGATTTTTATAATTTATTATTTTCTTGATTTACTAACATATACGTTATTGTTTGTATTATATATGTGATGCCGATAATTGAGTTTGATGCGCCACTTTAATACTTTACAATAACTTGTGTAACTTGTAAATAACCAATAAAATTGTGATTTTATTGGCTGTTTGCACAAGTTATTCCATTCATGAAACATGCACGGATAAAAATCTAGTTATATGTATAAACAAAAATTGTGTGCTTAGCTATATATATAAACAAAAACTGTGTGGTCACAGAAATAAAGTTACTTGTTTTATTAATTAATGATTTTATCTTGATGCACGCGTGACACGAACCTGACAATGTAGAATGAAAATAGAATACTATGCTGCATGATTGACGAGGATTAATGGTGATCAAAAAAAATTGGAGTTATAGAAACATTTATCATCAAATATTGACAATTACGTTCACATTGTATTAATCCTGCGTAGTCTGTTAAAGCTAGTCGCACTTCTTGTAAGAAATAATTAAAATTTTGTAATTGTATATCTAGATACATTTCTCATTGAAACGATTAAAACTTGCTGTTGAATCTATAGGACATGTTTAAATATTCAATTAAATATTCAATTCCGTTAGCGCTGGTCGCTTTTCTTCCGAACAAACAAATCGGGAAACTTCACCGTTGGCCACCACTTTGATTGTACTTTGGGCCAAGTCTGAATATCGAAAATATATCGGCCGTTAGTTCGACAGCTTCTAATATGAAAATGATTAAAATGTTGAAAAGTCCTAAGTAAGAAAGTTAGATTAAAGCCAAAGTTCAAGTGAGAAGCGACTGGTTCGATGTTTGTCGACCTCTAGCTTAAATCGACTCAGATCCGCGGATTGCATTTTTCATATGAGCATTAATCAATGTCGCACAAATTGACATTATTTCCTGAAGGGGCGTGCAATGAAATAGCTACCAACAATATGTTGCGGTATGCGGAAAGCTAGATTTAGGATAAGTATGATCAATCAGAAATCTCTTGTATACTGTGACTTTTGAAAAGAGAAAACAATTGGAGTCGATCTCCATGATATTAGAATGCATTAGCAGGAAAATACATTATCAAGGATATACACATAAATATATTATAAATACACACACACACTTTTTCTCTCTCTTTATTCATATTTGAAACTTAATGCATTTTTGTAAATTATTAATGGAAATTACTGAGACGTTAATATTACAAAAAAATGAATGCTCTTTTGTGGTCAGCAATTTGCTTTTTGTGTGCAAACCGTTTTTATTTTCGTTATATACAGTTACAATTAACTGAAAATTTATTGTAGATTGTCCAATCGAAACAACAATGCAAACCATGCTGTTCATACACATATAACAAGAACGAATCACACGAAATTTCTCGCGACCAAAGTAGGACAAGAAATACGTTTGCATGTATCGAAATTCTGCATATAGCGCGCAAGTTGGTCGCAAATAATTCTGTCGATATTTGCTGCCGTTCCGTTTTCGTACTTGTCTGCGATTTGAAGGTTTGACATTCGCGAGATTATTTCTATCGACGCTCCGCAAATCCGTAATGCGCGGAATGCCGCAAATATACCTATACAAAATCGCGCAGACGTACAGTGAGACACAGCCGAATGGAAGTTATGACGCATGTGAAAGAGAGAGAGAAAGAGAGAAAAGAGTTGCGTCCGCGTGCGTATATGTGAGCGTTATTACGAAGGTAAATATATATTTCCGGGAGAGATGGAACGCGTGTGTAGTCGACTGATTCACATAAAAAGTGATGTTCCTACGTATATATACATATATATATATGTATGTATGTATATATATATATATATATATATATATATGTCCTGCACCGGCTTAATATCAAAGACGAAGGTCGCGTGCTTTGCATCGTTCACATGAGTGCAGCTATGGAGATTCAGCTCGTAGACATATTTCCGACAGTGAGAAAATAGTGAGAGAAAACGTAAAAATAACAAATGTTAGTGACGGCAACTCGCCGTTCATTCACGTACAGATACGTGCTGTTCGTTCTTCGTCAGACTAAAAACATTTTTTATTGCAATAATTGAATTTTTTTTCATAAAAATTTTATGACACAGAAAATTAATGCAGTATACAAATATGAATAATTTTAAATAAAAGTTATTTCATGTAAATATTAATGATTTCCATACTGTGGACTAAAAGTTATTCATGAAATTTGTAAATTACCAAATAGATTCATTGATATTCAGAGATTGAAATGCACCGTCAAATGCACACAACGAATCACTTCTTCGTTCGCTTTCGGATCGCTATCAGTTCGTATACGCATGAGTCATGCTTGTCCTGATATTTAATATCCGACAAATCGTCGACGATATAAGGCGGGCTTTATATCTACTCGCGATGCGCATTAACGGGAAGGTACCATTAAAATCGAGGTCGCGCTACTCGGTAGGTACTTTCACGCACACAATTTCCTCCGTTTGCGCATATAAAGATGAATTTTCTCTCTTTCAGCAAAGTCATTTCGGTTTTTTTCGCGTATCATATTTTCGATTACATTTCTAGTTTACAGACGCGTTAAATCGAGCAGCTCGAGCGAATTACGATCTGCGTGAGTTGTCGCAAGAATTATAATGCGAGGTTTTGTGATAAACATTTAACATGCAGAATTATAATGAGCGTGTGACTTTGCAATCGTTCCATCCGCTTAAAATTCAAGGTGATATTGCATGCAATACTCTTACGCGATGTGTAAGATCACTTGTCGGGCCTATTTACGACCGAATGTACGGGTTAATGGGTTAAAAGGGTGCGTACACTCGTGTTGACGCACCCTTCCGGCGATAAATTTCTTTTCTACCCGTTATAGGTACCTCGTTTTTTTGCGAATCGATTGAACGAATCGAACGTGAAGTAGTTTTAGTTACCATGAGAAGTATCGATTAATGGCTGCTCCCATTTCTCTCTCGTACTCCTGACGGCTTGTGGAGTATGTTGAATTTGTACTAATAAGATTTGAACGCTCTGCATCGTTTATTGCGATGAAATTTTTACTGCACTTAACACTAGCAATTAGTAGATTACTGTGGGAATTTTAGAGAGTCAAACTGCTAGAGATTTATACCTGCCTACCTACGTGCAATTAGGAAAGTAGTTTTCAATGCGGATCACGTTAATGAAAAATATCTACAGCACGTCATTTCATATATATTCGCTTCGCTAAGCTTGTTCGCTTTCCGTAAAAATTGCAACACTCTTCGATATCGGATTGGATCAGGAAGAAGACGGCACAAAGTTCGCGTTTCAATTATTAAGTCAATTATTATTTTCCGGGCTGCCGCGTCATCGTCGTGCCATGCCGATATTTTTTCCGCTTCGTGGAGAAGGCGCGGCCAACGAAGCGGAAGTAGGGAAACTTGAACGAAACCGGGAGGATGAACGCACCGCCGAGTATGCTCGTTTGCTTTCTTTTATTACAGGCTCGCAATCCCGCGGTGCTTGGATTTATTCGATTTGGCTTACCGAATGGAGGCGGCCAGGGATAGAGAATTCATTAACATACGTACGACGCGGTTGTTTTTGCCGTTTCCTTCTTTATTCCGATGCGATTCGGAAGCGAGTATTAAAATACGCGAAATTCGGCCGTTTAATATTGGAATTCTTGGCATCGTTGTGTTGGAATAATCCATTGCCGATGTAGTGCGCGCAAATCCCTTTCACGAATTTAACACGACTGTCTAGCGAACAGGATTTTACATACGATGTGCATACCTTTATCCGTGCTCGAATATAATAAAGCATCCACGAATCATAGAATTATTATTGTATCATAGAACTATTATTGATTATGTCTACCATAATCTACTATATTATCGTTGCGATGTTATTTAACGGACACCACTGCTGCAATAATAATAAAAATAACTTTTAATAATTTTATATTTTAATTGAAAATTTCAAAAATATTTCTTTCAAAAATTTGCATTGAATTGGCTGTTTTTTTTTTACCAAATAATTTTTATCAAATATTTTTGAATCTTTTATATTCAGGTTAGTAAATACGCTTCTATATAACTTTTTTTTACAAAAAAATTTGTTTTTATATCCGTTTTTGCTTTGTAATCTTTTGACAAAATAAACTGAATAATCATTAGTGAAATATTATTTAGAAAGTCGTCGTACACGATGCCGAATTTTACAAACTTCTGTCTCGAGTTACGTCGAGAATAGAAAAGCGTGATTTTCTGTTCGCGTGAACCAGCTGCGCGAATTGTGTATTTATTCTCCACTGGCGCGCCGACAGCTTTACTTTTTCAGAGCTATTTGCTCCATTTTCCCATGACTAGCAACGCTCAGCTCGTTAAGCGTGTGTAACGCGTATGTGCAAACATATGGTCCAATTACGGGAGTTTGTACATAATGATCTAATTGCGGTATCGAGAAGCAAATTGACTATGCTTCACGCTCTATTCGCCCAACCGGTCGACATTGGTCGACATTACGTTTCATCGTGCGCGCTGCTCGAGGTACTCATATGAACTACTAAAGCACGGACGAGCTAAAGATGCTCGTATTAAAATATTCATGCTTCATAAGAGCGAGCATCGTGGCGCCGGTCGTTTTCCTGATGTGAAATCGCGAGAGCGCGTGCGAGGGCAAGCCGCTTTCAAATTTACAGGAGATCCGAGCGAGCCTTAAGCGAATCTGCTATCAACGCGGTAACAATTTTGCCGACGACGGGGTCCGGAAATTCGTCCGACCGCTCGCCGAAAGTTGTCGAAACCGAGGGATAAACCGCTGGGAAATGTTGCTTGTACAAGATCGGGATATTAGGAATTAACGGAGTATTAGTCGAACAGGGTATTACTTAATTAGCGTACTAATGCCCATTTAACCCTTAAACCGCCAAGACCGCCAAATAGCATCCCATTGTGTGACAATTATCGCAATTTGATCACTCAACATTGTCACGAATATTACGGTAAATTTAATAGCATATCAGTATGTAGGTACTATTAATATTATTGCTCTACATTACCGAATCGTAATTACTATTAAATCGTCCTGTTATTATGAAATTAGGACGTAAGCTTGTAGTCATCAGTTCACTTCTCTGATTGAAGCGCTTTGTATATTCGAAGCGCAGTTACATCGGTGAATTGTTATTCGGCTTGACGTCGAGATAACAATTTCATTTTATAATTATGATAAACTCGTTTACGGATACCGTCTTCGCGAGCCGAGATGTTGTTTACCCTTGCTCCGGAAAACTAAGAGGGTCGTTATTTTATCGTCGAAGACAACGCCGCGCGCAATTTATTTTGAATATCGCAGTTCCCTTTGGAACGAGATAGTTCGGGATAGTGTATCGATAATTTATAGTGTCACTAGTTTATACAGTGCGTAGCAGATCACTATATCGACGTTGCCGCAGATAATCTTTCATTCAGCGTGCTGTTACGAGCTTGCAGAAGTCATTTGTATAACGAATCGCTCACGGTTGTTCGCTCGCGCAGAATCGATTGGTGCGCTGAAACGCGGAATCGTTTGCAAGCCAGAAACTTTCCGAACTGTTTTCGTTGCCTCCGTAATTTCCTCATCCAATATTCAAAGAAAATATTCACTTGAAATAGTCATCTGCTTTTGAAATATTCATTTATTTATGCGACGTACGATATGCTACGTGAATCATAAATTTCACGCTGAACACTAAGTCCAACAATAATATTCGTGTAGACTTAATAATCTGAATTGTTATTAAATTAGCATCTTACGCGAGTAAATACCGCGGCTTCGACGAATGGAGTATCCTTAATAGTGAAGTTCGACCACCGTCACACACAATGCGATCGGTATTTCCCGAATACCAATATGACGGATTTCCCCAGAGGTTGCAAACTACCTCGTGGGACGGGGACATGTATGAATCGACAGTGGCGATCTATCGGTTAATGTTAATGCGCGCGGGTGTCAGAATTGGTTCCTGTTGTTGGGTCACATTCGCACAATTGCTGTTACCTATGGGTCGTGTCCCCAAACTCTAATGTAAGACGCTGCGAATGCGCGTGGAATTTGCATATGCATGTAAGAACATCGCCATTGTGTGATGCGCATTGTTCTATATTGGACGCGCGATCTTGTCCCTTGATACTGCTTGCGAGCAAAGAGGAGAAAGCATATTCCAACCGTAAGTGATCTCGTCTCAGGTATTTCTAGAATATGAAAATTGCTCTGTGAACGTGCGAATGCATATAGTGGGAATATCGTCTTTTATTGGCCTTAGTGCTCCTTTCGTGCGTCTCTTTACGACGGAAAATGCAGTTAAATGATTTTGCGACACCGCAGCATTAGAATCATGCATAAGTTAGCAAAAACAAAAAATTAAATGCATTTTTTATTTTCTGTAGATATTTTTAATCTATTCATATATTACTGGTTTTTTCCTTCTAATTTATACACATTGAATCGTTATGAATATATGATCGTATTATCTTCGAAGTAAAGTACGGCTCACGGCATAAAATGCAAATATAACAATTTATTTTGCGTATGTAATTTTTTGCTGCCAAAATAAGTGATATTGAAGATTATTTTATGTGATTATTTCAAAAAGTATGGTCTTAAAGAAAATTTACATCTCTATTTTACCGAGTTTTAAGCTCTGCTTGTTCATTTTTGTAAGAGCTGTTGAATTTATTATATTACTTTCCAAAGTGGTCTTCTGCAAACGAATTCTGTACATTGCATATTTTTACGCTGCGACATTTTTGAATTTCTTACTACAGCGCTATTGTATTTGCCACTTGCTGATGAAAATTTGATACCGTTTTCAACTATAATTATGTCTCATTATATAATTTATATAAATGGTATGTTGAAAACAAATGTGCGTATTTACGCCACATATGTGTGCGGAAAAAACAGTTACAGTAATTAAAGTGTCTCATGGTAGCGGGTTTTAAATTATACACAATAATTAAATAAACGTCAAATGCTTTGTTTTGTATGTTAAATTAAAATTACAATAAACGAGCAATTTATCATTATATCTGCAATCAAGCTAAAGTAATTAATTCATGCAATTTAATTTACATCTCTCATGACTACTTGCATCTTTGACTTTGAACAAAAGATAATTTAATTTTTACATTAATTGACAAAGAGTGATTTCTTTATTTTAGATCGTAACTAGTACAGTAAATTTTATCATTAACTTCAGTAGAAAGATAATCTCGATTTATCATTCTGTAATAATTATAGATTGATATTTTCATTTTTGAACGAAATAGAATTACATTACATTTTTTTTTTATATGAACATAGTAAAGTGTAGATTTGCAGAGCACTTACCGCTGACAAATTATTCATTGGTGCACCTGTCGTATTATATGAGAATATTTTAAGGTAATTCTATTTAAAATACAGCACTTTAAATATGCGTTGAAAGAAGAATAACTGCGAAACTACATAGATATTTTCACGATCTTGAAATGAAAGTGCGCTGTTAAACAAATGCTATTTCGTTCTCGCAAAAGTGATCTTAAAAATGGCTCAGTAACTTACACGGTTCATACCGCAACTTCGTACGTCTTTACGGCTTAATGATAGCGGACTCTGCGCACTCGCGCAGAGCGGATTTGCGCTAGCTACATTTTCAAGAGGTCGTTATGCGTTGTAAAGTGGGCAGGTCTGTTCATCAGTAGGGTTGTAAAAGTGGGTGAGATGTGCATATGCACAAAGTCGTGATATTTTTACATTTTCTCGGATAATTTCCGGTATGTAAGTCGGTTTAACGTACTTTTCGTGCACGAGAGCAAGGAGGAATCGTCCTATATCTTTTTCCGTCGATTCTGGTTCAATTTGCTCTGCGCGCAGTGTGTGTCCTGAACTCCGAAGGTCGGCACGTGCAATAGCAATTCCTCAAGAACTTTACAGTCTCCAGCTTCGCTCGACACGAAAACTCCGTCTCGAGCGCGAGATGAGGTAGGGTCGTTTCCTCCTTTTCGACTGCGCCGCTGTACGCGCACGTTTCTGCATGCATAGCAAGCTGCATGCAAAAGTCGGCGCTAATCGACGCTCGTATTATCTCATTTCGATAGATCGACGCTGCTTCGCACGTTCTGCAACTGTGCGCTTGAGTTGTAAGCCATCGGCCAAAACTTGCACGGTAATTCTATAATACTCGACTATTAAATACCTAACTATTAAATACCCAACTATTAAATGAAATTTCTAACATTAATACTCGCGACAGTTTTAAGTCATTTTGATAAATGCTAGATTTTCCTCTGTCATATTACATTGGACATTATTACAGTATATGTCTGATCTAGCTATTATTCGTATTATTCGTATAAACGCGTGTGGACTTCATCTGGCAAACTCAAAATATTGTATATTCCGGTAATGCGCGTGGCTTAATACCAGCAAGCGGCGGATTTAGCAACAACGTGCGTTGCCTTTCTGAAAAGCGGGTTTGGTATTATCAAAGTATAGGATAAAATAGTGCTAACATTTATATCGGGTTTATGAAAAATATTTATTTTATATAATATTATCACGAATTTTTTAATCACATAAATTTCACAGTATTAATTATATTAATAGATACGATTTATTATACATGAATATTGATTTACATAATATATATTTTTATTCTATCGTATAAGTTTTTAATAATAAAATGTGTAAAAGGTAAAAAAACAGATAGAAGATATATATTGTGAATAATATAAAGTTTGAAATAGATAAAAATATGTTTTAATTAGTAGTTTCATAAAAAGATTTAATTACATTCTAATTTACATGTTATGAGCTTTCTTATAAATGTTTTCTGACGATCAAGAACATTCCAATGAATTTTTGCGAATTTTTTTTAATTAGCAAATTATTTTTATAATACTTTGAACGGTTATAATTGGATACAACGATTATTGTTATATTCATCGAATAATTTATATTAACAGACGGAGAGCAAAGCGGAATAATTTACTGCATTTTTGCGCAGCCGTCGTTATGTGAATTCATTATGAAAACAAACTGGGTCATAATTATAAGTGCATTTTACAATTTTTGTTTCGCGATAAAGTTGTCGATGATGATGTTATTTTTTCACGTAGCGCCATACAGCGAATTTATTCGCAAATTTTACAAGCTTTTTTCGCATTTATTATTACCATTAACAGAATGTTTTAAAGCTACATAATTCGCCATTTACGGCCTATTAATCGGCTTATTATATTTTTATTATTTCTCGCGTAGTGTAACATAAGTCACGAGATTTAGATATAAAAAAGGAGAAAAAGAAGAAGAATATATATAATCGTGCAGTAATTACGATCGGACATATTACATGCATATTACAAAATAGCATCGTTTATATTCGTTATTTAATGTTTGTGTTGGCACAATTAACAGTCGTATTAATGTAATCGTCCGCAGTTGCAATTTTATTTTTCTAGATTGGTTACATGCGAACTTGCTTTCAATGAAGCGTATAGGACCCCTTTCAGACAGAAACTTCGTCGAGTAGTGTAAATCATGGATGAAGGTTAAAGGTTTCCGATAATCCTCCATATATCACTCGAAGCGCAAGGTTCAAATTAACGTAAATGCGGTTTTCGCCTCTGAATCCGGTAATTGTTGCTTCTACCTAGGGACGGCGGTTTCGCCACTTGCTCCGTTACTTGAAACTTGTTCCCTTGTTATGTTACTCTTAATCTATCGAAACTAGAATTTCTTGTTCGCCACACGGGCATGAACTTGAATTTTCAATGTGCGTACGCATGCGTTCGCGGTGGAAGCCAGCTTCTCAGCGCGTTGCAATTTGAAATAATTAAAGCTAGAGAGACCAATGAAATAGTCATTAACACACACGCGGAACGAAAGTGTAAATTAATATCACAATTTGCTACATTTGATTTTAATGTGAAAAAAGATAATTTCAGAAAATTGAATATAGCAGCATTTGTAAACGTGAATATTTAATACACAATGTAATTCGAGATTGAACGGCTGTTAAATGATTTCATAAAAATTAACGTGCAATTACGGCAATAAAAGGCGTATTATTCGCTGGCAATTGATCAGACTTCTAATCGTGAAACTGTAATTGCAAAATGGCGTCTTTTATATGCAAAAGAAATGAAAGTGAAGACGTCGAGCGAGCTCATGATTCTGAATATTCATACGGACATTTGCATATCTTGTATTACTGCGGTATTGATTTGTTTCGCATTTTCTTGTCATGTTTCATTTATCAATTGCTGTTCTCTCCTTAGAATAACATTGAAATGCGTTGACACAAATTTTCTTATTTTAAAAAGTTCACCGATTTTATTATTCAGATACAAAGAGACTAGCTCGGTATTATGCAATTTCTTTTGTGCTTGTTAATATGTACAGTAAGCGATATACATTAGCTTTCCGTTTTATCCCGGTACATTGCAGTGAATATGGATAAGTATTTCGGTATTACGAGTACAATGACAAGTACTTTTGTTCCGCGTTCATTGAATAGATTCGTCTGCGGGATTGGCAATGTACGCATCAAAACGAAGCACGTCTATTGTCAACGTCGAGCGTTGGAAAAGGCAGCATGAAACAACAATGCCATCGTTGTAAATTGCGTCATGATCGATATCGTGAGTATGTATGCGAAGTACGCACCGTAGCCCGCGGCGTTCGCTCGCTCGCGGCGGTCCCGAAGCGCAGTGCGTGTCGTACTCTTTTTTATCATTCCCGAACTTGCGAAGTTGCGTGCGGCGACCTCGTTGTGACGTTCGGAATATTAAAGACAGGCCAATTTGATAAAATTACATCGATGCGACTCCGGCGCGTTGCCGGACGGGGCGATATTCCGCGTATTAAGCGCCATTTTCACAGGACATTGAACCGTCGTGATATCAATACTGACGCCGCGCAGCAATATTATTCTCGGCAATGACAGTGCGACACGCAGCATTGCATTGTATCATGACGTTTCGATGCCGTTCGAGGAATATCGAATGTCCTCGTCGGGATGTCGCGCGAAATATCCAACCGAACTGTAGGAGATAGCGAGCGGAAGGACGTAGCGCGTGCGATCAATCGTTTAATTGCGGTCGTGTAGGAGAAGCTAACCGTTTTGTTAATAAGCGTGTCGGACAGCGCTAGAAGCTGCGGTGTAGAACGTTTATCGTGGTATCATCGAGGTTTAGTCGAGCGAGCGCGGATTATTCGTCGTAAGTGGCTTCGCCCGCAGCTTCCATTCCGAAACATACCATTACCGGAATAACGTATTACGCACTTACGTTTCGGAAGGTTGCAGTCTGTATCCAGATCAGGCTGTTGTGCATGATAATATGCGCATTATATCGTAAGGATGTTCTCGAGTTCGTACGCGTAAAATTTGCTCTCGCCCGATGCCCGACTAATTTCAATCTTCCCGAACGTTATTAAACTTTCCCCGAAAGTTATGTGCCGTTCGGTGCACTATAACGGTGCAGTCAACGTAGCGGCTTTCATGTATACATGAAGATGGCAAATCGCGACCGCGTTCTTATCGCTCGAGGGAATTTCCGAAAAACTTTCCAGTCTATAAGCGTATCTAGAAATAGAAAATTCTGCAGTAGCAAATGCGCTTGAGATGCTGCCTTTTCCTCACGAGATACGTATAATCGAAAAGGATTTTTCTACTTTTTTTATTATGTACTTTTCTTATGTAAAAACTTTTGCAATCATATGTTGGAGTATTTAAATGGCTTATACAGGATGTTCCAAACCAATCGTATCACTATTAACAGCAAATTCCTCAGGTTATTTGCAGACGAAAATCTTTATATCGTAATGTCGAGGCAATAATTTTTAGATACGAAAGTATTTAAAGTTTACTAATCAGGTTATCAAAAGTTCACACGCTCACATCGGATATTAATTTTTATATCCTTACCATATTAGAAACCCGAGAATTCTATTATTAACGGGTAATACGATTAGTCTGCGATATTATATATTTTATGTTATTTTGAAATCTATTCTCTCGCAATGATATTAAAACAAATGAAATTAACTTACCGGCAGCGGAGTTATTCACAAATTAATCTGTAACATACAAAATATATTCAAATTATAGCAACAAATTATTTTGAAAATAATTATTGTAATGCACATTAAATTTCACTCATCTTTTATGCAAATATCTAATAAAAGAATTATCTATTTACAACTAATAACTATAAATATCAAAAATTGTTTAAAATGTTCTACTGAATATTTCAAAGTTTTTATGTGCGTTACAATACACTATATTTTACGTGTAATATTTGGCAAATCACAGATAATAAATAAATGATTATTTATCCTAAAGTTGATTTGCCGGTGCTCTTTCTGAGCATTCTTTTCTTCTCAGTCTTTCTTGCAATCTTTCAAGGAACTCACACGCGTTCGCAATGCGAGAACAAAAATCGCACGATGTTTTAAACGACACTTCCGACACGTACCTCGTCACATTAGGTCAAAAATAAAACTTTCACGAAATATTATCGCACGGATTACATGTTTGATACTTTACCGCGTCTGTAACAAGTAATGACGGAAAAGGATGAAATCGAAAACTTTCGGAAGCAGTAAGGGAAGTGCATTGAAAAGGATGACACGAATGATAAGGGTATAAACATATCAAGAATAAAGTCGATTCCGATTTGGGAGAATGCGGGGTGCAACAATGTGCCGATACATACTGCGAGCAGGAGAGGGGGGGAGGGGAGGGGAGAGGAAGGTACAAATCACGCAGGCTAAGGATCACGAAAACAACCCTATCAAACAGCACGAGTCAGCCTCGAAAGTCTTAACATTATAGCATCGAATATTTATCGAAATCGAATTGAAATTGAATTTAAACTCGATTTTAATAAACGTTCGATAATAACTTTAGTGTTTCGGGATCGACTCGTGACGTGTGGTGGGGTTTGTTTTCATCGTGTTGTTGGCATACGCGATCCATATCCTCTCTCTTTCTCTCTTGCGCGTTATATATCGACGTAAACATTGTTGCTCTCTATTCCTCGCATTCCTTCAAGTCGGAATCAGCGCGACCTTGTGCCTGCTACTGTTTTGCTATTATTCGCACGGCGGCACTTGTACGGGATAAATCATTCCGTAGCAGCGCGTTATCTTTTCCTATAATACCCTTACTTGCTTTCCACAGTTTTTTATCTTATTCTTTTTCGTCGTTATCTATTGCAGAGAGTGTCGAACGCGTATTCCGTGCGATAATATTCGAGTTACATCTTTGTCCTAAAATGACAAAGTACGCGTCGGGAGTGTCGTTTAAAATATCGGGCGATTTTTGTATTCGCGACACGAACGCGAGTGAGTGCCTTAGTTTGCGAGGACTGAGAGGAGGAGGAGGCTCGGGAGGAGCATCGGGCGCCGGTGGAGCAACGTTTAGGTAATATTAGTCATTTATTTGTTATTTACTATTTGCACAAAAATTATTTGCGCATAAAATATACGTTAATATTCACCATACTTTGATTTTTTTTACATATTTATTATTATTTTAATTAATTAAACTTTTTTATTCAAAAATTATGTTTAAAAATTTTAATTTTTTCTCCAGCTTTAGTAGCTTATTTTTTCCTTTTAAATTATTGTTTTAATTTTTTATTTTTAAAGATATGCGTAAATAAACGAATATAAAGTTTAATGTGTGTAGTAATTATTTCTTTAATATTAATTATTTTGGACAGTACTCTAATCTGGATTTACTTTTGTATTTTACAGATTTAGCAACACCAGCAAAGAACGACAGCTCCGCTGCTGCGCATCGTGCTGCGGTGAGTTTAATTTTTTATTTTAATATTATTGAAAGAATAGATTTTAAACAAATGTAAAATATATAAGGAGTCGCAGACTAACCCAGTAATTTTTAGATGCGAAGCGTTTAAAGTTTAATTAAATTGTCACAAATTTACGCGTTCAAACACGTCACATATTGATTTTTATATTCTTGTTTTATGAGAAACCTGAGAAATCTGCTATTAAAGGATGAGATACGGTTAATCTGGAACGCTCTAATAAATTTCACATTTTTTTTATAAAAGATGAAGAGTGTACGTGAAAACATGTCCCTCATAATGTTTTCAATTAAATGCGAAAACCGATAGTTTTACTTTGATACTTTCCAACGAACATAAAGCTACGCAGCGAATTATTCAGCAAAACACGATTATTGCTCATTCATCATCTGTAAATAATGCGCGCTATTTCTCTACAAAAGTGCACGCACGCCGCGACAAAGCGGATCGATATTTCATTTAGCGGCTACCTGCTTTAAAGCTCGGACGTGTTGTCACAAGACCGGATTGCTTTGGACAGTACTGAATCATATTGCAATCTGTAGCAAGGATGTTGACAGACGCTTCATTAGAGCTTCTATGTACGGTTCTGCCTCGTTTGCTTATTTCTTTGAGTTTGCTTGAACTTATTGCGCTAATTTTTTTCAATTCAAAATAGCTTTACTGAAACGCGATTTTTTAACTTTATTTAATCAAAATTAACTGCTTTAGCTTGATTGTCGCAGATTTATAATTACATTACAACTTATAATTACATCTTGGCGCACTCAGATGTACATATATAATATATACAATTTAGAATGTATTTCGCGCACTCACATTTCTGATTCTCTCTACTCGGTGGAAAACTTTTGCGAAACTAGTTTCTTCGAGATGCAACTTGGGTGATATCAAGTAGTTGTTAGTTCCTTCTTCGATGAAAGTACAGAGTGCATTGTACTATGCGATGCAACCGAAAAAAAACTCTGAAAGGTAAGACAGGCAAAAAAAGAACTTGATATATAATTTATGTAAAATTAACAAAATTATTTGAAGAAACTTACACTTTAAATACGATTATTTCTTACATAAAAAGCTAAAAAAAATAAAATAAATCGTTACATGTAACTCGAATGACGACAGACGTGTAGAGCTGCGACAGATGTCATGATAGAGGCGATAATAAAAGTTTACAAGAAGACACGCTGTTTACGCAAGATAAGTAACCCTCTCCCTAAAGAGGAGGCGTGAGATAAGTCTATCGTAAAGTCGAATCCGATAAGTCACCGGCATCGATCTGATGCATATAGTCATCTTGTGTATATATTTATCTTCTCACATACGCTCGGTAATATCCACATGTGGAGATACCGACGTGCTTTTAGAAAGGAAGTGTGTGTTTGTAGGCGATAAGATAATTTCGTACTAGGAAAAGCCGCTTTACGGATCGATAGATAAACAGGAGAGTTATTCTAAGATATAGCAATGCAAAGAAAGGAGAATTGCAAAGAAATTTCTGTTGAAAATTATGTTTGTCAGCAATTTAGGCGATTATACTCATTCGGTTAAACGTAATTTCGAAATCTATTTTCTACTAAAGGAGAGGAAAACGAATACGCTGCAGCATAATTGAACTCATATTTTGCAGTGTATTTGTTAGATTTAATTATCCGATATAACTGTGCGCAAAAACATGCTGCAACGAAGCGGAGGATAATGATGATTGTCTATCAAAATTTTTTAAAATACACTTTGTAATTTGTATTTTTTTTTCTTTTTCGAACAATTTTTAAATATTAAAACTGTCAAAAGAGTAATAGTCTATTTTTCAAAAGTGATCACAGCTAACGTCGTTTACATATAATACCTTTTTCGTATAAAATAGCGCAAGTAGTGATGCGATGAAAGCTATTACTCCAGAAGTTAAGGTGTTTCGACATACTAATAAATCACTCGTATCTACGTGCATATGACGGGTAGTGACGTCGTACTTTCATGCAGTTTTACGGGCTTTGGACTTTTCAGCAGGCCATTTATAGTATATAGCTAATAATAAAGTTCCCATATGTCACAGCGCGAGTGGAAATATTATGGATGTCGACTCAACGACGTCATTAAAACAGCAGAAATATATAAATAAAACTGGAAAAAGTGACCGAAAAATGAATGCATTTTACACTACGCAACGGAGAATTTTTTACATTTTTTAAAATATGAACATTTATGCGAATCTCATTTGAGAATACAGCTTTCAGTGAATCATAAATTTGTCATTTTAATAGTCACCGTCTTATTCTCGAATGCAGCATCATTCTGCGAATAAATGTTATTTTAACAACGAGCGACAAGCGCAGTGCGCGATTTACTTCCTTTTCGCTTGACACACAGCAGCACTCATTTAATTATTCAAATTACGCGTGACATAGTTCTCTGGAAATAGCTCTTATATCTAATAGGGGGTCGCGCTTCTCGCGTCGAATTTCTCAAGAAGAAGGACAGCTGAAAAACTGAACTGCAGTAACCTTCTCGACCTGAACAAGACAATGCACTTCCTCGCTTGTCCGTCGTATTACCAACTCACCCCGCACGGCCTCTCACTATTATAGCCTTTACTAAATCGGTTTTGCATAATCCGGCTTGAAATCGGTTTTACTTAGAGGATTCAGAGCGGATTGTACGTACCGAATTTTTTCCGCGCTTTACTTCGCCAAGTACAGAAGCCGCTATGTCAATTCCGCCTATTACGTTTACATTTAATTTGCGGTTACATTTATTACGATATTACGTTATCTCAGATATAAGAAGAAAAAAAAAAATAAATTCTACATGAAATTAATGAATGATTTCTATATTTTTATTTGTTTCTCTATTTTTAAATTTATTTAATCAGTAGCTTTTCACGTTACTCTTATCCGATTATCTTATCGATCACAGATTATTTTTATGCCGTTCTGATTTCAACATCTACCACGCTGACGCAAGTATGTCTGCTCATATGGTACATCGAAATACGTATAAAGAAGAATTGTTTTTGTGTACTTTCTGTTGGGATATATAAAGTTCTCTCTATTGTCTGATCGAATCAAACGCGAGTGAACGAGCAGTCCGCTTGGAATTCTCCGAGGCTTGATAAAAATTCTCGACTATTGGTTGCACAAGGGAGAAAATCAGATTAAGGAGTACAGAACGATTACCAATAACGCGTCGAAGAATTTTTTGCGCGATACCACGGACGAGCGAGGCGGCGAAAGGTAGATGCAATCGATAGGATTAGCGGGATCGTGACAAGGGCGTTTCTCCCTCGGCGCCGCGGATACAGTAGGAAAACTCACCGCGCCGCGAAACGGAACTCAGTCTGCTGCATCCGTGTGCAACCGCAGCTGAAATTACGCAACAAACGCACGTCCATCTTTCTCGTCGGGCCAGAGCCCGTCCGAATGCATATTGCGGCAATAATCCATAAACAGCAGCGTCATCGGTGGCGTTTGGCATTATCGGATTTGTAAACTGGCCAACGTTTGTGACGTGGTACAGTAAACTCGTTGACGTTCAAATATTCTCCCCTCCACCTCTTCAATTTCCAGCTCTTCGACCTTCCCCGCTGTCGTACTGTAATCGCAGCCGTGCAGCATACATGCATACTGATGCATCGCGAATCGACATAGTTGTCTCCGTTCCGCGGTGCAGTTGGTGGGTTATCCACGCGAAATTAGAGAATCTTGCGCGACGATCGAATTCCGGCGATACACTGACCTTAATAGCAATACTGATAATCTGCAAATTATAGCCAAAAGTTATTATTAATGATTTTTCTTTTCTTTACAAATTTATGAGATTACAAGTTGTGGATCAAATTTAACGGACAATGTTGAAGAATGTTGGTATTTTGTTCAAACTTTGCTGGAAATTTAAAAATAACACACATTTATATTTTAAGGCTTATAATAGCGCATGTAATTTTATTCGATTCATAGACAACAATTCATCTCTCGTGACTAGTTCTATTATAATTAGCGATGCGTATGAAATTTCAGCAGTGCGAGGAGTGAAGTCTGTAATTACATAGGTGCTCTTACGTAGGATCTACGTAGGACAAGTTGAGGCTTATCGATTACGATTAGATCCATATCTATGTCTATATATTGCATTTCTCCCATAAATTATTTTTAATAGTCTACTATTTCATCTATATAATACGTTTTAGCATAGCTAGAATTGTAGCTTTTCGCATTAATATTATGTAATTAAGTAGCTATTATTCATATAATCATTGCAAAATAGCATTATTATTGCCGAGCAGGCCGAGTTTTGTTTTTATTCAGCAGCATCTGGCCGTAAACAAAGTCGAAGCGATACAACTTTCCCGGGCAGTAATTTGTCGGATTTATCACTGAACTTTTAGATTTGGCAGCTACACCTCTGTACACTTGCATCGTATCCGTATCCGTTTACGAGATGCTTCGATCGGCTTGCAATTTCCTACTTTGCTGGGGTGTCAAAGTTCCGATGTTAGCCAAGTTTGTACGATTTCCTAGCGCGGCTAGCGTCTTTCCGTTCTGGAATTACGATCGAATTTTGGCAAAGTATCGATGTGTACAACATAACTTGTTGAGATATGACCGGGAATATTTTTTCAACATTTTTTTCTGCAGTATTTGTAAATATTATTTGAAAATAGCAGCTCGCGATTGAAACAAAAAAAAAAAAAAAATAGCATACGTATGTTATGTAACATCCGATAGAACGTGAACGTCGTTTAAACACGTATCCTAATGTGACAGCGCGTGCGTTTATTTTTGTTGGAACGAAAGTGCCCCTCATAGAGAAATCGGTTGCCAGAGTTCCCGAACGTGATCGTACGCGATGAGATACGAGTCTGGAGCGTCGTAATGTCGACGATGGAAAGAGCTACGGGCACGTACGCGTTTTAAGCGAGCCCCAAGTTAGAAACCCGATGGAAACCGTGATTTTGGGGCCCCGCGGGGGAAATGCGCGGAGACTCTCGAGAAAGACGCGAATCACGTACGCGCATGATCTGCTGGCGCAGGTAACAAAAGAGTTGAGCATGTATGCGGGCGAAGTTGAGATACGAAAAGTATGTGTGCTCAACGAACGATCGTGGCCGCGGCGAAATTATGAAGCAATTGGCGGTCGGCTTGTATGCACAGCAAACGTATCGAGCTGGGTAACTTCCGGGCGGAGAATTCGTGTAATAAAATAATTCAAGAGCTCCGCGTTCTAGTCGCGAGCGATGCACATTGATACGCGCAAGCGACTATCAATTATCGTCTCTAATAATTTTATCGCATGTGTGACCGACATTATCGCGCAACGAACGACTGGGCGTATTCCTCTTACAGATAGCATCTGATCCCGATCGACTTGTCTGACAAATTGATGTTATTGATACGCTACAGGCTACGTGAAAATGCGTCTCGATCGTTTATACACGCCCACGCAGTTAGGTGGACTTAGTCCCTGGATTTACACGCGACGTTCGTCGCGTAAATCCCGTTGTTCGAAATTGGCAATTAGTCGACCACCGTGTCTTTGCAGTAGTCCCACACCGGAAGCGTTTCCGGATAAATAATTGCCAATTCCACTACGTCGGTCTCGCGAAAGGATTGTTCGCGTGGCAGGTCATTCTCTTTCATTTACGAGAAACGTATAGCACGTAATTTGGCTGCCCGCGGGAAGGCAGATCGCGCATATCACTTTAAGATTCTATTAACGTAATGCGTAAAGAGGTCGATTAATATACATACGATATTTTTCCGAAGAATCTAAATCTGTGCACTTGAAAGAAATAATTCTTTCCATTTATTATTAATTACACAATAATTAAGTCATATTTGTGCAAATTTGCACAATTAAAATTCACTTGCAAAACAAAATTCGCGCTTCAGTAATTAAATTTCTGTAACTATAATATACTTAACAATTTGAAAATATAATTTATGTCTCGACCAATCTTTCTTTTATCTTTTTGAGATATCTTTTTTTTATCACTTTCATCACGCTACAATGTCGTAGATAACAAAAGAATCTTGTGTGTTTAAAAATAAAGATACTACAATATGACTCAAGATAGGAAACATCTTCTTTATATTCTTTAATTTTCGTAGAATTCTTATTTCAATGCGCTTTCGTATTTCCGCTTATATGAGTACAGGCATGTTTTCGCGAAAAGAATTCTTTTCTGCCAATATGCTTTGCGAATATTCGGCGAGCGAGTGGGAAACGTATTTTCCGGTACATCCAGCGCGATCCTCTCACCTCGCATCCATTCTGCTTTTATTTCTTTGCACTGAGTCGGTCTTTAGTCTTGAAAAAGGGCAACTTTTCTTTCTCGGTTGCGGTCGGAGAACTTGACAGTTACTTCTCGTAATCGAGCGTTTGAATAGAAGGCACATGGCGGTATAAATCGTTACGTGACTTTGTTAGTGAGTGCAAGTCATGCAATAATTGCGTGGCAGAATAAATAACAATTTAACGCGCGTAAAAGATTTAATTACTTTTCTTAATGATATATCATTGCGCACTCTGTGCACGATGCGATCGGTCACGAGATGCTATCGAGAACATGTGCTTGATGGTTAAATTTTTCCGCGGAACATCTAAATGCTTCATTTATTCAGCTCTCCGTTACGATCTCATTAAAAGTCAGCGAGATATTCTTGCGCAGACACGCGCGGGATATGCTGTTCGCTGCAATTTTCATGGCTGTGCGAGAGATATAAAAATCTGCAATCTGCTTAATTTCAGCGAAAGACTCGCGATCTTCAGCACCTTGCTCGAATGCATCTCGTCCGATGAATAAGCCTTCACGAAGGTATTAAAATCCAATGTAGTTTATGTTCACGAAGGTACATTTTTCCAATCTGATGACGAACCTAGAGATAATGGCATTCAAAGGAGATTTCTTAAAAATTCATGAACTTTTGCTCACGAACTTATATAATCACGCCTAGTACTTTTTAGATGTATTTTATTCGTTTAGCATTTCGTGCGATTTTCACTTTGCTACGGGATGATATTTCTTTTCAATTTTATAATAGATTGAAATTTAACTGCGATGAAATTTGTACAATTAATTTGGCAATATTAATTTTGTCGATATTGATTTTGCTGATGTGAGGTTAAACAGATTACCGATAATAATCTTGTTGAAATCTCAATTTTGAAACTTTTTTTCTATAATGCACGAGCACACTTTTTACCTCCTTCTAGACGAAGCGCCCGCTTATCGAATAGAATTTTTGATGCACCACGTGATGCATTTATAAAGTGCCTTAAGAGTGTCACGCTTGCTTCGTCGACGGCAACGAATATTAACGATAAGTCTTGAGTGCCAGGATAAAACCATGCAGCTCACTTCGCAAGCGGATCGATATACGTGGCGTGTTCTTCTCTTGCTGGTTAAGTCCTGTTTTGATGTAATATTGAGTTTTGCGCTGATCGATTTCGATGCAGCCGCTAAAGAAACATTCCACGTTAGTTGGACACCGCGTATAGATGATCTGATAGTTCACGCGTAACCAAGTTCCAAGCCGGTTCATGTGGAAATTCAGTTAGTTTGCTCGCGATCGTGCGAACCCAATCAGCGATAGATTGAAGTTCGATGTGTGGCTGCTTTAGCTTGGTAGACTCGCGTCGCATTTAGCTGCGACCGCGCGGGTCGATGCTGGGTCATTCAGGTAAGGCCCGTTCTCGACGTTGCCACGTGTATTCGACCACTAGTGGGACTCAAAGCGTTCTGCCTTCGATTCTATTTGTGCGCCGGACAGGTATGTCCAAAGATACGACGCCTACGAGTGCGAGCAGCCATTGTGCGCTGGTACGTACGTAATAGCATAGAATCGCCTTGTGGAAGCTTCTCTCTCTCTCCCTCGCACCGTTCCCCTCTTCACGGTCTTCCTCTTTCCATCTGCGCCGGTTGCCGTTCCCGCTCTTTCTCTCGGTCTCGTTCCCCGGGAAGACGGGCAAGCTGATCCATCTGTACGAACTGCTACGCCGCATTGTTCTCAAATGGTACAGCTGGCTCCTCTACTCCTCCCGTCGATGTCGGCGCGTATTCGCGTATGAATGCTTTGTGCTCAACTGACGTGTGCATCTCGCTTGACGATGACACGACGATGGAACGTATAATTATTTCAGATGATTAACGTCGTACGCGAATCGATATTCTAGTCGTTTTATCATCTTCTTCTTCTTTTCTGTAGGGAGGGGGGGGGGGGGGAGTCTGTCACGTACGCAGCACTCTCGTACCGGTCGACCGTCATAAATTAGATTCGGTCCGGCTTACTTCCTTCTAATCTGTTATGTCCATTGTTTTGGCACGCTTTCGGCAAATGAAATTAAATGACAATGCAGCGCCTAGGGAGTTGCGCGCAAGTATTTCGCAGCTAAATCTGACATAGTTGGAAATAATCGGCAGCACTCAATTTTATTGGAAAGTAAATTGCGCGGACGAGTCTGTAAGAAGCATTGTCCAGTAATAGTACCCCGAGAGCTCGGTTGCTTTGCGGCACTTTGGTTTGTCTTCACGTAAAATTTACGGGTTGCTTCGATAGCTTTATCTGCCTGCTGCATCACGGCGTCGCGCGATGAAGACAAATGATGGCAAGGCAAATATATGAGACACGCGAGACTCAACAAGAAGTTACAGAAATTTCGCGATTATTTTGCAATATAATTCTATCGATATCGACATTTTCGCTCGCGTTGCCTTAAAAATGTGGCAATGCAATTGCACGCTTTGAATCGCCGAATATTTGCGCTCTTCCTCACACGGATATAATTTTGAGATAGAGCTATCGGCAATATTTGATATGCAAAATGAAAACCTGTTATTTGCACGCATTGTTGTATCGCCGCAGAAGCCGATAAAATTAATTGTCCGCAAGCACATTTAATTTTGCATCGTATGTATACGTATCATGTGAAATGCACCGGTCGGTAGGTCTCCAATACTTTGTTATTAAACGTTACGTCATTACGGCAGTTGACGTCTGTTTTACAAAATTGACTTCTCAATTTCTGTCATGTTTTGCCCGTCAATGTATTAATCGTTACACGTTGTATGAAAGACTCGGAAAATTATTTTATTGTAAAAATAATATTTTATATAATATTTTATATATATAATATTTTATATAATTTAAATAATAATATTACGTTATTGTTATATTGGAAAATAATAATTTATCTGTTTAATAACAAAGCGTACAATATGTTGATTGATAATTATTCTCTTAAGAATGTTGATATTTGTTGATATTTTGCTCAATTTAATGTGCAACATATCTGTTTAACGTAAATGAAAATATAGAATTCATTCTTGAGGACATTTTTTCGCAATATCCTGCGATAATTCAACTATGAATTCAACTATGAATCGATATATCTCAATAATAAGAATAATCTATGTAAAGCTTCTTATATATGTCGCAATGTGCTGATCCCCGAAAACGCATAGGTGCACATATTAAGTCGGGGTTCAAGAATTATGCGGAAATGCGACCTAAAACGTAGGCAGTTGTATTTCATCGTCGATAGGAATGAATTTACGGTTGAGCAGCAAAGAAACATTCATGATTGTTTATGGTGGCGAGGTTTTCCGTCGTAGCTCGGTCCCTTTTTCTTCCTCCGTTTCGCACACATTTATGCATTCGCGAGGACCGCGCAAACAGCCACGGGGCTCTCATAAAAAACGGACCATTGTTCATCGAGTTTACCATTTTCCACGTTTCTTCGCGACGCGACTTTTATCCCCCGCGGGAGCCTGGAAGCCGTTTTTCGAAGTTACGACTCACCCGGTACGTATTGTGCATCGCGCGGATATCTTATGGGCCGCGCTGAAAGCAGGAAGGGACTCTGCATTACAATTACAGCGTAAAAAAGTTCAAGTCACTTAACACGGTGCACCGTGCAACTATCTCGACGGTATTAAAAGTAAAAAGGTACGCGAACGCATTTATGCAAACGCAGCGAATGTCATGCGCGACATTGCAATACTACGAAAGTCCGCTGCCAAAATACACCATTTCGTACTATTTCGAAGCGTGATTGCAAGCGCTGAATATAAGGTTATTTTTCGTTTTTGTTGAACTGCTTTGCAAGTTGATTATTTAGGAAATTAGAAATTAGAACAAATACATCACTACAATTTGAGTGCGGTGCACTACTTTTCGTTTAAGTGGATTTAGTGAATAAAAATAAAATTGAATACATACATGTCATATCTGACATTTATATTTTTACACTTCCAAAATTGAATTTATGTTATCTTCAAAATAAGACTGGAACCTAGTTTTATTTGTAACCAACTTTTATTTGAAAGCTTTCGATTTAATGTCACATTAGCGCTATCGTAACCATGCAGAGTGTCTTTCCGTAAAATTATAGGTATTCTTAGGTTCTCGGAGTTCGTCGGAGGAGCTCAAATCGAGTCTTCTACCATCACGTGTCGGAAGGTATTTGCAATGATTTATTTCATAGACGGGTCTGCCTGCCCCGTAACGCCCCACAGGAACCCGGCATTATGCGAGGGCGTATATGACTCTGAAGTTTCACGAGGATTCCGATATTTACTACCTCGCGTGCAGGATAGAGTTCTTTATACCGATTTTACGTACCAGCTGTTGTGTTCCTATCCGTAACTCTGACTTTCCCCGGGAAAAATTTAGGTCGCGTACTTCGAGGACGTCCTGCGCATGACGGTTCACGAAGGATCATCGTCATCGCGACGGGCCCTCCATCATATTTAACTCTCTGTCAGTTACATTCCAACATGCATTCCTACCGAATTAAACAGATGTGCCCGTTCCATTTCGGATTACATCTGACTGTGGAGGATGGATCTAATAATGGTCACGAAATAGCATCATCGTCAGTGCAATGCGCTGTGTTTCATTAAGACAGATGCATCGATGACTATCCTTTCTCCGCTTATTCTCACGTCGATTCACAATATATTCAAGATTATTAAGCTCAAAGAATCGTGTCGCGTATCTCTTCAAAAATTATTTAAGACTAAAAAGTAATCTCGCAGAAATAGCGAATTCGGTTGTTTTTCGATTTTTTTTTTTTCTTCAACATTGCTTAGTCGTTCGTGGAACAGGATGTATCCTGATGGTATTGCTGTGGCGAAAGGATCGAGTGAAATGCTATGGGTTTACGGCAAGCCAGATGGCGGAATACTGGAAATCTGTACGCGGGCATGAGAGGAACACGTTCTCCCTATAACGGATCTTATCCGTTTTCATGCCCAGAGCTGCCGACGCGGCATGCGAAATTTAACGAGTCGAAGGAAGGATAAACGTTTCTTGAAAAACGACGTCGTTTTTCTACACAGGATTATGTTATTCATTTTATTTATTTATTGCAATGTCATATTGCGCGATAGGACAGAAGCAATTTGTATTAATATGACAAAATGATGATACATATCAATATTGATCGTCAAATAAGTTTGATAAAAAAGATATAGTTTATTTTATTTATTAGAAGCTCTACGCGATTGATAATGTTTCAAAAACAGGCGACCTATTTACGAATGGATAGATGTGGTTTTTCGATCGATCTATACGATTGAACACATGCGGTGAAATATACACTGGCTAGTAATCACGAAACTAAATGTAATTGTAGTCCGCAATTTGATAATGTTACTAGATCTTTCGCCGATAGTTACTATGGCGTTTCCTTTAATCAAGCTTAATTAAAATACGTTTTGAAACGCGAGATAATCTCAGATATGAACTATATTTTAATCTAAGGATAAAAACACACGAGAGAACCAAACTACGCACAGTGTGTACATTTATTAATGAAGTTTGAAGTACGCCTCCGTAAATGAATATAATTATTGTTTATTCTAAATGGAAACTGTTGCATCAAAATGAATAACGAGCACTTTTACTATTTAATATGCAAAACTCGAAGTTTCTTATAGCGAAGATCTAAATTAACGTATAGCACAGTAATCGCTTAAATGAGTTATAACAATTAGCATTTGTTGAAAATAGTCCCACCGCACTTGCGCCGTCACGAACAACGACGTCGAGTTCCTTTATCGGCCTTAAAATGGCCACTAAACTGCCGTTTCGTTGTCACGTGCCGTGGCGCAAAAATGTGAAACAGATGCTAACTTCATCGCACATAAGTGCCGACGCGAAAGTACCCGCGCTCTTTACGGCCCTCGCAAGAACTTGGAATATCTTGGCGGAGAATGGGCCATTCCGTGATGAGAATTACAGTCTTCCCTCGCTGTCTGCGACGACCATTCGTTCGGCACTCGAGCCGAGAAAGTCATTGTTCTAACGCGAATTTTCGTCAATTAATCGTCGCGCCCGCCCCATACGCCGCACCACGTTCTCCCATTCATCCAAATTAAATCGAGATGGAATGGAATTCCATTTAGCATACGGCCGAGTGCGCTCGTTCCGGCGGGTAGGTCCCGCTGTTGCGTGCTGTTGCTCCGACCGCGGCTTCGCCTTCCGTTATTAACGGAGTTATTTTTACCTAGCTCGCGATCAACCGGGGAGGCGGGAGGAGTCACTTGCAGGAGTCGTTGAACTTAAACCCCGGCACTCGAAATCCTTATCGCGAACGTGAAACACATGGAAGATCCGCGATGCCATTTTTATCCTAACGAGCGGTGAATAACGACGAGATATTGGCGCGTACCGACGCCGCGGTGCCGTAACCATTTGCGTTATCGAGGCAATATACCTCTAGGCAACGATACCTCTTCTCGTCCGTAAGATTTCTCACGGATCCCGCGCTATTCATCCGCCTGCATACGGTGCATAGAATCGATTGTTTGCAGTCATTACGCGCGCATGCTGGAATGGAGCGAGAAACGACCCAGTCCAGAGGGGATGAAAGGCCGACGGGCAGTGCAGGGATGGCGTTTTGAAAGTTTCAACAGCGACCAGTGTGTAGCACGTATGGTACTTCCGGCTATAGTACCAGCTACAAAATTGTAATTGCTAATCGACGCCTCGGCCGTTATTTGCCGCAACCAAATTGAATTCGACCGCATATTAAATTAATCTATAATACAAGCCAGTTATTGAGCCTTTCTTCGATATTTTTGGACCATTAATTGGAATGGGTTAATAATTGATTTCTATAATTTTGCACCGTTCACTAATTCATTGACCTTTAATTAGAAACGTCGCAATTAATTTTGATTCCATCGCGAGCTTCTCCAATGAACGAAAAAGCGAACGAATCAACGTTATTTCTTTCGGGAGTTTCGATTACGCGCACGTTGCATATTTACGAGTATGGTCTTTTAAAGCTCGACGTTATTGACGCTGCACGTTCTAAACGTAACATGTATAGCGGAACAATAATGCATATTCATTCGTTTATTATCACTTGAAATTTTTTATTGTAGCTATTCTTTTTTTAGTTGCATTTTACGTGAATAATTGAATTGATTTGAGAAAAATGATTTTGCGAAAAAACATTGGCAGAATTTATTAATTTACTCTTCGGCTTTTACATTGTGCCGTTACAATGCCATTATTGTAACGATAATACGGGTACGATCGTTTTCTGACGTAATCTAAATGTTCGTATAACGCGCTTTGGGTGCGAGCCCACAATTCCGCGAATGTTTCAGGCCGTGCTGCGAATGAAATTTGTTTCGATTGGCGAACGTCGATTTCATACAAACGCAAACTATTCCTTTGACGCATGCATTTTCCCCGGTAGATTTCATCGTCGCTCCTTGGAGAGCTCTCACACTGACATGTCCACGTCGAAAGCAAATGCAATCCGTGTATGGAAGCGCCGAGTTGTGGTCACGACATCGTGATATATACTTGGATAGAAATTAAACTAGGTTCAATCGCGAAACACACGAAACAACAGCATGCACACTAGACGCCAATTCTTGCGATCGAAGATAACGTTGCTATTGCGAATCGCCGGTTTAAGTCAAACGCACCTATTCGTATAAGCGTGATGCATTCTCAAGACAATTCGCGTGAAACTTATTAAATATTGCTCGTGGCTTAAAACACAAAAAGATGATATATTTACCGAGTCATATCTTTCCGCGAAATAAGTAGAGAGTATTCTCTTGATGACCTCCTCTCTCTACACCGTTGGACTCGCAATTTGCTTTCTGATTACGTCACTGACCCTAAAAACGAGCACGCTTCCGCGGTCTATACTGCCATTCCGCGGTCCAGCAGAGCTCTTCTGTGTGTTATATTACTGGACGACAAGCGTGATTACCTTCGTCTAACAATGTCGTAGCTGCTCGCCGGAAGAGCCGCAGTCTCAATTCCGCAGACTTAAAATTTCATGACGAGGAGTGCGGCACGGACGTTACATTTAAACCGCGTAATTCCACGATGAAGAACGCGCGCAAGCGCGCGTATATACCTTCACGATACTCATGCAGCGTACCGAATAATTGACGATCGGCCTCTTGTTTGTCTCGTATAAGTCGAGCTTAGTTATTCTATTAAGCTCGTAGCGCGGCCGATCGGCGCGTGATACAGCTTACCGTTCGCCGCGTTTACGTGGAAACTAGGAACGCAGCTTGGATACGAACACGTAGCGTGATTACTGTTGGTACATACAAATCTCAACAATAATTTATCCCACAGCGAATCATCAACGCCAAGCTCTGGTTTGCACGAGATATCGATGGTATTTCGGGCCGAATGCTAGAGAGATATTAAACATGAGGACGCCAAATATGCAATTTACCTCTAATTAAACATTTCCGGAAGTAATTTTACGTCGAGTTTACCGCAATCGAAATATGTATTCGTTATTATGAGGTTCTAATCGAGTATAATGCCATTCTATAATTTTAATGCTTATTAATAATTCTCCATTATAATTTACGTTCTATTATTACATTCAAAAATAATAAATACATATATGTATGTGTATAAATATAAATACACTGCGCACATAGACTCGCGATCAAATAGACTCGCCAAGATTTAAGATACGGCTATTATTTACAAAGCGTGGTAAGAAATTCGTTCGTACATCGATGTTAATCCTCAGTATAGGACAATAGTGGACGAAAACTTCAGCAGTTTTACGCTTGATCTACAAGAGGCTGTTGCTCATTCAATACTCGATTTTATCGTTGAAACTCGAAAGAAGAGAACAGTCTTCTAACCACACTTTATACGGTTAGTACATAGTATCGGAAGATGGACATTTTACACGGGAGCAAGGGTTGGTTGGAGAGAGCACATCAAACAGCAAAGAGACTCTTTAGAGGCAATTATTGGAAGATCTTTGATGTTACATCGATTCAGGAGACTTTAAACTTGTAATGGGTTATCTAGTCGCTCTCTTCCGTTATATTGATTCTTATATACGCGACATGAAACCGACAAAAATAGAGGTTGATTTTTTGCGTGTACATATTATATGTACATAATAATTTTTACAATAAATATTTATTCATAAAATAAGAAATTCTCGTAATATTAGGACTTATGTTTTAATTAATTTTATTATTCTAATATTAGAGTCGACGAAAATTGAAAAAATTGCATACGCTTAATTAGAAAGATTATGAAATTAGATAGATAATTAGGAACGTTTGTGTTGCAAATGTTGCTATTAAGATTCACATGACATTCCACAAAACCATGATATCGATTTTCTGATTCTACTTGTACCCAACTGTTACCGGCTTTACGCTCGCTTTATGCTCCGTGCGAGTCTTTTCCACATCAGATTACCTCCACACCGTCTGGCAATATACACATCTCATGTGTATTTCAAAGAGGGAATATCTCGTTCTCTCAGCGCTTTGTACAGAGAGATGACACATTTATTAAAGAAAAGGAAAAAATTACATTAACTTTTTTTTTTCAAGAAATCTAACAAACGTTACACACAATTGTTTGTAAAACAATTATTTAAATAGATTTTAATGCTTAATTAAATATAGTTCACTCAAGCAATAATTTTTCTATTTTTGATTGATTGATAAGATAACTTTTATCAATAGATTTAATTCGCGAAAGTGGCTCGTTGAGTAATAATACCTGCATGTTGTGAAATGTTCGGCATCTGCGGCGTTCTTAATAACGGTAAATCTCGGATAACGCTGGTTTGCACGATATAAAGTATCGCCGTGATACTTGTCTCGTGATAACGAATCGCTACCGCTGGCAAAAACCGTCGGCTCGCGATGCGGGAAACCATTGGGGAAGCTTTATACTTCCAATATTATCTCGCTCGCAATTTCTCACTGAAAGTCCACCTGGCCCGCGTCCGTAATGTTCCTCGAGCTTAATTCTTTGGCGGACTTATGATCTTTCTACCTATACTGCGAGGAAGAGAGAAAGAAAAAACGAGAGGGAGATGATATACCATTATCTGGCGGATTTTATGTTACAACGTGACGATTACAAAGGCACGCTATTCCTCTTTCATGGAAACTTCACGAAGCAATCTTGTTTATTTACCTTAACCCGGCCTTCTATCTGTAAATTACTTTCAAACTCCGCACCTACCGTGACAGCTTCCTTCGGCCAGGTGTTCGCGACACGGGAAAGCCCCGAGTCAATCGCTCGAGAGCCAGACTCCTGTAACTTCTCGTTCCGTCGCGAAGAAAGTTACAGAGCGGACACCGATCCCTTTAAGCTCCACTCTTCCGCCTGTAGTACTACACATAAAAGATCTCAAAGAAACGCAACATGGCGTATGTAAAAGCCCGTTTCGAGGTGTAATCTATCCATCTTCAAAATATCTTGTAACAGCTCTCGCGCAAAGACTTTTCTCGATGATGACGTGCTTCTTTGTTACAATCCAGCTGTCGTCAGAACGCGTCTTAAACGCAACGAGGCACGTTGTAGCCAAAAATAGAGAGAAAGAGAGAGAGAGAGAGAGAACTGAAGCGTGGGAGAACGCCACAGCATTAAATTAGGACGGCGCTTTCTTAATGAGCGGGAACGTACGGGATCGTTGGAATCTGGTCGTGCATTCCTTTACGTACGGCTGACGCAGTTGGGAGAGTATGTTGGGAGACGATGACAAGGAGACGACGCCAATTCTCGGTGACGTTTACACGACGGATATGGGACTCACGAGATAACGAGAGAGAGAGAGAGGGAAAGGGAATTTCGTCCGTTCTCCCGCTTGACGAATGATCTGTCAGGTGGTTGCCGTCTAGTGCAACAGACGCAGCAGCGCGCGAAAATACGCGAGCCACCGACCCTGTGTTACCCTTTGAAAGCGTGCCAAAATGTGTCCGCCGCGCGAGACCATGAATGACCGCGAAATCTGGTGTAAACAGCATCCGAATGCTCTCGCTCGTCTCTAATCACTGGCTGCGATCTCGCGGTAATAGCACGCGCCAATTACGCGCTGAATGCGATAGCCTCGCGTTTTCGCGGATCTCGATTCAACTGTAAACACGAGAGATCCAAAATGAATAACGCTGATAAGTGCTCTTTTGACATGCGATACTTTCGAATCGATATCGACTAGTTGAATACAATGCAGACTCTGACAGTGACGTTATCTCGGTAATAGGTACATCTATCAGACTGCTAAATCCAATGAAATTTATAACTCAATTTTGTAATCTCTCTTTATTAATCAATGGTCTTTCAATCGTCTTATTAAGTACATATCTTTTCTCGCTATACATTTGCAATTTACTGTAATGTAAAGGCGTGTCCCACTAATGCATTTCAATATCTTTCAATATATTATGCACCGAGATGATTCGTTGCGTAATCCAGTTTCTCTTTGCGACTAGTAGCGTCACGTCGTTCTCAACGTCGTGTGTCTATAGACATGTCGCTTCTTCCTCACCCAAGCGGCTTATTGAATCTGCAATCGTGTGTATGACAGGGACCCATTGATGTTTCGCGTCTGGCTTGGATGTCAGAGTTGGAGATGTGGATAGACGAACGAAGCTGGAACACACTGATTCCCGCTGGGCAGTCGATAGGTTACAACGTGTACCGGAGGGACGCGATATTGTCAGACTCGTCCCCTTTCCGTCCAACGAACGTTTTTCACCGCACAAATTGCACGAAAGATCCATATGTGAGGATTGAGAATTGTTATTTCGACATTTACCCGACTTTTTTTTTTTTAGTGACATGGATCGTGACGAACGTCCACCGTTAATATGCGTGGAAAGAAATTTCGTTCTCCGTGATCGCTCTGACTATTGGATGGCGCCGAGCCCGATTTATCGTTTTACCGTGCCAAAATGATTTCTCTTCCGACACATATCGCGCGAATTTCGGAGTAGGACAGTTAATATTGACATTAAAAATCAGAGAATATTTATTTTGTGTAATTATGTGTATCTTATGCAAAAAAAAGTCTACTGTAAAAGTTAGAAAGTTAGCAATTACAACTTTTGCTTATTTTTCATTAATTTGCTGAAACTAAATTTATACTTTAGTCGGATAAGTGATTAAATTGAAATGAAACGATAAAATTGAAAAGTAAGTTAAACATTTTTTTATTACTGTACGTGTGCCAAATTATATCTCATATAACATGATCGACTTGAATCGTGCAAAAGAATTTTTCTACCTCGCGCTCAAAGGCGCTTTTGGAAACGTCAACTCTAACAAGTTATAAGTCACCACATTCCGCGTGTATTCAAGAGTGTATATCCTGGTATCTGCCAATAAGTCCGTAAACGACGTCAGTGTAGTTCGCCAGTTGGGCATTTGTTTCCACTTCGTAGATCAAAGTTGTCTGTGTGAATTTCGTTGGAAAAGAAAAACCATTCAAACATTATGCTGTCTTCTTTACGTGAAATAACATGATTTTTAGGTTAATACGAATATATTGATCAAAGGAAGTTATATTATTTAGATCAAGAAAATATTTTGTTTTGTGAAAATAGATATTTTTTAAAAAAGAAATGAAGTGAACTATTGTGAAGAACTGAGATGAAGAATTGAGATCGTACTGATTTTAGTATCTGTTGATTTTATTTATTTATTTATTTTTTTAAGTTAATGGTATGAAGTCGGAGTATATTTAAAATTTTAATTCTGAAGAAGCGATGATTTTTCTAAAGCTTTAAATTGTGATTTTAATGCTATGTACACAAGGCATAAGGCTGTGTATATTAATTTTCTAATTTTACGATTATACTTATGCTTGTAATATTTTTCACTCTTCTTTTGCTCTACATACTTTTTTGCATACTTTATCTAAATATGGTATAGTAATTTCTCTTTCTCAAATTGAGCGTGTAGATGACAAATATCATTAAATATCAAAACACATATAAAAATGACATAAGTATTTTTATAAACTTTGTTATAATTCACATATTATATTATTGTATTTTTGATAGAGCCAAAAAATTGCAACATAAAACATAACGTTTTACGTTGTTTATAGAAATTTATAAAAGTATTCTTGTCACATTTTCTGTTACTGATTGTGAGAAGTTTTGCAATTTAAAATGCAGTGAAAAGAATGCCGCCTGAATTAGCTAACATTTAATTTATTTCTAGTCGAATATCGGCGAGAATTACTTTTGACTTTAATTAAGTTTCAAAGTGATGAAACTTGTTCACAGCCATACTAAAATGTGCCTGTACTCCCGAGACAACTAACTCGGAAAATTCTTCGAAATATTCCGCGATGCCTAAAAAATATTTTGATATTTTTTAATGATTACGAATCCAAATTAAAAATAATATTTGATTTAAATAGCTTCCGAATTATACCAATGAAAAATGAAAGAAAATTAGCAAATTAAATCTTTCTCTTTTTAGAAAGGTAAATAAATAACAAAATTTTATCCTTCAATTAATTTAAAATAAACGTCACTTTAGCAGAATTTTAATCGCGCTTAATTTAATGCCGGAAAATAAAGAGCAGCGCATTTATAACAAACTTTCATGAAATTTTTACTAAAGAAAATCTATCGCACAATCCTTAACAAATTTTTCAATAAAATGTTTTTGACGAGCCACAGTAAATATGGTTCTAATTGAATCCGTTGGGCCGGAAATGGTTAATATTACATCGCGCAAGATATATCTATCCCCGGTGTGCACTCTCGAGATCGAACTGGGGCGCAGTGCCTAAACGAGGACGCGGAGATCTCGGGTATCGCGTCGTTTCCGAAAGCTTTTAATCAGCGAGTCGAAATAAACCCTGTGAAAACTTTTTATCAACGGTAAGTAACGCCGTAAGGTGATATTGCTGATTATCGGAAAGACTGCCGAGTGCGGCTAAATCGTTTTCTGATTTAATTAAATCTTCCGCAAAGCGAGTAACTTCTTTCCACAAACCGGATCTCGTAAGCAATTTTGTGAAGTCATGACGGTAAATCAAATCAATTTTTCCGTAAAATCGCATGTCGAGCTGATACGCGAATCGATCTGTTGATTTGTATTGCATTGTTGTGTTCTTATACTATTTCTGTAGCACGTTTTTTATTTAGGAGCGATATGCATTTGTCGGCTATATAGCAAGAGCTTTATGGCCAGCAAATATTTTCACTATGAAACCGGAAGTTGAGAATGAAGCGCAGTCTCTGACTGGCCCGCTTGTACGGTTCGTGCGAATGTTATATAAAAAAAACTTGCCGTGAATGTTTCTGTGTAAAGTTAATTGAGTTTGCATCGTTCTCTGTTTTTTTTTTAACACAACGACTGCCACTAGCGTTGCGCTAGTTTTGAAGCATGCTATGTAACACATGTCCATTAAACGGCAGAAAATTGATTTCATACGCCCGAAATTCATGGCGTAGTGAGGTGAAAAAATATTCCACTGTTTATGCTGTTATTTGAATTCGCCACTATGAATGATCTTTTACAATTCAATTGTCGTACTGATAAAATATTGTATCGCAATTTGTAACGTATCAGTTCACATTCATCAGTATACACGAGAGGCAGCATATAAATTTTTGTCGGGCGTCAATACTAAGATTTGATCTCTGAATTTGAAAAATATCAGGTTTAGAGCATACCGAGTTTAATGTATGCGACGAAAAGAAAAAAAAAGGACAAAAGCAATTATATAGACAATGGCTATGCTAGTACAACAAACGTATTTTCCTCCAACAAATCGAGAAGGAATTTTTTAGATACACTAGATAGACTTCATCTACGTATAAATACAGAAAAAATGTTTACAGTATGTTACATACCGTGAATGTTTGATAGTATAAAAATACTGCAATATCCGATAACGATGCAATCAGATCCGCGATAAAACCTATTTCTACATCGCAGATATTCCACGTGCATATGCGTTGAAATATTTGGTTTCAATCAGACAAAATAAATTTAGCACGGCAAAGACAAATTATACGCTCGCTAGAGTGACTCTGCTTTCCAATACACAGAATCCGTGTATTGGTCGCGGGAAGGAAAAGCGATACTGGTAGCCGAGCGGTAGTTTCTGATAGAACTTCCCGGCGAGTTCGTTCGAGACGCGATTAGGATCGCGTATCGCATCTTCCGATCGTCAAAGATCGAACTTTTACCAACGCGCCCACCTTCTATCGTGCCCTCCGATTCGTTAATTCCATTTCACCGCTCGCGTTGGCGTCGATAGAAAAAAAAATCGCCGAACCGAGGGAACGACTTGGAAACTTCGCTGCAAACTCAATCTTCGGGATTACCAATACTCGCGGTCTCATCTATATAAACTCGTCCGTTTGCTCTTCCTGCAGAAATGGCCCGCCGTATGTATCTCTGGTTGTGTCCTATCTTTCTCTCTTCTCCTCTTTCCCTCTTTCTCCTTCCGCGCAGCCAGATTTTGCCTGGATAAATTACTTCCCGTCGAGGATTATCCGATGTCGCGACGCCCTTACGTCCCGCGGATTTCGTACGCGCGTTAACGTCTAGCTGGAATAAAACCGCGATACCGGAGATTTTCTTGTCAGCCGAGCGGGGTACTAACGTACGCGCAAAGGAACTCCAGAGAGGAAACGCCGGCATCTACTTCCGCCGTGATCGCGCCTCTCGTGCGCTTTCCATTCTTCCTCGTTTTCTCTTCGCGTGGCTTATCGATCCGACCTTATTTATATGGCGCATGCCCGATCGCGCAAATATACGCAGCGTCGGGACCGAATGAATTTTGCCTAAATCGCAAAATCGATAGCTTCGAAAGCTTTTAGGGCACTGATGAGCACTGGGACGCATTGGCGATGTGACATAAGTGTTTCATCTATCCACTGCGCCACATTTCATTTACGAATTTTCTGACCAATTTTGCAGGAATTTTTCCTCAACAAAACTTATTAGATGCCGTCTTTCACCACAATTTTATAACAGTATGATACATGTAGTATTATATAAATGTAACATATGCTTGATTTTATTTTTAAAAAAAATAGGGCGTTGCTTTTGTGTGGTTCTTAAAAAAAAATTTTAAAATTTATAAAGATAGAAAAATACTAGCTTATTTTTTTCATTATTAATTTATTCTCCGCTGAAGCTAATGGTTTATTTTCGGTGGAATACGTGTGTGATATAAAAGTATTTTTATAAAAGTTTAAAATTCTTTGTCAGACGGCTCTGTTATATTTTATGAGAGAAGAACACCAAGCACTTGTCTGCGAACGAGCTATCAACAGGGCAAGTAAAGCTAATAATAGGGTATAAAAGTTACACGGTATCATCATGTACTTACTTCGTATCCGCGATACTCATCGAGATACTCGTCGGCATATATATAATGAGAGATCTAATTTTAGAAGCCGGGACGACCGATATCGAGACGAGTTCTTCCGATACAGAGCAAAAGTACTTTAGATTCGTGAACTTGTTAGCAATACATTTCGAACCTTATCATGACTCGATAGTCGCGTGATGGGGAAACGGGGGGAGGGGAGAGGGGAGGTGGGATATCGATGGTGTTCTCGGTTTCGCCTGTTCTAGTTATAGAAGAATTGAGGTTTTGCTCGCATGTATCCAGGCCAGCCAACGGAAACCGACTTTAGGAGACGACCGGGCAGGAAACTTTCAATAAGATCCGCGGTCCCCCGAAACGTTGCTGAACTTGCCTCACGTATAGTGGAAGTGAATACGAGCCGTGCCGTCTCCGTGCTCATTCGCATGGAAACTTACACGATCGTCGAATCGAATTCGAAATTCTTTATCCCGCTCGCCGTAGCCGTTGTCTGCGTCGTCGGCCGCCACCGCGATCCGCCCTCAACTTCGCAATCTGTAACCTCCACTTTCGTTCTTTATATCGTGAGTCACGCTTCGCTGTAACCATCGCGCAGATTTATGAGTATCTCCCCTTCGACACATATCGTCTCTCTCCGTTGCGATCCGTACGCTGAGCGAAATTCCACCAATGCTTATTTCAATCTAGGTTGCTCCTTTCCTCGCCCGATACGTTCGAAACTCCCCAAAGGTCACTTCTGTTTCTCGTAAGATTTCATTGCATCTTTCGTGACCATCGAGAAGATGTTGCAAGGAAGTGCACTCGTGTCCATTTGCTATTCCCTCTGTTTCTGACTAGAAGTCTATAATACGTGTTGTTAATAATTAATATAAATGTTTTACAAAATTTGTTTTTATAAAGAAAAGCAAAATAAAGAAAAAAATAGATTGTACTTTATAGGGCAATTAAAAGTTTATCATAAACTCTTAAGA
The DNA here is from genome assembly GCF_040581485.1 of Linepithema humile. NCBI lineage: Eukaryota > Metazoa > Arthropoda > Insecta > Hymenoptera > Formicidae > Linepithema > Linepithema humile. The sequence goes on from NC_090134.1 coordinate 20,701,023, forward strand.
AATATTTTAGCTATGTCTGTCGCAATAAAATTCTGTCGACGAATGGATTCTTTTCACAATACACATGTAGATTTAATTAATTTCTGAAATTTTCTTAATCATACTACATTATTTTAATAACTAAGTATTTTATTTGTATCTCTATTTTATAAAATAAAATAACTGTTGATTGATATATAATTTACTATATTTAAAAATATTAATATTGTTGCGCACTATTTAAAAATGTTAATACTAAAATTCGAAATTGAATTTTCTCTTAAAAAGATATGATACCGAACCGGATGGATATTGAACGAAAAATAACAAAAGACAAAATAAAACTTTTATATTATTACGTATTATCAAACAAAAATATAAAATCCAATTTCTTCTGTATGATGTATAAATCTCTTAAAGATATATTGGGATAAATATATATATATATAAAATTCAATTGTACAAAACTGTTTATCCGTGCCATATTACGAAAAAGCAAAAAAATTAAATTATGCGTGATGTCTTTGTATGCACACAAAACGGTAGTAAAATATCAAAATAAAATATTTCTCTAGTAAATATGAGAAATAATAAAGACACAATCATTTCTAATATCCGATGTATTTTATTTTATGAAGTCTCTTGAAGATATAAAATATATTTGCTGCTCTTGATTAATGTTTTAATTTTTTTTCTTATATTTAAATATAAAACTTATATTTAAATATAAAAAGAGACTTGATTATCATAATTATTACAGTATAAATTGGATTATATAAAATATGCAATAAAATTATGCAAAGTAAAGGATAATATAAATAAGTGTGTTTCTAACAGTGAGATCAATAATAAAATTAAGAATTGATAATGTGTATCGTATACTATGCGATAATCAGATTTATTAAATATTCAATTTAAAAAATATTTAATTTAAAAAGAAATGAAATAGATTAAAAAAGGGGAGTAAATTAAAATTTCATGACTCATTACGCGTATATACGAACCGCAAATGTGAATTAAATATGGATATGAATTTAAATGAAGAGTTGCAAAATCTTGTAAACTTTGTTTGATGTCGTTACTAAAATGCTTTTGGCATTTAAAAACTTTCATCCCCGTTCTATAAGTTGTTTGTGTATATAAGTTGATATAACTTTTACATAATCCGATATAACATTCTTTTCTCTAAATTCGTTGTCTTTATTGGTTTGACCGCATCTTTTTATATTTAATTTTTGAAAATTTTGTTTTACTTTTTGTATGAATTACAATGAGAGGAATTTAAATATATATGAAAAAATTATCAGAAAGAAAATTGTGATATATTTGAAATTTCGTACAAGGATTGTTATTTTTATATTTTCTTGTCACAAGTGTTTTGTATAAATACAAAAATATACTTATATTTATTTTAACGATCTATTTTTTACCAGATGCAGTAACATGTTTTTCATTCGCAAAATTGTTCTTATACCGTGAATTTTGTTTCGACAGGGAAAAATTTGTGTGTTACGATATTAATTTTGTTTTGCATTACTGATAGTAAAGCTATTATTTATGGAGCTTTAAAAACAAAAACGGCCAGCTTGGGGCATTAATTTGTTCCGGATCAGCGCGGACATAATTTTGCCGTAACAATACTGACACACCCGATATTCACAAGCGCATTTTAATCTACGTCGTTATTAAGTACTAATTAGTTATTGTGGATTCTGCATTATTTAATTATAAACATAATACGATTATATCTTCCTCTCACTATTATTATATGGAACATTTGGTTCTGTCACTTAAAAGTTGTGCTCTGGGCTTGTCTGTATTTGTGCATATTTAGGTATTGCACTACATCTATAACTCGCTTCTTCAGTTATGTGCGCCTAATGGCTATTACGGAAACTTTCATGCTTTTTGAAATCTAGTTACGAAACCACAAAAAAAAAATAATTTTATAGCGAATTTATTTCTTCTCATAATTCAAAGCGAGAAAGCGAGTCTCGCGTGCGTTTCGTGACCGAGTCACGTGCTCGATCGATCGTACCCGAAGGTAGAATAGCGGGCGTCGTTCAAGTGTTTTCTTGACTACATTGTAGCCGTAAAAATCTGGGATATTGATACCAAAGGTGTCTATCTTGTCTACATTTTGCTAGCATTCAAAATACTGACAATACATTAATTCAAGATCATCTTTTTGTATCAGATTGTTCGCGATAAATGGCACAGCGTTTATTTGCGGTCCACAAGCGACGATAATAGCTCAGGAACATTAATCATCTCAGTGTTTCTGCAACGTAAGTACATTCAGTATATTTGGATACTCACAACAATCCGAAATGAAATTAGCTTTCATGTCGACTGTCGCTTCTGTTTCTACATGCAACTATTATACATGTACAAGTCTATATTTATAATTGAAGTTTTTTTTTATTAACGCGATGGACATAACGATGAGGTTACGGAACTTCACGCGGCTGACTTGTATAATACATAGAAAATGCGACGTGCCAATAGAAATGAAAGCTGATCGATCCGTTACCTAGAAATTTACCTACTGGCTCGTTATCGGTTATTATCGTACGAAGCGAGTACTCGACGCATGATAAATCAATGACTCGCTCGCCTAGATAAGACTCACCGTATCGGTTACTCCATATATTTGATTCAGCACTCTTATCGCTATTCCACTACGGATATTGCCACATACGGCGATTAGATGCTGGTCTTGCATAGTGTTCGAAACATTCGTGTCATGATATATGGAATAAAGATGAGGCAATTTTGTACGGTAAATTAATGATTCATCAAATACATCTCAAATACATATTTAAAATTATTGCATTCGGAAATTCCGTGTCCGTTTTTGGTCAATAATGAATCGTGCAATCACATGTTGACATACTGTTATTTACTATAAAAATTTTTATTGATAGAGATCTGTCCGTATATTTGTTTGACCGTGCTTCGATATATCAGATTTAACTAGATTTCACTTTACCAAAAAATGACATTTCACCGAGTACACATAGCACAGTGAAAAACGTACGTCGGACTCTCATGTCTATTTTCAGTTTTACGCCTGGCACAACGCTGTTCGAAAGAATGCGTATCGCGACTGCTGAATTTGCAACAATGCATGCCTGAGCGAACTCGGATCTAGCGCAGTGCTCGCACTTGTCGCGTTTAAAAGAGACCGATTGATCGCGCGTTAGCGAAAGCGGATTGTTTTGAGTCAAAATTTCTGTGGTCGGAAATGTAATATCTCTTTCGGAAAACAGAGTGAAACTGCTTAGTTAACGTGGTGAAAGAGCTCACGTATATGCATCTGACACGTTTCCGAAGGCCGGCGACGTCCTGTTAAATCCACGCTATTGTTTACATGTCTAATTGCATCTGATGAAATGCTCAAGCAAATTCAGCGGGTTTTATTTGTAACCTGATTGCTATTGTGTCGTGAAACAGTGACGATGTCAAGCGCGGAAATGACTTGTAGCAATTTCTCGCGTGTTGTCAAATTTTCTGATGACTCTTCTAGAACAGCGGTCAATTTGTTCTATTATAATATCCGTGATTGACGGCGGATGTGGCTGAGATTTGACGACAAAGATACGAATTCACGGTAATTGACGTCAATTAGGGAGGCGTCCGTTGAAAGTTAACGTTAGTCGTGTCGCCTTTTCTGAAAGGAAGTATGAGACTCAGAGTCGAGAATGTGATGATATAGACTTTCATATTTGCAGATGCACATGACACCGATCCATCCATTTAGATATCTTTTATCCGCATTTCAACATTGCTTTCGATAAAAAAATCCGTGTAAATTTTGCGGACCTTGTAGTAACTGTCGTGCAGCAAATTGTATAAAATTCAACGTCCGGTTGGCCGTTGCTAAATTCAAAAGGTCGCCGGTATAAATTGCCCAAGTGCACGGGACCCATGTACCAGCTACCGGTTGTCGGTCGCGTATGTCCAGAAAATATCGCCACTCTGGAATATTTTGGGATTGCATACGCGCGCGCGCGCGCGCGCGAGAAACGATGAGAGACCCGATGGAACGAGTCCCCGGGCTCGGCGCGCCGGTGCGGCAACTCGGCGCCCCGAAACTCCGCTGTCTGAATTTTACCAGCACAGCCGCGCCCGGAATGCATGCTCCCGTGTTGTCCCTTCGGCCGGAAGACTCGCGCACTGTGTTCTATGGCATGTCCCGCGTATATAATGTAATTTGCGGGCCAAACTCACATCTCAAACCATCAACAGATAGGTACAGAGCAGATGCTTTACATTGCATCTGCATGGCTAAGGTCCGGTACCTCCTGAGTAATTAATTCGCATGACGCTCTGACGTCTGTCCATCTGACGGATCGTCTCGTTGAGCGGACCTTCGCTGATTGCAGAATTGCATTATACTCGACATTTGTCTCATTATCTTTAGCGATGGCGTTCACGTTCGCTAATTTATGATTTACGTGCCGTAAATTAGCCCGAGCTCACTCTAATGAGATTAACATTGCACGGATGTAAAGAGAATTTAGGACGATCTGAAAAGATGTTCAACGCACAGCTGGTATTCTCATGGGCTAGCGCTGATTGATTGCTTTCTCAGACGTTCTTTAAATCTTTCTTTACTGTAATTAACTTCATTGGCAAACTCGCTTAATTCGAGAAATTAAATGTTAAGTTAGTTGCAAGCTGATACAACGAATTTGATTTACGCGAGCGTGATCTAATGATGCTATAATATACGTCGATTTTCTCTTGTGCGGTGATTTTATTAATTAGATTATTATGCTAGATATCCTGTGTGTGATGCAATGTTGCGGTATATAATAATCTAAGGTAATATAGCCACCGCATAAACATCGAAGTATGTTACATTACTAGGAGAAATTCACGATGACGTAAGACTAACAGGTGGTAACTTTACATTATTAAAACGATTTTAGGCCAATTTAATTTATCAATCTGTGATGCTATATAAATTGAACGTAAATATAGATTCTATTTTACAAATCTATATTTAATTGCCATATTAATTACGTTTTAGAAAAACTACTCTCCGTAAAAACAGATTTGAAATTATTAGACTTTCTGTTACATTTAATATTCGGGAAGATATCGTGGCAAATTCTATTTTCAATATTTAAGTGGACAAAAATATCCGTGAATGGAGCACGGGAAATCTGAGCAGCCTGAAAAATAATGGATGTAGATTACGAATGCGCGAAGTCGCTGATCTCGAAGAAAGAGTCGTCGAGGTGACACGACGTATCTCCCAGAGGATCCGGCTGCAACAAATCGCCTAATCAGGTGGATATATGACGGATGGAGAGGTGAAATTGGTTCCTGGCCGCGAGTAAATCTCGCGCGTGTCAAGGCGGGAGAAGGGTTTCAGGGGAAAAGCTGGGGAAAAAGAACGACGCCAGATCGATTTCCTACGGGATTTATGCCACTATTTTTTATCCGGTTCCCTCCGAAGACGACGTACACACTGCGTCATGGCACCGGGGATACTATCTCCCGGCGTGCCGTTTTTCAGCTCGCATCTTCATTTCACTGCGCTTTTGGCACGTCGCTCGTACATTCCGCGATATTGACACGAAAAAGAACAGCGCCGAAAGTTTTAATTATCTCGCTCCGATGATTCTTGAAAATTGGCCATGCGTACAATTTTGAAACGAAATTTTGCGTCGAATTTCGAAATAAACTTTACTGCGTAGATTAAAAAAATAGTTTATTGAATTGTTGATTTTTTCGACAGAGTCGCGCACCATCTTTTGTTTTCAATCTGTTTTAACGGGGCACCGTATTTCCAGCGTGAACGGGCGAAGGTTGATGCAGTTAACCTTCGTGCATAAGATCGCGTGAGTTTTTAATGTGATTCTCATGCTGCGCGCTAGTTTCCTATTGAAGTTACGGTAGTTGCCATCCTGTCGTGCGACATTTTGTGGCACACGTTAATCGAGAGAACTTCTCTTTATACTTTCTCCGCTATTTTATTGTCGACATTGCAGTTTTATTACAATAGTATCAGAGAAAATTTTGAGTTTCATTCTCTATATATTTCTTTCTTTTAAAACTTAGTTTTTTTGGTATTTCTGTTTGTAAAAAATAATTTTTTGTTTATTTATAAACAAAATATTAATTTGAGAAATTCTTTTAGCACGATTACTGGCAATTGTTATTTATCAATTATAAATATCGTAATTATTCAGAAATGATTAAATTTCTTAATTTTTTTTCATGTTGCAACGATTATTGAATTTTATCTCATACGTGAATAGAGAAATAATGAATTTTTAATGAAATTTTGTGAAAAAAATTTATAAATTTTTAGGTTAAAAATTTTTTTTGGAGAACTCGAATGTTTTAATATATTCGATATTCGCATCACAGTTTTCCTTCGTTTTCCGCTCACTGTAATCGCATTTACGCATTCCGAGCGGACATAGTTATCTCAATAACGTTCTGTAATAATCGGACCGATCGATAATGTTACATAATATGACCGGATCGACACACGACGATTAATGAATGGCAAGTCGGCTCCGCCATACACACACATAATTTTGCGTCGAATTCGCGAGCGGCGCTAACAGAGGAAACGCTCTCCACGGACGCGCGGAGGATGCGATTTATCACTCATCGATGAAAACGGCCGTGACGGTGCAGCGGCACCGTATAATTGCGCGTATATATGCCGGGCCCCTGTGGCTATCAGCAACCACCGCCACCGCCGTCGCTGCCGCTGCTGTCGCGAATCATCGATCGTACGCATCCTCATTTTCCGCGCGATTTTAGATTACCATTTGGCGAGTTTACGGTCCGTCAATAACTACGGACGGTGATATTGGAAATTCTCGGTGACGAACGTTATTGCACCATCGCTCGCTGCACTGCTTCACTCCCGTCGCTTTACTCCGCGCGCTCCCGGGTGTTCTCCATCGTCTCTCTGTCTCGTATATACACCACCGTCCCCCGCCGTATTCTCGATACGCTCGAGATATCGGACTCGGAGTTTCTCCGATGCGGAAGTTCGCGGTGCTTTACCGGAGTCCATGTAAATTCCCTTTACAGCCCGATATTCACCCTTTTGCGTCACGCTTAAGTAGCGTTACCTGCTGCTGGCGTTGCTGCCCCTTGTTTGAGGCTGCATTCTTTTTTCGCTCTTTCGCTCCTTTCTTTCGCATCTTTTTTCCTAGCTCGCGGCCGTTGCTGCAAGTTTATGATTCGCACATCCGACGAAAAAATCGCGTTATCTCGGGAAACACGAGCGAAATCCCGCCAACGTGATTCTTTTTCCTTCGTAGAGATTACAGCGAGTCGCTCTTATGCGCGAGCGTGCGACACACATTAATCTTCGTGAAACGATACATGCCGGCACACTTCGTTGAAAAGAAGAGATCAAAGGTTCAAAAAATTATTTGCACACCCTGAAAGAGAACTAACTTTTCGTTCTTATTGCAAAGCATACGCTTCAGCTGATGTTAATGATTTCAAAGCCGGAACACGCGCATCGAAATCGTGAATGTCGACAGCAGTCTCGCTGCAAATATGTCACACGATCGAACATATTTCTATCCCGCATTATTAAAAAATTATATTTTAATACATATTTTTGTTTATGCGAGAAATATTTTTGTGGTAACCGAAGACTTCAAAGTAAAATGTACGAAATGTCTTAAATACCAAGTGTTCTTTTCTCACCAACCACTTGTTTCTAACGTTTGCAACGGGTGCTTGATAAAGCACCTATGTATTTTACCCTAACACGTGTATCGACTTACGCGCGAGATAATGGAGAATGGAAGTCGGGAAACAACGGCGAGCATTTTCGAACGTAACCATTTCATTTAATTGCTTCCATTTCGCTTAACGATCGATACGAGTCAGTGCGATGCTTTGAGTGGCTACTCAAGCGGTCCTTCGATGAAATTGTTTTCGCGCGGCATAAACTTCAGTGACTATCAGCTAATCGCTAAGATGAATGGGCAACGTGTTCTCTTTCGCATAACACGTTTTCTTTACTTTCTTTCTTCTCTCGCCACAACTTTTGTCCGAATTAGAAGCTCGCTTAAATATAAAAACATCTCGGAATCATAAGATACTTGTAGGAGAGAGTCTTTGCTTTTTTTTTTTTTTTTTTTAAATTTAATACCAAAACTTTTCTTAGAACATATTACGAACTCTAAAACTCTCTCGGGAAGAAACCCAGAACTCTATGAATTATGTCGAAATCCTAAAGTGTTAGCGGAGTATTAACTTTACAGAGATTCTGGAAGAATCTGCGTCAAATTTTTAATTTCTTATATTTTCACATTTTTAAATAACTCTCGTTTTCATTGAATCGCCACTGCGCAACTTGTCGGGAACTTAAACTCTGTTTAAGTTCTTTATTGGTTCGGACAGTGAACTTTACTTGATTACGTGATGCAGTTGCTGTTATTACTTTCCGAGAACATTAATCGACCGCGTCTTCGCTCTTTTTTGTCAGCTACTTTACTCTCACATAACTGCTTATCATCAGGCGTAACGATTTATTCTTTGAAGACAAACCAAACCATTATCCATATATCTTGTTATCAGATCAGATCTATCCTGATAATCTGTCGTTTGTGCGAAATTGATCTGCGTATCGATGACGGCACGACGTTTGTAACCGGTAATACGAGATGATGCCCTTTGTAAACGATGCGTTCTGAGGCATCACCAAGCATCCATAGCCGAACTTTCAAGTTTGATACTTTTTTCTCTCTCTTTCTTCCTCTCCTTTTCTTTTACATCCGCATTATCTCTATCTACGACGGGCAAGGAATGTTAGTAAAGTTTCTTTGACGATTTTGCGCGTTTAGTTGTCGCTGCGAGCGATTTTTTTTTACACTCGGTAAAAGAAAAACAGGTCAACAAAGGAATAGTTCGAGTCCTGTTTTTTTCAAACTTTTATATGAGATATTCAAGATATCCATCGGATGTGTCCTTTGAGCCAACGTATCATTTAATGCGGAGCCAGGATTTTATTTGAATTACAATTTAAATATTTCGAGAGATTCATTTACGTGTTCCATTTACCTTAAAAACGATATAAATTTTGCTGGATGTAGTTACGTGACAGTCGACTAAAAGAGAGCGTTTTACAGTAATATTGCATGGATTAAAGTTTTTCAAACTTCGTGCATTATGCAAAACTGCTCTTTACGTTTCTGCTGTCAGGCTAATTGAAGAGATGGTCGCGTCTACGCAAAACAATTCAGCTGCATTTCTTATTGAAGCAGGGTCTCATTAAGTTATTGTAAAAACGTAACTGATTAATAGATTATTTATTCGCACGAACGTGCAGAAGAATAAATACGTTTGAGATTCACGCCGCCGACACCTAGTTACTTTTAAAGTGAAATGTGGGAAATATTGAAATTTGTATATTGACATTGAAAATTGAAATAGAACACCGGGATCGTGGTTAACGAGATTTTCCAAATTGGATATCTTTTCCTCTTCAAATATAAACGGCTCATATATATTTCACAACGCCTACACTTTATTGCGATCTTCGTAACATATGTCAGACGGGATATTCGAGAAACGACTTATTACAGATGGATAGAATTTTACTCAAGTTTCGAGGATGCCTGTCCTCCGTTTCCCTGACGTCTGTCGTAAATTTTCCCAGTCGCTTGGGATCTTCGTTAGAGATTTAGTAGGCAACGCGAGTCGAATTTCGGGACTGTTCGATGCGCCGAATTTCAAAGTGTCAAGACAAAGAAGGAGTTACAAGGCGCAGAAGTATTATAATTCAGTCGACGATAATGATATACATATTTATATAAATTCTACATTTATTACGTATTACATTTTCATTGAATATTTCTCAACCAAAGTGACACAAGTCAGACATTTAATGTGATCTGAATTTTTATCTTTAGAAGGACGTTACGCTCGACCTACGAACGAGATACGTTCCAAATCACTGTTAGTAAATTGAAATATTTGTAATCACGAAAGGTCGTAAGTCATATCAGATTAGAGATAGATAAGGCTAAATAAAGAACCCAACTTCGATTTCTAATAAAGTTCGAGAAACTCATTAAAAAAAAGTCACTCTTACATGCCATACTTTTCCGTACTCACATCGGTAGCTATTTTCAAACGCTCTATAAACTTGTGGTGTGTGTGTGTGTGCGTGTGTGAAACTGATCTTTCGTGAAATTTTAAACTATTGTTTTGGTTTTACTTTTAATTATTTTATAGTGTCTAATAGATAAAACAAATAGTTTTGCATTAAACTAAAGAAAATAGTTAGTACAGGATAAACATATAGATCTTAATTTAGCTCGCGAAAATTATTTTATTACGTCCTTGTTTGTGTGAGTTTTTATTAAACTTTACACGTACTATGTGCATGTAATATCATAGCAAAAATTTTTAATATGTTTTGTCTGAAGATTTTGCCGTCTGAAGACGGCAACTTTACTTCCTAATCATCGTATACAAAATATTTAAGACTAAATACTGAATTCAAAAGATTAATGAAAAATGAAAGAGAAACAGGTCGAAAAAGGTCTGAACGTTTGTAATTCGAGCAACACCTGGATTAAAAAGAAATTGTTCCTTCGAGTTTGTGAAAATAAGATTTGTCATTTGTGTACTTTAATTGCAAGAAGTGAAAAAGGAGCAATTATCTGGTGTTGCATTCCAGTGGCGAAATTGCGTTCTCTCTCTCTCCCTCTCTCTCTTTCTCTCTCTCTGCCCCTCTTTTTCCTCTCTTTTCTTCTCATCTTTGTTAAATAACTACTACTATTTAAACTCAATTTCATACGCAATGTTCTATTCAAGTAATAATTTCGCATTCAGGCAATTAGCCGCGTTCTGCTAAAATAACATGCGCAATTAAGTAAGGATGAACCTCTTTAGAGCTGGCGAGAGACTCTCGTTTAGAAAATAATGTCGACGTAGTGAGATTTATCATAACTTACACTACGTGAATTTTGCACGCGCAGCGCTGTCCCAATTACAACATTATAAGTTTGCTTGTCTTTAGTATTTATGAAGTGTCGCAATAATTTACTATTCGTCGCATGTCTACGTACATTAACCAGCATTCGCAGATACAATAGAATAATACGATGAACAGCAATAAATAATAGAACCGTAAGCGTAAATAATTTAGAGTGCAGCGTGCGCGTGCACTAGAATGGTTATCAGACAACAAAAACCTGCGTTTGTCGAAATAATTTATACGGGCGTAACGCGATAACATGGTATCCGCTTTGTGGGTTATAGCGATGATATTAGTTCGTGTCAAACTACAGTAGAGATTGACATTGCATTGTGATTACGCATTGGACACAACATGGCTTTGACTAACATGGACAAAATCGATTTAGTCTCAATAATCGAATCTTCGTCTCCACAATGTGTTATAATACATTGAATTATAATACAATTTCAGTGCGAAATCTGATACAGATTGCAGAATTATTGATTTTAGTTTACTTGAAAATTTTTATATTGATTTCTACACAATTTTAGAAACGACCTGAAACGACCGAATTCGATGTAACAAAGTTACAAAATTCATGTGTAATTCGCAAATAGCAATCGATATCGGATTAGATGTCAGTTGCGACAACTTCCCCAATATCATTTTATTGACACTTACCGCGTCAACAGAATGCTCTTCGCGCGATAACAGCTTGACATAAAAAAAATAGTCCTTGTCTCTTCCGGTATGTCGGTGCAAATTGGTTCAGGCAAACAAGTAATCTCGAGTGGCAAAGTGGTCCGATGTCTCCGCGGAGAAGCAAGCTAATGAAATGAATGCGCGGAAAACAAGTCACGACACAGGTGGCTACGGGAGAAGTTACCGCGAAAGAAACAACAACAACGCGGATAACGAGTCAGACCAGTGAATCCTTTTTTCGCAATTGCACGCTCGGTAAGAAGTTCAGCGACTTGCTGATTTCCGCTACACTGTTACGACTCTTTTGTCGGCGCGCATTGTCCGCGAAAGCGTGTCTGGAAGTAGAGTATCCGGAAAGATGCCTTTTAGAGGATCACTATCGCAATATCCACCTCCGCACACTTGGAACACATGCAAACGCTAGTTCGACCGCTACACACACACACGCGCGCGCGCATACACACACACATACGCTCGAAGCTCTCGAGCGACCGTAGCCGAGGAAACCGAGAAATATTTTTCCTGAACGTGACAGCTCTTGGGTATTCGGGGCTGATCGTTTGGTGCTTATGTGGCGGTTCTTCGTCAGCTGTGCACCTTCGCTCTCTACTCTTCCTCGTCCTCTGCTTTCCATATCGCTCGTCGGGATCACCAATGCGCCAAAGTTACATGCGCTCTTACTGTCGTTTAGGCGGGACTTATCTCTTTCGTGAAGAAACGATATCGTTAGGAACATTTATCACTAAAGAGGGTCTAAAAATAAAATTAATTTTTATCTGCTAAGCACAACTGCGATAATTACAATATTGGATTTTATACAGCGCGATATTCAATTCACAATTTCTTGCAATTTAATTAATATCTTTCTGTATACATGCTTGTGGAGGATTTATGTAATCTTTTACCGTTGCGTGGCCACATACCGTACGTGGCATGATCGTGTCCGCGAAAATTTTCGCTCGTGTGAGGTTTATTAACTCCGAGTGATTCGAAACCGGCCTCTGAGTAAAAACGTTCGTCACGTGAGGCCGTCGTGACTCAGCGTCGGAGGAATGGCGCGGGACGTCGAGTCTACACAGCGGAAATAGTCGGCAGACGTCTATGTTGAATTGCTGTTCAGCAGTCAAGGCTCGAGAGACCCGTATGAGTGCGATGAACGTGCTATTTCTGGGTTAGATGATTGCCGCTTATTACGTACGAGCTCGTAATAATTATCCTCCTGTATGCCATTGCACGTTGTGTACCCGCCGCCGCTCTTCTTCTTTCTCACCATCTCCTCCCTCTCTCTCTCTTCGCGCTTCCGCTCATCGTTTTTCTAGGCGTTCCAGCTGCGGATCTTACGTACGTATAGAGGGAGGCCACGCTGCAGATTGAAACTCCCGTGGAAAAAAGTACCACGCGATGTATGCATTCGAGCGCGACTCCGATTCTCCCGCCCGTTCCTCTTAATCCTACAAATGCTCGCTGAGCTCTCCCTTTCATTTGTCATCTTGCTAAAACTGTCCGCCAACAAAAAATATCGAGCATTCTTAACCATAAAAGTTTCTCTTGGTGCTTAATTACTTTCTGCTCTAAGATATTTATGAAAACTCTTACGAGTATATTTTTAATCTTACAGGTCTTTTTTCTTGAAAGAAACTTGTATATTAATTTAATTAAATTGAAAATAAATTTAGAGGAGAAATAGATAAATTTACATTTCGTAGATAGAACAGATATAGAGAGAAATGTACTCACAGGAATATGCTTTTAGTTCATTGCATAAAATTGCCTTTAAAAAATTGTTTACACGTGAGAAGTTATTGTACTGCTTAGTTTACTGCGCGGCACGCGAAAAGAAAAATGTTTATCGATGAACGAGCATTGCGAAGAGTACACGAAAAGCTATCAGATTTTAGTAAGTCACCGGTGAAATGCATTGTCCTGTTTCCTATAGCGATCGTTAATCATTATACACCGCGAGGCATTGCTCGTTTCAACGAGTTCTCCGTTTTAAATTTGAAAGGATGCAGATGCAGGGGAGGGTGGAAGCGGCGCTATCTCCCAGATATCTACAATTCCTTCTTAATTATAAAACGCCAACCCGTTTCTCTCGGCGAGTCGTTCGTTTACACCGAGCGGCAAGGCTGCGAGCGAGTTCCGAACTGAGAGTTATGCACCCTTTCCCGGTGCCAGTAGGACCGTAATTTTCTTTCCTCCCCCTTTACGCCTACTTGTTCAGCATATCGGACGTCGAAGTTTTAATGAATTGGAAGAAAGAGTTTACAAAGCCGGGAGATTAATACCGTTGTCTTGAATTTTAAAGCGGGCAGTGATGTAACGGCTCCCATCATTTGTAGCTGTTTCCACGATCGCCGTGATGCGAAGTGGTAACTTTCTCGAGTTACCACAGAGAGTTAATTTTACTGAATATTCAAACACGATCAGTTACCAAGTAGATTGACATTCACCGCCGATCTTGGGATTCTTTTCAACACGCGTAGAATATATTAATATAATCTATTTCTTTTCAAACAGAACTTGACAATTTATTTTTCACTTTGCTCCAAATAATTAATATTTGGTAAGTAAAATATGTCATAAAATAATTAGTATGCCATCGAAGTAATTATCGATAACGTTGAACGTTTCTCTAATTAAAATTTTATAATGAATAAATTAATATCATTTCGGTTTTTCAAATATTAAAGACATTACAAGTATAGCAAAAATAAAGTCCAAATTAGATGTTTTATAATTATTCTTTAAATATTGTTGTATTGTTAATTATTTCTTTGAAACACTGAATTGCAGTTTGTAACAGAAATAAACCCGAAAGTATGTAACGTAATATATTTTTACTGTTCTCACTCATTTCCGATAATTTCAATCATGGGCGGCTAGCTCTGCAGATGCACTCCAATCACCTATATTCCCCCTGAGTGTAACATTTCGAACAGAGGGGATGGCAGCAGCTGCCTCTGTGCATTTCTAGTAATCCCGCAAGGAAGGCCCGTGTACAAACCCGAGATCAGTAGCGTGTACACGTTCGTGAGTTACGGAGCACGCGATAATTGACTTACATTACAATGCAAATTACCGCCGTCACGTCATAGTGTAAAATACCATTCTAATTCTTACGCCAGCTACTTCTCATGCATTCAACTGCAGCCGTTGCAATTAAATCCGTGCAACAGAGGTTTCGCGTCCAGATTCCGCATATTGTAAGTTTCCAAGCTTTTTCATTGAAAATAACAGTCTTGTTACCTCAGCCGTTAAATCATACATTTAATGAAATGCACGATGCCGGGATTATCGATGAAAAACGCGCGCGATATCGCGTGTAAGTAGACATAGGAACGATGATTTACGCCAGCGCCGGCGCTTATTCACCAGCTGCGTCGTATTCGAGAGTATTTTAATTGGCTCGCGTGTCAGATATACAATCACGCCGAATTTTACGCCGTTTTATAGTCACCTATCTGCCACCTCCCCCCCCCCCCTTTCGATTTTCCATTCCTTAACCCTCACGTACCCGGTGCGAGCACGTGATCCACCTGAAAATGAGCTCCGCGTACTCGCTGTTGAAAAATATCAGCGCACTTAGTAAGCTTTCAGCGTTCTTTGGGCTTTCCACTACTACGGTCGATACAATTAAACTCGGCAGTGGTAGATTCACCGACCTGAAATAAACCCTTTGGCAGTAGGTCGGTAAATCGCCGTTGTCTTCCCTTTTTTGCGTCATTATATGGGTGCCTGGGGCGGAAGAATGAATGAATTCAAAGTCCCAGGCGTTTTCGCATTCGTTAAAAATTCCGTACACAGATCGGCGATTAACACCTGCGACGTAATGGTGTATACGAGAGAGCTCCGTGAGCATGAAATAATACGAAAGAGATATCGGATCCCACGAGAAATCTCCGCATGCATCGTTAATGACCCGCATCTGTTGTGCTTTACCTGCCGGAAAGTTAGTTGCGCATTCAGCCTGACATTGCGTCTCGTGGATACGGAGAATCTTGCGGTATATCTGCCGAGTAATATTTTATGCGACCCCGCTAGGAAATCACGGACGAGTTGAAGGCAATTTTCTTTGCAGAGTCGTGCTTCAATTTTATTTTCTGACTGAGAAAAATTCTCTTTTCCATGAAAACTAATACGTTAAACAGTAATCTCTGTGCTTCGAATGGAAAAATATTTAATGAATATTTTTACAATTAGTTATTATATAATGTTTTTTTGTCGTAACATAACAGCGCAGATGTAGTTAATTATATATTTTTATATTTTAAATATACGTGCATTTGCACAACGAAACTCTATTATCCCAAAGTGGTAATCATAATTTTTGCTAAAATGAATCTAGTATCAAATTACAAGAGTTAAAGCACATCCTGAATAATAAGTCTTGTTTCTTCATTTATCAATTAATTTCGCTATTTATTTATAACCGTGGCGTACATTATTCTAAGTAAGCAGAGACTATGTTCGTGCAATCTTCAACTTTACAATTTCCAAGTTTCGGTCTTACAATAGTGCTTCCGACGTACAATAATTCATTACCACGCTAACCGTAATTTCCTTGAGTTTTAGCATGAAAGACGGAGTAACAAAAACCATAACTTCGTACGCTGTAGTATTCCGCCGCACCGGGAATCGTTACAAAGCTTTTAACAATGAGGGAGAATTTCCTGCGACAGTAGAAATCTTCTTTTGACGATTCGGAAAATGTCCATTTTTAACTTGTGATATTCAATTCATGCGCTTCTGCAAATCGTATGTATATAATATATAATCCCGATCCGATTTGATGACATATTTCCTTTCCGAAACAGTTGATTTTATGGTCAGCAGTCTTATGGTAGTTTCGCGATGGAAATTCAATAACTTTTTGAGGATACAAAGCGTTTATGCTGTCTAGTTACCCGCTTGCGTCAAAAACATCGTTAAATGTCTCGTAAACATTCGATAACAGCATCGAATGGCATTGAATGGCAATATCACCAAAGGTACGGTAGAGCAAACGCCGATACAACATGATGGTAAAGTGGCAAACTGCGATCGTTACGCTCGTTTGCCTTAACTACATCGCATCGGCAGGATCGCAAACGTTTGCACCTGTGTTAAATTAGGACCGTCGTGTGTTCACGCATTGTAAGTGTAAATAAATTGAAACGAATTTTCCACATGACGTTAAAAGCACTCCGTTCGGTCGTTGCAGTACAAGCAGTTGATTGGGGAGTGTTAATTGATTCCCGGCAATATTCAACGTTTGGTCCGTCGCCAGAGCGCGTAAAACAGTTTCTATAATTTCCGTGCTGTTTTCAATCAGCATCGGTCTGCTGCAATCTATCTAACTGTTGAACGACGTATTATATAGTAAGCTGTGATGAAGCTAAATACCATGGAATGTAAGGGGAAATGCTATCACTCGATGAATTTGAAACAATTACTCGCGTCAATGATTAATTCGACACGTCGCATGAGTTGATCTCTGCTCCTTATATATTCAAATTGATCTCCTTATTCTTACATACGTATCATTTTTGGCGGATAGACGAGGTGCACACATTTATTTTTCGCTCTGCAATTATCGATAATCTACTGCTTTCCGTCATAGATCTTTATTCCACATCTAATTGCTTTGTGAGCCGGACAAGAGCGAGACGAAAGCCGTTCGTCCGATTGTTTCCTCGACGGCCAATCATTTTTTTCCCATTTAACCGAGAATTCTGCCCGCTGCCGCATCCATGAATATTGACGATCGAAAAGGTCGATTCATATTCTCGATTCTAATCAGAATCCGTGACTCTCCATTTTTCATCCGTTATCAGCGCCGCATAAACTCAGCCCTCCCCCCCCCCTCCCCCCATCTGTTCCAGCTTTTCCTTCATCCTATTCTTTTGCTTCGTTTTCCCTCTTCAGGCGGAACGCGGGATAGGTAGTGTGAAAGACTATCTATTTAAGATCTCTCCCTAACGATCTGACGCATCATCGTATCTACTGCGAATAAATGTAACGGTGACACGCAAACACAACCGCGGTATCGTTTTCTTCGCTACGGAGAACACCCTCTCTAAACGCCCGTCCATCCCGTCTAGACGTTCACTTTCACCCTCCCCCTCTTCCTCATTCAGTCGATATCCACGATACAACGACTAGTCTTCCTCTTCTCCACTTCCTTTTGCTCCCTCTTCTTCTTGTCATCTTGCTCGTTCCATTCCGGACTTTATCGTCCTATTCGGTACCGTCGTGGTGATAATGTCATCGTCGCACCGTCGCCGCCTCCCCTGTGTAAGAATTCGATCAGAAGCGAACGCCCGTCGCCCGATACATTCCCCGACGGTGTTAGCACCTTCACGCAAACCCGAAAGAATCCCGAAAAGAGAGAAAGGGAGAGATCCTCGCCGCACGAAATGACACGCTCGGCTGCGAATGTACGACGTGTGTCGTTTCGTCTCGTGTACGCGCCGAATCTCGCAAAGGCCATTAGGCAGCTAAATGATTAATCGAGCACACGAGGTACACGGCAAGGTTGCCCGCTTCTACATGTTACAAACGCGCGCGAGCCGAGGTCGTCGGTTAAATTACCATTTCCATGCCAGACACCCCCGCGTTGTCCGCGCGAGATTAGAAATGGGCGGTGGTGCACCGGCTCGCGAGAGCTTTCCCATCACGTATTCCAAAGCCCGAAAAGTTTATTTTATTAATAATAATCTCTCGGCGAATACTCTCGGCAAACCTGTGTACATTACGCTTTAACGCTTCGTACATTTCGAAATATTCTAATCAAGGCAGGGCGATATGATTTGTGCATCGTGCTAATTCCACATTTACGAGGCGCGCGAGCCACGAGAACCAGAAACGGATCAAGTCGGCGTTCGATTAAATATAGATCAGTTCCGTGGCGAGTTTAGTTTCTCCCAGTCACGTCTTGTCCTTTTCGTGTCGCGCAAGTGGAGCGCACCTATCGGACATTGGTTTTATCGCGCACATGATCAATATACTTTTACCACACTTCCATTTTTTACAATGCGGCAGTAACTCTTAACGCGACGTGTCTCTCCGTGTCAGTATTGTGTGAGCCGCTCACATTTTCAACTCCGCGTATATAACTGTCATGAAATATTTAGAGTTCCTGGCTACACCGTAAAATACTTTTGCGTTCTATCCGCGCCAATATACGGCATACTTTATCGAAGACGTGCGCGGTTACACTCTACATTCTCAAAAGAGCCGGTATCGCGGAGAAATTTTTGTTCATAGCATAATTTCCTCCTCCGATAAAGACTACGAGATTTCTATCGGGAAGGCGGTGCACCGCGTTCTCGTGCCCGCGGCGATATATCCATTTGTCTGCTATGTGTTCGGAAACGTGACACGTAGTGTAATCGGGCAAATACACGCGATCACGCGTGTTCCGCCGTGCCGCCCGGTCAGGTGTAGTCGACCTTCGGGCCGCGAGGTGTGCACACGTATTGAGAACGGAACACCATCTGTTTGCGCCCTACGATCAAGTCGGTGTCTGATAAATGGACCTACGTTCGATACGATTCGGCAGCAAGGACTTATTGCACGCTGTTGCATATTCCTGCGGTCTAATATCGAGTTCACATTTGCGAGGAATGTATAGAAACTGACGTTACCGCCAACATTCTCTTTCGGCGTTGCCGTTCAATAATAATCGGCAGCGACGTTCAAGTGGACCCGTTGCAATAACGAACCGACGTCACGTTCTCACATTCGGAATGCCGCAATAATAATATCTCGACGAACATATCCGTAGTTGCGATGCAAGAGTGACGGCGCAATAACAAAAACTATGTAGTTTCTGTAACACTGATGCACTCAACGATAAGTGTTTCTCTCTATTCTAAACTTTAGCGCTATTACGTTAAAGTATCGGCCTGCATCGGCGGTATGTTTTCAGCGTTATTGGTTCACGTAATCGAAACGATTCGACAGTAGTGGCAAAATGTTATTCTCGCGTTGTTTCTTATGCCGGCAGTTTGGCTGAACAATTGTGTGATTTATCGTGACTCTTGCCGTCTCTACCGTCGTTAATATCGTCACAGAGTTCTCCGAGAGCCGCTGGTAATCCACTTAAAACAATTTATCGGGAAATTGCAAACAGAGTTTACCGTATCCGATGCGCGAAAGCTTCGCGGCGTATGTGTGCACTGGTGTGCGTGCGCGTGTGTTCGCGCGTTTAATGATATCGTATAATTTATATGCGCGCCTTGAAATTATAATTCACTCTGTCGCGCACATGATGAAACCGAAATCGAAATAACGACCATTTCCACGGCGAGTGTCTGCTACAATAACTCATTCTTTAGTATAAAACTTTCCGCATTAAACGTGAAAGGCTGGTATAGTCAGGTCGAAAATTAAAGAAGCATTTCTTAGTTAATGATTACTTTGCAAAATTTATATCTATTCTTGGCAGATTAATTGATTGCTCACTGTTACAAATTCTTCGTGAGAGCTTAACACATTACATGCGAGGAGTTTTAGCCGAAAAAACTGCTGGCGAGCAATATAGTCTTGCAACCGTTATCGGGAAAAAAATTGCTCCTATGCACTTGGTATTTCGGCGCTGTGTTTTTTGAAGTACCCTTCGGATTAGTCAGGGCTGCGCACTCAACGCCCAGTTTAAACAGCTGCACCGTTGGCGATTTTCTGTTTGCCCATCTTGCAACGTAAACGCGTTACTGCCGCTATGTTCGGGCGTATTATCGACATCGTTCATATTCGGAAATGTGTCGGACTGTTCCCCGAATCTGTCTGCCATGTCGAAATGTCTCTGTCGTCGATTTCGATTCCCGTGCGAGTTTCCCAATGCTATTCTCAGGTGAACGTTAAAAGTATCGCGTGACTGAACGGGCGCTGAACAAAAGGGCAACAGCAATCCGAGCGTCTTACGCGCCTGCATAATTCCACGTTTCGTTCGTGAATGGCGCAAAAGCGACGCCGCTCGTGCATATTTAATTTAAGTCTCCGCACTCGCCGTCTATTTCGTGCGTGCGCAAACGGCATCGGGGCGAAACAACGGGCGCGAACATGTTGCATTCAATTGCATCTCACCGGAACTATCTACATCGTCGGAAGCGCACGACCTGATGCCAGTATTGTTATTAGATGCGTTGCTGGGGCGTGGTATTGCGCGAATTTCTGCAAGCTTTAGTTTCCGCCTCTACCGCAATTTCCTTTGCCCTCCTCTTCGCGCGTACGAGAGAAGACTCGTCTGGTCGACGATGTATTCCACACGTGGAAGCGGGCTACGAAAGGGATCTGCGCTTACGGCAACTCGCCACCGACCCGCTTGAAATTCGTGGATTTGGGCCAATTTTCTTCTCCTTCTCTCAACAAGGCGAAACGTTCATCATTCCGAATCATGTCGGGTTTTCCCATGGAATATTTACTTATATCTATCTTACATTATTACATCTATTTACTCACTCGTTTTCTGTAAGCTCGTGTTATCACTCGGAGAAGATAAATTAACTGTTTCGAGATTTAATCGAAAAATTATTTGTCACAGACGTACGAGTATTATAAGATTTATACATTTCTTAGAAAAAAATTTTATGTTAATAAAAACGAGTTCTAGCGGATTCTACACAATTTGTAGCTCGATTCAGCAGATTTTACACGATTAACTAAAGTCAATTTATCTCTGCTTGCAGCGTAATGAAAAATTTACATACACAAGCTATTAATCGTATTTAAAGGACAAAATAATTTCCCGGCTACTCATTATTATCGTGCTTCGACGACGGTCGCCTCGCATGTAACCGAGTTATGCTACGTGAATAGATAATAGGATGGCGAAGTGAAGTGTCATCGTGTTTTAATTTAATTCTACGCTCGTTACGTCGTTTGTCGTTCATGCACGGGACAGATCACTCAACACTTGGCGAACGCACGGATTACTCGCGCGCCAGGAATATCAATGTCACTTGCCGGTCGACGGATTATGTACCCAGCTGAATCCAGTTGTCGATTCCGCGCGTTCCATTCTATAAGATGGCTAATTGACGGGGCGACGTGAATCGATAATATGCGGAAGGCCGACTCTGGCTTCGAGTGTAATTGATATCCGCGACGAGGATTACAGTCCGCTTGGGATAACACGTCTTTTTCTCTTTGCCGACATTTCCGTCCGAATGTTTCGTCCGCCGTTTTCCTTCGATCTCTCAGACTCTTTCTTTCTCTCTCTCTCCCTCTCTCTCTCTGTTTCTCTCTCTCTCTCTCTCTTTCTCTCTCTCTCTCTCTCTCTCTCTCTCTCTCTCTCTCTCTCTCTCTGTTATCTCGATATACGAAGATATACGTCGCGCAATGCTTACCATTACAAAGGACCGGGCCATTTAGATATCGATTTGCAATTTCGCCGGCAATTACGC
The DNA here is from genome assembly GCF_040581485.1 of Linepithema humile. NCBI lineage: Eukaryota > Metazoa > Arthropoda > Insecta > Hymenoptera > Formicidae > Linepithema > Linepithema humile. The sequence goes on from NC_090134.1 coordinate 20,723,055, forward strand.
AAGGCGCGGAATATGTTCGTACAGATTAGATCAGATTAAATGAATATTTACGAGACGCGCGCGCAACACGAACGTCGTACGGCCGGTCCCCATACGCAATACGACGAATTTTCCATTATGATTTACCGTCGCCTTCCGTCGTAAATTCAATGGGCAATAACGTCGTGATTTCGACGATTTTCTGTCGCTAATTACCTGCGCGCGCGGATGGAATTTTTACAACCCTGTAAAACGGTCTGGCTGTTGTACAAAACTCGCGACCTGCTAAGCGAATTCTATACCCCTTTCATGAAACATCGTTCGAGCCGGGAAAAATGGAACAGCGGCGATAGATTGTTACTGCTTTATTTGCACAAAGTATCTACGTTCGTGCGCTATCAGACTTTCCTTGGGAAAAGAACTGCTGTTTATCCTCGATACACGCATCGAACGCGCATGATCCCGTTTTACAAAGCGAATCCCGTCGTCCTTAGAATTTTCCAGGACCGAGTCTTCGATCGGTAAGGACAGGATAAACGTTTTGTGCTCGCGCTTTATACCTTTATATCGTACGCCGCGCACGTAAAACGCACAGGCACAAACTAATCTGCGATAAATTCTGGACCGCGCGTCGTTACACTGTTTACGATCGGGAAGATTCCATCGGCGAACTTTTGATTGCCGTAAAATATGGTATACCTCTCTTCTGTGTGCAATCCTCGTTCTCGCCTCGCTCCCGTCTCCGCCCGTGACTGTGTCGCGCCAAGTAGGTAGGGAGAGACCGCCGATATTGAACGGCCGTTTCGGCGATACCGCTGGGAGGAGGATCTGGGTTTTCAATTTTATCTTCCGAGCGATACCTCGATAAACTCTTTTATTGGGCACCTAGGCCTCGGCGGAGATGGGAAATCGTTGTAGTGCCCGTGTCATGTCGCATTCTTCCCTTGTTGATTCTCCCGCGCGAGTTTTCCTCAGGGAGCTTGGCAAGTTAATAACTCAATAATTAGATAAAAATGATAGGAGCCGTCGGTATATTGGGTACTAGCGTCGTGCAAATGCAATTAGCCGCGGTATCGCGTAGAGAGCTGGGCACACTGTACAGAGCTGCTCCATCAATATCGTATTTCTGTCAATACAAGCTTCTTTGACGTGTTTGGCGATGATTGCTTTATATTGAAAATAGAACGGTAAATTCAATTATCTACTTAATAAAAATTTCTGGGTCAGTTTCTCATGTATCTTTAAGTAGATTTTATTTCGAAGGGAGAGATAATTTTTAATGCAGCAGACTAATGAATCCGACGCAATTAATAAACATTGAGCTCATTATCTATCACATTAGATTACTTCGCGATTACGACCGCACTCCGATACAGATCTGTCTAAATTTATAACGCCTCGTGACGCGGACGACTGCTCCTCCGAAAATAAGCCGTATTTGGTAGACTCAATTTGCGCACGCAATAGACTGCGAAACAAAATGTGAGGTTTGTGCCTCAATTAAAATTTACTCGCAATACCATAATAGGCACGTTGCTCGTGCGTGACCGGCCTCACTGATATCTAATGTCAATCCGAAGCGTTGTTTCGAACACGGTGCAGTCCTGACCGGCAATGCGTCCGCCATGGTGGCGGTCGCACGAGAGCACCTTTCGCGATTGCACGTGTGGCCGCACCGGTACGTGATTTATACATACACACGTACACACTCGTTCGCGCGTACACATACACGCGCGGGGATCGATAGCCTTTTCGAGGATTTCCTCGATTGCGATTCTAACGATTGTCACTTGTTCGCTCCTGCCTCGCCTAGCCCATCCATTCGAGCACTGGTTGCCACAAATTAGCATTTTACGATGCGGCCGAAGGGACAATGGGGTTTGCGTTAAATTTGGTGGAAGAAGAGTAAAGTGAGAGAACCATTACCGCGATCGGGGAAATCCCGACTGAGTGCTTCATTTAAAATCGAGCGATCCCATGTTTATGGAGCGCGGTGGGCGAGGAGAGGACGATCTATCGTGTCAGGATTCATTCTTAATCGAGCTGATTCTCTTAAGAAATTATATCCGCTTCGTAGACTCGCTATATCAAAGTTATCTCCTCTTTACGGTGAATAATGTCTTTATCTCTTACGATTTCGTATATACTGTCTTACGATCTCTTTTTATAATTGATTAACTTTTAATTTGACATCTTAAATAACAATTTTTTTAATATTTTTAATAAAGTATATTTTTATTTCAAAATTTTTGCGTCATGTCCGCGTCGATTCATGCGTGTACAAAAGTATCAATCATAATTTGAGTATAAGAATTTTTATTTTCAACAGGAATTATTGAACATTTTTATATTGCAGTTATACGCTGCTCTGCTTCGTAAACCGATCTGTCATCGGTCGATGTGATTTGAAGCTATTCGATTATTGAATAACGCGGTCACAGAACTAATTACGGTGCGAAATCATTCAACGAGATTCCACATCTGAAATAGGGTGTAATATGATTCGATAACATCTCTGTTTACGATAAAGCAGATTTGACAGAAATTCATTATTTGCTTATTGGCGAATCTGAAATTTTTGTCTTATTTATGCTTTTGAATTTATCTTGATACATTATAAATATGCAAAACAGCATGAAGTATATTGAACGATGAATATGTTGTCGCGTCTGATATCGCAGATAGTATTACGGACGCGTTCTGTCGCACTATCCCTTTGTGAGCGCTGAATCCTTTGAATTCTGCAAGATGCAATAATCTAGAGAATTTTCTCACTGCATGCGCATACGTTGCTTCGTTTTACACCTTCTTTGAATGTATATTTCACATTTTTGTTAGATAGAAATTTTTTAACATTCCACACATTGTATATTCGAAAATGCCTCTATATTTTGAGTTTTTAGTTACTGCAAAATTGGTTAATTTTGAACAAAGAGTTGAAAAGACCTTAAATAAAGTCGAAGTAACAAATGATCTTTTGATGGGATTACACATTTTTCCCTTCAATTTGTTCATATTCCATCGCTTTTAGCTCGACTCGGTTTTTTTAATTCTGTTTTTTTTTATTTCCACAAGATCTGGCCACGAGATTTGTATATTGGATTGCCAGTAAATTGGCAATCCAATATACGATTACTACCAATTATTATTAAATCCGACGATATTGAATTTCACTGCCATTCATGCTTTATTCATATCGATCTATTATCGTTTCGTATCATGTTTAATGGATTTGCAAATATAGCTATGCAATCTAGTTTATTTGCGAAAGAAAAAAGCTATACACTGTAGATTATTCATACTAAAATTTTAAATAGTCCGAAAAGTTTGAGGAGATCTCTATTTACAATTAATGCATGTGCGCCAATTCACGGGATCGTAAATATCAGAGACCCGCGAACAACGCAACGGGATGTGTGTAATCCTGCTACGTGTAACTTACAGTTGTCGATAAACCAGTGAGTCGAGCAATATGTCCCGTTAAAACGCGACAGCGGTTTGCGTTTAGACGCGACGAGAGTGGGTGCAATTTCTGGTATAGCGCGATTTACCCGTCATAAAACTCCGGCACAAAAAGGGGCCTCGGCATCGGCTCCTCGGGATTAATGTGGCGTGAGTAATGCGTCTCCGATGGAACGTACATGTAGGAGGGTCGCGCGGCCGGATTATTCCAGCTCCTTTATCCCCGAGACTTCACCTTGGGACCTTGAAATAATACGAGTTACGATAAGTACGTGGTATCGTTACTCGTTGCCGCGCCACAACTCGTTGATTAAATTGTTGCGCCGAGATCGCGTTTTCGCGCGCTAACTATAAGTTTGCGCTCCGAGTGCGCGCCTCGTAATTTTGTTAATCTCATAGACAACACCAACGGGATTACATAAAGATAATGTCTGATTATCCTCCGAATTAAGACGTCGGTCGATTAGAGAATAATTCAAGAAGGGAACGTATTTCGCGGCAAGAGCAGCTGCTCGTAGCCCCCAACCAGGGGTTAATATTATTAAAGATATACGTGTGATACAGATGCTGTAAAGAGATTAAGGCACAATGTTCGTAGTATCGACTTAACGTGCACGTCTGTTGCCCATCGATACGGAAAACCGATCCAATTATTCAATGTGAACTCGAAGCAACGAACAGTTTTCTATTACGAAAGTTATGCAGAGCAGCAGTACGAAATTAACGATAAGTTATTATAATATGCTATTTCGTGGGCGGGTTGCGAGAGTTGTGGTACTTTGGAGCGCCAAAGTAAACTCGGTCCTGGTACCAGGATCTTCCGTATCGGACCGACCAGAGTTTACTTCCCGAGTTCGGAGTTTCGTAATTTGCTGTCGGAGGGCCGAGACGTCGCATTATTGTGTACGCCGCACTTGTAATAATCTCTGTCCTAATTACTACGCTGTGATAAAGTAGGATTGCTCTGGAATTGGAAATTCTTTGCGATGACAAAGAGCTTCTTGATTACATCTGATTACATCCGCGTAACTAAAACACCGCGTTGCGCTTCGCACTTTGTTAGTCGTGCGTCTATATTTGCTTATTACAGAAAAGCTGTAAAAAGCTCAATTTCTGCTGAAGCGCACGAAAAAGAGTGAAATGTTTTTTGTACAGCAGCTTCCAGCCGCGCGCGCGCGCGCGTGTGTGTGTGCGTGTGTGTGTGCAACGTGTTTGTGGATATGGGACGGTAACAGAGTTTAGGAAAGTAAATACGTATAGCAAACGCGACTTTCGAACACCACGGATTGCGCGCGTTTTGTAACGATAATGCGAAAACTTGTTCATGCAGAAGAATACTTTGCGGTGAACCGTATTGCCATACTTGTTACACGAATAGTATGTGCCAATGTTTCTACGCAGTTTGCATATTGCCGAATTTATGAAACTGTCGGTGGTTTTGTCGGTGGTTTATGGTCATGGTATAACAATTTGAATATCGAATTTTCTTAATCGTCGCAACTCTCAAGCTGACAAAATGTTTTCAATGAATGCTAAAATAGTGAGGAGTACTTTTAATATTGAGTTTGATAAAAATGTATCATAAATTATTTCTTACGATTTAATTTACTGTATTTTCGTTAAAGTTGTGAATAATTTCTCTGCATTTTTTCATCGCAAAGTAAGACTCCAACGATACGATTAATCTTTGAATTTATTTCATTCAGTGTAAGTAGTATTATATACATATTTTTTGCAGATATTTATATTAACTATGTACCGAAGATTTTTATAATTACTTTCAATTATATTTTAAATAAAATCTTGTTTAAAGTTTAATATCTTTTCGATATTATTAACTCAACTATATAATTATTTAGAAGATAAAATATTTAATGTTTGCAGCAATTAACATTGCATGTGGAGCCACATTTATCACACTACAATTTATTATGGAAAGAAAATCATTTAAACTTTTAATAACTTGAACTACTTTCTTTTTAAATAACCATTTTGTCAAATTTTAATTCTAAATTATTTTTAATTATTTTAATTGAATGTCTAAAAAGAGACAGCTGAGGTCGGTTTAATTACGCCGGACTACACTATCACAAGAATATACCGTGATTTACAGATTTAATCTTTTTTTCAAATTTTATTTTGGCGCAGTAAGATGTACTGATATCCTTCGACGTGAATTAATTCAACTGTATAATGGTCCGATGCTCTCACGCTTTTACTGCATGAGTCGTTACGTTTAATTTCCGAGGTCGTCGCATCACGACCCTGCTCCAGTGTCTCTCCGTCTCCGTCTGTTGTTACAGAAGCAAAGAGGACCGATTCACTCGACAGTAGAGGCAGTCACAGCTGCGCCGACAGCCAGCCCGCACCGTATCTCTTGTTTGCCAGTTACACATTTTGCATTATTGCTCGCTCTTTCTCTCCCTCATATATCAATGCGAAATGCGTATTATACGGCACACTTTGGCCGATTGCTTTTTACATTTTTAATTTATTTCTACACTTTTTTTTGTTTTTTACCTTTTTTCTAAATAATTTTACAGATCGATATAAGAACCTCGCAGAATTTAACAAGATGGAAAGGTCAAAACTGCTTTATCTCACAGCGATGAATACGCGGATTTTTGGTACGTGTTCGCGGTATTACAACCGGCGCGGCAGGAATTGCAACGGGTATCGAGTCATAATCGGATGAGGGACGTAACTTGCGATTAACGAGCACGAAAATTGGCACGGATGAAGTGCGCTTTTCGAATATTGTCAACGGATTGCAACGAGAACTGCTCGCTCGATTTCGCGTGAACACGGCAGTAACACACGATATGTCAAATAGCTGAATTTGTTTCCGTTATGAATTCGTTGCGATTCATTTCGGCGGCGTGATCCGAACGGCGATTTGTGTAGCATATTTTATCGAATAATCGAATTACGAATTCCGATGTTTCTGCTCTCTTGCTTTGCAATGCATCGCACAGCTAACTCGCGAGACTGCAGTCAACGATGCATCTTGCATTGTGAAGAATGGAAGCGGTGCGCGCATCAGAACCGAATCATCAATGATGTACAACTCTTTTCCCCCGTCACATTGCTGCGCTTTGGCCGACTGCCAATCTCCATTGCTACGACATTCCTTTCTCGCGAGCCGTCGCACCAATTTTCCGTCTTTTACAATATGTGTCACCGACGCGGCAAATTTTATTGCAGCGTATTTGGAGATTCTTTAATTATAGATGATTTCATCAAACTAAATTGCCAATACCTGTAATATTTCTGAAAGCGCAGTGTAAAATGTGTCATTGTGACTAAAGATTTTATTTTAACTTTATTTAAATTTATTGCCTTATTTTTATTCTAGTTGATCTCAATTTATTTGATCTAAAATTTATTTAAAAAATAAAAACCAAACGAAAAAGAGGGAATATCGCATTTTAATATTTTATGTCAAAAATCGTAGAATACTATAATTAAAGCCAAAAACGAGATGATTGTCATCAGCTTTGTTTCAAGCTCATGAACTAATGGAACATGACGTAAAATCATGATGGAACCGCTAGTACATATCATTTGATCGATATTTCAACTGAAATTCGCATGGAAGTACATGTGACACAACGGACCTAAACTCGACCGTAAGGCTCCACATAAATCAGTATTATCTCGCATTAATGCGCTACCAGCGCGGAGGTAATGTTCATAGATTCGCTTGTAATGAACACGCCACGCATCCTGTACGTTAATCCACGTAAAGAGTATCTGATCCGCATTATAGTTGCGCGAATCAATACGTCATGATGTTACAATTGCATATATATATAAATTATAATACATTTATATATTCATATAGTCTTGATTATCAACCATATCTTTATAGACATAAACTAACGTGCTGTCTATACTTTTTGTTTCCAGATATCGCTGGAAGCTGCGAGGTATTCCGAAAGTTTGCTGTCCACTTCGAAGCACAGCCAGCACAAGGTAAGACATATTATTCTTTTAACTTTGTGTAAAATTGCAGTTTTTGCAGTTATATAACGAGTTAAAAAACTCATATATATTATTGACGATGCAACAAGCTTCAGTGTACTTACGTGATGAAAGTTGCAGAACTAGGGACATTTAGCGCCGGGGGTACTTTAATCGAAAATGTTTCTGAGCGATTCGATACTTGCGCGACTCGATATCGATAGCTACATATTTATCTACCAAATTTTTTGCAAAGGAGTGTAATGTACGCGTCTCCAGCGCAAGCGCTCGTTTTTCGGTCCAGTGAAATAAATATTGGCTTTCGGCGACAAACGAAAGATACGCCGTCAATTCGAGTATCCATCGAACAATATTTATTTAGTCGGTATCGATTTTGTTGTAGGATATTGGCTTTCTCGGTAGTAACGATTGCATTTCACAGACTCGCTGCCTCCTCTCGCTCTCCTCTCCCTATCGCTGCCATTTGCGATCTTTTCCCGTCTCGAAAACTGCGCGAGGCGCAGTTAATATTTCATAACGATAAGAAAGTGCCTGAAACCGATAGAACGATATTTATAAGATTGCTTATGCACTCGTGAGCAGATGATGGCAAACATACTTTTGTCGGCGTAACGCGAGTGTAATAATTCAAACATAATTATAGTTGTACAGTTGTTGTCTGCTATGTGCATCGGTCTGTTAAATCAAACACGTATTTCAAGTCTCAAAGCGGCGCTTAAATCAACGCTATTCTAATAGCGCGGCATCTAATCTTGCATTTCAAGGTATATGTAGTTTTGCAGTCTTTGTCTTGTGTTTACTCTCGGTCTACTTTGTTACTGACAGCTCAACGTGTACCACAACATTGTACCTATTGTACGTGTATCATTCGAACGTGTCTACTGGCACATTCCCTGCTTGATGTTCCGTACGTGCGCCATTCGCTTTGCAGCGGAGTCAACGGAGTGTTTTCTGCTGTATCGCGGCCAAACGACGCGAGCGAAGGAACAAACTGTATATTACCGTCATGATATTTCTAATTAGCTATATATATATACTTCTATATTAGCTATATATATATATATACATATATAGGAATAGCGGAAACAATTTTGTTCGATTTGTGGCGTATTACGTCATCCGTGATTTTTACGTAAATTTATTTCAGGGTATTGAATTCTATAACTGTAGAAATCTGTTCTACATCACATCGCTCAAGTAGCCTGATATCTTTCTATTTCAATCCAAGGTTGTAACAATATAACCGAAATTAGTTTACATTCATCGCATAAACTGGGTCGGCTGCAGGAATCGAACCCATCAATTAATCAAGTGCTGGCAAGAGCGATGATCTCAGCCGTGATCGATATCCTCTTGTGTCTCCTCTTGAGCGCCACTTGACGCGTGCTTGAAATAGATTTTATTTCTCAGGCACGTGATTCAATTTCGATGAACCCGTGCGAATGGCGACCCCGGTATTCTCGCGGCATCCGGAAGTAATTTTAAATTAAACACTCACCGGGTTTAATAAAGCTTAATGCACAGTCTGTGTTGACGGCAACAAGTGCAAATTTCGTCGCTGCGTATTGCTGTGCGGCGACTGCGCGCGACCTACCGTTTCACCGTTGTAATAATTCTCCGGTCCTCTCGCCGGCTCCGCCTTTATCCGTCTTTGTCGCGCCAACGAGTGCAACCGGCGGTACGACTATGGGGTTTTCATGTAGCTTCGGAGCACACACGGGACACCGGGGGTCGACGGCACGTTTCATCGTTACCGTCGTCGTTTTCGTCTTCTTAACAGTTGACGCCTGCAGGGCGCGCTTAACCGCCGGCGAAGCCACGATAAAATGGCACATTTTGAACGCTCTTATTCCCCATCGCGCGTTCTCCCTCGGAATTCTCTTTTCCACTCTCGTCTACCTCCGTCCGCGTCACTTCATCGAATCGTGGGTTTAAGGGCGCGATAACGACGCGTAAAGCGGAAGTTGAATTGGACGTTGAAGACGCGAAAGATATGGCCCACCGGAAATATGGAAGGCGGCTCGAGTCTCGTTGGGTCTAGAGGCGAGTCGGCACGAGAGATATTTATTTTACCGCGAACGCGAACATAGCTTTTAGGAGATTGCATTCTGTTTGTTGCCCAAATTTATTGACTTTGATCCTGGTTGTGACATTTTTCTGCTTATCCTCGTTGTCGGTAAAATATACGAAAATACATACGCGCAACTATGCAGATCGGAGAGTAAAACGAAAAATTCCGTAATATCTTGTATGCATATCGCGTAATAATTCTTCTAATAAATTTGGATTAGAATACAAAACGCTTAAGCTGTTTAACGCTCTCACGCGGCTTAAAGAAATAACAATTCTTCCGCAAAAGTTTACTTAAAATTCTGACATCTTTATATAGTAGAGAAGAAATTTTTAAAATATTTTATTTTTTCCAATACTTTCGTAACATTTTGGTATCCACTTGCACACGGTATTCTAATATCGATACTCTAATATTGATGCAAGTACTTTTATGACACTGTGATTGAGTGATATTGAGTCTTATTGCAATTCGCGTCGCTGTAAAATGTCTCGAATATTGGCAATATCATCAGTCGCGTACTATAATCGCACTACTACACGAACCATCAGGATTATTCGCGAAATACTGACCGGCTAGCAGGATCAAACGTCAAAGCCCGGCTTCTTCATTTTCGTGTGCACATGGGTGCATCGCAATCTCCGGATTTATACACGCGCAAACTAACTCTCTAGAGTAACTTGCTGCGCCGTTCATTGCGGATACGTTATGATTAGTTTGGCACGTGAGAGGTAGCCCTAAGCGAGAGTAAGAATCATCAGCAAAAATGTCAAATCGAAACAAACGAGCGACCGAGGCACGATTTTTTATATAATACGTGAGATTATCGATGGTATTCGGAATACGAACGGGTGGGCAAGCATGCGGAAAACGTCGTGTCTATTCTTTTCGGCGGTAGAGAATAAATCTATTCAGAAGTTTAGAACATGCAATCTTCTTTTCGATTATCGCAGTTAAATGCTGCATAAAAATTTAAAAGCGGCAAATTTATTTCTTTTTGGGAGAAATAAATTTGCCGCTTTCTTTTATTTCTTTTTGATGAGAAAAATTCTTTCAATGTGAAATCGGGCGGATACTGACATATTTAATGAAAAGATACAAGCTTTTATGTAATAAAAAATTAAAATTAAATTGGTAATATTTTATCTGTCACAAAAAAAATTGAGCTCTAAAAATGAAAAGAGATAATGTGTGAACATATATACAGTGAAATTTATTTATAAAAGCAAAGTTATTTAAAATGTTTTTTACATAATGAAAGTTAAAAAAGAGGGAATAAGTATCATTTTCAGGATCTCTTTTTATTGCAAATATCAGTATAAACCCGTTTGTACATATCATGCCCGTTTTATTTGAACGGTTTAACTTTGGATATAACGCAAGGTTGCATTTGATGTAGACGGCTAAACACTAATTACATCTGAAAGACGAAACATGTTGAAAAAAAAATGGTAAACATCGTTTTCGCGAAAAACAAGGCAACCGGCAATACAAGCCATCATTCAACGTTCAACGTGACACTCTCTGAAGCTGTAACGACATAATTTAAGCTCGTTAGCAGACACAGCTCGGGTACTCGAACGCCGACGTCGCCGCCGCGCTCTCGAAGCGCTCCACGAAGTTCGTCAACCTAATTCAAACGGCAGTTTACTCCCGTTTATGTTCGCGCTCGAGACTCGCGCCCGAACGAATCGCCTCTCATTGGACGACGCGTCGTTTCTCGCTCGTTGGAAGAAACGACGTTTTTCAACCAGTAAAGCCGCTCCGCTGCCGCTCGGACGTGTGAAATCCAGTTTGACGAACTTCCTACTCCGACGCGATCATTTGGCCGCTTTTTGCCGCCTGATTCGCGAGAGATTCGCATTATTTCGTGGAGAACGACCGTTGGCCGAATCACCATTCGACCCCGCACGGCAGACCCTGTCGGTCGTTTGCCCGCGCGACAACTGTCACGTCAGGTGAGGAAACAGGTCGTGCTTCTCTCGGCTCGAACTTTGCGCGATTACCATTGACTGTCGCAAATAGTGGAATTAAGCGGGAGCGCGTGGCACGCATGACAAACTCACACATTCCGCACTAACGACACGTAGCACTTTGCACCAACCGCCACTCTCGGTACCAGCGAAACGCAATTATCATTAGCCGCGGTTCAGCGCGACCACACATGAGTTGTCTAATTGGTTAACCGCAATTAACTCCGTCGTATAATTAAAAAATGAAGCTGCGCGGACAAACGGCAGAGCGATCCACTGTTCGCGTTTGCTAATTTCTGTTGCTATTTTCGTTATGCACGCCGGAATATTCCTCGATTTACACGTAAATAAAATTTTCTTTCTCTGCACTCGGGTTTTCTTTTCTCTCCAGCGCGATGTATATATTCACCGCTGGGTCAAAAGGTGAGAAAATATTACGTTTGAGAGCGGCGTCGCGCGCTATAGTAAAAAAGCAGTCGATTTCCCTCGTCCGCTATGTATAACCGCTCCGCTTCTCCCCCCCCCCCCCCCCCCCTCATGCCGCGATTCTTTCGAAATGCTCGCTCGCTTGTCACCTGCATTGACGCGAGAATATTTGTGTATCGGACCGATTCGAATTTCAGTCTTTTACGGAGGTTCTTGAGACGCTCTCCAATGCTTATTCGTTGAATATCCCATAACAAATAAGACGTGTATCCGCGTCCACTGAAAGAGAGAACCGTTTTCAGAATCCGATGAGAACAAACAATATAAAGCTCCGTTGCTGTAGCTTTGAATTGCGCCGGAAATTCCGCGTCGCATTCACTCTGTTTTAACCGTACTATCGGTTTATTATCCAGTTTTCTAAAGCTGAAGTTTGAACTGTTACGGCTTTATTGTGGTCACGTTCTTGAGCAGTTCCGTCCTTGTCGCAATTCGTGTAGTATGCACAATGTCGCAATTAAATGTTCTATCTTAGGCAAATCGGAGCGGGTACCGAATGCAATAATGCTCACTATGTGGACGATTGCGCTTCGTGCTGATAATAACTCGAATCGAACATAATTGCGCGTTTTACTTTCGTCGTGATGCCAAATTGTTATTCGGATAGCCACGTAAACGGATACAATCTACTTTTTTTTATAATAAGCAACCATTATTATATACGGCAGCAGCACTTTTCTTGCAGCATGTGTTTAACTAGCGAGACTTCTACACGAAATTCGTTACATATCTGCATAAGAAATGTATATTTAATCCGCATACTGCTGACTTACATGCTAATTGCGATGTACGATATCAAAATAGTTAAAACAGGCACACAGGTTTCGAGTAAAAGCCGTGTAACAGATCAATGTTGATTTTGCAGTCAAGTATATTCGCGTACCTGAGATATTCGCGCAGCTGAACGCGACGAGTTTCCCTTCGCTAATTTCCGCCGGCGATACGAAGAACACGGGAAACTTCACGATTATTTCATGACGTCGTCACGTAGTCGGAGATGAAACGGACTGATCGGCCTCACGTAATGCTCACGCTTCACGAAGATATACGAGCGTAAGAAATATACGCGCTAATATGGCATAATACTCGGACATCCGGCATCCGATACGAAATTATTCAAGAAGCCGTACGGGTGAAGATAGCTCTCTCTACGACCAATTGCTGGGACGTCGTCCGCTCGTCCGGCCGAATTTACGCAGCGCGCCGTCCGCTTACCGATTAAAGGACAGGCGAGAGTTGGCGTCGATCTCGTGTAAAGCCATTTGGCGAACCTGCTCTTAGTTAGTCGGCCGATGGCGCCGTCTAATCCGAGCGCAACAACGGGACTGCATTATTGCGTGCGATGTTCGGCTCATCAGCCGAAGATCTCTCTCTCGCATCCGGGTTTCTCGTTAAAGATTGACGACGCATTTCATTATTCACGAACGTTGTATTCATGTACGCGCAATCACGTAACGTTATTCTCGGTGACTCGTGGAAATAAAATCGCGAGTTGACGGAAGGGGCGGGGACGGGAGGGACAGGACGGGGTTATCCGATGTGATGCTTTCACATTTTGCGAAAGAACGCTATATACGAGTGACGGATAGGAAGAGAAAGAAAAGCGCAGTGACGGCCGTGAAAAGCGATAACTGGACGGATTTCGATGTCACTCGGATAGCGCTGTTTATCGCGACGCGCGAAAATTTCTCCGATTTTCCGTTCGTATTTCTTCGACGGATCATTTTTTGATCTCCACCAGCGTCTCGACATTATATCGCGCGATCGCGATATATAATATTTTCCGCAAGAACGCTTCTGGATCAACCGCGCTTGACACTTGGCTTCCCAAACTGCTTTCGCTATTGCCACTGCGGCTGTCTTTCTATCGCGGTATTGTCGTCGATCCGATTATTACGAAGAACGAAGCTGCCGAAGCGAAATGGATATCTCAACGTACTTTTACCCGTTAAAAGTAGACGGTTGATTTTAGCGAAATATAACTGTCATACACCTCGTATCATATTGAAATATTTTTAGTTTTTTATTAAAAATTTTAATAAAAATTTCCTGAAATTTTTTTTATCTAAAAATACCAGCACTTCAATTAAAATCATTTATTTGGATTACATTTTACGGGAAATTTCAAACTATGAAATAAAAGGATGCTTTACATGAGACTTTAGTACTAAAGTATGAGCTTCTGAGGTCTCTTACCGCTTGATATTACTAGGATTAAGTAAGCTTCGTAGTTTAGCTTTGCGGATTTGTTCGCTAATGAGGTACATGCTTGATATTCTCTATAATTGCATGCCTCTGTTTGTAGTTCTAACGATGATTCTTCATGGTTGACTGTCTTTAGGAAACTCCAAGTCCCGTGCGTGAGTGCTATCGATTGGTTTGCATGTAGATTAAGTCCAATTAGAATTTATATGCCAAGGAGAAAACTTGAAAATAGTTTTACGTATAGGAATAAACGATGTTGAATAATGTAATTTAATTAAACGGCAAAAGTAAAACGAGAACGATCCAAAATGCAGAAGATGACACTTTTTAATACGACTAAATATTTATGAATCAAGAAAATAATATGAGGAAAAGCTGAGAAAAGATACAAATATAAGTAGTCCAAAAATATAAAGTGATATTTTTAATTTATCTACGAAAACTGTCATACATCTCGAAAGATAATTTCATTTGAAAAAATATAATTAAGAGGAATATCATTTTATTTGTGAAAAGCATTTACTGGGTAAAATACAATTTTAATTCCAATATAAAATACGATTTCGAAAAATACAACTAAAATACATTTCAAAAATTTGTATAATTGAGCAGACAATGACTTTTTCAAGATGTATAATTTTAAAATAACTACTTTTTATTCCTTATTTGAAGCACATAGAGCACATAAACACCACTTCTCATAAGATCAAAAGTAGCTGTCTCGTGCGGACAACGATGTATCGAACTCGATCGAGTTGGATTTTCGTGCGAAATTTCCATCCACGTTTTCACGTTCAGATAAATTCGATTCTCTTGGATTTTTCTGATGCTGAGAAACGTCTCTGCTTCCATTTGCGTAGTTGGTAGTCATGCTGCGGTAACGGCTAAGAGATTATTTATTTCCAATAACCCGGTAGCACCCGTTCTGCTGATATGTATTTTAAATCTAGAAGTCGTATTCGATCGCTTGCATAAGTCAGTCTACGAACTTTCGGATTACGGAATAGTGTGTTCTATATAAAATACGCCTTAGGACACTGCCGCCATTTATTTCAGCAGCACATTTTGCATCAATATTTTCTTAACGTTAATAATTTCAAAACATTAACAACGTTCGCCGGATTAATTTTGAAATATGCATATAGATATTATGCGAATTTGAAATAGACTTTTCTCATGATTACAAATATTTTTTAGACAGAATGTTTCGAAGCTGAGGAATAATAAGCAATAGATATTAGAAATAATTTTAATTCGTTGAAGAACCCATCGCTTTAGAGAGGAGTGACAATTATTTCGGAGCACTTTGTGTATTCTCGAGCGCGATCCAGTTTCGCGAGATGAATAAAGGGTTAAATGCTTTTCACGTTTGCGGCCGCATACGCCGTCGTAGGAATTTCCTCATTAAATCTCGAATGCTGTGCAAAAAGGTGAATCGCTGTGTGACCTCGCAAACTCTAATCATTTGCAGCGGAATATTATAGTGTATGCGATACTCGAACGCACGCATGCTTCTGTTACGCATCGTAATTTCAATTTCGTCGTGATACGTAGTTAAACATCGTTGAGCGTTTATTGATGTCAATTTTGCAGCATGACATCGTGATACACGAAATATCTACGTTCAAGTCCGATTTCACGAGATTGCACAGTGTTGTCCGAAGTCGATTATCTCGAAGGCACAAGTTTGTACAGTGTTTCCGCACAAATGACGATGTGAATCTATAAATATATCATGTATTTTTTATATATAATACTGCAGTTATGCTATTCATTTTATATAATTATATACATAAAGTATAGATAAATTAATCGAAGCTTCAGACTCATTGCTAATGCTTACTTTTAAATCGGAAACTTACAAAATGCGCTTCTTGAGAAAATTGAGATTTATATTTCAAACGCTGCATTTTCTGCTAATGAGCGCTTCATCCTACTCTACTATTAAGTCAAGTTGGTTTTATACGCTTAAATGGTGTATTTAAGTAGCGTATCTAAATATTGAAATTAGGCCAAGAACTGCCCATATTTTAAAAGATTGTTTTCCGTTATGTTTTTTGAAGTTAAAAGAACTATTTTTGTATTTTCTGTATAAACAGAAAAGTATTATTAATACTGTATTATTTATTTTACCGGCTTAATGTCCGTGGAATTGTATATGCAGAAAACCGCATAAGAAAGAGAAATATGTTACGAATTATGATCGCATGATTTCGTCGAGCTACTACAATCTTCATGCGGTTTTCATCTACTCTGTCGAAGAGACTTATATATAGATTCCGGCGCATTTTATCTAAATCTGGAACATCAGCAATTAAGCAGCAGAATTCAGGTCGACCCCATAACGCCCGATTAATTCGAGATTGAATACGCTTACAATCCTTTGACGCTCGATCGAGCGGCGCTCATTGCGGATAATCATGACGCTAATTTGGCGGTTAGCCAGTTGATCGTCAATGGTCATCATATTAACGTGTCTACTTATTAAGTTACTAAAATCGATTCTCATATGCACGACTGTTTCAGCTTTCACGCAAGATTTAACATTTAATTACTTACATAATAGATGCCATTTGATATTGTGATTCTTCTATTCGTGACTTATGTCACGGCTTTTATCGAAAAAAGGGGAAATCTAAACTTTCTACGTAATTATAGAAAAATCTAAATTAGATCCCGGAAATAACGGGGATTATTTCTCACTACAGATTTCTTCCATTTGAATATCAAGAGACTACTAACAGACTTCCTTCTATTTTCGACGTGAATGGCTTGCGCGTTACGAATTTCTTTCAGACGCTTGAAGCATCGCTGATAAAAGAACCAGTTCGGAAAATGGCTCCTTTGATGTGATGCTGTTATTGATTAAATATATCTTAGAGCCGCGCACTCGCGCGTATGCTGCACATGAGCTGCGTTAGGAATAATATTTGCCAGGTTCAAACGTAGATGAATCTTCATTGGACAACATCCAATTTAATTTAAGCTAACTTCAGTAACGTGTCACTAATATAAACTAGGTACAAAGGCAGCACTAATTGAATTTAACTGAAATGCGTGCTCGACTCCGTAGTATAAAGAAGATACGACATACACTATATGCGCTCTTAGACATTCTCTTCATTTACTTGCTTGTCCCTTTTAATACTAATATAGTATTTTACAATGCCGTATCATACAATGATCCGTAGGAAATATTCCGCACACCATTTCGCTGCTTTTCGCGCCTCGTCTTTTCGAAAACGTGTTGATAAAAGTAACAATTCATTAAATCTAGTAAGCAAGCATACGTGCAAAATTTCGATGAGAGATGGTAATTTATCATAGCGGCGACGAGCGTCACGACACAACGGCGCGCATAATTTTCCCACCGTAGCTTGTTAAAGAATATCAACTTTCGCGAATGGTGACGAGACCGAACTTTATTTTTCTGCTTTGTTTATTGTCCAAAATTGTTTTATCGTGACAGGTACGAAACGAGATTTTCGCGACTTGAGTTTTCGTCCAAAAATAAAATTCAGATAACATTATCGCACATAACGTATTTCAAACTTGATTTAATACTGGCAGAATACTGAATTAATACAGAATACTGAGCTGCATAGAGGTTTTTGACGTACTTGTCTTGCTATCGATTACCGTAAATTTCTGGAAACTGTTTCTGTTAAGGAAAGCAGCCGTAACAGATCGATAGTATGCCTTCAGTACAGTTGGTTTATTCACGATCTCGAAGATCCTTTAAGTTTTCAGTGCACAAGAACGAATGACGGCATCACATTAATGCCTTTAGCCGTTCTCTCGAAATAGATCTTGAAATCTTTACCGAGAACGCTTACACAGTCTTCACATTTAATGATATAAAGTAAGAGAAAAATGTAAAAAGAAATAAAATGCGTATTTTTTTTTAACTTTTATATTTGTACTTTTTTCAACTAATGTGTAAATTGTTGAATTAATAATTCAGGACAATTATTACGTAATCTTTATGTTTTTAATGGAAAATTTAAATTTTTGTTTATTTTTGAACTATTATTAACCTCGTTGAAATCGCAATGAAAAAAATACAAATATGAAAAGTTTAAAAAATGTGCATTTTATTTTTTTTATTCTCTTACTTTGTGTCGTTAAATGTGTATATATATATATATATATATAATATTAAAAACATTACTTCGTAATTCTCATTTCGGCTATCAACAAGATCGTTTATGATCGGAATCGACCTTTTACTTCTTCATGAGGTGCCGAAATCATTCCGTTCGTTTACCCGAATATCCATAAATGGGACAATGGAGAAACGAAATTATTTCGATCGGAATTGTTTCTGAATGGTTTCGTAATAGCTGTCCAGAATACATTTTCAGCTTTCAATTCATAATAAAATTGAAATATAATGCATTTTTTATTTTATTATTTTTTTTAGGTTTTACGATAATATTGGTTATTTTTTTGGTCTCATTAAAAGCTATTGAAATGTGACAAAAGTGCGACCTCTTTTTGAGCTCTCAATATAAAGTTTTTATTTAAAACCTGGGATGCACATTTTTCATTTCACGCATATGTGCATTTTTGGTTTTCATCTTCTTTTTTCGTGCAATTATACATCGTCGGTTTTACTTGTAAAATTTCAAAATTATGACATTAAATTTTCATTAATCTTGTCGTAAAGTTATTTAACAATGTTCTTGTCTGATTCAAATGAAGGCGCGAAATTTCTCACAGATTTCTGAAACACGTATGAACTTAAATTAGCGGATGGGCTAATCCACTTACCGGTTAGAAACTTTGTCTACGTGTGACGCCTAGATAAGGTTGCGGGTATTCAAAGCGTAATACCGAGGATTCGTGCGTGACACAACTTTGTCTCTCGCAAAAACGTTAGCCGGCTTCGAGGCGCGATAGTATTAGCAAGGAAATGATCCTGTTACTTGCCGGACCTGTTCGAGGAGCTCGGAGGGAAATAGTCTTGGCTTATAATCGCAAAGCGGATGTTATGCCGTCTTAACACGAGTTTCTCTGTTGCCGTAAAGAAAGTTGCCGTCAAATTCCATCTTCATCTTGCTAATCGCGCATACTTCTCGCGCACACGCGTGTAATCCAATAAATCTTATCTTAACGGAAGACACGTCGAGCAACAAAGAAAGGAATTGAAAAGAATTGTTCTCTAATTCGCCGGGTATAATGCAGTGGACATCTCGTCGCTGTATACAGCTCGAATCTGATTAAATACGGGACAAGTGCATCGCGCGCTCCTCGCCTCTCTTCCCGGAGGAATTGGACTACTCGAATCTAATTCTCGGTATCATTAATTACAATTAAGGCTCCCTCTCTTATGGGAATGCTCAAAAAGAAGCCGGAGCTCGTGACGGAGGCATTCACGAGACTGCTAATTTGTGTTATTATCGGCACAATGGGAGTGGCTCTTAATCGAGACTTCAACCGATGCACTCTTTGGAATGGTGACTGTTAACAAGACACAAAGGCACTGCTATTCTAGCACGCACACACAAATGCGCGCTTAATTATATCGACTGAAAGATAATCTCGCGCTATTTCCGCAGTACTTAGAGTATTAATTTACCGTTACTTTTCGCTTTCTCCGCTTACCATTTGACAATATCTCTTGTCACTGTGAGTTTAACGATCGATAGTACTTTTATGCGGTCAAAGCGCGGATAAAAATTCGAAGATTAACGCATATCGTATGCATGAAAGGCACACGTGATGCCGAAAAAAGAGCGTATCTCTCATATGCAACCGTGATAAGAATTCCGATAGAATATAATCAAAGTAATCTCAGAAGGAATTTCTTGCGAAATGAATTTTCACGAAATTCATTATGCGAACTATGAATACAATCATGCGAGCTATGAATACAAAGTTGCTTTCTACAATTGCGAGAAAGAAGTTGGTTAATAATATTTGTCGGCTAAAAATATTTATGACTTGAAAAACCTACTTTTCTTGCATTTTTTACTTGTTCTGTATTAATAATAAGCAATTAGCTAACCTGAAGATTATAAATAATTAAATGAAGATTACGTTAGTAATTATGTGCGAGGCGCTAAACACTGTAAATTATTAAATTTACCATCACAGCACGTGTTGAATTCAATTAACAATTAAAACGTCTTGATAGGTATTCAAACTGCAATTGCATCCGTGCTACGGTGTTTTACTATCAAAGATTTTACTTTTCCAGATTTCACAGCGGTGTTAATTTTCACATAACACCCACACGCGCGCGTGTACATTTTAATGAAACTTTATCTTATCCGCTCTTTTAATTTAACAAACGTTTTACGCCGTGTATTCGATTATCTTACTAAGTCGGAGTTTGTAGAATAATGGTGACATTAGAAACAAAATACTGTTACCGACTTTCTGTAATAATGACTTAACAACATATATGCGCAATGTCTGCGAGATACAAAATGAAGGAAATTCAGCAAACTGCTTAGCTTGCGCTGCGAACACTGTCGCCTCCTACCTTTCCTCTCCCTTTGTACTGTTACAACTTTATAATTAGTGATTCCCTACGCGTGACATGTTCACAGAGAAATTCACACTGCAGCTGTTATCAACTACAAATCGATCGGCGATGAGACGCGGGAAATCTAGGACTCCCCGTATGTACATGACATTTTTTATTTTTTATCATGATTCAGTCATGTATGCCGCATACTCGAAATAAATTTGGTGCTTATGCTCCACTTGGCCCGTACAATTTCGCTGAGATTGCCATCGCCATTCTCTTTCTGTATAACTTCTGTATATCGTAGACTGTCTTAAATTATGTAAGAAATAAACAGCGGCGCCGCGTTGCGTGGTTCGTGCCGCGTATGCGTCTGCTGCGAAACTTATACTTGCCTGCCGCATGATTAAACTGTGCTCCAGGTGCTTTGAAAGATTTTCGTCATTTTGCGCTGTATATTTTCTGAGAAAGAACACGGGTGCTGCGCACAGAGAGCAAGAAAATTGCTTCAGACATTTAACCCGCCCAATCGATGACTGATGCGACAAAGTTCTTTGTTGTGTTCGTGATACACGCATGATAATTATATCGCGCGAAATTAATCACTGCCATCGGAACGTATACATAAATAACGTTATGGTCATAAATCACGCGGGACGATCGATATTTTATTTATAATGCACACTTTTCGTTTCTTTGCCGTTACCTTTCTTCAAGATTGATCAAGAGAAGAAAGGGGAAGGAAATATTTATTTCCCGCTAATGTGTCTCCGCGATATCAATACAAGAATAGGAAAAGGGATATTCGAAGATCTGATTTCGCTCTTTTGTTATTAAATAGTTTTCTTTCGAACAACTTTGACAGCTTTCACTTGCAAATAGTGACTTTGTGACAATTATATGTGCAGAATCTATTCCGATTTGCATTTGAAGGGATGCTTTTTCAACCGAAGAGTCTCATTGTCGTAAAGGGCTACTTTGCATTCGAATTGTGTGTCACTTTCAGCCTCTTGCCAGTCGGCTTTCTTTGAGCTTTTCTGTTATAAAACGAACTGAGAGGGATGTTCTTCTCAAGGGAAAAAGAAGTTGAAAGATAAAATGGAATGTTGTCCTGTGATTATTCTCTTTGTTTGCAAAAGGACCATTCTATCTTCTAAGCGGTAATACTTTTTCTAAAATCTCTAATTTTTTTTCTTCTAATTCCATATTATCGCGATAACCCATTATCGTGACTATTAAAATTACTTGTTTCACTTTATGGTAATCCATTATTGGTAATATCGAAGTGTTCGAACGATTTATGAATGATGGGCTTATGCACTTTACTAATATGCCTTTGCATATTCTAGCTTGCACGTAATCGATAGAATTGCGGTTAATGTACGTTCCACATCACATTGAATAAATTTCCGTATCGGGTAACAATTAAATTCGCCACATGCGATAATACTAAAATTAAGCTCCTTTGATGCGTTTACACGCTGATTATGGATAAGCTTTCATCGAAAATAATTTCGCGATCCTTTATTTTGCGCACACACGTGTACACGCTCGCGTTTAAAGATAAAAAAAAGAAATTTAAAATATGTGAAATAATTTTAAATTGCACTTGGCTTAACGTCGCTTTACCGGTATTCCTTAGATCCCGAGAAAGCATTACGCTACCTTAATAGCTAGGAATCAAGCGGAAACGTGCTTCTAACTCGGACAACGCTCGGCGCGTATAAGCCAACGCGGAGTATTTTTCTAAGAATGGCACAACTTGGCCGCGAGCGTGCGCGTCATTCCGTGGCAGAAATTTCATTAGCACCGTGTCGTAGTGTCGCCAGGTAATTTCGCGTTGTCGGTGGAGAAATATGAAAACACCGTGGACAATTATTGTCAGTTTCTGGTAGTGAAAGAGAGATGGAAAAGGGTGACGGTGGAAGAAAATGCCGGGAGGTCGAGAGGATCTGCGTGGCTGTAAAGTAATATAAACGAGAGGATTATCGGCTAAACTCTCTCCCTCCCGTGAGCATTAAATGCACTCTTTTTCCTTCGTCTCTCCATCCCCCGACTATTCTCTGTCTTACGTTACCTGCCAGTTCCTGTACCAAAGTTTCTGAGACTTTTCTCAGCCCTCCTCTCTATCTCATTCTCTCGCATCCAACGTCTGTCTTCTGTTCTACGGTGCATCTGAGCCTGGCAATTTCGAACGTTGGAAATTTTGTCGGTAGTCTTTCAGACAGACTCGAGATACTTTGTGGTACATAATCGATACGCGCTCATTCCTGCGGATAGAGTGATTTTCTGTGTTACGAGACAATTTCTGTGTTGATCTCAAGTTGAAAGTCCAGCTAACTTGCTTCGGTTCAATTTTTAACAGTATGGTGGTTTTTAAATCGATATTTGAACAATAAAATATAGATATGTAATAGTCTATCAAAGTTGATTATCTATCAAAGTTTTAATTATTGTAAAGAGAAAATGACACTTTGAATGTACATAGACTTGCTTTTTTTTTCAGAGAGAAAATCATTTATCCTAAAAGTAAAAATCAATTGATATTAATCTGACTTTTTTATTCCTTCCGCAAATAGTTCGTTTGATTATTTTAATAGGAGTAACGAGCTTTTAAAATAGGCGAAGGCGCTGAAAAGTTTCAGCGCAAAGTTCACGGCAAAGGGCACGCAGTAGATAAATCTCGCGGCCTTTAACGGCATCTGGCGTGGGATTAATTTTCATAGGCTCTCGCCGCCCTTTAGCGAGCGTTCCTTAAATTCTGCGCTACCATAAATCTCCGCGGACGGAGCACGAAGCAGGGAGCGAAGTGAATTTTTCTCGAACACTCATCGACCGAGAACCCTGTTTTCGTTTCACCGTGTTATCGAGAATTGATCGGACGGAAAAGTTATGGGAGGTTGCAGGTGTATAAGATTAGAAGTCCGGCTACATGCAAGCCGGACGAAAACTTTCGTCAAGTGTGTAACAAAATAACATCCTATAAGATTCGCTCTGATGCTCCTCGTTGAAAAGCAAAATAGGATGGTCATCGAACATGAAGTGATTCGTTGCGTTATTTTTGTTCTTATGCGCGCGCGATTTCACGATAAATATGTTTACTGCAACGTTTGCTGCGCCTGAGCTTTGCATAAAAAACGCAAGGTGTTAGAGTGGTACCGAAGCAGTATTAAATTAGAACTTTGCATGGATTTAACTTATTAAATTTAGAGGTCAATTGTTACGCCTATCCTGAAGCTTGTGTTGGAAGTAACTCAATTTGCTACCATTGCGTTGCTGGCGTAATTGCGAAAACTGATCCGGTATTAATTACGTTCTCGATAATGCTCGCGGATGAAAGTTGACACAGCTAATAAATCTTCATAAAGACGGGTTGTGATTAATGTGTTTGTACGCCGCGATTTTTGTTGCCGCGATAAGTCACCGTGCAGTCACTGCTTAAAACAACGATGGCGGAAGCGTATGAACACATGCAGTCACGTGTGCACTTTTCCGTGTATTTTTTTTTCTCGCACAGCGCTGAAAGTAACCGCGATTCTTTCCGCAAGCTTTAATTTATTTCGTGATAGTCTTGGTGGCCGTCGGTGCGTATGTGGTCAGAGTTTCGTAATGCGAGGCACCCACAGCGCCACGTGTGAATGCAAGGGCTCAGAAAAAGGAACGCGTAATAACGCGGTAGTATGAGATGCACTCCGGAGAAGCTTTTCGCCCTAATTTTTCTCTTTTGGAAACTCCGGACTTGCATGCCTAGCGTAACCGCCATTTCCACGAACTTTCCCCTTACCCGGCATTACTTGCTCGCGCTCCGGTTGCACCGCGGTACTTCTGGCCGCTGCCTTGATTTAGAAATAATTGTTGCAAAGTTTCACCGAATAATTTTGCAACAGCGTGTCAAGCGTGCCGTTTCTACAACCATCAAAGTATATAACGCGTGACCGTAAACCGTCACGGAAAAGCGCAACAAAAAGTGTGCCGATAAAAAGTTTAATAGCAATCTCGGCTTATAAATAGCAGCATGCAGCGTGTCTGATTGTATGCTAAATTGTGCGACTCAACAAAATACAACTGCAGATACGAGCCGTGAGGTATAGAATTTTAACGTATATCGTGTGCATCGCAAAAAAAAAGAGAAATTCAAAATTATTGCCGACTCTAAAAATGCGACTGTAAATCGTGTCCACAGCTGTTGCACACATTTTTTTCTCTCTTTGTTTTTTTGATTTCCTTTTTTTTTTCGTACATCACTGAATATTGGAATTTGCCAGTACTGTGATAACACGTCGATACTTCAAGAATAACAATTTTAATATTGCACCTATTCAAATTGCTAGTTTGCTAGTTGTACATCGTGAGAATATCGAGATACGGTCAATTTTGCGTTTTCTCGACTATTGACTGGATTTTGCATTTTTTTTTTTACGTTACCGCTCGCATCGCAATAATACAAGTCAAGTAGAATAAGAAATACGTATAGAAATGTCAGGTATGTGATATACATATTTCTCTATACAGTTTAATTTATCGTTTATTGATTTTGAGATAATTTTAATACATCCCGGGTACTTTTTTTTGCAAAAAAACCTATTTAAGAATTTATAGAAAATAGGGGAGATATATGTCAGAGTTGAAACTAATTATAAGTAAATATTAATACTTTTTCAGCAACCGTGGTACAAAATTCTGGTACTGAAATAATCGCTTTTTTTTTTTTAACTTGAGTGAAATTTTAAACAAAGTTAAAACTCATGTTTCAATCATTCGAAAGTAACGCGACACTTGCCAGGCATCGTTTACTTTTTTTTTCTCCTTCGCCAAGAAAGCGATTTTTGCCCGGAAATAGCGCGGATAGTTTCCATGGTCGCGCGAGAGAAGCCTAACAAGACATTATACGATTCGAGATAAGGCGGGTGGTTTGCTTATGCAGAGGTGCCTGGCTAACCCAACAGCTTCATCACGGGAGGTGGTGATAAACGAGCCAGCCTGGCCGGCTATACGTAACCCGACCGCGCTTCTATGCGTTCTATTCGGGCCGAGACGTGGTTCGTATCAAGCCGTCGGACGACGACGGTCAGTACGGCGGCAGTGAGGGCTGAGCAACATCAGCAAAACCAGGCGGGCTGGAGAGGCCTCTGGCTTCCACTCGATTCAGCCTCCCTGCCGCATTTGACCGCGTGCACACCATTGCGCGCGGGGATTGCATGTTGTGACGCGCGCTCGAACGACCGAATGATGGATCATCGGCCCTGCTGAATATCCCCCGGAACAGGCATTTTATCGCTATCGGGAGCGGGATGGAACAGTCTCATGGCGCGCGATAAAGCACGATCGGCTGGCCTGCTTCTCTCTCGCGTTTCCTCGCAACTTTCTTTTGTGCTCTCCAGCTGCCTCTTGAAACGCGCACGATTTCACGTCATTCGCATTGTTATGGCTGCCAACTACTTTGTCTCGAGTAAAAATCCATATGCGCAACGTGAGCTGCGTCTTGCGAGCTTGTAGTCGCCCGACTTGGCCGCCGCATGATTCATCTAACCGCGAATGCGTCGAGAAATGTCTTTATTTTATTTTATACCTTAAATTACAACCGCAGAAAGTTGATGAATCATCGTCTTTGCAAGGATCTGCTATTTCCAAAGTCTTCAGTCAAGTCCGGAAAATTAAGAGCAGTTCTGAAATATTCGGAGAAGACCTAGACAAATTAAATACAACCATAAAGCGCACCGGAAGTTGTAAAAGGCTCTTAAGAATTCCAGAGTTGAAAGCAAAAATCAAAAATAGTTTACGTCCGAGTAGCTGCCGGATTTATTTTCCGCACTCGTTTTATTCGTATATTTGCAGCGTCTAATGTTACACTCGAGGCGGTATGAATAAGCAAATAATGTTTAGCGGATAACGTGCAATTTACATCGAAAGATTTATGCAGACTGGTTAGTGTTTTCGTGAAAATGCACAGACGGACGGAGCCGCGCGTCTTGTGGCTTACGTATGAAGTACGTGTGGCTGTGTGTATATATCTGTGTGCATATCTGTGTGTACGGACATGTACCGCATTGCACGCGTCAGTTCAAATTTACGGAACGTGTATGCTACTCACGATGGTGAATTCGGAGGCGGAGAGCGTATATTCACCGTCTGTCCTGAGGAAAATTTTGCGGAATAAAATCGCCCCGTAACGCTCCCGGATCGTATCATTTCACGAAAACATACATGATGTATGCAAATGCAGCAGTGAATGGGCATTTAAAATCACAGGCAATATGGTCCTCATAGCTTAGGACACACGTGATGCGGTCAACTATAGCTTTTCGTTCTTTGATACTTTTTTCATCACATAATTATTTAAAAATATTTCACACACAAACATATTTAGTTGCATACACAGCTATCCCCGCTGGCGCTATATCTTTTCACTAATTTTAAATTTTAATTTTAATATTAATTTGTATTTTTACTTTGTACGTATAACGTATCATAAACGTATAAGAAAGCTTTTTGTCATTCGCAATTATAAAATGTTTATCGTGCGGTAATGAGAATCTACGGTTTCAACGTTACTCGTGATAAAGCGTTCTTTTAACACGATACGATGCTTTAGTTAATTCGCATCTTGCATGGCTCAACTCACTGCCGATGTATTCCATTGCGTACTGTTGCACGCGTAACCTGTACACCGAAGAAAGTCGAGCCGCTTGTCGCTAACACCCATGCGCGACGTCATTAGTAACTTAATATTAGTAGTTTCGGGGGACTCGCTCTTCTCTTTTAAGCCTTCCTGTGTTCACGCTCCGCCAACGTATGCATATTCTCACCAGCGTCGTCGCGCGGAGCATTCATGTAGATGTAAAACCGGCACACATACATACACACGCACTTCGTACCGGCGCCTAACGCCCAAAGGAGCCACTTATACGGCTATTCTCTTTGAAGGCGCCGCAAAACTTTTCGTATTACAATGTTGCGCGGTGAAACGGTAGATCGAATTGCGATTGATAACGGTCGACACTAATTACAGTAATTCATGGGCGAATTCTCAATTCTGGGACGAAGTAAGGGACGAAATAGAATACGGCTTGCGCAAGGCGATACAACCGGTCGTGTAATAAAATCGGGAGCCGGACTTGCCATTAAATTGCTATGCATGACGGCATTTTATGCTCGTAGTATAGTTTTGCAAATCAAATGTGCTTACTGAATACCACGGTTTTAAAAAATAGAATTTTCCGAACTTATAAATATGCGTATTTCGTCAACGATCGGTTAAAGAATCCGCAAAAAGTTGCTGCGATGAATTTAAAACGTCCAGTCAAAATTTCACGCATTTAACAGCTAAATTAAGCAAAGTGTAGTGTACTCAAGCGCTGCGTAATAAGCTAACAAATTTTGATGCGATCCCGTGATACCGACAATCGCGCGTTAATAGGATGTAATCTAATGCGTGATAGTTTTGATGGATCCTTTATAACGGGTAGCGTGAAAATTCGGCGATTTACGTAAAAGCGCCGCCAATGAACGATCATTGGCGGCGATTGACGTAAAGGCGAGCCCCCCATCGTTTATCGCACACGTTTCGGCGCCAAGTTCCAGCGAAATTTAACTGCTTAGTTGGGCACCGGGCTCGCGTGGAATACATGAACTCAAGCCCTCGATCGTAAGCGAGCCTCCAAACTTCCGGCGCTTTGCTAGTACCCCTTTGAGAGATACTTATGCCACAACTTCCATGTCGCTCAAAGGCCGCGCGAGGCCGCCGCGATTTCAAATATTCGTGGAAAGTTTGTCGAGAAATATCCCGCAGCGTTATGTAATCAGCTTCTTTTATTTAGACGACCCTGTAATCCACCGTCAACATCACAAAAGAACATTTCGGTCATATTTCCTTCCGGTCCTCCGTTTCTCATTCGTTTGCGCGCCCGCCCTTCGTCATCCCAGTTACGCTTTTCCAACCAGACTGGCGGCCTACAGAAATTGTTGAAGCGAGGAGCGTAAAATTTGAATATTCGCTAACGATGTCAGCGTCTGGTAAGAAAATGCGAAGCCACACCGAGGCACAACTTTCCGCGAGCAATTTCTCTCTCTCTCTCTCTTCAGAATTGCCTTAATTTACACGCGTTCGAGTTCGTGAATTCGTAAATTACACGATTACACGTAAATTCCTTCCGTAAATTACACGACTTACGTGTCTCATCACGGCTCTTTAAATTTGTCTATTTCCCCTTAATTGCTCCGTAATGCGTCATACGATGTAAGATATGGTGCATGTTAGTAATCCGGCAGGAAATCTAATCTCACCGAAAGCGATAACATCAATAATTCCGTCTTTTCTCATCGCTGCCATTTTTCTCTTCCGAGTCATGTTTCCTTGCTCCTTCTTTTTCTTATACGAACAACAAGAATTACGCATCAACCACCACCTATCATGAGAGAAAAACGACTTGGCTTAATGCCAGATGCATCTCCGCGATTCTGAGCAAATCAGATTCTTCCATCGCATCTTTCGACTTTAGTTTCAAAAATAGGCATTTAGCGCAAAGTGATGCTATAACGCAAGCCAAATATTTGATTGTCGCCATGTATCTTCTTAATGTTGACACAGTTTCCAGCATAAGATGGCTTTTGTGCGGAATTACAAATGATGGAAAGCAATTATCAGACTTGAGGTCTTTGATCTCTTTGACCTGATGTTAATTTTCTATTTATCTGTTCGTGTGACGCTGAATCAAATATTGCTTTACGCGTACGTAAACTTTGGACACGCATACTGCTGCATCAAATTGAATTTAATACACAAGACACTCTGCATCGCCTGAGGAGTTGAAAATTCACAACTTTGTTTAATTCATTCTTAATGCTGATCTAATAAATAATTATCAAGATGATAGAAAAAGATCATCACATAATGTGTTTATCCATAGAAGCGAAGGAAAACGGTCGTAATAAACGCTCTCATAATGCTCAAATATTTGCAATAGCACAGTTGTGCAATCAAAGAAATGTGATTGGAACGCTGAGAGAAGTCGGCGGGACTACAGTTTTCGATCTAATATTCTTTGCAAGGTTGATGATCCCAAATAAATATATAAATATTGATGCTGTGTACCCAGGCCGCGAAGTTGGACGAAAGTTTTATATACATACGCCAAAGAAATGGACAGGAAAGGTACACGGTCTCGTCGCGGAAGAACTTTAGATAAAATATCCGTCTGCGCAAAGTGCGGAGACATAAATTGCATCGAGGACCACTGCACCGCCGAAGATACGGCGAGTAGTCTGTTGCGACAGTGGCGCGCATTCACTATTAATACCAGATTGCATCATGAGAAATTATTCAAAGAAGTATTTTTGAAAATTCTTATTAAATTATTGTGAGATTGAAAAAAATGTTTCACGAAATAACGATCGCGAGAAATACTGGAATTTTTTAAATAATTGATCGAATTGTTTATTTATCGTTACATGTTAAATCAAGTTCTCGCTGTTTATACAATTTAATATTTATGGCAACGTCTATTATCCGCAAGATTGTCTTATTGTGTTGCGAGAAAATAATTAATGCACGCAGAACTGTATCTTCGTTATATCTGAGTTGGTCTGCAACACAATTAATGTCAAATTACACGTTCGAGAATAAGTTGTTTAATTTATTAACTCGGTGCGAGGTAATCTTTTAGTAGCAGTAGTTTATCTTGGATAGTGGTTACTATCTATATGAAGAGAAAAATTGCATTGCGCAAGTTCCAATAGCGAAAAAGTATGTTTCAAGTAGAATGACGGGTACTGTACGAGGTCGGTATTTCTGCGGAACAACCCCCTTGTGCAATATTACTGAAACAAACGCAGCCGCACCGAAATTGTTTCCAAAAATGGTGCACATTGCATTTTGCATGATATTATCGCATACATAATAATCTTATTTTTACTTTCAAACACTAGGGTATTTAAAATTCTTCAAGACTGTTTTCATTATTTTTATATATAACAATTCACACTTCATACTTTTTATGAAATTTTATGCGCATGTATTTTTTTGTCATTTAATACTCGAGTAAAGCTAATTAATTGATTCATCTGTTTTAATTTGTAAATTTTTACATATCAGTGTTCACACATTCTATATTTTATACGGTCTTGTCTCAGTGGACGCGAAATATTCTCCCGCTCGTCTCATTTAATTTTCCACAGCGCGTACAAGAAACGAGATGCAACGGACTTTTTGCAGTGGCAATCTCGCTCACAATTGGCTTCAGAGAACGCAGTGTTAGATAGCGTAAGGAAACTGCACGAAATATCTTCGTAGGTTTGTCGTGCTCTCGCCCTCTCAGCCAACTTACTGGCATTTCTAATTCACGAGTTTAGGAGGTTATCACGTAGGCACACAATACGTAGCAGTTTCGCGTCCACAGTCGTGCAGTCTGAAATAGAATTGTCGACGGTACCGCTGTTCGAGAAATTTCACGGTTTGTTTCTATCGAATCGTAGAATAGTTGTTGCAAATAAAATTTTTCATGGATTTTTACGTAACGGACCATTTGATTGCGTTAAATTAAATATGTGGTGTATGTGCGCTTTTTAATCGCAATAAATATATTAAGGACATTACAGAATTTATGGAAATTCATAAAACGAATTATAAAATTGTTTTATTTTTAAATTTATAACATCCGATTCATCGATTTGCACCATGATGTGAAGTTGGTCGTGTAACTTCATTTTAGAGTACCGTGAGGATTTCGAATTTGTAAGGCTCAACATTGTGCAGGTAATTTGTGTATTCAAAGGTGTGACGTTTGAATTTATCTCGTTATTCAAACAGCGAGTAAGGAAGAGAAAGTGGAAGAGAGGATGGTAACTGAACGCGGGGGAGAGATACACGGGTGAGAACCTATGCACACAAGGCAGGCAGTCCGTGCGAAGGTCCAACACATATCCTACAGAGTAAATGTTTAATACAAGCCTGCGAAGCAAGATGTAAAGTGGGACCTAGGGAATACACCTGGACTTTAGAACGGAATCTAGCACGTACGTTTCATGTGTAACTGCCTCCCTGCACGTTTAGAACCAATACTTACGTCTTTTCTTAGCGACGCAGTGATACAGCAGAAAATTATTTAGAGCATCCGGTGACGCTGTCGTTGAAATGAAATGGGGAAACCTTGGAAAGTTGGAACGATGAGCAAAAGATGGGCAAAATCGCTCGATGATCTGATAGCAATTTGTGACAACGATAAATGATTTAAACACTTAGCAAATTAACCGTTAGCTGTATGACTGAAGTTGACAGAGGTGCTAAAACGCTTCTTCCGTTTGTGAAGCTATTCACGTTTCTCACGCTCGCTTTTACACATCACGAACGCGCCTCGCAGTCGTAACTCTTCAAGCGTCGTTCTATCGGCAGAAAGGACGAACTCGTGAAAGTTCCGCGACGTACCATTAATTGGCGTTCAACCATCGGCGTAACATTCTCTTCGTAACGATCGCTCTTCTTCTGTCACAAAAGACTCACGTTCTCTCTTAACGACGCAGTAAGTCCTGGCCTCGTCGGCGGGGGAAGATGTTCGCATCGAAGCATACAAAGTAGCGACCTCGCATCACGCTGCATTTATCTCGGAAGTGTTACCGCGTTACGGAGATACGCGGTTTCGACGATACTTGCGTTTTATCAAGAAGAGACAGAGTCTCTTGTGAAGCGTCCGCGTATCAGAGAGATACTTAAATATTATGCATGCACCGCTCAAAGAACTCGGCAGCGCAGACGTACGCTAATTCCGTCCTAGTAATAGCAATAACGGCGTTGCACTCCGTTTCATCATCCGCCAATTGCTATTTTCGGTGATATTCGCATTTACCTTGCAAGCGCGGCCCTCGCTCTCCTTTGATTAAGTATTTCGGAACGGAGGTAACGGAGTCAAGAATTGCCTGCGCGGATGTGAATTTGGGCTCGGAAAGTAGGTGGAGTACCACGTAGGAAACGAACCAAGTAACTGTTCGAGCTCACTTTGCACACCTTGTTCGGCTTGCTCGTCTTAGTCAGCTTCTTGCTGCGCGAGCGGTGAAGCGTGTACAAGAAGATTGGATATTTCGCTGTTTTCTTTCGGCCATGTTCCGAATCCGAGCTGCCTGATTTCGTATTGCGCCAGCAGCACGCATTTCCTCTTAAAAGCGGCTATGTATTCTACTATCAGCTCTGTATCTATTGCGCGAGATAATGGTAAATTGATAGCACGGACCGTGGTGTAAGGCTCTCATCGGAAGGTTGCCTTCATGCAACAACAATTTATCTTTGATAAATCGTCTTTGAATAGAAGATAAGGATTATGGTAATATTACATCGTCGATTTCTCTTTGTTTCTTTCATTTCCGTTTAATTCGCCAGTCAGATAGGCGTAAAACTAAGAGGATAGAGAATAAATCTTTTCCCAGTAAATCTTTCATAAAACTAAATACGAAGCGTTGTAAATTGTTACATTAATTTTCGTGCATATAAAAAGAGGAATTTTTCACGGTAGCGCAAATCGCGTTTCCAATTATTCCGATATTTAGCGAGCGGAACTGAAATCAAATCATTTACACACATCTCGATGTATCCGCCTGGGATATAATCGGATTTAAGTGACTTCCGTTATATTCAGGATACCGATCTGGTTTCCTATCTCTTTGCGCGGCACACGCGCGCGCGTTTGCGTTGGTAACATGGCTACAGCTCAATTATTTCACCACAACCTCTGACTGTTCAACCATTAAGCGAATTCACGCGTATACTGAGACGAGAACGTAATGATGAAGTGGCGCTGTGTGATCTCGAGAGCGTTATACGAACTTTATGAGCTAATCGTGCAGTCTAATCGATTATCTAATACAAGTGTAGGATTGTTGAACACATCTTACATGAAACATCACTACGCACTGGATGGAAGTACACTGCATAAAAGCACGAAGTAGTTTTGCTAAATAAAAAGACGAAGCTGGGCTAACGGCGCGCCACGATTAACTAAGTGTCTTACGTTATGGCAGAATTTTTAATGATATAAAAATTCGTATCTTAGCAATAAAACCGAAGAGACTCTAATAGCGCGTCATATTATATTCGTAACATGTTCATGAAAATTCAATGGGCTGTAACGGCGTGGCTGTACCGTCATAAAGCTAGGTTGTGTAACAACGCTGCCATTAAGTGGCATTGCGGTCGTGAATCCTGTGCCACGATACGACAGACCCTTTTCGAATTAAATCATTGCAACCGGGCTTTCTCGATGCAAGAAAACGTATAATTACTCCCTCTATATAATTACATCATGAAGAATGACGCTGTCACGGTAGAATTCTACGTGATCGCGGAGCCTCGCCGAGGTTTTGCAAGTTAATGACATTCCGGGTAATCGATTATTCAGCATATCGCGGCACGTTCAATCAGGTGAAGTGACTCAACGATACACGGTGAAAATTATTAATCTCTTTACATGAAATTTTGTTTCTTGCTGGCTTTGATTTTATACATACATCACCGGTATTAAATTAATATTAGCATGTATAATCCAAACATGTGCGAGAAATTCGAAGCACGTGAAAAAATTCGAGTTGTACTTACTGCTAATGTGTCTAATCATTTTTGCATTTCAAAGGTAAATTCTTTTACAAATTGATGTTAATAACACTGCCACCTTTGTTTCACTCTTAATATCTATTTATTAATATACAACTAGCGTTATTAGTGACCTTTAGCCCTAAAATTCTTTTCAGGAATAATACTTTTCAATTTATAGAAATTAAGACGTTTCTCGATTTTGCAGCGGAGATTTGTTTCTTGACCCTTACTTCGCTTAATAGAGAAAGGCACGAGGTTTTCGTGTAACCATTAATTAAGATGTCTATCTGCACGTTGCAAAATATAGTCCGGCAATAGTAGGACGTCCGACAGATAGTATCTGGAAACTCGGCCAAATCTTTTCAAAGACGTCGCGCGGCGGCATAACGAAAGACATCGATTCGCCGTGGCGGCGCATACATACCGCCCCTCTGCAATTCCGGTTGAGCGTCGCGATGGAGGCAGGGATAATAAATATCGCTTCGCGATCCGTAGTTTCGCCGACGAGATACCGTATTGTGCAAACTATTCGCGCAGGCGTATCGAGCGAGCGCGCTCGCTGCGTGATCGACATTCCGAACCCGGGGCGAAATTGGGCCCGTGGATTATGCCATTAGCAGCGAGACAGATCTCGTATGCGATCTTTGATATCGCGAAACGTCGGAATGCATAGCGAACTCCTTATCACATTCGGCATATTCGACGTTGCAATTGTCATTAACGTTGCGATGCCATTGCACAAGCGAACTGCCAACTGTTACCGCACAGAAAGCGACCGCGAAACAAGCGCTTTTCGCGAAATAGCATATTACCAGCGAGGAGAACGGAAGTCTCGCATAGAAGAAACTTACTGCGCTGTAGACGGCAACTACCTTTGCACGCTCTTACCCCGGATACGCTGCGTCGCGACAAAAGAACAAGGATTGCGAGAGAGTCTAAGAGAGAATAGTGAATAAACATCGTAAATCATATGCGAAAAGCGACTTTTCGAGTTTGCACTTCTTGATTTAAGAGATACCTATTTGTGTAATTCGTATAAATTGTATAATCTTTTTTTGTTTGATTTTATAAATTCCATTTTACCGCGTATAGATTCTCAAAGCACATTTCTCCGCTCTCTGTTCTTCCGCGCTCTGACGTAATTTGTCTTACTGTGATTATATCTCGCGTACTGTTGGCGTAATCTAGGTTACTTTGACTTATTCTGGATGAATCTGGCGTAACCTAGATCAGTTTAAATTGGATACGTATTATCTATTATCGACCTGATTCTACATAATACGCTCCATTCGTTTTTTATATAGATGTTTTTACCTTTTTTGGAAAAATCAATCATTAGTGACTTGAATAATGAATCTAACGTACTGTAAAATGCTATTCTTTAAAGACAAATAATGATAAAAAATGAAAAGACTACAAACGATTTTCAATATTTAATAAACGTTTCAGTTACGATTTCAAGCTTGATAAAAAATACAGAAAAAAAAGAAAATTTCAGATTGCATGGAAGTTTTAACATAAAAGATTACAAAAACTGAAACAAATAAGGCTATATCGCAATTTTATTTTTATAATATTAAATTATATAATATTAAATTTTATTAAATTTTATGAAAATCGCGAGTCTCCGAATAAACATCTTCATGCCTTTGAGGTAGGGATGCGCTAACTATTCTACTTGCTGCGCCCAAGTATTTCGATTCCTAGTTACAACTTCATTCCTCATAATAATGACATTTGAATTCTGAATATAATTATATAACTTCCCCCATCTATCTGCGAGCTACTACGATCGGGACGACCGAGATTCGCAGCCGCAGACTCGATCTAATTTCGCAGACAATACTATTCGACTCTGTGTAACGTGCTTATCGAATCGCGACTTTTCCACGTGTCTAAGTTATGACGCGGTGTGTCCTTATTGCGGTCGTCGAAGGAAATGTACGTGATAGAACACGTATCAGAGGGCTTATATTCCTCCCGGTTGGCGGATACGGAGTGCCGCACGCGAGAACACTAATCCTAGAATACACGTGTCACCGTTGTCTGTCACTTACGGAAAACGCACACGCAAGCGGACGGTATTTGAAAATGCGAGAGGAGCACGCGATAGAGCACGTTTTCTGTATGGCGGGGTTGCTCTAAGTAACATTTCTCCCGAAACTGTCTGGTACCTCTACAAAATTTGCCAACGCAGTGGCAAACTTCTGCCATAATGGACGGCGTTGCAATTTCTCACGACTATTGCCACGAAAGCGGATTAATTTACGTTCCTCGCACTCATTCGTTCCATTTGAGCGAATTATCAACTGGAGAACGAAAATTCCCATCACAGTGCAATTATCCTCTTTTTTTTTCTCTCTTTCTCTCTCTTTCTCTCTCTCTTTTTCAAAGTCCATGAAGCTGGTGCGTACTGCACTCGGTCACTCGTTCACCGAATTAACGCTCCATTATGTAAAGCGGCGAATTTCCGCCCACGGTTGGTATACGGCGTTTGCAATTACGCAAAGTACACCGCATATCAACTAGATATTTCTTGCCATTATAAAACGCCATTTCGGATGTTGGCACGTTTATTCTGAAATACAGATTTTTAAATTTGCATGGGCGTGCATGCAAAGCGTGCGGGAGTGGGAAGCGAGAAACTCGCTATTTAAGTGTAACCTATTTTCCAGCACGCACACAATCAACGAATAATATATTAAGAGCCGGCAAGTATTTCGCTAGAACTCGATTATGAGGGCGGCAAAAAAATCTGTTTTTCTCATTTATTATATATCGCGCAGCGGCGCTGCAGCGATAAACGTACATGTGCAGGCGTACACAACAAAAATTCCAATTAAATTCTATTTAATATTAAAAAGAAATGTTTATACGTGACTATATACTTTCAATTAACAGCGCAATATCTGAATGAAAGTTTGTGAACTATAAAAGGTTTGGACGATATTGTCCCACCGTAATTACTCTGGGCAAAAATAAAAACAGCGGGGAATTGCCGATGCTGTTCCATTAATAGAGAGTGAATATATATTGCGTCACGAGTAAGAAACTTGGATGCTCTTTATTACGAAAACGTTAGGCTATGGGGCGACGGATAGGTAATTAAGGAAACCGTTAACTGCGAAATCCGATTTATCTGCGACGATTGGCTTCGAAGTTTCTCAGCGAGGCAAATGTTCGCGGAGTTTCAATCAGCCCTTCTCGGAACAGGTACTTTGCAGTCGTTACCCTAAGACGTTCAGAATGCGATTATAACAAATTCTTGGCTAAAAGTCGCCGAAGTACCCAAATCCGCTTTCGATGATAATAGCTGAAAGAAAATGGGGAGGGAAGAGGAAGGAATGGGGAGGAAGGAAAAAGGCGGCTTTTTACACCGCAGTACGCTGTAGTAGTACTGCTTCACACAGTAGCTTGTATTTCAAAGGCGTTGGGATTGCGATTTGCATGTAAAACGGAATGTTCTTCCTCTCGTATTTACGAGAGGATGATACTTCAATATTCCTTGTCGAGATATTCGATATTTTGCTAATATCCGTGCTTTCCGACGATTATGAAAGCTTTGTGCGGGAAAGCTTGAAGATAAGACCGCAATGATATTATAATTAGTATGTATTTCGCGTACATTTATTTAAATAAATGCAAGACAGTGCTATTGTGTGTGTGTGTGTGTGTGTGTGTGATTATCGTAGCATCGCGGATAAGTTTTTAAATAATATTTTTTTCAATTCTTCTTTTATTTTGTTTATTAAAATATTTCTTTGTTTTATATTTGCAGGTGAATATTGGGCCATGATTGAACGGAGCTGTGAACAGGTATGTGAAAATTTTGTTTGAATTCTTCAAAATATCTTAAAAACATACCGACGTGTAAAATACATGAAATGTAAAATATTAGTTGTTGCATACTATATTATTGTTATATAGTAATATTTGAGGCACTGTGACAATATGCCGCACGCATGTTGTTTACTTTTCCATTTCCGTTGAAAAAATTGAAATGCAATTCTCTTTTATGACGTTATATGCTCGCATTGCCGTCAATGTAAACCGCTCAACGTGACGGGCACCATTTGTCCTGGTGGAATATTTCCGTTCTTTGGCAAAATGTAATTTCCTTGCGGCGAATGCTACGCGCTTTAGAAAAAAGAAATATCGAATGTGAATAATTCAAATGTCATTTCTCAGTCGGATTTGTCGGTTCGGTGCCCGCCAGACAATATATCCGATAAAGTGCCGAAAGCAATCGCCGTCAACGATTCGGCGTTAAAAAAAGCTTATTTATGGCACATCCATCAATATCCGGCCTAACTTTGATTGTCATCCCGGCACCCTTATATTGTCACAGTCTCCTGTCGTGACTCGCGACGATGATCTATCTACCTTCCGGATTGTTAGCTAGTTAACTAGAAACTTCCTCT
Organism: Linepithema humile; assembly: GCF_040581485.1. Taxonomy (NCBI): domain Eukaryota; kingdom Metazoa; phylum Arthropoda; class Insecta; order Hymenoptera; family Formicidae; genus Linepithema; species Linepithema humile. Next base: position 20,761,681 of record NC_090134.1, read on the forward strand.
TCTTTTCGCGGAAATATTTCCATTTTGTGCCAAGAGATACATTCTGTCTATCCTGCAAAATTATTCCTTGCAATACGTTTTGATGGTACCGCGCATCAACAAAACAACCATGTGCTAGTGATTTAATTAAATTGTCTGTTTTCCGGCTGCATGTAATTGAAATGTAACTTTTAGAACGTCAATGTGCAATGTACATTGTATATTTGTGTACGTAGAAATATATTCTCCACGGCAGTGAGAGAAAATATCGTTGAAACGAGCGGCTACATTTGTACAGAATAACTATTAGCTCGCGCTTCGACGCTCCTTTTATTTTATGATTTTGTTTATATTTGAAATTTGTATTTCTAAATAGTCATAACGATTTAATATTAAAATCACGGCTTAATATTAAAAATATAAGCAATCAAACGTTCTGCCATAGCATTGTTTCTCATTGAAACATTTTTACAATTTTGATTATATATTTTAATTGAAGGTAAACAAACTCTACATTACATGCTTCGAAATTTTTCTATTATACTCGCATGATTATACTCGCAATCGATAAAACGAGCTTGTAAATTGAGCCGAAATTTTCGGTCTGGATTCATTAATCAATAAATGGTCAAATATCTCGTTATTGCTGTGAATAGAGCACATTGGAATTAAATTACCTATATGATCGCATATCGATTAACAAATCAAAAGCGGGTTATAAATCCATGTTGGCGTGCGCAAGAGTGCTGTTATATGGAAAAGCTCATTTATATCATAATTGCAATACCGCAATCGTAATAATGACTCGAAAATATTCATTTTTTGAGATACAATACAATTAACAGTGCACAAGATTTTCACATCACTTTGTGCATATTTCACGTTACATAAAATACCGTAAATAAAATCATATAAGTTTTCGCTATTGTTAACACTTTTTGCTCGGTTTTGTGTTTTCCTTATTTTCCGCGAATGCTGGAATATACAAGAAATGCAAGAACTCCGCGCGAAATCTATTTATGCGAAGGGGGATATCTATGAATATTTTCCGCACACGAAAAACCGCATTGTCCCGCTGGTGGCCCGAAGGAGCCTGCCCGCACGCTAATGGCAGCGATTATCGTGAAAGCGTTGGCTTGGCTGTTACGTTTCTTGCTGGAAAGAGTTGTTGTTAATACTTTGGCCGATCCCGCGATGATAACCCAATTTGCCGTCCGGTACGCGGCGAATACGGCTTCGCTTCGTAAAGACTTGCTTGGCGGTAAACAATGTCGAAAGCTGTTTTCGCGGGGTCAAGAAGGGTCGGCGAGCGTCAGCTCGCTAGGCACGCGCTCGAGAAAGTCACGTTTTTGCACACGAGTGGAGTGTGACACACACGCACGTTCGCGCATACACACACATAGTTGCTATAAAAAGCTCGTTACAGCGCCACTTGTTGTCACAACCTCCCCGAACTCTTTCGACGGCTCTATTATAACGAAAAGTTCATCTCGCGGACACTTCTTTTCGCTCGTGAGGCTGAAGAGAATACCGTCGAGGGGGTCGATGGCTGGCGGCGGCTTTTGTCCTCGGCGGGAGACGTAAAATTGCGTCCCTCCGTTCGATATACATTCGCTGAGGCATGGAATCTGCCGGGTAGCCCCTACTGTGCGACAAAGATAAGCCGAGAACTTTGCAAACACCAGCGAGTCAATAGGATGTATTCTCTCTTTTGCACTATTTTATCTCCTTTCTCTTCATTGCGTATAAGTTTTTTTTTTTTTTAACAATGATTACTTCACAATTTATAACTCGGCGAGGCAAAAACGTTAAGATTAATCGTCACGATCGGTACGTATGCTGGCGTAGGCGACATTGTTAAAGAATAAAAGCCAGCCACGGTCGAAAAAAAGACGAACGATACGAGGTGCTGTATGACGTCGGCCCAATTATAGCCAGATTGCTATCGCGTTTTTTGAAATCGACACTTTGCGCAACGCCCATCGTGATGGAACCTCCAACGTCCCCATACTCGCCTGTTTTTTTTTTTTTTTTTATTTTTTATCATCCACTTTGTCGGCCCGCGTAGATAGGCAGCCTCTGGTATTGAATTCTGGAGATGCGAAATGCCGCTGAAACGATTGCACCCGCCGCGGTGCGTTCCATTTCGCGTGAATATCGAATAGCAGACAGTGAGAGCAGTCGACTTCTCGATCGCGAGTTATTGTCTGCTACGAACGCCTTTTGCGTCTCATCGAAATTTCTTCCCGGACCTTCTATCTACGTCTTCGTAATGCGAATCGCGTTTAGACTCGCGTCGACGACGGTATTATATGTTGTTCGATCAGCGCGCTGCTTATTCCGACTGTCATGAGTAAATAGACAATAGAAAAATGCATTTGTTCGTGATCGTGACACATTACTTATTTATGTCATAAATAATAAGGCACTTTCGTATTGACAAACTTGTCACTCAATTCTGTTGGTTAAACTAAACGTTACCAGCGATAAGCACACGCGCGAAACAATGAAATAGAGTTAACCAACAACTGTTAGCTATATTAAGGAGTGTTTGACAGAATACATACCTGGTCCAATAAAGTTGTAAATTTAGATCGAAATTCTTTTGTCGACCAATTTTGGTTGGCAACCACAGTGCAAATAACTCGCACGCTAGTATCAACCGCGAAACATCCTGAACCACCTTTTGTTTAACGGTAATATTCCGATCAATTTTAATCAATAAAATTGACGATGATGAAAAGTGTCAATATATATATTTTTACATGATTTTCGCACGCATTATTTTTCGCGATGTGCGCACAATGAGACATCTTTTGTTCTAATCATATTTAAAAGCTGAAAAATTGAAATATCGCGGCGTTGGAACATTAATGTTGCAGTGTTTCGCTCGATATTTTACTCATGGGCAAATCTCATTATCGTCAGTACGGCGACGCGTACGTACGTACGCGACAGCGTGCAAAACAACGTTTCGCATTCCGCATGTAATAATTCTCTCATAAAAAGCGATTTCAGCGGCATAGACGTATAAACTTGGCTCGCGTGCCCTGCATTATTAATACGCTCTGGATGTAACATCAACTGACAAAATCACGCACAAAATGCAAATTAGGTATTACTCATTCCGTGGCATGTAAATCCATAAACAGTGGCGTGTTGCGGAATCGGAGGGAACGAGCGACAAAACGAGGGCGAAGAAAAAAGGACGAATGTAGGGTGCGATCCGCAAAAAAGGAATGCATGAAATTTATTAACATTCACCCAGATAGGCGCTGAGGTGTTATCGAATTTGTCACAAATGTACCACTTTTTATTCGTGACTCGTGACCTCGTCAAAGGAGTCTGGCCGAAGAGGGATCGGCCGGATCGGATTATTTCTTTTCTTTTTCATAGCGCGAGCCTCTTTCGCGCGCGGCGGCATATATTGCCGCCGTATAATATCTTTTGACCAGAGATTACGTAACTATGATCGATCGACTGCGTCCTTACCGCCTTCCGCAAGGTGGAAAAGAAGTATCGCGTGCCTTCAGGAGCCAATATTTCAGGAACGGGCTGTAATTCAAAGGCTGTTGGCAACGGCAATGTACGTTAAGCGACATGTTTTAAGAGTCTCCGGATATTTCTCAATCTATTCGCAAGATTTATCTCAAAGTTTTTCCCCCGAAATTTAACATTGAACTTACAACCGCCGCGGTTGTTAATATTGAGAGCATGTGAATCGTATATATTTTATTGCAGCGGGAGCATCTTCGTCGTGAAATATTTACAGATTCTCGAATGCTCCCTTTTATCTTTTTCGCGTATCTGCGTTTTTTTTTATATCACTATACTTATTTCGCATTACGAACGCGTATCGTTAAATCTTTCTGGTTTACTGCGACGTGAGATAGTCCGCGCGGGTGCTAAACAAAAATTGTGTCATCTTGTGAGATGGAGAAAATACTCCCTTGCTGCCGCAGCAACTGAGCTAAGACGGCCGGGTACATCTACAAGAATTGCGGTGCTTTACTTCAACAGACCGCACCGCGCACTTTTGAACAACGCGCTGCAGAAGTGACCTGAAAATGTGTGCGAAAATACGTCCTGCGTAAAGTAAAGACAGAAATTTATATTTACACAGGTTTTATAACATGCCGGCGGGAAGCAGCGTTAGTCGAATAACAATGGCTAGCTCGCTAACAGCGGCTTAAAAGACTCACGTCGACGTCGTCTTAACACGCTCGTACTAACCCGTAAAAATACGACGTTTCCGCTGCGAACCTACAGCAGCGCGCAACGCAACACTTTTGGTTCAGCGGTATGCATCGCGGGCGTACGATGGCAATAATCGTATTTAGAGTTACGATAAGAAGTAGCGAACTCGCATCCGTAGGCCCTCACATTTTTTTGCGCGCATTCACTTGAGCCGATATTTTGCGGCGATTTTGTGATGCCTCGCTTTTTGAATATCGTGAATATCGTGTTCGTCAAAGGAACATTTCGCGGATTTTGCATATGGATATAGCATTCGGCGCAGCGCACGTTACAGCCGAATATTATTGGGATCGCGAACCTGAAATAACTGCGACCGGTATGTGCCGTTAATATGCGATGCTTCGTAATCTGTTCGTATACTGAATATTAGTGATTCAAGCGCGGGAGATTTTTCAAAAATGTTGGATATTTTCTGTACACGATTTTTAACGTGAAGTCTTTTTCCAGAAGGTATTTCGCAAACATCCCAATATTTTTCCGAATAGCGATGCAGACACATAACAGTCTTTTATGATATATTACGTACGTTCGACTCCGACGTATCTCAATTCCCATCTTGCACCATATCTCTTGCGCAATGCGTTTTCGATCTTTGATCACATCGATGTAACACCAGCAAAATATATTCGTCGGTTCGCCACACGTTCCACCTGTCCGGGCGCGTCCGATCGAAAACTGTAAAAGAATATTGCTAGTGCTCGCGTTCTGAAAATCCCATTTCCAAGCAACGCCGGCGAAAAGGATATTTGCAATCACGGCAGTCCGTTCGCGAACCGGGCGCGATTGATCCTGTGCTAAATGTGGCGCGGCTTGCGCAGCTGAAAACTTTCTGCGGGCCGTCCATCTCGCGTTTCGTTATCCGACGACTGCCGGGACGTGCGCAAGACCAACGCAGTGTCGACATTAATCCACGTCTGACCTATCGGGTATGCGAAATCCAACAAGGATATGGCATCCGAGGGTCTTACTGGGTCTTCAACGTGTGCAAACATCAGTATATCATATCTGGCAACTCACTATGTCATGCAGGACTGAGATGTCTTGTACCGAAAACTTGAGTCCCCCCAAGTCTAACGCGTCGTATTCGTCGATAACGCAGCCCTCAATTTTATGGCTTATTCGAATTTATATCTCGTCGCAAAAGTTATGCAGCTCCTTTCTGTGTATACTGATATATATATATATTTTCGAAAATTTGGATGAAACGTACTGGGCAGAATATTTGCGTTGAAATGTATAGCAAATTGTTAGACTAGAATTCTTCGCACGAATAATCCTATGTACTTTAGTCGTTTATGTTTCGCAAGAATAATATTACAGTTATTATACTGTGCTCGTTATGTTAATCCCACAAATGTTGACTTTATTTTGCTATCTGTAATATACGAGGATCCGTTAATTACATGGCATATATTGAACATTGTGCAACAATTGGGTCATCAATATTGACATCTAGAATTTTCCGCGATACTATAAATTCACCGTTCACCGCCAATATTCATAAAATAATCAAAAATTACAACGTCATATTCCCATTTTCTAGAAAATACATTTGCAGTGCATTACATGATTACGCAAATAAGCATAGATCTGTGTTGGTAGATAGCGATTATTTACCGATGCGTATTTACCTCACCAACAAACACTCTATCACAAATGCATTGCATGAAGCATCGAAATATCGAAATTGTAGTAAAAGGAGAGTAATGACAGGCAGAAAGATCACTAACGCATTCAGGCGATTTACGGCGAGCTGTAAAGAAGATTAAAAAAGATTAAGTGAAACGGTTAAATCCAACGAAATCGCCTTAAAACTCGCAAGTGACAGTCGTAATGCTTAATAGCGTAAAAGGGTAATGCACGAGAGTGGCCGGAGCGCTAATCGATAAATTCCAGATCAGGAAACGGATCGTTTCAGGATGTAAAAAACAAAAAAAAAACGGGGAACATCTGCCGCGGGCATTATATAGCAACGAGCCGGACTCGTCAACGCGATTCCCGTCGTCATTCTGTCGCGTGCACCGGAAAATAACGGGTCCGGTACCGCGCGTGCGAAACGTCCTCCATCGGGTATATTTTATTTTTATTCGACGAGCAAACCGTCGAGCCCTACCGTTTCGTCGTCGTCCTTCCAAACGAGTCGGATATTTATTTTTATAATGTAATAAAAGAGCGCACTCGGAGAGTTACATATAGAACTGCCTCGTAAATCGATAATCACGCTCGAAAGTGGAAAGATCGGTGGAACAACGGCGGAAGAGGAAAAGAGGGAACGTCGTAGCCGGCGAATTCTCCGCGTGGCGACACGGCGCGCATTGCGTAGGCGCATTATCGTAAAGACACCACAGTCGTTCGGACAAACATGACTACGCATCGTGAGGGGGAAACTGACAATGAGATGCAGGCTAACGTGAATCGTGTACAACGCTTGCAAAAGGCAGAGAAGAAGAAGTGGAGGGAGAGGCTCGCTCTTCCTTCTGCGATCGGAAGTGCAGTACCTTTAAGGCCGGACGAGGGGTCGCTCGGATTATCGATTAAACGACAGGATGTCGTCCTCGTATGTATACCTCGTGTATGTACGACGACGCACCAATGGCGTCCATCCCGAGAATAAATATTGAGCAACCACACGGGGAGTCTCGTAGGGCGCGACTTACCTTTCGTCTCTACGCTCTCTTCTCTTCTCCTCAATACGTCCTCCTTCGACGCGTTAACCCCTTCGTATCATCGCGATGGAAATATTTTCGCGTCGTTTCTACAAAATGTGCAAAGCGAACATTTCAGAGTCACTCAGTACGATGACATAAATTATTTAGCATCACCCGCGAAGTGAAAATACGAATCGTCTCACGTAGAATTTCAATTTATGGAAATTTTAGATCTTTCTCTCAATAGACGAGGAATCGAATTTGAAAGAGGTTAGCGTAAGAAAAGGTTAAGCATCGTCAAATACAGCCGAAGAATTGCATGAAATCAGGTTTCTTGAGAAGTACATTTTTTTTACGATTATTTCAACAATTTAATTATACTTTCGTTAATATCATTATAGTGAAAGCCACATCGCCGTGCCGTGACATGAGACAATACTTTACGCTTTCCACTTCTTTCTCGTTACGTCGCGAACCGTTGCGAGACTTTACGTCGCGTCTTGGTTGACCGCTCGTACGATGCATCTTTCTCGATGGAAAAAAAAAAAAGTGGTCGTTATCGAAGAAAGCGCAGAGCCGATTCATTGACCTCGGGATCTTCTGGGATAGTAAGTACAAGAACATTTACTGCGGTTCTCAACTTTTTTGTTTCTAACTTCTTCCAAGACGATCTACGATTGCCTTAATCGTAAATATATCATGAAAGCCATCTTTAGTTTCAGTTTTGTCGTAGATATTTTTATTTATTTTGAGCCTGAGAGTTTCACATTGTAGATCTTTAATTAAATTGTATTTTTGCGTTTTATCTGGCGCTTTTTTTTATCTTTATTAATGTTTATCCGTCAGAAAAATAATATTCCACGTTGGACATATGCATGAAATGTGCTCATGCGATCGTTTGATTTCACCATTTATTATTATCGCGTGCGCTCTAAAGTGTTAAATATTATTACGCATTCCATTATATTAGCATTACAAAAGCTTTATAAAAAAAGCATTAAAAAATTTATTAAATATCTTCCTTTTTTTTAAATATTTGCAATTCCTGTACGCAAAAAATGCACGTTTGTTGAATTGAAGAAAAGAGGTGCGAAAACCGCTTATCTAACGGGCATTGCACATTCAAAAACATACAAAAAAAAAAGGTGTCAAAACCGTCAGTTTCTTTACTTACACTGTGCTCTTTTCAATGGCATTCTGACTTAATCCTGACTTTTCCAATTATATGTAACTCATTGTTCTCGCGGGTCGTCAATGGTATAATTCGAGCTGCAGTGAGAACCCGAACAAACGGGGAAGATAAACGACTCGATGTACTATAAAAGAATCGACAGCCGCGCGGTCGATGCCGAAAACCCGAGAGAGAATCGTAACGGTGGATGAGTAAAGAAGTGGAAAAGAAAGTAGAAGGACCGAAGGAGAGAAAGGAAAGAGAACGCGATTCCGGACCACGCATTGTGAAATGCATCGAAGCGCATTCAGACGAGTCGATACTGGCGCGTATCGATTTCGCGCTGGCTTATCTCGTCGATAACGGAATCCAGATCTGCCAGTCCGGAACTTTCTGTACTTGTTCGCGCCATGTGTGAGGGGGGAGATAGAAAAAAAAGCCGTGACCTAGTGCACCATATGCGCGCACCTGGCGAAATATTTCGCCGTTTCGGCGCGATGAAAATCGCGAAATAGAGGGACAGACGGATCCTACGCCGTTGACGAGTGACACTGGTTTTGATCGATCACTATGTCGTACGATTGGCGCAACAGGCAATTAATAATTCATCGCTTTTCCTGCAGATACGGATATCGTTCGTTTCACTGTCCGGAATTCTTTGACAGCATTGCTGCGATTGTTAGCAGCCTCGCGTTTCAGTTATTCAGGCATATGATTTTATCTTTAATGAACTGCATTAATTGTAATTTCTGATAAATGTTATTATGATTAGCAGTATTAAATTTTTGCTCTATTTATAATACCGTGCGAATATTTTTACTTTTTATTTTAGCGAATAATTTTACTTTTTCTATTAAATATTTACAGTTCTAGTATTTATTTCAGAATCTGAGAAAAAATACGATAATTCTATCTTCTGCAAAACTCTATATAAAATACTTTAATACTCTTAATGATATATTTCTTAATTAGATAAAATAATTAAAGAGATCAAATAAGAAAAAGAAATTTTTTTTATTTCTTTATTTATTACTCATTAGGTTTCTCCCTTCATTGGGATTATGCACTAAATATAAGAAAAAGTAAAGCCTTTAAACATTTATTTCGAAAGTTTTAAAAAAAGTTACGTGTCTAATAGCATAACAATACCAGCATGAATGTCTGGGCGGGGCGGAAGTGATTGTAGGATACGTGAAATGATTTTATTTGAGTCTCCAATCCATATAAAAGAGCTCGAGTCCTCTAGCGGCCACTGACCTGCATAGACAGGACGCGGTCCAGTCTTCTTATCAATTGTGTCATTATAAAGTTAACGATCTTGTTCGTAACAACGGCCGACCCGTTTTGAGAGACTCTATAATCTCGCAGGGTCTTTGTCCGAGCGTAGTCGCTTGTGACGTTCGATTTCCCGAGGGCCGGAAGTCACTATTGCTATTCAAAGACCTTCCCCCGGGCGCGGTGCTCCAAGGTGTAATCAATTTTAAATTGTCCGTAATCAGTGGTGCCCTTCACGAAGTTAAAGTTTACTCTCATTCACGAAAATGGGGTTCAAGTTTCTCGAAGAAAATCATTTGCGACTTTTCGTATAACAGTGTTTGGGGATAAACGCGCGTTTATTCGTTACTGTTATTATCGTAGTTGCTGTTATTCGAAAATCTTCGCGAAATTCTTAATGCACTCTTCAGCGTTTTCCTCGAGCGATAAAGCTGAATTTTCTCGCTTTCTCCGGCCGGTTACTGTGAAATGTAGTATCACTGTTTCTCATTTCGAGGTCAAACTAGCCGTACTACCTAAATATAACCGATACCGTAGTATCGCGGCTTAAATAAATATTGAAGAAATCGGTTTGCGCGCATTCAACTGGATGCAAAATCTTTCCCCCGGGATTTGCAAAATCTTTTCCGGAGATTGTAGCTACAACCGTTCTACAATAATAGGTCTCGTAAAAACGAAAACTCAGTTTTACAGTTACGAGCGTGAGACACACTTCTCTCGTGCGCGCAGGCACGAAGCAAGGCAAACTGTTTTCGAAACTAAACAACAGTTCGAACCCGCGAGATACAGCTTCTGCGTTTCGCAAAAATCCTCACGATTAATTTGTACGCTTTGCTTTTCCGATCATCGCCAACTACCGACGGCGCGTCAATAATTGCTCGGCAGTTTTGTAATAACAGCGATCACTGAACTTTCCACATAGAATGTAGATTTTATCGTCCCGGTAAGAATCGATTTCAATCGCCTCTCGAATATAAGAGCCCCGGGAAGAATCTTCACGAACCAAGATAGGCGATATTGAACCCTCAATGGAAATATTCCCTCATAATAATCAGTTATGATGAACTGCGAGCGAAGCATCTCGGATGATATATATTCTCGCTGTGATAATCGTCGTTTCACGCTGATAATTCTTAACGTGATTAAAGTCCACAGAATTTTTTCCACTTTTGTGGCGCAATAATTATTCGACGGACATTACAAAGCAAATTGCACGAAATAAATAGCCGCGAAATATCTTTTTAAAAAATTTTTCATCTATTTTATGAAAAATTATAAAAGGGCATCCATCAACAGCGCATAAAGAGCGAAGGTCAAAAGCTGAGGAATAAAACGTAGGACACTCGGAAAGAGACACCATTAATATGAAATTGCACGAAGAGAGATTATTCATCTAGTTTCTTAATATTAATAAACATCTCTTCTCTCCTCGCTCACTTCATTCTTTGTTCTTCAGCTTGATCCTTTAAACTTTATCCTTTATCCGTTAACGAACTTTTGACACACATCGCGCCGATCCGCCTAGAAAATCCGAGAATAAAGAACGAGCAGCGAATTTCATTCCGCCGGATTTCTCGTTTCTCCAGTCGGTACGAGAGCCTTGCACTTGGGAATTTCAACAATCTGCTCTGCGCATCTTCCCGAGCGTCGCGACGAGATGTCTATTTGACGTTTTCGCCATGCATCCGTAAATTACATTTTGCTATGGCACTGTGGCGCGATTATGCGCACGTGGCTTGGCGTTACAACGGCATATTCGGCTACTGTTATGCCACTCCTCGAGGAATCGAGTACATCCGTCGGCGACGCCGTCGTATCGCGCCCCTGCTTACGTTTGCCTGCGTGCCTCGCGTTCACTGAGGACGCGCGTCAGAATAGCGCGTAGCATTCCACGGATGTATGCGATAGAGTAGACATGTCACCTGGCATGAGAGACGTCGAAACTGTTCTTCCTCTACGCGTCGACTGGCTCTATCTGTAAAGGATCGTTAGGATCCATTTTTCGTTCTTATCAGCAAAACGTTTTCGACGGCGAGCTGAGAAGACAAACGGACCGATCTTCGGAACTCATAACGCGAAAGGCGAATTTATACTCCGAGAAGATTCGTTTTGATCTCCTTGACGAGTGAGATTCGGATCTTTAATCTGAATTTACGAGCGCGCAGCGACTGATGGAAGTCGACGACCGTGTCTATATTGAATCTACGAAGCTACGACGAAACTTGGGAGAGTACGATGCTAGAAGCACGGATAAAAAGATGCTTTGGTACTAAGAAGACTAGAATAGCGAGAGATATCTATTTTGCATGCTCGAACTTGCGATCTAAAAAAAGTTGTTTCGACTTGTTAATAGCGCGACGACAACTCATTAAAACATGTTGCAGACGCGAACAGCACAAAGTGACAATGCCAAAGTCGGATTTGATTCACTAACCTATTTTGTTGTTATTTCCACAACTTTGTAAAAGAATCCAGTAAAAAATCCAGTTTTCAGTATTCGAAGATATAATAAGATATCAGCTTATAATAATTGATCGTTTCTATTTCAGTGTGATGTTCGTGCGCGAAAAAAATACTTTTATATATTTTTAGACACGTCAGACACTATTTTTATCGCGTTATTTGAAGTTCCAACAACATCGATCCATATAGCATGGCGATGGTCCTAAGTTGTAAGTATCTTGCAAGAGAACGTAGCCGCCGATATACTTTGTCGAATTAAATATTTAAGCGGTTGGAGTGCTGAATGTCTGAGCACCGCACCTTTTTGTAGGGTAAAAATGTACGCTCGCACGGACTGCGAACCCGCGGAGTGTCGCATAGCATTTTAACTCGGCCAACGTATAATAAATATATGTTACGACGACTGATAAACGAGAAGATGGAGAGCAAGCTTTCTATTTCAACGCGATTGAACAGCTCTGGTAAATCCCTTCCGTATGTGCTAAGATTTCGATACGCAACGAGAGGGAGTCTTCCGCGGTTGAGGGAAACGAAAGGGAAAGATGAAAATGCAGACATCACTTCGTATTGCACAGATTCGCGTTTACATATCTCAATTGCATTTTATTTGCTTTGATAACACGACTGTGAAGTCGTACTCGTCACGTCAAACTCGTTGATTGCGCGCAAGCGAATCTTTGGCAAGCAATCGTTTGTAAATAATTGCAGAATCTTTATTTGCCGTAAAATATTAATGCAGATGTTAAATATTATCGTAGCGTCTTAAAAGCGCCCGGGTGCTCGTTAGGCAAATTCATGGGTTAACGTTCGCCAGTCTCCTCACCTTGCCTACCGTTTTCCACTTTGATCTCAAATTATTTGCGTCTCCAGCGTGTGCCAATATGCGAACGCATGCCTATGTAGTTGAATGTGTGTGTATGTATGTGTAGGCATGCATACATATTTGAAAGTCCGGAAGATTACAGGATTCTCGGAATTAGACGCCACCGGCGCAGGATGCGCGGCGATGTACTGCAGCAGCCTCTCTGACTTTGCGTACTGCATACTCAATCGAGCGGCAAGGAGAGTTACGGGGCCCCCAGGAAAGCCTCCGAATAGAGAAAAGAAATGACGAGGGAGAGAAGAGCCCGCGGGAATGCGAGTCCGCGAGATTCCCTCTGCATACAAGCACGCCGAGTATTATCCTCAAATCTTATCCGCTCGAGTGTAAGCGAGTGCTACAGCCACGATAAAGTGCTGTCCCGTGCGCCACGCATTACTCTTAACATTATGAATTTATTCATATTCGCGCGCGTGCGTGAGCGCAAGTATAACACACACACACAGAGACACAGACACACACAATACACACTCGGCGGTTTCTGCTGGGAAATGCGACCGACTGATCCGCGTGCGGTATCAATCACGAGGCACATTTGCAATTGAAATTATTCGCCCGGCACGATCGCTCGCAATCCTCGGCAAAAACTCGAATTTCGAGCGGTCATCGCGCGCCGATAAAAATTAAATAGTTCCGTGTCGACGTGGCGCGAAGCGATCTCGTCAGAATACAAAACGAGCGCAAAACGTGAATTCCGTTTGTTTTTCGGCGGGACAAATAATTTTGCCGAGAGACACGGTCGTCGGACGCGACCCAGTTTAGCAGCCGAAGACTTATCCGAGAGCGTGCTAAGGCGAATATATATTTGGGGCAACTACCTAAATTCGGGAGTTGCAAATTCGGCAAACAGTTCCTCCTTACGTATCTGTGGGCAATTTTTCTCCATCGTGCTTATCCGCAGATTTATAAAGCAAACGGTGCACTTGCGCGCATCTGGTAGCTGTGAGATTTCGCGAGATTTTGCCCCGCGAGCGTCTGAGGCGACATATGGCTTCTGTAATTTTCGTATAACTTATCTTATTTCGGACGAGCTTCTACCACGTCTGACCAGCGATATTCCAAAACTGAATTTTTGCACGGATTCTCCACTCTCGTGTTCGATCCGCGGCGATCTCGTTTTCGCGCGATAAGTTATGAATGCAATATCATGAATAATATTCGTTGCGGGTCTGAAACAGTAGAAGGTCTCGAGAAGTCGAATGCCTTTGCTGGCACGCAAATCGTATTTCAACGAATTTATACGTGTTCTTTTGACTTTTCCAGAAACTCGTGACGCGTTCGTATGTGGGCTGTGATTAAATCAATAAAGCCCGCGCTATTCGACATAAAATAAAATGTATTAAAACGCTTTAAAAAAAAATTTGAATAATTCATATAAAATTCGTGTGTCCATAAAGAGAACATGGCCTGAAAATTTAAAATTCCGCCGATAAAATTGCATTCGATGACTCGACGGCAATTACAGCACGCCGGCTCTCCGATAATTTCCAGTTCAGCGAAAACACCACCGGTCGACCGAGGGTTGTGTTAAAACGAAACGCGCTCGAAAGGAATATCTACTTATCGTTTAACTGGAACGGGGAGACCTGCGGCCGACAGTGACGAATTTCGTCGTCGAATATTAATCCCCTTCGACTTATCGGCCCGGCTGTTTTCAGCAGCGGAGTCGGGCAACCTCGTTACCTCTGAAATATCGATACCAGACGCACGCGGCCGCCAACCGCGATCGAGGCTTTTCCCGTAAGAAAAAAAATAAGGGATAAAGAAAAAAAGAAGGAACGCCGCGGAAAAGACGCGCGCGGCAAGCGTGCGCATTAATGGATGCCCCGAAGCGTCGCGACGTCTCATGCCTGCGGCGAACATGTCGCGGGTGAATAATAGCTCGGCTACTTAATCGACTACTCGCTCATTTTTCGTTTCGTTATTCATGCACAACGGTTTGCTGAGAATAGCGCCTGGTTTACATCCTTCGAGGGGGAGGGGAGTTGAACCAGCCACGCTTTTAAATACCTGTCGATCGTGCCTTGCAGCGTATATGACTAACAAGTGACGTTTACCATATTTACCATATTTCATAAAGCGACACATTTTGTATCCTGTGATGTTTTTCATGAATAATAACCTTTGTGCCAAAAAGCGATCGAACTCCTTGGGGACATCATAAATTTAACGTATGATGGATCTCTCCCATGAAACACCAAGGGAGAATGCGAAAAAGCTCTATCAAGTATCGAAAAAGAAATCGAATCGGCTCCGCGGCGCAGGACGTATCTGGCGTGCCTGTCGAAAGCTTAATTGATCGTCCGCGAAGAGCAAGACCGCCGATTCTTCGTGTTAGGCGATTGCCTGCCTGCATGCTTGCTGCTTACCCGTCTACCGTCCGACTTGCGGCGGCTTCGTCACGCTTTAACGCGGACGGAATTATTCATGTCACGTAGCTCGCGCTTTATACGGTATTGACTGCATGGTCTCTCGCCACATTGAATAAAAAAGAAAAACGAAAAATATACGATCGTGTCGAAAAAAAAGAAACGAAAAAATACGATATAAGCGCGAAGTCGTGTCTTCAAGTTCGCTAGAGTGCTATAAACCCACCGCAGAATTTGAAGTGTCACGTTACATTGTATACTGCGAAAGCGAAAAAGAGGAAAAAAAAAAGAATCAGAGAAAATAATAGATTAGAAATGAAGATTAAATCGTACCGTTGACGCGATTAACAAAATTTGGCTGCAGTTTTGACAAGCGATATAAAGATACATAGTTGTTCAAATGAATAACAATTTATGAAGCGCAAATATCGATACGAGCTCGTTATATGATATGTATTCGCCGAAATCCGTTGTTTAATCGTCGCGTTATTTATTGCGAACAGCGGATCCGATGATCATGTTGTCATAGCGACAAATCGCTCGCCCCGATAGCCTTGAAATCGCCGATTTATGCCAGATATTTCATGTCGAATCGCCTCGAACAATCGCGCCGTGTTTCGAACGATTGTTTCAACGTCGATTTTTTTTATCTACGCATTTTGATGAATCTCACTCGTCGCTCGCATTGCGACCTGGGAGACGCATTAGCCGACGTCCGCAATGAGTTATTTAATGTTAGGTATTGTAACGCTAATGCTGAACGCTACGGCACGTAGCGCGAGGCACAATAGCTTCCCTCGGGAACGAGATTGTTCGCGCTGACTATGAAAACGGGTTACACGTTATATTTCGAAACTCGGAAACTCGCGTAGCACATCCTCTGTGTACGTCAACTAATTGCGACATATCTAGATATGCAAGACGTGCCAAAATCATCGCATTCTCGTTCGCGATTATTCAAGATATTCGAGATAAATATAGCGATGTCGGCGAACAGCTTTTCTTTTTATTTGCAAATAATTAAAAATTAATGAGTTTTGTGGAATCGAGTCTCGGGAGTATTGTTGGATAACAAACTTTCTCCTGCAATTAATCTAAAGCAAACTTTAGCTTGATGAAAATTCATTATTTCTATTTAATAAAAACTTAATTATCACACTTTATAGTCGAAAACTTTCGGCGCAGATGATGCGTGTACGAATTTTTATTTCGGCAAAGCCGCTTCTATATCTGTCAGAGAATTTGAAGCTAGTAGAAAGAGGACGACCTTCTCCGGGCAGTTTCTGTAAGTACAGTGAACAAGCAATACAACAAAGTTTCCAGGGATGAACTCGAGAGTGTGAGAGATTCCGGAACGAAATACCGTCGTGCGCTGTCACGTTGACTCCTTCAATCTCTTCTGTTCGCCTAACACACGACGTTCTTGTCGTCTTATCGAATGACATACCGATAATGTCCGGCGATAAGAGCATTGTCAGATGAAACTACGACAAAATAATTGAAAAAAAAAAAAATATTACTCATATCTTTTACGTGAAAGATTAATAGTGTTTTATTTTGCAGATGCGCAATGCTCTCGTTAATAGTGTAGCATCAATTAAATATATTATAAGCAGATTGATATAATTATGCGGATTTTGTCTTTGAGGATAATATTCTTGATAGTACAATTGCACATAATCGATATGATTCATAATAAACGAATCGGATTTAATAACCGTTTCATAATCAACGATTTCCACAACGCCACCGACGAATTGTGTATCCTTGCAAAAAGTACAAAGCAGTCGCTATTACGTATCAAATGAAATGGACAAGTGTAGAGACAATTAATCACCGTATCGCAAACATGCGAAAAACCGATTTTATCTCACTTGTAAAAGCGATTTTCGTGCGTTTGCAATGCAGTAATTACTGTAACTACACTCGCCCATATGGCTATCGATGCGCATTTATTTGCCCGTTTTTTGACTCGTTTTCTGACGCAGTAATTAACCGGTTAAATTTAGGGAGTCATCGATAAAAATAGTACGTACAATTTATCACGTTGTAACGATGTTCGACGGGTCAGAAAGTGTTTTTTTGATCAATTCCTGTAATATATATTTTTATATGAATCGAGAACTGCAACGCCCTTCCCGAGATTCCTCCCGTTACACAGAAATTGCTGTTGACTTCGCGTTCTCTCATGTGCTCGGGCATTTTTCCGCTGCAATAATGTCTGCCGCATCCCCGACTATAACACCTCATAAGAAACGTTACGCAATCCCCGCCAGCATTTAATTCCACCGCGACCTTCCGCTTTCCGTGTCTCTTAAAACTTTGGTTTTAATTAAAGTTTGTTCTATCTGTTACTCGCTTGTTTGAACTATTGCGGACTTATTTTCATTTCCGTACCGTCGTCGCCCGCTTGACTTTTCTTCCAACACGCGCATCTTCTTTCTGTCGCGCATATGTCAGTTTTAACTCTTCTCGTGTTTTTTTTTTCCCCTTCGAAACATTGAAGAGAAAATACAATATTGTTGTTTATAAAATGTATTATAATTTGCGTACTCGTCAGCGAGAAATTATAATTTTTATCAGGCGTGCTTTGTCACATCGGCTGTCTGATTGATATCAATTTCGTTCGATGCAATCATCAATCAGCAGTCCATCGATGCGCAAGTCACATCAATATATTTCTCAATATTTACCAAAAACATTTCCATCATACATGTTTCTGTCATGGCTCGAGCTATTATTCGCGGCTGTATTTACTCGCGCAATTTTACGTTGAACAATGTGTTACAATTAACGCCATTGATTTTGATTCAACAGTGACTTTTTGTAAAGATCATACGTGCGATGTTACAGAAACAGAAAATTGCGAAATCATAAAATGAGCACATCCGGCGGGTATAGATGTGAAATCGGAAACGTATCTTCAAAGTAAAAACAAAACACCGAGCAGGCAGAGAACTGCGTCACATACGCAGTTTGCGTTGACACACAATAAAATTTGTACACAAAATGCAATGTATTTCTTTGTCCGTTAACTGACGGTTCAAACTTTGTTATCCGCTTTTTTTTCACAAAATGAAATTCTATATTTGAAAATATTGCTCAAAGTAAGTTTTATCACAGGCAATTAATGTGTACTTTAACTGGAGATATCATAAATTAACAAAGCACGTTTGGCGTCCGCTCTTATTTACGGCAGAATATGCCGCATGTGAATGTCTTTTTTCGCTTCTCTTTCGCAGAAATTATTTATAATAATAATGGTATTTGTCGAGAGCAAGGTAAAAAGAAGGAAAATGTACGAGCACGAAAATCGTCGACACAATTGCCGCCGATGTGGCAGCTAGTGCATGCGGCAAGAATTACGCACGGCCGATAGGCTGTCGCATTTATAAACGCCAAGCGCCGTGTAATGAAATAGGAGGGTGGGGTCGCGCTTGTACGGGCAACGAGGCAGGAGACTCGACGGGCGGAAAAGAGCGCGCGAAATGAACCATGGGATTAACGAATGGGCCCGAACTCATATCCGCGCGTCCCATTTTGCCGGCCAATTAATTATTTAAAACGCCCACGCCTGAAAACACAACACGGTTCTGTTGATACTCATATTAACGCTTGCAAGATGGATGAATGCAGAATCCCTTCGCGTTCGATTCCTCTTCAACGTCGTCCTCTTCCGGAGGTGTATGCACAGTCGAGCGATATACGGAGAGCGCCTCAGGCTCCCCACATGTTTTTTTTCCCTTCTATCTACGAGTTTTTTTTACGGCGAACTTGGAATCTCTTTCAGTAAAGATTCGCCAAAGAAAGTGTAAACTGCGCGTCCGCGTTTTTTTTTCTGCGAAAATATTATTTTAATATGATATTTCGTTATCCTTTGTGGACAAAATATACCCTCGAAGTACGTGTGTTATTTGCCGGAATCCGGAAGCCCCAGTTGTGGCAAACAGCTCGAGGCTCCGCTTAATGGTTAATGATCTGAATTATTGGCTGTTATGAGCTTTTGTTGGTTAAAGATGAAAAGAGAAAAGTTCGTTATTCGACTTACCCTCATGAAATTTAAGCTACAACGACGCTTTCTACGGGTCTTCTTAGTTATTTTGCGGTAAAACGGGGATATTTGCTCGAGCTCTCATCAATGAAAGAGGAAATCCATGAGAATGTGACACTGAATAGGCGGAATTAATGGAAATGACGGACTCGAGAGTAATAACCGAGAGAGCTTTCGGCCGCTATTGGGTTTGTTACTTTCGACTGCATTGAACGCGCTCAAACATTGAACGACGCTTGATCATTAAATGCTATATATTAAGTTGAATTGATACGCGTCTAAAGATATTACACTCGGTGTTCTTAAATTACGAACGGTCTCAGCGCACTGATATTCAGATGCAAATTTATTCTAAAAATGTCTTAAATGAAAGAGACAAAAATATTTGTTATATTGAATGTATCTGTAATGAGTAATGTTTACGACCAATTATAGGCTAATTATAATTAATAGTCGTATATGTATTATACACTTACACTGGTTTCAGAAAATGAAAAGAATCAACGGTTGCGCTGTAGTTGCAAGTAACAACGTCCAATTAATTAGGAACATCGAAAATTCGGCACATGTACGCAATTACGTGTATTATTTCATCACTGAGTGCATTAAATCGAATATTATTACGTATCTGCAACACATAACATCTGCGTTACTCTTGCAAATAATGTTTGACTATAAATTTAATGAACCACGCCTGTACTAGTCATTTCTCTGATTGAATAGGATATCAATATGCTTTATCACGCATATGGTTACAATTAGATTTGCCAACACGGATACGTCATTATTAACATTGGACTATCGTCTCGCAAAATAGGTAAATCAGCCGGCATTTGACATCTAGCCGTGCCTGTTGCTTTCGAGTCGCTTACGAGCACTGCATACATATAAGCATAGGCTGAAAGGAGCATATCAAACGGCGCGCAGTGCAACATCCTTATCGTTCTGGAATCTAGATCCATTAGTAGCCAATCTAGATCGAGTCACATTAAATAAATGTTAGACACATAAAATCGATTATCCGGAATCAATTATCATTTTACGAATGATATGTTTCATTTCGAAAATTCTACGTATTCCGACGCGAACGCTCACGTGCTCATTCACAGTGTCTGTTCGCGCGAATAGCCGTTGTTAACTCGAACAATAATAACTCAGAGAATAACGGGACTGTGAACTGGAACGCAACTGAAACCTTTTTGCGAGACTGCGGAAATGTATGCAGTACGTGAAAACGCGCGCGCGCCCGTGCACGCGGAAAAACACAGCACAGGAAAAAACCACCGCGAGAGAGAGAGTATAGATGTGTAAAAAGTAAAGCTCGCTACAATGACGTGTAGATATCGTCGGTAATCCTGTGGGAAATGAAATAGAGAGCTGGTAATTAGAATATTCAATATTCGTGAATGCACAAAAGCGACGAAGAGTGAACATTAATATGTACGCGTAATGTGCATGCTTATTGCTGCATAATACATTTGCCAGCGAGCACTATTTGGAGAAACTTGTCCTGAATTTTATTGACCAGAGAAATTATATCTAATTCGTATTAAATCGATACAATAGAGTGGAAAATTGACAAATCGCGCGAAAACAAGTTCGATCAAATCCGCAAATTTCCTTCCATTTTTAATCCATTTTTTTATTGATCAGAGAAATTATATTTAATTCGTATTAAATCGATACAATAGAGTGGGAAATTGACAAATTGCGCGAAAACGATGGTTATAAATTGAACGTCTATGGTTAGAACGTCTATCAAAACCATTTGATAACTGCATGGTTTATTGCTTAATTTGAGCGTACTAACTCAATTGTTACAAAATTGTAGCTTTGCGCGATACAACGGTGGTGTTAATATTTTTTCTATATAAAATCTGCAACATTTGGCAATTTCGAATTTGATTAACGAGTAATACCAATATGTGTGCTTGTGATAAATGTTATAAAATTTTAAGCCATTGCAAATTATAGATTGGTATAAGCCGTCGAAATGTTTTAGTGCATTAAATTTCATTAAAATTATTAAATTCTCGTATTAATCGATAGATGGGTTTTGAGATATTTAAACTTGTGGTATGGCATCGTATGTTGACTTCAAATACTGAGAACGCACTTTCATTACTATCCATTTACGGATATCAGAAAGGTATCTCGAACTTTGGGCTTGAGCAGTTTGAGCGGCATGGGTGACCTGAAAGTTATTTTCGTTTACGAAGCAGTCGTTAATTACATTTAACGTCGCCATCGCTGAACCATCGCCGAGGTAACATCGTGATACTGTTAGAACATAAATTAACTAATCGAGCGCACCGATCGTAACGTTCTCCAAGTTGCAGTCTGGCATTGAGTTAAAGCGATGGATCCAGATTTGCCACTATTCGTGTTCAAAATAAAGATTATTCTTAAAGTAATTATAATGTTAAAATAATGTGCTGCGTTGACGAGAAAACAAAAATAACAGTATCACGATCAAGAAAGAAAGCCATTTATTTAAGTTGCATCTTAAATGTTACAACGACTAATATTTTCTAAAGAGTCAAGTGTTACGGTTTCGCGATTATTTTCGCCAGTGCTTTTGATAAACACGTACTTATTCATGTACTTATTCATTTCTACGCTGTACCGCCATAAAAATCGTCTTGTTTGATTAATGAGCTGTTATGTTGGAATGCAAAATTGAGCAACAATGCTGTTTAATCTAGATTGAAATTCCGGATTCAAATTGTAAAGAAGCTAACAAATAAAAAAAAAAAGATACGACAGCACACAGGCGGAAATGTAGTCATAAAGAAAGAACTGTAATTGGAGATCGTTTGGGCGAACTCCACTGCCGTTCCCACTGAAAACGCGGATCTTTTCGATTACCGGATTTTCGGCATTGTTCCATTCGCCTTTGTTCGCACGAGCGTTTTTCCGGAGTTTCGCCAATTTAAAATTTCTGTCGGCTCATCCGCGATGCCTGCCACTTCTTATTATTCAGTTTTCTATATCCCCTTTCATATCTCTCACAACTATTTCTCCTTATCTCACATTCACATTCACTTACATTCACGGCGCCTCATTACTCTGCTCTATTTGCTTCGCGCTTTTTCTTTTTTTTTTTATTTACACTACACTGCCAGCAAGGTATTTTTTTGTATCCTTTTGGTATCCTCTTGTTATCTTTTTGATCCGGCGGTTTTTCACGCAACACCACACTGTTCTTGTTTGTTAGTGCTTAGCTTTGTTAGCGTTAAATCCAATGATTGACTTCGTTTCTTTGTTAGAATTAACTTAGTTGTATATATAATTATTTGTATTTTTTTTCTACGTATTAAGCGCTACTTGTATATTGTACCAGTAAAATTATATGCATAAAGTTCGACCAAATGCCGTGATCCCCGTGGATGCCCGCAGGCGTTTTTTTTTAAAATCCGATAATGATACAATCTCGCGATCGCGTCAATTAGCGCGTGATTAAAGTTCGGCGTCGTGATTTCTCGTCAGCCAATGGCAAATCCCCGGGTTGAAGCGAGTCGTTTCGCGGTTGTTACACGTTAGTTTAGGAAGTAAGGGTCGATTAGCCCGGCAGAAGTCAGGGCTAAGAGCATAAAGCACACTCCTGAGCTCTGGTTTGGCCGATTGCCCGCGTCTTCATCCCCTGGACACACCTCGACCCTCGCTTTTCCCCTCTCTCTCTCTGTCTATCTGTGACTCTCTCCGGCTTGCTCTTTCACTCCACAGTACAATTCCCCGAGGGTCCAAAAGCTACGGCGCTACGTTTAAACGGAAGGGACGTGACGTTAAATGGGTACACCTAATACCCACGAGTCTGAATTATACGACAGTCCTTACCGCTCATTTGGTATTCCGCGAGGATAATTTCACCTGAATCCATTAGGTGCTCGCGGATGCGCGGACGAGCGGTGTTAGATTTCCTTCTCCTGTTGCGGAGACGCGCAAACGCGCGTCGTCGTCGAGCGCAGAAAACAGAAGAGAGATAAATGTATTATCGTCCGAGTCAGATCCTTTAAGACGGACCACCCGACGTGCATAACCGCATTATGCTGGCTCATTTCGTCAGTTCCTTGATATTTTCATGATAACGCGCCATCTCCGTCGCGACATGAATCTCGCACCACCGCCGGTGTTTTAACATCCCTGCGAATTTTCACCGTGAAATCGTCGCGAATATCACGCTTTCCGGACTCGCGTTAAATTTACCGATCGTTTTCAACATGATACAGCTTGTGCGAGGATTAATCGTGGTGGATATTCAGTATGATACACGCAGATAATTAAGAGAGTAATTTAAAACATTTTAAAATAACGTAGTAACGCGAGAAAAATAGGATCGTGCATTAAAAACAGCTAAGAGGAATCATTAAAATATTTCAGTTCACGTATGTTTCGGAGGGAAACATAAAAAATGCAGAGTGCAAAAAATTATTCAAAAAAACTCGTTGAGTAAAGTTTCATAGATTAGATTACGACCGATGTAAAGTACATATGACATCTGTGTGAATTTAAATCATTTAAAATATACCGTGTTAATGGTACTTCACATAAAATTTTATTTAATTACTTTCTTCATGATTACATTATAATTGGCTATTAAATAATTAGTGTATTTTAATGTGATAGCTGAGGAACGCATTTCTACCGCATTTTTCATTATTCATTTCTCACTCCAAATTCGCGATTCATGTGAAAAGAAAATCTCGCGATCTTGATAACATTTATCAAGCGCAAAGCGTGATGCGATCCATTGGCGCAACAAAGAATCATTAACATTTTTTGTCGTACGTGGAACAAAATGCGTTTGATATTATTCTTTCGATAGCCATAAAACTGGAACTAGATTCCGCCGCGGCACCACTTCTCGGTAATCCAAGCGCGATAAACGTTAGCTTTTCCACGGTGAGGTGGTAATAAAGCCGGAGCTTGTTTTCCACCTTTTCCACCTTTTAGAAGAGGACCATTCAGAAACGCTTTTCGACACCTCTCGAAGGCCGATAATTCGCTTCCGCCTGTATCTTCACGCGATCGTCTCATCCGGGCGTCAACAGGTATTCGAGGTGATTGCGCACACTTTTCGCCGTGCGATACACGCGTGCAGTTCGCCGAGTTTCGACGAGACAAGTTTTGTCCCCGCTTCGTGCAGTTCACCCGCTGGCGCGGTGAGTGGCATTTTATTTGAGAACGAAGTGAATTCCCGGGTGTCGGCGATGGCAAATAAGCTGTTTCCCGCGCTCGATACAGCTTAGCCCCCTTCTTCTTCGTTTCGTCCGCCAAATACGGCTGTGTGCACGGCGCTGCCAGATAAACAGCAGAAAAGCCCGGCTTTCTATTGAAGAGCCGCCCAATTGAAGCGGCGGTGCCTGCAGGCTCTCGTCGGTCGAGAGACGCAAGTGGGAAGATAACTTTTCGCGATCTACTTCTGGTCTTCCGCTCCCGCGAGGCCAAATGCGTATTAAACGAAAATCCGTGAGCGAATCCTCTCCGGACGGTTCGTGCAAAGAACGCATACGCGAACGTCAACTCTTATCTCTAAAGAATAAAACAGCACAATTAAGAGACTATACTAAAGAATCTGTTAAGCGTGATTTTCTCGCTTTTGCGGTAAAACTAAAAAAAAAAATAAGTAAAATAATTTTGAAACAAAATATTTTAAAATACTGGAGCAAAATAATTCGTATGATTAAAATGATATTATTGTGACCTTTTGAATACCAGATTATACTGATAAAAAATTTATTTTTACAAGATATATTATATTGTGATTTTATGATGAAACAGATTTATGATAATATAATTTCCATAAAAAATAAACGAGCAAATGTATGAACAACTGTAAGATTTAATTTTGCTTAAAATTTATGAATATATGAAACATCGCGGTTCAAAGAGTTAATTGATTCAAAGAGCTAATTATTCTGAAATCATAATATAAAATTAGCGAATATTAACTATTCAATTAGATAAATATATTGAAATGTGATTTTATTATTCTATTTCCTTCATCTAATTTTAAATAATAATTTGCAACATTGAGCGAGGTGAAAATGTATGAGTTTTAGTTCTTTTTAATATAATTATTTTGCTCTATTAATTATGCAAAAATCATCTCTTTTACTTATGCGATTTTATTTTTATCTTTATGATACGACTGTAACTAGCACAAATAAACAGTATTATTCGATGTACGAAGGATTAATTGAATATCCGATAAAGCATTCACACAAAATACTGTATATCTGTATTGCGTACCGTGATCTATTTAACAGCCAACAAAATAGAACTTTGTTGAAAGCCACTGTTTAAAATGTGTGAGAGGAAATACGGATTACTTTTTTTACAGTGTTTGTGGCATTCATATTTGCGCAAGGATGTCAGCATATTTATGTTAAAACCAACGATCGGTACAACGAATACTAATCACATCAAAGTTTACGTCGGTATCTTTAGATTATAGAATTGAATAGCGCATCTCAAATCATATATACAATTTCTCGTTAACAATACAAACAATAGAAACCTTCTAGTTACAGACGACATAGCACTGCTCTTTATATTCCTTATAATAGTAAGGATTTCGTTTACACCATAACGTACTACCTACGGTTATTGCGCTCTCGACGTTTCACCCAAAGCTTGCATTGTACATACAATAATTTTACGTTGAAGCCTTAAAGCACCGGATTGTAGAAGTATCACGAATAGGTACCTTACGGTGATAAAGAAAATTATACTGTAAGTTGGAACGATGTATTTCTCTAACTTTTACATCGACGCTCTTGCACTTGTTTGACGCTGGGAATATAATGGGATATATCTTTGCTTCGCATGAAGTTGGTCTTATTTTCAAGTAGTGCTAAATAATTATTATCCTTAAAAACAAAGCTTTAAATTTTTATCACAGCCATATTGTTATATTCGTGAACTTTATAGTAACATTATAATAATTAAATTCACTTACTTAGTTTCGAATTATCAATATGCAAATAATGAACATGTTTTTTAATGAAAGATGCTGCATTTCGCAATATTGATTAACTTTTGCATCGTAACGTAATTGAAACTGATTGAAATAGCGTCGCAATTGCTTCCACCTTTAAAACGTCCTGCACGTTATTGGCAATAGATTAATGAGACGTCCACGGCAGTCGATCAATTTCTCCAATACGATCGGGTAACCACGCCTCCACCGAACTGTCACTTCCCTCTCGATCATTTCTGATGTATTTCTGTCTGTGCCCGGGTTGCAGACAGATATCGAGGACGTTTCAGAAATCAAAGACAGTTGATCTATCCAGCCGAATAAAATAAGAGTTTACGGACGAGGGGGGGGCTGAGGTGGAAACGATGGAAAAGGAGAGAGAGACGGCGATATCGAAATCACTGCGAGAGATTGTGGCAAACCGCGGGAAATAGAGTACGCCAATGAAGAAGAATGGCCACCAAATTCCCGACAGGTTCTTTATTACTTCTTCGCGGTGGGTTCCTGCTTCGAGGTTAGTGGAAGGAAAAAAGGAATGGCGAGTCGCAAACGAATTTCTTCCACCAAGCGGCGCGAAATCTCCTCCAGAAACCGTCAGTCGTTGGAATACCGTGAGATGAATGAAAGACTCGGCGGGAGATTGCTAAACGCTTTTAAAGGCATTCATCAGACAGCCATGTCGCACACACGAATCTTCCAAGCGAGCTTAAAACGTGCATGCGACAAGAAATTAATTAACGCATTCTTTCGGCTCTATCGCGAGTGCATTTAATCATGAGAAAAAAAGAAAAAAATTCTCCCATATATTCTTTTTATTTGTTTATTAATTTTTTTTATTATAAACTTAGTAGTGTAAATATTTTAGAGTATTGAGTTATTATAAACGTTTGTACACCGTGTTTTACAAATTTATACAGCATTCTTCCTATTTGAAGTATTTTTCATGGTGTCACTTGAAACGGATCGATAAATATTTATCCAACATTCCAATCGGGATACCGTAAAGTTTGAAATTACGTCTACATGATTTCCGTATATATTGTGCATACATGCTGATGTTGACACGGACAATTTTACACGTAGAATATAAACTAGGTCAACCGTGTAGAAAACAAACAGATCGCTTTCTACCCCAATACTTTACATATGCAAAAACATTCGTACTCGTTTGTTTAAATTTGGGAATATGCATTTTTAATCATTAACAATGATAACAGAATGATAATAGAAATTAAATCTCCTTTCTTGAAGAACGAAACATTTTTTTCAAGTAAAAATTATCATAAATATCGTTCATGCGCAAACGCAGATTACGTTTCGCCTATATTACGTGCAGTTGACGCAATAAC
Organism: Linepithema humile; assembly: GCF_040581485.1. Classification (NCBI taxonomy): domain Eukaryota; kingdom Metazoa; phylum Arthropoda; class Insecta; order Hymenoptera; family Formicidae; genus Linepithema; species Linepithema humile. Next base: position 20,789,105 of record NC_090134.1, read on the forward strand.
TTCGGCTATTGTTACGCTACGGATATTTAAGACCGGGGTGCTTCTTTGGCTTCCGCTTTAACGCATGCGACGACAGTTCGTACTCCATTTCTCTTTCTTGATCGCATTATCCTACGTCTTCACCCTACGGCGACTAGTCGGCATAAATCAATAGAAGCCAACGACGAAGGAAATGTACTTTGAAGCGAGAAGACGGCAATCGTCATCTCTCCAAGTTTAACATAGAGTCGCGTTTAATTGAAGAAGAACAATATTATCTCTATAAAGGACGCTGCAAGCCTTTCTCCGTTGTAGCGATGTTGGTTCAAATAGCTACCGCCGATTTAAATAACTAATTCATCGTATGTTTGGATAGCGTGCCATAGCGCCATTTTTCCACGCTAATTATTCACATGTCATCTCGCACTTTTTGCATTTGCAGCCATGTTGACGAATATTTACTCAGATGCATTTTGTAGCGTGAACGTATTACCATAAGATTGCTTTGTTGAAACAACGCGACCGATGTATCGATCCATAATAATGACTCGTCTAAATGAGGTAAAACATCTGCGGAATCAAAGATTTATGAATCCGTGGGATGAATATTCATCGTAAGATTTGCTCTGTAAATTGATTGACCACTCTCGGCTTCAATTCATCTCTGTAAATGTCACGCTGCGAAAATATTATTCTTTTGTGTTCTTTGTAACGTCATTTTTTAATGAAATAAAAAGCATGAATTAAAGCAACATCAAGAAACGATATCGCGTGAAACTTGTGCTTAATTTTGTACGTACAATGCATACGAAGTACGTCAGAATATATGTTGTTGCCGTTCTGTATAGAGCAAATCTTACGAACGTATGCTACAAAACGATGTTTTTATTGTAAATGTTCACAATGCCGGTGCAATTTTGCAAATGCATCTATGATGCACTTCGATACGGACGGCTGCAACACGCCGATCCAGAATTGAGAAGTATATCAGATTCCCGTATTTTGCTTAATAACAATCTCCGCTGTCTCTGCGCGCCGGTTTCTTGCAGCACAATGGCGTGTCTTTTCATTTTGTTTTCATTACTCGGCTGCGCGACCGTTATTTGAACAAAATAATTGCAAGACTATTATGGGCGCTTGTGTGAATCTCATCCACACAGATAAATGAAAAATTTTAAATTATTCTTTATAATTAAAATACCGATATACATGTGTGTGTATGTATGTGCTCTTATTGTGCGGCTTCGAAAAACGAAACTCTTATTAGATAACTTTTATCAAAAACTCCGACATATTTTTTAGAAATATAATATTCTTAGTAATCACTTTTCAAAGAGGGTGAAATACTTTTGGAAATTAATGACCTTTCTCGATTCTTCTATTTCTTGCTCTATGCAGATTAATAGTCGGCGAATAATGGCATTTGTGGAATGCGTGCTAGACAGATTGGCAAAAAGTATCTAATATGTTATTTTCTTTTAATGTAGAATTATTTAATTGATGACTATTTGACAATTTACAAATTATTGATTGATCCAATTACAAGTCTCATCTATAATGAACGTAAAGATATTTAAATCTACAAAGTCGCGTTATTAATCATAAACGCAATATGGGAAAAAAACAATATCAACATGGTCTCGCGATACATATGTGATTAATAAATAAACACTTCAGCTTTAATAATACACTTTAGCATAAACCTGTTTGTTTCCCTGCGATACACGCAAGCGATACTATATGCAAATAATAATCTTCAATGTCCCAATTCCATCAAATTATTGCCAGCGCAATGGGCTACAGGAAATTAAGCCACAAAATTGTTTACGTATGAAAACATCGCATTCGAAATTGACATGAAATCGATACGCAAATCTCGGTTGCACAAGAGAAAGAGCAGTAAGTAGCAGTTTAATGTTATACAATGATAAACACACGGTATATATATTTCTGTGCTTAACGGTAATATTAACTTTCGGCTTTCGTTCTAAATCCTGCTTATCGACCATAAATGAAAAAACTGCGGGCAATCGCACATAGATAGGGAAATACATTTAATTCCGTATGCGATATCCAATGCATTAACGCTTTACTGCTGCTATTCTAATCTCTCTAATGTAACTCTATGCCAAACTAGTTTACCGGTAGTCTGATAATTACGTTTTCATTGAGGTACATCGATTACCGCCCCTGGCGCGGCACATCGAAATTCAACTGGTACTTGCAAATTGCTGTTAATAATAACGGCATTTCCGTATTAATAATGTTTATCGGTGGGAGGGGCGGAATACATTCAATTCGAAACACGCGCTGGGGGTAAATGCTAATTTTATTGTTTGAAGAATACGATACGATATTGCGTCTAAACTTATCTAAGCTGAACACTTAACGAAACTACAAACGAGCCATGATTATAGGCGGGAGAGCGCATTACGATTGCTGGATTCGTCGTCGAGTTTAAGCGAACAATATTATCTTACGTAAAGTAGCGATAGGCGACGACCTGCGCTGCCTTAAAATCGTCAGCGCAAACACTGCGATATTTTCTTTAAATTCCAATTTAACGCGACAACTCAGGGCGTAGCGCGCGGTACGTACTTCTATCGATTTCTCTCAGCCATCCTCCTCTTTATACTTTTACGTTTTTTTTAGATTCTAGAAAAATAATTCATAGACTTTAATTTTAATCAGAGCAAATTCGTCGCTTATCATTCTTTCAAATAACAAATGCAAAATCGAAAATCATATTTTAAGCGCCATGCAAAATTAACTGCAGCAGCAATCATTCATAACCGTGAGTATACGCGTTTAACAACGCCGAAATCAATTAATTATAAGAGAAGAGACGCGCAACCCCCCGGCTTGTTTCGATTTCGATTTGCTAGCACTCGGCGCTTTCATAGATCACCGTAATGAAAGCCGAGCGTTCACGCATCCAACGGGATTCTCGATCTGATATCCTGGAGTGCTCGCTCACGGGGTGATTCCCGACGGCTGGTCCACTGCTATTTATCCGCACGGGAAGCGTAATGGCGGATGTACAATCTTGTTACTGCGCCGCGGTGATATGGGCCGGGCCATAGTGATTCAATAATTCAGTAGCACGCTCGCCGCCGGCGCTATTTCGTATCTCGAGAGTACTGACCTACATATACGTACAGGAAAGCTACAAATGAGGGACGGAACAGGAGACACGGAGGTGCGAGGGATACACCTCGCGCGGCCACGTCCCCCGTTCGTTCCGCATCCAGGTTCTCCCGGTGCGCGGAATCCGGGATTCCTGGAAGCGCTTACCTACGTCCCCTCCGTTGAAAGTGCATAGCGACCGGGGCTCGCGCGCACGAACAATGAAACTCCGTTCTCGCCGTGAAACAATGACGAAACGCGCTTCGGTTAACCCCCGACTGGTGATCGCGTCGGACCGCACGGATCTCTCTCGGCCCTTTGTCCTGTAATTGCTGGCCCGGCGGCGATAAGGCGTATCAAACGACGGGAAAGGAACTCGGCGTATCGAGCTTTGATCGCGTCGCAATGAGCGCTTCCGTGCACACGTTACGATCGTAAACGCTTTTTAATGGCAGTATCTACCGCTCGAGTGATTAGGAGATAATGGTCGCCAGCGGTGGGGACGTCTCGGTATACGATATATATATACATATATATATCTATATCTATATATATCATTGCGGTGGGATAAATGTGGCGGAAGAATCGTCGCGCAGCGGAAGTTGCGTCGCTCCGCCGTTGCTCACTCATAGCGAAGATTCTATCTCCGCAAGCCGCCATTAAGTGTTCCGGTATTTAATGTAACTCAAGTTCTTATCCGGCCTGGTCTGATTCGTTCGCCGACAAGAGATTCCTTTGACTCAATACTCCGGACGAAGGTATTTCCCGACCGACAAGACACTGCGATCAATCTTGAACGTCATATCTCTGAAGGACTACTTCATATCCCGCCCACGTCTTTCGTATCGATTTTATCCCGGACATCGTACTGACGCCTATAAATTTTAGGACACTCGGTACGTGGAAGGCGTTATTTCAGAATTATTGAAGGTCCAAAAGAGGTTAAGGTGGCCCGGGAGAGATTGCGGGGAGACCCTGTGCAACCTTTGAAGAGCACCTATTCGGCGCAGGTCTTCGAGAAATCCTTCGGCTTTCGGGGCAACAAAGGATTTAGGATAATCCCGAAATCCTCCGAGTATATATCAACGTGTATAGCGCTAAAACGGAATCACACGACAGAGCCAAAAATAAATCGATACGTACGGTTTTCGTAATTGATACTATTATAATCCGGAACGCGATGAAAATAAACATCAACTGTTTTTTCTGCCGTACCGCAAAATTGATACATCATCTTTACGTTTCGCACAGAATATGCTGGGGAAGAATCTATTAGATCCTGGAAATTCATGTATTATTCATGTGACAATGTACATTGTTTCAGATAGGCGTGCAAGCATTATGAATTTATGAATACAGCTTTTATACGGCAACAATTACGAAGTTATGATATTTAAACGAATGCCGTGCGTTAACACGTCACAATCAATATTACTAATTATTGTGTAGTAATGTGTTTAAAAATTTTAAACGCAATTCATAATTTTTGCAATTAAAAATTCATGAGACAATTACGAAAAAGAAAAAAACAACGTTTGAATCAAAATTACAATTCAAGCTCGACTAGAACGGTTTGGCAATTTTTCAACAACAATTCACTGTCTGTGTCGCATTTCGTTTTTCGCCAAATGAAAACTATCCGAATACGCAATTTATTGATGATCTCTCTAGTCCAGCGGTTACTCATGTTCGCGCTATTCTGAATCAAAATTGCAAATTACAGTTCAAGCACTCATCGAACCCAGCTCGACATTTTTTCAGTAACCGATTCTTCCTCTGTATTCGCGTTTCATTTTTCAGCAATTGAAAACTAATCGAATTCACGATTTATCGATTATCTCTCGAACTTTTATGGTTACTTGCGCTCGCCGTTTGAAACGTATTTCAAAAACGTGGAAAAGAATTTGTAAGCAATGTATTAAATAACATTACGGGAATGCAATCATCGTGAGTGTAGAAAAACAACGCTGACATGCGCACGTTGGTCGTCTCTCGAATAAGTAACTGAAAGTAATACACACACTTTGATACGCGCAAGTTTTTACAGCATGTTTTCCGCATTAGCGAACCTCGGCGCAATATGAAAAACAAAAGATGCTGTAGACAGTACGTGCTGTCGACACGCGAATTCATTTCCGACGAACTCAACTCTCGCTCTTCCTCCCACCCATCCTCCCCTCCCACCGCCACCCCTCACTCAATTCCCGCGAGAACGTCCCTAAAATAATCCCGAGCGCAAAACGTGTCGTTATAAAAATTCCATCGTCCCTCCTCGCAGTAGCAGTGGCACGAGGAGAATTTTGTGTTCCTCCATGCCCGACCCGTTTTTCTCCTTTTCTACTTGCACTCGTGCGCCCGCGTCATCATTCCCACCGTCACGCGTTAAGCGCGCGGATCCGCCCGCCTCTCGTGTAAATCCGACTCTTCATAAATTTTTCATCGAACTTCAAGGAGGCACGTAAGCATCCGCGTTGCGTGGTTCTGACAGAGGAGCGCCTCTCGTTCTTATCGATTTCGCGCGAAACGTCTGTACCTCGCGTCCGGACCGACCGAAGCGCGTACTTGGAATTAATTAAATTAATAAGTATGAGGCGGCGATAATGAGCAGCGGCCGACGGCGTTAATTGTGGTCCCGCGTAATGAGACGCCGACAGGTCTCGGATAAGCCGCTGTCATCGCGATGCGAAGCCGGCGTAGGAGCTGTCAACGAGAGAAGAGTATACGATAAGGCTTCAACGAGGTGGAACCTCTTGCTTATCCCAAAAGGCTATATATTGCGCGAAGCCAAACGGCCACGAACAATTAATTACTGGCAACTGTGCGCGATTCCTTACAAAGGAACTTTCGAGCGAATGAACGGTGATTCGAAGTTTACTCAACTGACTTGATCGTCTTCAACGATAGTTTCTCGTTATCGAGAAGTCGATAGATACCTAAATCTGATTGTCTATCCCTCTCCAATTTTCGGCAATGCCAAAATACAATGCAACATGTTCTGCGAATTGTCACGAATGAAGTATAAATTATAAAGGATTCTCGCATAAATCGTGCGAGTGCTTATCCGAGAGAGTGTCGTCTGACAATTTAAGCGGAATGACTGGTACTTGTCACCGCGGAGCTAAAGGACATCTGTCGGATTCTCGCATCGGATTAATGCATTTCAAACATCACATCTAATTGTAATTTGCATATTATAATACGAGAAATTAATTTAATTAAAAAAATATATATTTAACTTTTTCTATTTATATGATTCGAAACATTCGCACTTTTTAAATATCTATCTATATATTAAATAAATGTAAGAAGAAAATTGTGTATAGAGTTTGACGATATTTCGGATAATTTTTGTGTAAGAGAAAATAGCGTAGAGCATGATTTACGGTGTAAGCATTACAAGTTAAAAGTCAGCCATCGAGGATGCGCCTTGGCTGCGAAAATCCGGTTGGCTTTAACGCGAAACTTGGAGCGGCCACATTCGCTTCGGGGGGTTACTGCGCCTGATTAAAATTGACCGGTGCGCAGTATCGGATAGCCGGTATGCGGCACAACGAGCCGTGCAGTCGCCGCGTTCGCGCATATTAAATCGTATACCGCGGCAGTACACGATTTAACTCCTCTCGCACAATAGATTCGTTCCGCGCGAGTTGCCGCGTCCCGTAAAATCGAACGCAATCGCTCCGAGCCGCGGAAACAATATTTCCCGCGCGGCTTCTCTCATCCGCGCTTTTTCCTACCCTATCTCTTTCCCACTCGCCTCATCGTCGACCACGGCGCGCCGCAGTTTCCCCCTTTTTACGCTTGTTCCACCACCCCCCCTCCCCCTCAGCTCCTCTTTCCTTCTCTTTAACATCGCGCCAGTGGCGACGACGAGCGCTTTGAACTTTTCCAATTTTCACACGATGAGATTCAACTACGGAAGCGAATGAGACGCCGGTAGTAATGTATGAGAAACGATCCTTAGCGGCGTTTGCGGTGATGACGTTACACACCGCTTCTGCTTATTAACGAGATCTCGAAGAAAATGAAGAGACGCGCGTGACTTGTAACGTCAATAAGCGCAAAACTCTCCGTTAAAGCGGCTGATTCTATAAGAAGAAATTTTCATTCGATATTGACTAATCTACGTAAACATAGAGATCAAATTCTCGCGTATAGTAAAATATACCGTCTATCGAATCGTGGAAAATTTTGCCAGAAGATTCGCCAGAATTACCCAGAGCAAACGTTCATCAGTAATAAACGATCCATTCATGTCTGATTTCAGGATGCCGACCGCTGAGAGATACCATCGCATCGTCCATGTAGCCCAGGAGAAATTATCCCAGTTCGACACGTAGGTAAGTAGCCCGTTAAACTGACCTCGGTTCCGCGACTTCAAATTCAATTGCCGGTCTGCCACTTAACATGCCACGGGCAACGAACCGCAAATTCTTGCCGCGCAGCGCGGATGCGGTAATTCCATTACGACGTTCATAAGCACGCGGCACGAAAGAAAGATTTCCCGAGGGTACTTAGTGCCGTAACGAGTTTGCCATAGCGCGCGGCGTGTTGTTGACGACGTGAGCGTTCCACCGAAATGCCGCGCGTAGCACCAATACTTCGGGATTCGTATTTCCTCACGGTAAGCACGGCGAAGGATAATCGAGGTTTATCCAGCGTGCATTAACAATCTCCGGTGGAGCGTGTGCGTGCGGCATCATTGCAAATTAAACTCACACGTTATAATTGTGCCGGTTTCGATCTGCGCTGTTGTAAGCCCCGCGTAACATCTAGAAGACAATAATATGTATATCGGAAAACGGACTATCGGCCGCTCGTTCATTCATCCGTCCTGCGGTAAGCTTCTCACGGTCCCAGATTTACATTTTGGGGACACGCATGTACGCTTCTCGCAATTGAAATTCGATTTATCAGCGTTTGCGAATGCACTCGCGGTTAACCTTACGCGAGCGCGTTGCTGGAAGCGAGGGGGTGAATGGAATACACGCACGCTTTCACACTCAGCAATTAACTCGATTGCTGATGCTTTTGGTTTATCTATGGGCACGCGTCAATACTTGCCGTTTATAGACAAATCAATTAATTAACGTGTATGTCGTTGTTCCTTCTTTTTTTATTCTACTTTACTCAGATATGCTTTTCAGCAGTCAGCTATTCTGTACGGATATTGAATGCGATCGCTATGAAATGCATGTGAAATATAGAGAGCGTACGTACGAAAATAAGTCAAAAATAAAAGGGCATTTTCAATTGATTTAGAAATCGAAAAGTCTTTTTACCAACTACGTGAATAGACTGTTTTCAACGAATTTATAAAATTTCTGTGAATTATACGAAATCGACACACATTTGAAGTAATTCAATTTTTATTTTCCTCTTTATCTTGTTTTCGAGACTTTTTATCTGATTTAGGATTGAAATTAAGAGACAGTTGCAACAAATTGGATTGCATGCAAAATAGAACGGAATTAATATATCGATCATGTGGTAACATTTAACGCAAGAAAAGAACCGCAGATTAGTGATTGTAATTAAATATGTCTATAACGACGATCGTATCAATCATGATTTAATAATATGTATAGTAAATTATAATGCGGCAAATGCAATTAATTTGAAATAGCGATATCGACTCACGGTCCAGTAATCATGGGAATCGGGATTAGTTCAAATGACATACGGATTACCGCGCAAAGTAACTCTCAATTCATTATTATGTATTTAATATCTCACGTTTTACACACGCTGACGCACCGTTGCAGCTCGTCGCTTCAATATCTACACCTAATTTTCATGAAATTTCCACCGTAATGATTACTATCGTATTTTATAACATTGTACATTTTATTTGTATCTGCAAATGCAGGTGACACGCTTATAATATAACAGGAACAAAGATGTAAAAATAAAAAAATATTGCATACATAGATTAAATTTTATTTCAAAAAGTGGAGATAATCGGTAGAATCAATGCGCTTTTAATAGCAACTCTCATCGCGGACGTAATATATACATATGATATTGATTGATATTTCATTAAATCTGGCAAAATTCATCGGATGCTTCATCTTTAGCGAAATGTATCGGATATCGCGGAGCTGCTGATTGAGCAGCGAGGACGGGCTGGTTTCCATGCGATTTCAATTATTCCCGGCGCGCGGCCGAATTCGGCGCCACGTAATTGAGGGAGAAGGCCAAGGCAGGCGCCGCGTTAGAATCTTGAATCGACCGTTCCGGCTGCGCGACGGCAATTACGTCCCGATCGTCCTACACGGCGGCGACGTCCCGCTCGCGTGCGCCCACGAGTGGGCCGCTTTCTCCATTTACCTCGGCGTGTAGGTGTATCCTACCGAATGTGCCTGTCGTCTACATCCCGGTCGATTTACGGTCGAGCGAGCGAGCGAGAGAGAGAGAGAGCGAGCGCGCGCGGCGCCCCGACCAGAATTTCATTTCGCGGAGGCACATTCGGTATCCTCGGGGAGTCATTCCGGAGCCCAGCCGCGCGTCCCCCGCAACTCTCCCGGCGAATTTAAAGGATGTCCGTCATCTTGACGGATCTCACGCGCCGTCCCTCGGCGCCGTAAAGGTGGATTTAAAGGGATGTACGACTCGGCGCGGCGGGAAAGCGCGACGTAACTGTAACCATATTGTATCGACACACTACGCCGGAGTTTCGTCGCGCCACTTGTCACAGCCGCTACTCGGGAGATCTTTTCGCCACGCTCGGGAGAGAGAGACTCCGCCGTCGTAACTCCCCGCGTAGCTCCGGCTCCTCGCAATATCCATACCGTGGCTTCTTCCTTTTATTCCATCCGGATGGAACCGAGAAATTAGGTTGCATGAATTACGGAGAAGATCTAGATGTATTTTTAACATCGATAAATGGAAATATTCTATTCTTTTTCTCTCTCTTCATTTTCTCGTCAATTATTTTACTCTGGCATTTTTATTGATAATTTTATTAAATTATTATTAGAATTTTTGAACTAGGAAATAATATCATCTACGAGCAGTAATTTAAATAACTCATCAGCGCAATTTGAATCTAAAAGAATTGAAATCTCTCGATGATCAAAGAATTTATGCTTTTTTTTTATACAAACGAAGAATTCCTCGAACATTTTATAGGAAAACCTTAATAGCTTTGCCGTGCTAATATCATGCAAAATTTTTGTCTTAGCTGGTGTATTTAAAAGGTAGATTTTTTAATTACGTCTGTCGCTCGGAACTATTGACATTACATTTATTCGAAGAAGTTCCTAATAGCAGCACAGCTCGTTAACAGACAATTCGAAAAAAACATTGCAGTACCCAGATGCGCTCGAAAACTCGATCGTTAAATGGTATTAGAGGTCTGCGTGCAAGCATATTGGATAGTTAGGATTGCACACCGCCGTATTACTGTGTGAAATTATACGGAAAATCGGTCCCGTTACGTCCCTTCTCTCTCCCTGATCGCTCACGCTGACCTTAATATCTGCGCCACCAAGGTGGAAAAGAGGCCGGTTTCTATCGCGGTTCGATACTCGAATGGGCTGACGCCAACAATGGGAAGCGCAGGCCAACGACACGGCATACGACCGAGGGATTCTCGACGATATCGCGTGAATACGCCTGCGTATATCCCACGTGTGCGCTACGCCGTGAAAATGTATGCATTCTCGTAATCGGGCGAAATCGCAAAACGGGGATGCGACTCATGTGTTGCGCTCGCAACCGCGAAAGTTTCGGGCGGGCAGAAGGAAAACCGTGTGTGGCTCGGCGCGATATATGCGAGACGTTATTGCCCAGATAAGGCCATGCGGTTTTGCTCGAGTACGAGCGGTTCGCCAATATGGCCTGTATGAATATCTACCTACCTCGTCGGATACGATTACCGGCGAAAAAAAGTGGAACGTGTTCGAGAAAGGATCGAACATGTGGTTCGATTACTCACGCTGAGGAATGTGTAAATGGGGAAGAGGAAGCGGAGAGGATCGCGACGTGATTGACACATGGGCCGTGCGAGTATATTTCAAGTCCATTTTTGGAAAATAAATTACAACGGCTGCCGCGACACAATAATCGATAACGCGGAAGAAAATAATACGATTGAAATGTATAGGTTGGGCGAAAAGTGCGCATAAATATTGGAATTTCGATAAATTTGTGTTGTAATTATCGTGCGGAATATTTCGTATAAAAAGATTATTTTATCGCGATATTTGTATCGCTGCGCTACCATTGTTCGTTTAGATCTGTCAAAATCTCTCGTTCGCGTTCACGTCGCGCTAAATACGCAATGCATACGTTGCGGGATAGTACAATCAAGGGGGCAAAATCCTGAAACGCGCAAGGCTGCAGCTGAGCTTTCGGCAGCGGTTGCCAGCCACAGTTGGTACACTGATACGTACACGCGTCGATATTTGCTTCGGATTATGTCAGAACGGCGATAAAATATCGCTCGACGTGGTTTAAACGCGCCAAATGAGCCATTAATAGAAAATATCGGTGAACTCGTGTAACATGGATTCAGGGTGGAATTAATCTATTTAAATTAAAGCGGCCCCGCGGACGTACGACGCTCCGCCGGTCTCCGGGCGCCCATAAATTACTTAATTAGCCACCATCACGTATGTAGTTTGCACGAAAAAGTTAGGGTGAATAACGCATCGCATCTGGCGATCTGTTGTACTTTGTCGACTCCGGGAAGACACATGATACTTTTTTGCATCACTTACTTTTCGCGTAATGCAACTTACGTATTTGTGTCTCACGTGGCATTCAATTTGTTATCGGGCGACTGTTTGAAAATCTTTAGAGATATCGCTCGCTATTCTACGTCACGAAAAACAGATAAATGCAACTATGATTCAACAGGACGATAATTTATCGAACATGTACGTGAGAAACGATCGGCTTGCTCTTATAAAATATGATAGGGCCGGCAAAGTGCATTGAAAGTATTATTATGGAGCTATATAATGGCGCGTCTCCCCCACGCTGTATCCACGCCAATAATAAGTGACGCAAAGTGCCCAATTGATCGCGATCTTCGCCAGTTTCGCGCGAACGAGACCACTTTTCTGAGCCAACGAAGCTGAATTAATCGTCGCTCGGCGCCTCACTTGGCGTTTCCGTCAGCGCGAGCACGACGAGCACCTCTTACGCTTTCCTTTCACGTCCGAAAGAGCAGCGATTTATCGTCCCTTATTTTCACATCAACCAGACAAAGCGAACACACGCACACAGTCAAACCTCATGTTTTTGATTCAGTTCTTGAGGAAGAGATTTCTAAAGCGTACTTGCCTGCTTCGTCGCAGCCGTACTTTTCGATCGCGAGTTCTAAATGCATATTTAATAGTTGATAACTCTCCGGTTATCATTTATTTCATTCGATTGTAACAAAATTCTTTTATGAAATGTTTCATGAAAACGTTTCATAAAATGCATAAAATGATAACAGTAGCACGCGGAGAATCTAAATCACTTTTATTATGTTTTTACTATTTGGTTTCAATTAGTTATGCTACACATATTTTTAGAACTGACAATATTTATATAAAACACAATGTATTGAGTTTTTCTCATAAAAAAATATATTTTTATACGTTCTACGAAATGCATAAAATATTAATAATTGCACGCAAAGAATCTGAATTACCTTTATTAACGCTTTTTTTAACGCTTGATTTCAATTATGTTACACATTTTTTAGAATTGACAATATTTATATAAAATACAATGTATTGATTTTTTCTGTTCTTTTTTATTTTCTACTTTTAAAATTGAAGATAAAACTGAAAATATGAAAGATGCGAGTATATCTCAGCTATGTGTATGCATGTTTACAATTCTTTACTTCGTGTGTTACCGTAGTCACATCACCGTGCATCTAAAAAGACAAGCGTCTACAAAACCATTGCCGATTCAATCTATGTCAAGTACATCGTGTATCTTTGCCTTCCTTGAGACATGTTTGCGATGGCTGGCATTCGAGGAGATGCTCTAAAATGTGTCTGACATGGTTGATCTCAATTTTCAGAAACTTAGATCGACTGCCAATTCGAAAAGTGTGCACTTCTTTCTTCGGTTTCTATCGCCAAACCTAAATTTTTACGATAAATTTAACATCAAAGTTGAGCAATATTGTTGAATAACTTAATTTTTATATATTACATAAAGTTATTTTCATCGCGTACTTACTTCCTCTACATATATCAAACTAATTTTATATATTTTTAATGCTATTGATTTTACACACACGGAAATTATATCTTTTATGTGACGTCGTAAACGTAAAATATTCACATTTTAGTGCACGATAAAAAGTATCTCGGCGAGTAAGGCGAGAGAATTTGGAAATTCAGTTCTTCCTTTTGCTCTATCCTCGCAAAGCCTCGCAGGCGTCGAGCGACTAAAACCCATCGAACACTGTTGAACCAGGATCGCTGCTCGTCGGTCCGTTAATCGGCGGATGTACCGACAAGACGTGTCGTCTGCATGTCGGCACGTATGTCTGTGTACGCTTCGTCGGCGGCATCGTGGGTTCTTTGAGAGTGAACCACGAGAGCGAGGGCGAAGGGTCGGTCGGGAGCGCCTATTGTGCTCGCCCGACGCGCGATCTCTATGGGTCGGAAAGCACACCGACCATAGGAACACATTCAGAGTGGAGCGGAGAATGGTATGAAGCGCGGGACGCGGCAGCGGGGGGGGGGGAAGCGATTTCGAGGGACACGAAAAGAGTATTAAAGAACGTGGGGACGGCGCCGCTGGAGGAACGTGGCGCGCTCGCTCGCTCGCGCGCGCGCTATGTATGTACACTTGTATGTACACGGAGAGGTGATGCGAATTCACCGTGAATGCGCCGCAGCTGGTCGTATGCGCCGTACGCCCGACACTATCAAGTGTACACGACCCTCGCATAGGGACACCTTCGCCGATGCAGCACACGCCATCTCCTCGGTTTTTATTATTTCACATCGGGTGTACCGCGCGCGCGGAGCGAATGCGACGGGTGAAACTACGCACAAAGCGAGCGTAGTGTAAAGATCCGTCCGGGAGCTGTCCGGGTTTAACTCTCCATTCCAATTACTGAAAATTCGCCGGCGCTTGGATTAATAGATGCGCCGAAAGTAAATCGAACAATGCGGTTCGATCTCTCCACCACACGGGCCGGCCGTAATGAATTCACTGGCGCGCTCTCATTAGACGTAGCCTAGATCGTTAGGTATCCGGCGGATCCGATGATATTCCTTGCATTCATCTCTTCTGGCGAGAAGCTTTCGGCCGCTCCAACGCCCTCAGCGCCTTTGCGGTAAAACTGCATTCGCAAATAAACTGAATTCTCTCAAAGCGGGAACGCGCTTCTGGATATATTCACAATGGTATACACATCGTAATAATGAACGTAGATAAATTTTTGTTGAAAGAGGAATTTGAATAAACGCGAGTGAAAGAACGCGTGTCTTGCCATGTCCCTAAAATGCAGACTCATTTAGAACGAACAACACAACACACCACACTTACTTATGACTCTCAAATTGATCTCGTTATGCCAGCGTTATATCTTGGTTTAACCCGGTAGCGGTTAAGGATTACTGCAGCTTCATCACTCGTCTGCGTACCGCGAGAATTATCATGCTCGCGCCGGAAATACGGGAAATCGCATTTCACGTGTGTCCCGTGTACGTGTGAATCTGCACACACACACACACATATCCGAGGACGCATTACCATTACTGACTGATAAAATCCTCTGTGTAGTGTGCTCCATCTATGTTCTTCCGCGCGTTTAATGCCGCGACGCGCGGCTTGCATGAAGGATTTGGGTATTCGGTAGATAAGGGAAAGATACGGAAGCGATTGTTGCGAGGTGACGGTGGTGGCGTCTACGATACGTGTACACCCGCTCCACTTGAGCGGGATCCCCAAATTACCGGGGCAACGCGGTGCACCGCGTTGCATTTCCATTTGCACCCTCATACTCCTATTCATAACCGCCGTAACAGCGGCGCGCTATATCGGGGACAAATGTTCTTCGGCGTGCAGATAGCGCTTTTTTGTGCGGTTTATGCGGGATGTGTTCCGCTTACGGAACTTAAGCTCGTGATACTAACAGAATTTAAACGTTTTATTTATGCGGCAATAATTGGATATTAATGGAGCCATTCATAGTAAATATTATTATCATATAATACCAGTCTGTACATTAGTTGTAAGCTAATATGTAATATTGTGAAATTACACGCAACAATTGAATATTATATTACTGATATTTGATGGCTGCATTGATTGTTTTATTAATTTTACTAATATCTATATTAACTGAATTCGCGCATTAATTTCGCTTCGTCAGAATGTCTCGGAGGGAGACAGTGATGAATTTCGATTTAGCGATCGGAAGGATGATTGCATTCTGAAGACGCGATGCGTATGATCGCTGAAAATTCCATCGGCCTTGCGTCACGTGTGCGTCGTGTACATTAACGCATATAGACGTTTCACTTGCTTTACATCGGCCGCATCGAGCCCATGCGTCACCGCAAAGCAGGTGCAACGCATACACGTCAATCAGATTTTCCGACGATCCATAGGCACACGTGGCAAACCGCGTTTAGTTTGCCATTAGCATGATTAACATCCGCTAACACATTTGTCGCTCTCGATTCACCTAACTTGTAAACGATAACACTATTTCGCTCTCTCGCGAAACACGTGTAGCACGCCGGATGTCCACCTCTGTTTCTACTGCTGTTCTGAGTGAAAAAAAACAAGACATTAGATTAAAATAAGAGTGCTGCCGGACAGGGTTTTCGCATGCGAATTTTACGGTTGGAAATTAGCGGCGGCGAGGCGGCATTATTATCCGTGTCTGCAAACGAGACACGGAACGTAACCCGGAGTTTTCTATATCCGTCGTGGACGAATATGCGCGGCAATTTTCTCAAGTGGACGTTATTACGGCGGAAAGAACAAGGGACGTACGAAGTGGGTTGAGGGTGATTACCAAAGATTACGGCGTGTACGCCCGGTATCGTGAACATATACTAGGTCACGAGTCCCCGATCTGTCGTGAGATTATGTCGCTACACTATAAGATCCGCCTGTTGTTGCACTGCTCCTTACTATGGCGTCCGCACACTTGCCGTATTCTGACGCGATACAGTTAACGATGTTTGATCAAAGGTGAACCGCGGTGTGTGTTTAATCGAAGACAACACAATTGACCATACACGTCGAATCCACATTAGATCTCGCTTCATTATGCCCGATCATGCGTGTGGTCCGGGATCTCAACAAGTGTATTTGGACACGAATTTGCCCGGTCTTGTGTTTATCCCCTTGTCCTTGTATTGTCACAAGAGCATAATATAATCGCGTCGAAGATATGAAAGAATTTTATCGTATCTTTTTGACACGCGCGTAATCAACGCAATTTTATGCATTAAAATTTTAGCGGGTCAATAGACGGTGGTTAATAAATGCGATGTTGATCGAATGACGAAAAGCCATTGACGAAAATTACCGGGCTACACTATTATTCTCTTTGTTCTGAAACATATATCCTGTAACGCATCGCGCACACAGTTAACGGAGATAAAACAAGAGCTACGCCAGATTTTTCCGCTGATTTATTATGATAAATTGGAAACACATCGAGACAGTGTGCCAGCGTTGTCAATCAAAATTAATAAAAAATTACCGTTGCGCTCCCGTCATATTCCCGGAGGATATTTCAGTATTGATTAGTCGCGTTTGTCCGCTATACTGCGATTTATATCAACATATAAATGATTTATAGGGCAAAATTATATTTGCATGAAAAACTAATCAATGTGAGAACACAATTGTTTTGATTATTATCAATCTTGGGGATGACATTAAATAAGTATTACATTATATTCTTATGATAAAAATATTGTTAACTTATCGCGGATAATAATGGAAGAAAGATATAATAATTAATTTTAAATCTATTGTAGACGATCGATAATATTCATAATTTGTAACAAAATTAGCGGCACAGCTCTATTAATTCTGGCGTTAAATTTTGAATTAAACTTTGTTCTAAATTCTATTATGAGTTAGAGATATAAATCGTTTACAATGAGTTTAACAGTGACACAGCAATTAGCATTTTTTAAATGTTTTTGAGGGTAGAGGAAAAATAGGCGATCGATTTTATGTCATTTATAAAGATTTTTAAGTAGATATCACGCTCGGAGCTGATAGTCGGTTCTAAGTAATGATGGCTCGGTGAAGGAAAATGTGGGTGCGTGTTCAGAAAGCAAACAGTGCCCAAAAAGGAAGCAACGCGAGAAAAATGAGAGCGAACGAGTTTACAGAAAGGAAAATAAAATTGAAGAGCGCACCGTGATCGGGATTAATAAGAAGATCGATGGAACGTCCACTTTTCCGAGAAAATGATGAGATATTCTAATATTTTTTAAAATTCTTCACTGCATTATTAATTATTTGCATGAATTATTTTACGCACAATTTTGACGTCTACCGTTACATTGTTAGTTTGTCGAATGTCGTGACACAGGAGACATGAAATATTGCCTAGTCAATATCTATGTGTGCACTAGAAATACATAGATGCAGACTACGAAAAAGGCATTACTTTATATTTGAGGTCTATAAATTACAATTGTTAATTCGAAGATGAATGTGTGTCAGGAAGTGTGTGGACTGATATAAAAATTTATGGACTGACATAAAAATCAGAACATTGACGAAAATATGTGTGAAACGATATTAAATATTTTATCACGATAGAGACACGTACGAACCTCTTGATTTTATTCGTCATATACGGACGATATTGATCGTCACGTTTATATGAAACATTATCAGTTGTAATCCTACGCTTAACACGCACGTACGCACACACGCCAAAAATAAACATACGAAGCTACAGCAGTGTTTTTCGTCACCTAATCAGCTCAAGAATCCACAGATCCATCTCAATTAGTAGGCGTCATTACAGCCCAACAAGCTTTGCCTCGCATTACCAGCTATGCCCAGCGACCGGAAATGACGGCAAGGCTAAGTTAGTAGTTTCCGCGGGTTCTCGGTCGGAGGAACGGGAGTGCGTTTGACTACACACAACCGGCAAGATAACGCCGAAATTTCGGGTGCCGTTAAATAGATTGAGCCGCGCGCGTTACTAGCCCGACAATAATAATTTCAACGCGGCTGTGTGGGTGGCTAAATATCCGCCGTCCGGAAGGTGCGGCGCAGCTTAATATAAGCCGACTAGCGATACCCAGTCCATTAATTATAATCAGAAAAAGATACACCGTGTAATTTCCGGACCTCCAACGCTCAACGTATACCGCTGCGTTTCGGGTGGTATTAGACGCTGTTGCCAGCTCACTTCGCATCTACCATGGACGCTTACATGATATATATTACTATATTTCGTAAATTTTACGATGTGAAATTGCAGTATTTCAACGATGAATATTAAATTTCGTAAAATTACGCGCTCGCTGCTTGATTTTACTATAAATATAAGATTTAATGGCAAGATGTCACTTTAATGAATTTAATAAGTGTGATATCGCAAAGTATTCTAAAATATTGATTTTCAATCGATATCTTTTAATTTCGGGCATTGATTATTCCGTCGAAACCTCGTTTAAAAGACGTTACATGCCGAAACTAAATGTTATTATATCGCGGTTATCTAGATTAATCTCCCGATTGCACGACGCGAGAACATTGGAGAGATCAAATTTGTCAGCATTAATGTGTGTGTCAGTGCAACACACCGGGTGCAGTCGGGCGATCGCTTTTTCGCACAGACGTTGCTTTTATCCATTTGCAGTTGGAGCGTGTCGACCAACACCGAAATTTTGAACCGCGCAACGAAACAGCGCGTTGCTGTTACATCGCGCATGTGAAATGTGTCGGCAGTAATTGCCGTGGCAATTACGCCGCGTCACTCCGCCGCCGACCACTGTCTATGTAATGCGACTCTAAATGCGTCTTCTCACATAGAGCACGTACCTACATATGGTATTATGCACCGGGCGCGTACGAAGAGCATACCGCGCCAAGACCGCGGAATGAGTTCAAATTGTCATGATAATCAAGCAATTAAACTTTTGCTCCCTTTTCGTCTGACTCTTTAACACTCGAATATTTCATGTGTCCCATGTTTCTCTGTAGGATGAACAAAACTCGGCAAGAATACTATGGCGCAATTTGTATGAAGGAAAGTCGTTGGATGATCTTTGGAATAATTTTAGAAATAACTTTGCAACGTAATATTTTCTTCAACGTAACATTTTGTCAGAATTGCGAATTCCTATTTATATTAACAATTTTTATTCGTATGTCCGTATAATCAATCTTTCGGAGAATTGATGTCTCGATAATCGATGTCTAAATAGGACACAGTATCGATGTCTCTCCTTCCGTTTCTTCTCAAACAAACGAGACAAGTAAACTTGGAGCGGACAAACATCGGGAAATGGCTGTATTTGAAGTTCCGCTAATTGCGAATGGTCTCGCTACTGAAACTGGCGCGGGAAAGGCAATCCGCACTCCAACGACAAACGTAACGCTGTGTATTGCGACTGTAAATACATGGATGTAACATGGAGAAAGTCCGCAGAGTTCAGAAGCCTGAAGTAGGAAGCGGGCGTAGGTTGCACAAAGCTAATGAATTTTTGTGACGGCAGCTCTGATGAAGCCAATACTCTGCTGCACTCTCGCGCCTCTGCATCGTGACACGAAATTTGCTAGAACTAACTAATGAAGAAGAACTGTCGCGCAACTGCTAGTGGTATGAGCAATGTTCCTGTTTTGTGTCTAGTTTCTCGTCACACGCTGGCATCGCGATACGTTTAGAGTAGTCGGAAAATTAAGCTGTCATAAGAAGAAGCGACGAACACCCTTCGAGAAAAAGTGTTAAAATTTCAAGTTTGCTTGACTTTTTGATGTACCTTTTTGCAGGCTGACCTCATGTTGGTGACCTGAATTGCAGCGCATTACATTAAAATTTACATTTATGTTTATATAGATTACTGTAACAAAAAATGTAGTGAATTATGAAAACATATTTATATGAGCGTGTATAAAAGTATTACATTCAGGTCGGTGTGTCTGATGTAATTCCATCGCTCCCGGGCTATTGATTTATATCACTTGCCACCGGCAATCTGTATTTCAAAATAGGGCAGCAATGTTGTATATACAACGCGAAACAGCGCACTTTAGAACCGCGAAAGAACGATGCGGGAATTACGGCCGCGTCCGCTAATTAATCACGCTTGGCAGTAATTCCGCGCAGCTCGCATCGCGCGTTCATTTCAGGGTATGGCGGGTTTGTTTATAGCACCGGCTAACCGTAACATTAAAATGTCCAATGCTCGAACGTGTCCGAATGATGGTATATCATCGACATTGCTAATGTTCGCGACTCGGTTTCGGTACATAATTATGGATTTTATCGTAGAGAGAGGAATATCATTGACTCGCGCAACGAATATCGCTTGATTTAGCGTGTAAAAATCGTCACTCGAAATATAGCTATTTCTGTTTCAGCAATTGAATTAATCTTCTGAACAAATAGATCTTTTTTCCGTAAACAAAACGCTCCCATCTAATATTGAATTATCTGTTTACACGCTGTTTCCTGCTTTTATTGTTTTTCATGCACGGCTGCATGTTTATTATGTAATATTTGCATGACGTTCGCTATATATATATTTTCTTTTTTTTTTTTTTTATTAATGTTTTACATTACATGGGGCTGTACATTCGCATATATCCGTAGTAAGTATGAGCACTTCCATAAAACGAACCGGCAATTGCTAATCTTGGAAATTGTACAGAAGGATGCACCTAGTTTAGATAAGTACGCAGTCGGCATATTTGTAATAAACGACCTAATAAAGTCGGCGATAAAACGTCTGCCTCGGAAATATTGCTCTTTTACATGCGCAAAATAAATATTGTACGAACAATTACTATTCGCACTCTAATCTCGCGGCTCGCGGCAAGAATTAACGCAGCGTAAAAATGTGAAACTATCGCATTATCAACGCGGACTCGCGTCAATCACGTTTCTCCATATTCTTTGTTTCATGTTTTATTGCGCTCAATATTGAAATGATGCAGGCTCCACAGCGATAGGATAAAAGACTAAACTCCGCAATAACTGTCCATTTAAATTTGCTACCACGAGAAAGGGATTAATAAAAGTGATCGCACAGCTATAGCGAGTATAAGAGAATATACATGAATTATTACGCTTTGAACGCTAATAATTTGAATCGCAATAATTTGTTGCTATGTGAGACATTCTATCATTTTGATTGTGAAATTTTAGTTATGTGCACTACCGCGATAACATGCCATTAACTGTTATATTGTAACATTATACTCTCATAATTCGCTTCGTTAACGCGTATCACTAGAAACGCTTCGAGCCAGTCCGCGCATAATGCTCGGTACCGACTACGTATATAAGTCGCAAAATGTAGATGAGCTGGCCGCAAGAGTTTTAACCGACCCGAGATGAAGGCGACAAACGAAATACTGTGTTAAAATATCATTATCGCACAGAAGAGATCGGGTGTTCTCGAATATTAATTATTACGGGAACTCTCGCGGTTGCTGCGAAAAGTATTTTCGAATTTCATCATTAGTATCGTCTACCAATATTCGTCTACCTATTACTACAATTATTAATTATTCATTAAATGAAAATGAACTTGTCCGCGCGTCGTTTTAAGGATTAATGGACACCGCGGCAACAATCGTTCAGCGATCTCACGCGCATAAACGATCTCCCCATTAATACTTTTACGATTCAATCAATTTGATTCACTCGACCGCGCTCGCAAGTGTTTTGGTTTGTCTGTCTTTTAGTACTCCGCGTGAATCATGATTCATCGCGGTACCGGAAATGTGCAACCTTCATTTTGAGCGGCGTGCAGTCCTCGTTTTCCTTCCTAGTGCCATTTAGCTACCGCCGTTCGCGTCTAATGGCTTGTACAGACCTTTCGTCGATGAGTGCAACGTAGCGAGCGGTACTGTAGCACTCGACAGCATTACTCGACATTCTGCAATACGCGCAAAGTTGAAATTTGCAAGAGATGCGAATACCACATCCGGCGTACACATGAATTCTCTAAGCTGGCAACCTCGTTCCTTTCGCGTGCAAAGGCACGTGGTAATCACACAACTTCGAACTACTGCCCTTCTGAATCATCATGCGATAATCGCAAAATTTGTCGGAAGTTTCGAATGCTCAAAGCATCTGCTATCCAATTTTCAACGGAATATATTGCCGTTAGTGGCTCAAATATGAATATTGAAACATATTTAAATGATCACTTTTAATCCAATCGAACTCATAATTAAATTATGATGCGTAAAATTGCTCGCTTAATGGACTCTGTATTGCGTGAGAACCCCGTTCGTATAATATTATTCAGAAAAGATTCATCTATAATTTAGCAAAAAGTTATACGTCTATTAATGTTAAAATTCGCATCAAAGAACAACAGTTAACTCGTATAATAACTACAATGTTATACGTATCCACGCGTTTTTCCCCATTTTATATTCATTCTTTCTTCATGTACACCGCACATCCGTTTTAATTCAGTCGTCAACGGAGAAGCACGGCGCCTCTCTCTACCGGAGGATGTTCATTTCTCGAGCGGTTAAATCTGCTTTCAGAACGCGATGCGATAATCTCAATTTTGTCCCTCTTTTCAGATCACATTTCTAAAGGGAAACGAGAAAATCCGTGATGCTCAAAACTAAAAGCCATGAAGTCTCGCACTCGCGCTGCCTCTAAAGGTCTTATTTTCAACAGCACAAAGTAATGACACGTTAAACTCTGTGGTTTTTGCCATTCTTTTGACCAGAAAGTCGGACCGCGCGCGCGCGTATTTTCTACAGGCTTCAAAAGAGACAGATTACATCGCTTGTAAAATAGTCATTTACTCCTTCTTTCTCTTTTGAAAACGTCTCACGAGCGTGAGCGATACAATCTTTTGCTGACTCCGCAATTCGATATGTAGGGCAATATTATGACTATGCAATATTACGAACGCATGCGCGCATGAAATGTGCAAAAAGTTCATACAAAATTTAAAGAAATCGTTCTCTGGCAACGATAATTTTTCTAAAAATATCATGTACGTAATATTTTACGAACGTCAATCAATTTTCAAGCAATCTTTAACAGACAGGATTTCCAATGTGCATTTACTCGCTGTTTCCGTTGTCAGCATTTTGTTATCTTGTCATCATTTAATGCAAACTAAAATGTTTCATTATGAGACCGCAGGTATGCAATAACATTTTGGTTAGACTGACAGCAGGCAGCTGTTAACATCCGGTTCGACTATCCGCGACCCGGTGTGTTTTCCGACGACGCCGCGGAGTCTGGAACGACGCGCGTCTTCACGCATGTTTATTTAGCCAACGAGTGCGCGTGCATTCGCGCGCCCACGCGTAGAAAGTCGACGTGTGTCGCACGTGCTTCTGTGCTCGCGTTGGCGAGTCTGCCAACCAGTCTGTAAATAAGCACAATCTACGTTGAGTAACATTTTGCTGTGAAATATGCATTTCTGTTAAAACTAGACTGCTTTCACATTTCTCGTAATCGTTTTAGTAAAAATTGTATAAAAGTATATAAAACGTAGATTATATAAATATATAGTAGTAATAAATTAATAATCATTAAATGTTTGTGAAGGTTTAAGCTGCGAAGCTTGCTTCGGTTACTTCCAATTTTCCGTCTTCGTCTTTTTTAGGCAACGAGAGAGGATTTCTACTAGGAATCTAGTCCGTGAAGTCTCAGGAATGCCTCGGGGCAGAAGATAATTTTCATGAAATTTACACGGTCGAAAGCTCTTGATATCTAACTTTATAAAAAGTTTAGAAAAATGAAAAAATTCTGGAGCTTCTAGGGGAAATACGTTTCAACATTGGCTATTTATTAACAAAAAACTAATGTCTGTTACCATATTCACAGCTGACAAGTTGAATATTCGTTTTTTTTTTTTTTTTTTTTTTTCAAAATTACCGCATGTACTCATTCCAACTTTAACACATTGGATTGTGGTTAAGAGGACTGAAAAGATTTACAATTTCCAATTAACAATATTTGATATTAAAATTAATTTTATTTTAACTATTAAATATTTAACTTTATTGTACTTATCAAACATTGCTGTTAGATCGTGCGATCGAAAAAAGTGATACACATCGAAACGACGTGAAAAATAAGTAGAAAATTAAAGCAACGAAATTTGTCCGAGCAAATTGCCTTTCCGCAGCCGTGTATAATAAGCCAATCCCCGTTAATCGTTTCTCATTTATAGTCATACGGTATTGCGCTAATGTATCTTTGCGCATCGTTATCGGGAAATAGCGAACGCCTGGCTGCATCACCCGTGGGGACGATTGTCGCCGCGCAGTCGCCCCAAATTCGTATCTGGAACCGGCAAGCGGTCACCGTGGCGCGGATAACGCGACACAGATCACGCGATTCGTATTCAGGCGCGATCGCGCGATACCTCTTGCGCCCATCGGCAGCAGCCAGCGGGGCTGGCTTTCAAAGAGGGTCGAGATGTACACGGAGGTCGCGGCCGGCCACCGTAATTTCGCGAAAACCCGCGTGGCATAATAAAGACACCCGCAAGCCCGATACCGGCGCGGAAGTAACCGAAGCCGCGGTACTCCGTTACTCCGTTGCTGGAGCGCGGGAGGGAGTGAGAGAGATTGACGAGGGGGGGGGGGGGGGAGGAGATGGTGGTCAGATCAACGACCCGCTCGTCGCAACCCGGGTCACTACGATACAAAGCGGCCCGCCCTTCTCCCCCGCGCACGAAAGGCGCATTCTTCGCCTCGTTGTGTGCTTGCCACTACCTTATCTTTACTTGTAGCTGCACTTGAGAAAGCTACGATCGGCTTTATACGAGTGCTTTCACCGTGATCAGAATTCCGTACTCTGTTAGTATCATTACTTATAGATATTTTAAATTATTAAAGAACATCACTTATATAATTATTATAGCACCAAAGCGGATACGATTCCATATATATAATATTAAATAATTGAACAGTGCATCATCAACTTGCCACTATTGTTAGAGATCGATAATAATATTGCACAGCGCAGCGCGTATTGGTAAATGTATTTTTGCAGATGAATGCAAAATTCAACGTTAATATAACAATTTTGATTGTGACATAAAATAACCTACATTGCTCCGACTAAAGATTTTAAATAAAATACGTCATTTTATTTATTTATTTTCTTTTTTTTTTTTTTTTTTTTTACGATAATTGTTCCCTTTTTGCGTTTAAAAACGTACAGCAAGGTGCAATGTTAAAAATATTTCACCACAATTTTCGTGTCAAATAAAATGCGATATTTAAACGACATTAACATTGTTAACACAATTCGAAATTACAAGGCATTACTAAAATCAAGTACGTAACACACGTTGGTCTACCGTCTGACACCAACCCTGTGGCAAGCCTGTTACGGACGTTGTCCTGCAACCTCTAAGACAGTGTGCAAGGAAACTGACAACGAAACACACTCTGCACATCGTGCAGCTTAAACACTACATGAAGCGGATAGTCGGCTGAAAGTGTCCAAAAGCGGCCTTGATGCCTATAGCTACTGCAAAGTTACCCTAACGATCATTGGGTGAATCCGTACAGTCACCGGTGACATATCAGATACCTAAGGGATCTAATGTTGCACACAACAGCGCGTATTGGTAGATATATCCTTCAGGTGTTGCAGAATTCAGAGCGACAATTGATACTCGATATATCAATGATAATGAATAGATAAGTGAATCCACAACCGAAAATAAGTTATTGAATATTCTAATTGCTTCTAATTATAAATCGATAACTTCTCTCTCTCTCTCTCTCTCTCTCTCTCTCTCTCTCTCTCTTCATAACTCGAGTCTCGAGAAACGCACAGCGAGATTAAAAATATCTCACGCGTGTCGGATAAGACGATATTCTCAGCTCTCATCGCTATTGATCGCATTTCTTCGCCTTGAAAAAGGCCGCTCGTGCGTTATTGCGCTTACTTAAGTTAGTACACGTTAACGATGCAGCGTTAAAGCCTCGTAACGCCTCGCCGTAAAGGCTCGATGTAACGGGCGGTCAATTTACACATACTACCGCACATCGGCGGAGGTGAGTAAAATGTACATAAATAGCGAGAAGGAGGAACAGAGACGGAACGCTCAGCATGACATCCGCACGTTCGCCCAATAACGAGGGCACACCGTCCCTGGCCTCTTTCGGGGAAAGTATTTCTTCCCAATTCGCTGTTTTTGTGCCAAGGTGTACCACTGGTCGACCATAAAAACAAATTGAGCAAATTCACAAATAAAAGCGAAAAGCACCAAACTCTCCATTAAAATACTTTGTCGAAATTTCGTTTCGCACAAGTGGTTTTTATTTGACATCAAGTGCGTTTAAAATTGTTGCATTTCTTTTATTGCAAAATTACTACTGCTCATATATTTTTTTCCAATTTGCACGGCACGACTGTTTGTTCTTGAATCAGAAATCCGAGCATCCAAGATGCGCGTGTTTGCACATCTGATGCTTCCAAGACCGGCACTTGATGCACATATGTTCGTGGTTTGCCAAATATAGAACCGCAAACAATTGCTGTCCATTTCCAGCGTGATTTCTTCGGTGGCAGCAGCATGTTTGACTCTCAAGTATTAGATGTCCGGACGATGCTCCGCGATCGATAACGCCGTACGTACATAGTACACGGCGTGTTTTCGCGATGTCTACGCGAAGGTAAACTGTCTCTCTCTTTTTAACGTCTCCCCACTTGAGAAATGAACGTACATGCGAGAAGCGATCGTAAATGTCGTGTTTTCGGCGTAGAAGCACCTCACGTGAGATGGAAGCGACGAAGAAGTCCACTTTCTCACTTTACTCCTTCCGCCGGGGATAAAAGCGGTGTTGAGAAAATTTTGTATCGAATTTCCGCGTGACCCGCGTTTTTTATTTTTTCATTTGTCTAACTCCTTCAGAAAAACCGATATCGATCAACTTGCCGTTCCATCAATAATTTAGATCGCGAAATATTCTATATACGAAAATACTTGATACGATACAATAATTTTGCAAGAGGACTATAAATTTAAATCATACAAAATAATTAAGCAAGGAGACTATTAAAATTGGAGAGATCCATTGATGATTCCTCGAATCCACAATGCATATCCGTAGAATGGGAGGGATTCGGCCATAGTTGAATTCTCTCAAGAAGTCATTTCCGATTCCGTTAGGTAAACGCCGAAGAGGTTTATTCTCGTCGCACTTCTCGCCGGGGGGTGGATCCCGCGCGCATATTAATCGATCCGTCCCCCGGTTCGAGAGGTCCTTCGATGAGAAAGTTCGGCCGACGACGGCGAGCCAATCTACGAAAAGCTGCAAAAGCGGAGACGCGACCGACCGCCCCGCCCGCTCGCTGTAGATTCTCACACGACCGCAGACTGTGATGGACATCGTCATTAAACTTGACTTTAAGCGCACGTCGTAGGTGCTCAGCAGCGCGTTCCTCCCTTACCGCTCTTCGTAGACGTGCCCTCGGTGGCAGACCGCCGTGTATGCGTATGTGCATGATCTGTGGACGTTGCGAGCTTGCACCAGGCTAACCGAGCTTGCACCAGGAGGTGTAGAGGTAACCAAAGAGCGAGGACGAGCGTGCGGGAGCGAGACGAATCGACAGAGAGCGGGGCGAAGGGGTGGGAGTAGGACGGAGGAAGGGAAATCCGAGGGGATAATCCGAAGAGGTTGAGTGTTCTCGATATGATTAATGCCTCGCATGCGTGTTCATATGTGGAGGACAGCTGTGAGTGACTCGTGCCCCGCCCAACCATCATAGTCGACATTCGACCGAACGCACACCAGCGAGTGCGGACTCTCTCCTCTCGCGACTCGGGAATATCGCGCTTCTACTCTATCTACGTGCACTCACGTTGCAACGCGCGCGCACACGATATTCCGCCCTGAATACATGACGCGTTCGACGCGTATTAACTAGTATTACGGCTATGATGTGGTATCACTCGCAACCGTGACCCGACCGCTGCCCCTCCCAACGACCTCTCGGCGCCTCGTGGCGCCTCTCAGAGCGCCGTGGTCCGTGCTTGTTTCTACTTTTTAACAGGACCATAATACATAATGCACCACAACGGCGGTATTTGCGTTGGCAATTTTTTCTACAGCCGAGGAGAAAAAAGATGATCCGAAACGACGATTATTTTTCAATAAAAAATTGGAGAAAAATATAAAACGGGAAATATAAAGTGGAAAATAGATTGTGTTTTAACGAGGTACAATTGTGTTTGGATACATTTTATACACAGAGAAGATCAAACGCGTCTTATTATTATTATAACTGTATTATAACTGTAATATAGTTATATTATTTTATTATAACTGTTTATCGAGATTAAACGATTCAATTAGTCATCCGTGTAAATTGTGTTGAATTTTTCTTACAACATGACGCAACAGCTTCATATTTTTTCGCATTAGAAACAATATGCATCATCCAATGATGACGTCATCGAATCCACGCGAGGCCAAGCTGCGAACGTAATTTATTTCGCAGCACTGGTGGCGACGTTTAATTAACCGTACGCGGCTCAAGTTCTCCCATTCTCGCGAAAGTAAGCGTTACTTCAGGTAATGTGCGCGAAAAATTATGAGTGTACGAAACGAGATTAACGTTTCCGTGCTTTTCGTACACCGCCGGCGTCACGTTCGCTTCTTTTCTTCTGCTTCCGCCGCGAATTTTTCGCATAACTTTTCTCGGCGAATATCACACCTTGTGATATACAATGCACGGTGATAAAAAATTTATTGTGACCATCAAATAGATCTCCCTCTTAAAGATTAATTGCCGTAGCCTGTAATACACATTTTGATATTATAATAACAATAAAGAGATTGTATATATTATTGTTGGAAATGAAATTTGTTTCATGAAAATGTTTCTTATTTGCCTCGTTTAATGTTCATCATAAACGTGAAAAAGATGAAATTGATGCTGCGCTGTAAAGTATAGAAAAAGAGTATTACATGATACTTAAAGCAGAAATTTTACGTACGCCGTTCTAGAATAAGAACGCGGCACAGGCATGAGCCTTCAACTGAGTCTTCAAAAGTCGTAAAGTTTCTTATCTTATCCTCCTACACGCTTGTTTTTTATAAAGTTTTTCTGACTACTATTCCGCGTAAATTGGAAAGAAGAAGACTTAATATTTTCAACTGTTTGCATATTATGCAAGGTTTTATTAACGCATAAAAACATACATTTTTTAAAGTTTTTCGTTTATTACACTTTACTTATTTTTTTTTTTTTTTTTTTTTTTCAAAGGAACACATTTGTTATTGCACAAAATATTATGACGTAACTTTTAATATAGCGAGCGAAAGCAATGCGATGTATGAATTGTTTTCAACCTAGAAATGATGCGCATGGTATCACGATGATGCCTCCCAGCAACGGGGCTCACCTTATTTGCTGGGTTAATTAGGGGCTAATTACGTTCCCATGTGCGTCTACGGCTAGTCTTGTTATTCGCGTTAATACCTCAGCTTTCATCGCTTTTGCTTGTTTGCATGTAGCTAGTTAAAACTTACGACACCAACGATAAGCTTAGTAGCGTTTCCCCTTAACTCATCTCCTCCCATTACACTGGTTGCTCCCAGATTTCATTTAATCGTCAACACAGCGCGCAAATTCGCTTTATGATAAAACTTTTATTTGCTGACGTTTATCCTCTATGCAAAGATGAAAAAAGAAACGACATGTTCCTCTTTTTCTTATTTTTAACGTCTAAGTTTAAACATTGGGGAAGAAGAAGCAACGGAAAATACGTGTCAGAATGATTTTTGTATGCACGGCGCGCTTGCCAAACCTTTTCAAAATTGGAATTTGAATGGGTTTGCGGACAACCCATATAAGAATGTATGAAATGCGAACTCCTTTAATAATACATATGTAACGCGGTGAACAATTCCATGTTCTCGTGTCGTGGAAAGTACGGGTGAATATTTTTCGGCGGATGACGTCTCCCCCGCCGCAACTTTCTGATTCACGGCCTGACGGCCGATTCACCCGCGAGATCGAGAAATTCTTCGCGATTTGTTGACCGAAATAAATCGCGGCGGGCGTATTCGACGTGGCTCGCGATAAGACGCTAGGTGCCAAGCAGACGGATTACGAGGATATCGAGCGCAGATCGAATTCGATTTGCAATATGCGGCAGCGAGCTCGCCCGAGCAACAGCGCGGGCAGGGAGGGGGGAAAGGGGGACCGGGCACTTGAAAATAGTTCGGTTTCAATCTCACCCATCTCGCAGTTCTCCAGAGCTCCTGAATAAACACTGACTTTCTCGCTCCACCTCAGCCGGAATCAATTCTAGCGAATAACCGAGGTGTTAAGCTCGCTCAAGGCTACGACGGCACCCATCATTGGCAAACGTTACAACGAGCGAAATTTAAGGGGTTTCCCCTCGAAAAGAGGCGCTTTTGGCCGCCTTCCGAACGCGCCAACGCCCTCAAAATAAAAATCCGCGAGTAAGGAACGACGGGAAAACCTGCAAGCTACGCGATGCAGCGTCGCGTAAACACATCCATCATTCTACACGATGCGGATTAGGTCCTATCTGCGGGATAGAATCTCGTTACCCGCGATGATAACGTGCTCGTCATGATGCTATTTTTTTTATTGCCGCAAGATTCGGTATGATACGCGCAATGACGAAATACTCTCGAGCCACACCGTCGTCGACCTATAACTCTCTCACACACGGGGTTGAAATAGTGTTTGCTTTGCGGAAATTCAGTTCACCGAACCATGTTTTCCTTGCATCACGTCGAGTTGCGTGTACGCCGATTACATCGTCGTAAGTGCTCCAACGCTCAGCAATTTAGCGCTGCGGAAATGTTACATGAATGAAATATTTTCTACGTGTTTCCTTCCACAAAAATGTATTATGCAATCAGCGCCATTGTTTTTTTTTTTTTTTTTTTTTTTTTTTTTTATATATATAAAATAAATGTTATTTTATTTTATAAAAATTAAAAATCGTATTTCCGTTGTTGTATTTTATTCACGCCACTAAGCATGTTACTTTCGAATAATGAAATTTGTAGAAAATTAAAGCTTAATATTACATATATCACTTACATTGACGGATAGTATGGCAGTTTTGAATGATTTATAACAACGTCTAAATATGCATAATTAAATCTCCATTGTACATTTATTTAAATTTTAAATTTTATAAAGTGCCCGTTTTGTTAACACGATACCGTACGTGTTAACCATAGTGCCGTGTATATTGCATGTACTGTCACATTACACGCAATATGTCATCTCTGTGAAAAAAAATACTACGATCACAAGCTAAAATATGTAGTCTCACATAAGAAAAAATTGCGTTGCTGTAAATAGATCATGATGGAAGAGACATGTCAACCTCCTAATAAATAGTTACAATTTACTTATACATTTTTATTCGCGTCTTTGTTATTTTTAGAAACACAACGAGAAATTGATATCGTGTTTCGTAAGTAAGAATTATGAATCCATTATAAATTTTAGGAACGAGAAAAAGGGATGTGAAAAGAAATAGCTATGTCTAGTTTATCTACAGGCTGGTAGCAGCCTTGTAGATAAATGAACGTCACGTACAAACCGTAGTTTTTATGACGGCATACTTTTTAATGATCATAACGTCGTCATAAATTAAGTCTGCGGCCGAAATAGTTTTCAGTAATAGATCAGTGTTTAATATTGGATTTTTGTTTCAGAGTTGCCAACATTGTCTAACATGATAATTAATTTCTGTCACTCACAGTGTTTCGTAAAGTTTCGAAAAATAACACCCTGAGAGATTAATAGCTCGGTAAATAAATGAATGATTTAGTGAATTAATAAGGCAATTATCCAACTAAACTTCTAATTGATCATCTTCGACAATAATAAATACTTAAACCATCACAGACGTTGCTGCGATTAACGTGTTTCTGTATTTACTTCTAATTTAATCATTGCATGACCGTCGACGGCGTATAGCCCACATCTGCATCTGACAGTGGTACAGGGACGTAGGAAATATATAGCGATACTGTGCAACGACGTACACGAATGGCCGCGCAACGTATAAATTTCGTCGCCGTCTGGTTTTCATATAGAGCGTGTCATTGAAACGTGTTTTTGCTATGAATTCGACAAATATTTGCCCGGCGCGACATGGGAAGGTTGACACATGCCGTTATGAAAAAACCACGAGCGATAAGAGATCAATCGCGTGTACGTTATTTCGCGGTGTGCAAAATTGCATAACCGACGAGAGAAGGGCAGGTCGGTTACAATCAATTTTCATTTAACGTTACACGGGGAAATCAATTTTAATCGCGCCGTGATATCAAGAACAAAATGTCGATTTTCAGGCAATGTACACATCAATATAATGGATGTTCGCGTCTATTAGGAATAACTACTGAGCATATTGTTGCTATTCAGAAGTGATCAATCTTCTATTAACTTTCGATTGATCTTTGTATCCTGCGGGATGCAATCTCAATAAAAACTCGGATATGATAAAAATCAGCTTTATACGAAAATAAATTTATCATGTTAATTCAATCGATTCTTCTATTTTTCTTCCGCATTTATCGGTTCGTAAGATTTTCTTTCTAAATATCTGAAATATTTACGACGCAAAGATGATACTCTCAACTATTTTCTGCAGCTATATACAGAATGTACGACTCGGCGCAGCATTTCGTTTTGCTGATCCTTTCTGCTTGTTCTCCGGTCTTGTAGCCTGCATCTTCAACCCGTATTTCCTACGACGCGGCCTCCACCCCCCCGGCCATCCCGGACCGACGCGCGTTTGCTTCGTTTTCTCTCCGCAGTATTTCTTTGCTATCCTACGCGAGAGTGCGCCCTACCTGACTGCTCACTTTCCGTCTAAGTAATAATTGAATTCGCATTATATTGGCTACCGCGCGAGGAACCGAGGAAAAAGCCGGTGCGCGTGAACGAGTCGCGAGGATGTTTCGCATTTGAAATTGAGAGAAGAAGAATATATGTATAAAATAAGGGTGGAAATACGAAAGAGAGAGAGAGAGAGAGGAAAATGCACCGCGTACTGTATCTTCGCGGCAATCCGATTAGACGGATCTATGCGCAGGGTGGACTGCAAAAAGCTATCCTTTGATTTTGAAACCCAATTTGCTCATCGAGCGAGAACAAAGAAAACTGCGCGCGCCCGCGCTCGCGTAACGAGGCTTTGCTTTCGTCTTTAATGCGAAATTTTCTTTAAACTGTAGTTTAAAGCATCATCTCGGAAAATGAAATCATAGTACGCTACACATTTACATTAGCGATGATATATATCTTACATAATTATGCAATCCAATAATTTTTAATACACATATCCGCATACATAATATATGTATCTAATTATATAAATATGCATACATAAAAAGATGGAAAATAAATTGCAGTCACTTTATTAACGCAATTATAAAATGCGGATATTCAATATCTGAGATTAATTACATTTAATATACGCAATCTATGAGTTCGTTACGTTTTAAAGTTTTGATCGACGAACATGAAATTGTGACAACGCGAAATAGAAATAACGCACGGATGTAATTAATAATTTTTCTTTCGCGCCAATAAAATCGATAAACTCAACGAAGTGGATTTAGCCCAGCATTTTCCAATATTCATTGCTGCAGAATATTCGCTAACTAACAACACGATAATTAATTATTAACTTTCCGAATCTCATTAAGTGCGTACTGTTATAAGAAAAATTAGTATCTTTAATTGATTTCTAGATAGTTAATTTAGTATTTAACCGTCTTCAGCAACTGGAAAATGCGAGCTAATTTCTGCGAGAAAAAGATAGCATGAACGATTCTCATTTAGACAGAAGCTTTTCGTTAACTTTTGAACGCTATAAATCAGTGCTGCCTAATCTTTTTGTACATGCGAGCTATTCTTTTTTAATAGAGCGACTTCACGATCTTTCCATGTACTGGGGAAAAAATATAACGTTAGAATGTGATTTCAACGTTTCCATGATTTTATGTTTATTAAACATATCGATAGAGACAAAATAAGTGTCAAAATAGAAATAAAATAAATATTAAAATTAGAAACATAAATTTTATAATAGAATCAAACAATGTAAAAATGTGAAAAAGATCTATCAAAAAAACACGTCGCCAACGACTGGCATCGGTTAAGCACCCCTGCTATAGAGGAATCTGAAAGGTTTCTTTTGAATTGTAGAACTTTCATAAAATCAATATTATCTTCCGTTATATTCAACATTTAGTAGATAAAAAAATAGAGATAAACAAAAAAATGATCTTAAATGTTAAAATATACATTTTACTCATTTTTATACTTTAGAATCTTCTATCATAACATTTGATAAGCCTAGAATTTTAGAATTAACATTTTTTTATTGCGATGCATTGAAATCTTATATTTTAAGTTAAAAAAATGGACTAATCAGCTGATATTGAAAAGTTGATTATTACAAAGAAATGTTTTAAATTTTTAAATAAATATAATAACTTTTTTAATAATAATTTTTTTATTGTTAATAATTTGCTGATGATTACATAGATTTAATTATTAACGTAAAGATTATAGAATTAAATATGATAAAACGTAAATTTTAAATTTTATTTCCATTAGTTATATTTTCTTTTTATCATATATTACATTTGATATGTTGAAAGCTAAATGACGCGTGCATAGCGCGCGCAATGTTATATGTATTGAAATAAATAAGATATTCGATACGAGATTATCAAAATTTCAAACCAGAGATACATATATTATTATAACAATATGTGACAAAACAATATATGACATACATATGATATACATTTATCATCATAATTAAACTCCTTTGCAGTTATTTTAGAATTGTTCTGTATCGTTAAATACATATATACGTGGAGTTTTAGTTATATCCCGCATCCAATCCATCGGGGTATCAAGTATAACGGCTGCCATATGCCACTTTTATCGCTCCTTTTTTTAAACAAGCACGGATAACGATTATTGCACTTTTTCTCGGCTACCCGGTGCGCATTGTTAAACCAGAATTTTCGTGGCAAAAAAAGCGGCTTACGCGACAGCGATCGATTTGACGTCGTTTACTCTCCTTTAACAGAAAGTTTTTTCGTTTCTCGTTGTTTGCCGTATCGTACATGGGACCGGAGATTGTTTTCGCTGTTCTGCGGACTCCTATCGAGATAGGAAAAACATGTTCTTTGTTCTCCTAGCTTTTACCAACGTGTACAAACGAAATTTTGTCAGCCGACTATACGTTGCGCCGAATGATATATATGTAATATTAACACGCATTGAATATATATTTATCTTTAACGCGAATATTTACATAAAAATCACACAATACGTAAATTTATTTTTACGATAATTCGCGATGCGCATTTTACACACGTAATAACTGAAACTGCATCGTTAAAATAATTTTAATGCTGCTTCGAAATATGAATTGTGTATGCATTTGTATTAATCGCAAATGGTAAATACTGATCGTTACGATACGGTCAGTTTAATAATTATCTTGTTTAAAATATGACAGTAGATGTTTTTATTGTTCCAGCACCATCCTAGGTCAAAGTGGCATTCGGTGGAATCGTACACGTTAGACTACCGTGAACTAGAGCGAACGTAAGTTAAATTTTTAATAAATTAAAATATTTAATTCACAAAATATACACAGAATATTTACTTTTCTAGTGAACATTTATAATTTAATTATTATATTAATCGTACATCATTTTTGTATAATGATAAATTGATATTATAGAAAGAACAGAAATATGATACATTTCTATAGATTCTATTTTTCATTATTATCGCTCTGTGAATCTATTTAATTTTATTATTTATTCATTATATTAAATAATCGATCATTCATTAAATACGATTCTAATATATGCAATAGCATCTTGTATCGATCTTCAAATTCATTAAAATATTGTATAACCAGGAGAAAAATATAATAAAAATGTAGCTGAAGAGATATAAACATATTGCGTACAAAATTCCAAATAAGAATTTTAATATTATATGCAAAATTGCGCATAATTATTTATGAAACTATAATTATTCATTAAATGATAATTGTAATAAATTTCGTGCTACTATATTTGTTATATTACATACAAAACATTGTACGATAAGTCAAGAAAAGATTCATCTTTCAGTTGATATCTTGTCTAAATCGATAACGCTCTGATCTTCATTTCGAACACGCTATACGTTAGCAAAGAATATACCCGCTATCAGAAATCGTATCAGCATCAAATCGAATGACAAAGCATGTCATGCCCGAGAAACGACCATTATATGACAACGAAACCAATGAAAGTAATGTCGGTATTTGTCAGTGTTGCCCTTCGGCAATAATAGAAACAAAGCGAGGGAAGAAAGGAAAACATGAGAACATCGACCACATATTCTCGTTTTATTAAAAACGTTGTACTGTCATGTACCGTCAAAGGATTTCTCCTATTTATCTAGCCTTTGTAGAGTAACGAAAGAAAGTAATCAGGATGTAATCCTGGCTGTCTGCGCTTAGGTAGATAGATACGGAAAACTGAAAAAGCTAAATCTTTCACTAGCTGGATCATTAGATGCAACAAAATACCGATCTCGACGTTGGAAGATTAAAGATCTATTGGAGAACAAAAAACTCTTGTAGCTTTTGAAAGTGTAACCTTGCCTTGAAATAAGTAATTGGGATCAATTTTTCGCGTACTCTCTCTCTCTCTCTCTCTCTGCGAATTAAATGTATGATCATTATTACGAACAAAATACCGAGCTACTGTACAAAAGAATATGATTGTCTCGACGTTGTAAATATGAACACTCAGGCATTATCGTAAATAACGATACGTTTATCAAGCACAAAGCCGCGATATATTTTGCTAAATGACCTCATTTTCGGTTTTCAGCTGTCTCTACGCTTTATACGCCTTTGAAATTTTCATCATCATAATACTCATTAAGCAAGCTACACTTAGCGATAGCTCGTGTATAATGAGTTTAGCACTGCAAAATTTATTTTAAGCTTTGTGGCTATAGAGAGTATAAGCGTTGTATAGTTCTCTAGTGTGTACTTATGCATCGCGTAAGTATACTCTTCATCACACCGCATGCTGATAGTAGGATAGAAGCCTAAGCGCGACGACAGAACGCGATGATATTATAATCAAATTGTAAATTGCATGATCTAATCAGCCAAGAAAGCTGTAATGTGCCGGACGTGAATTTCGCGGTGACTAGTTTTATACGTTGCCGTACAGAAGTGCGAAAACGACTTTCAAGGTACTCTGATAGTTTCGTGTGACCCGAAGTTAATAACCCCCCCTCCCCCCCTCCTCGCCCACGCGACGTGGCACGGGAACTTCGCGGACAATGTCCCGGCCGCAAATTTATAAGATTCGGTCTTATTTGAAAAGTTTATGCAATTTCGCGGGCTCCAGCACATGGGCTTGTAAATATTCGACCGAAACTTGGAACTTTCCGAATAATGCAGTTCGAAGTGTATCGAAGAGAGAGAGAGAGAGAGAGAGAGAGAGCGCAGATACGTGGAGATTAAATACATATTGGAAGAAACGTAATGTAATATATGAATTATTGATGATGAGAAATTGATACGATTGGTGTTTTCTGTCGAATCTTGTTGAAACGGCTAAAAATTGAACGCGAACGTTACATATCAGCTAAAATATTTTTAATTATTAATATAAATACAATATAGATATTAAATATTTTCACACTGTAATGATTATCGATATTCGATTGCATCGCATAATTGTTACAACACATATCGTTCCAAACAAGCACTTTTTATTTTGAAAGAAATACTTCGAATTCTTTATTTCATTTTAAGTTTTTTTAAATAACGATCTTTAGTTTTAAATATTTTTTTACTATAATTGTACGAAAACTATATGTTGATAAATTTTTAGCATACCCACACGCGCGCGCGTGCATACATGTACTCCGTCGAATACGATATTACTTCAGCAGCATTTTTTATAATCAGAGTTTGTATGTTAGATGTAAAAAGAATTTATTACGAGATGGTATTATACGAATGTTGCACTTGAATGTAATTCTCAACTTACAATCTTAAGTACTGTCGCGACGACAGAATATTCCTCACATTTCTTTATCGTATTGATTTTGTATTCCATCTCGTTTTTCTCTGTCTTTGATCCTCAAATGTTTTTATTTTCGAAAATTTTACTTTTGAGTAAAAATTCTTTCTATTCCTTGCAGTCGGTATGATCAAAGTTAAGCTTATACTTTGAAAGAAAAGAATTTAGCAGAACGTTGAGAAAAATATATGACAAAGAGAAGTGAAGTCGGTTCCAGAGGAAGAATTTTGTTTAACAATCTTCTTAACGACCGCACGAGAGAAAAGTACTTGGAAGAGAAAAGATCAACGGAGATTACTTTGAAAAAATGGGAGAGGGAGAAAGAGGTAGGCAACGCGTTACTTTCAGTACAGTAATTTTTAATTCATCCAATCTCTACGCGAATACATCTTGCATACTTTGCGAAAAAAAAGGGCAGATCCAGGTGTGTTAAAACAAAGCTTTCTCAGTCTTTCTGTTGAATGGTACTGTTAAATGATTTTTTCTAAACACGCGTGCAAGATACAGTTTCAATCATATTCCACAGACGGAAGTTACGCTGTGTATACGTATCACGTGTGTATATGCAGGTAAGCAGATCTTCACGAGAAAGGATACGGAATTTGATTACACAAAGCGTCATCGAGTACACGACAGGTGCATATCGACTCAGCGTTCGTGTAAATATGGTCTGCCCTATTTCCGGTGCGTTATCATGCTATTTATATAGAAAAGTCGTCCCACTGTTGCAAAGAACATGAGATATATTACTTTCGTAAGCGCACGCGATCGTTACACGTCAAATAATGTGGTACTTAATAATGTTTATATATTGATATCTTCTGTGTCTCTCTATATAAATACATTCTCAGAGTTAAAAATTTCCAACAGCAGCGAGAATCCTTCAACATTTAATTAAAACTTTTATTGAACTTTAACAAGGTTCTATTTATTGAAATACTTTCAATGATGATTGAGACATTCAAATTGCATATAATCATACTTATAAATACGAACCTAATGGGTTTCAATGATAAATGTGATATAATCAACTCCGCGCTGTATCTAATGTACACTTCATTCATTAATGCACTTTGCCAGTATATTTCGAGATGCTATGAATATATTTATTTGACTAAAAT
Organism: Linepithema humile; assembly: GCF_040581485.1. Classification (NCBI taxonomy): domain Eukaryota; kingdom Metazoa; phylum Arthropoda; class Insecta; order Hymenoptera; family Formicidae; genus Linepithema; species Linepithema humile. The sequence continues at coordinate 20,828,605 of NC_090134.1, forward strand.
CGGAATATTGATAAGTATTCAAGTATCTTCCACATTTCAGAAACAGTTGTAATATTTTATTAGCAATTAAAATTGTTGATGCGTCATGTGTCATTGCGTATAATAACATATTTAATTTATCCGTATGCTTCTACTATTGGCGCAGAGAAGATAAAACCGCCAAATGCATTCATTAATTCGTTCCTAGCTCGGTCGACGGTCGATGATGGAACGGGCTAACGACTCCGTCCTTATTCTCTGCTAATTAACTATTAACGACTTATCGGGAAAAAGTGACCTCGGTCGAGAGTTCACGCGCCCCATCCAAGAGCGCCAGCGAGTCCCGCGTTTATAATTAGAAAGTCGATTACCATGGTCGTTGCACGGTGACCCGGCGTAATGAAAACAGCACTCTTCGATAATTCACAGAAAACACCACACTTTTCTCCGGAACCGATCCGGCAGTACGATTAACTAAATTCACTTGCTTCTTGCGCAAATTGATTATACGATGAAACTATCGCTCTTGAATAACATGTATAAAGTCATATGTTATTATATCATCACGTGCAATTATTGCATCGTCGCATCGATATGCATAGCATAAATCATACGATGTCTAGCTTCGTCTTTGTCAATATTTGTCAAGCGAATAGGTTGTAACCTAGTTAATATGCATAATTTCACGCGATCATGGAAATGGATCTAACGAGTAAATACCTAAAATCTAATTCCAGATATGTTCAATTCGTATTATCTATCGTATTATCTTCACATTTTATATAATTTAATCCCTAAAGCTATCTCGAGAAAAAGAATGAATTTGAACTAATGTATGCATATAAGTTCATATAATTAAAAATTGAATTTTTATATATCTCAACTGTTATATAATCCGATTAATAAACTTATTATTATCGTCTAATTAATTCTTTTTTATACGGACTTTAATTTCTCTGAGACGATAAAGTTGTGGTACTTTTCTACATTTGTGCCGAACGTTATTGCAAAAAAAAAAACAAAAGTGTTCGGAATGTGGACCTGTATAAAATACGGTTAAGTAATAATGAGCAAACTGCGGGGAACTAAAGATTCTTAGTTAGTTAGATAATGTTTCTCAACTAAGTCAAGCCGGAGATCACAATAATAACTTTCAACCCACTTTATACAACGCGATTACATCGAAAACGAAATTCTCCTTTTCGCCTCACGGCCATTTGTATCACGACCTGGTAATTTAACAAAAAGTTGCTCGCTCTATTTCGTTATTACATTTAAGCGCCTCCAACTACGAGAGACTGAATCTCCGAGAAGTTTCAATGGAGCGCGCTGTACACGAGCGTTTTTCTCGCCGAAGTCTCGGTCCACGTTCAGCCCCTTGCGTCGAGTGTTATCTCGAGGTATATATAACACGTATAAATCCATCCGCTGTAACTTCTTTGATATTCTTGGAAGACAGCCGCGTGGCGTCGTCGTCGTCGTTCAATAATCCGTGTTTCTGCCGAGAAAAAGTTATCGCGCAGACACGGGCAAGGTTGCGCGTGTTCTTCTCTCTTTCCTCGCAGATTACAAATTAAATCGCCGTGCTTTAGTAGGAAACGCAAAGTTCCCGAAAACTCATGACTGCGAATCACTTATAGCAATCTACGTTCCACTTAAACGGCTGCTTCGCGATAAAAAAGAGAACACGGCACGATACGGCGCTTTCCTAATCCAATTCTGCTCTTTTTTTTTCAAAACGTGCCACATTTACGTGTCGCTTCTGCAGCGAAAGCTGCATCGTAATGACCGCTTTCGAAAGTAATTTATAAGCATCGCGATATCCGCCCACCTAACTCGTTGTACCGATCATTACATCCGCCAATCATCGGTCGCGCGTGTAGGTATTTCGCGAAATCTTATTTTATGCGCGAAAATATAGGACAGGCGGACAGATCCGGCAGGATAACCATCGCCTCCGGTATGCTGGCCCGCGTGATTGATGAAATTTCTGTAGAAGCAACAGGGCATACTTGCCCGTATCCCTGCCGGGAACGGAACGCTCTTGATTGATAGAGGATTCGAATTTGAAATTCCACCCCGCGGAAAGTCGACCGGCCCTCTCCCTTTCCTCTCCCTCGGTCCCCCCTTCTCTTCGCGCTCGACCTTTTTTCCCTCGCTGCGTGGCACGCGAACGTGCTGGACACGCACACGTCCGCATCGAGCCACTTCCGCGTTTCCGCGTGCCGCGATGAGACGGGTGAGGGGCAGTTCCTTCCGGCGTGATATACACGCTCCGGCCAAAGGACACTACACTCCGCCGGTCGTTTCGTCTGGGTTAAAAGCCGCTGCAGTCACTACAAGCTCCTCACTTTCTCCGTATCCAATGTCCTTGTTGGTTAGACATTTACAATTCAAATGCGATCGATCGATGCGCGATTGCGATCGAGGGAAAGGACCGCCCGCCGTAAAGCCGCATCTCATCGGAGTGTATTGCCAAAAGGAAACGAAAGGCCGGACGTACGAATCGAGGCTCGTCGCACACGAGAGAGTAGTCATCTTTTAGCATCGTCGTTTCGCCGTCGTGTAGCGTTAACGTTCTCGTACACTTTTTTTTATATGAATATTCCGTGGAAAAGAGACACGCTGCACGTGTCGTAAGCGACACATTTTGAATAATGCGCCGCGGTTCAAAGAGCGCTGTTTTACCTTTAGACTACGCGGACAAAAGGGAGACCAAGGCGATACGTGTGTGCGACGGGGTTTAAAAGGCAATGCGCCCGGCCGCACATGTATTTCCGATCGCTCGGTCGCCGGATCGCCGATCGGAAAAAAAAACTGCTCTCGCGGCCACGGTACGATAAAGTCCCGGATACAACAAGCGAGTACAACGACCGCGTCCGTCCTTTGTGGGATGGAGGACTTGAAAAAGTTTGCTGCGCCGGGAGTAAGGTCGGCCGTGTGAAGTATGTATACGGGAAAAGTTGGAGGAAATCTACAGCGGCGCGCGATTCCCGCCGGAACAAGTTTCGCCGAGCTGATCCCGGCGCGTATCTTCGGCACAAGCGAATTTTCCTCCTTGTTCGCGTTTCGCGGCGTTAATCCGCCGCGCGACGCGCCGTTTACTTTGTACTCCTCGAAATGGACATTACGCGATTTCAATTAGTCCACCGTAACTCGCTGACGACTTTCCGTGATGACTCTCCAGCGGAATTGAATCATGTTTAATTTATAATCGTTGGTCTTTCTCAAGCGCGTTTTAATTTCGCTCGACTGAATATATTCGTTCCAAGAGTGCTGTACAAAGTCTCCACTGTAAAATATAATCTACGAGACAAAGCGGGCGGAGGAATTAGACAAATGTATTTGGATAATATTCTATTAGTGAATTGTTTCCGGTCGTTCGTATTCCAATTCGTCGTTCCGATTGAAATTCTTTTAGCAGAATTTCGTAGCGAACTCGGCCGCTTCCTCTCGCTGATTCGATCCGTAGGGAGAGCCGCGATGAATTGCGCTCGCCGCCCGTCGGCGGAAAGACTAATTTGATGCACAACCTCGGACTCCACGAACCCCGGCGATAATAAAAGGGGTGAAACGCGCGCGCTGCTCGTTGTGTTGTATTAATTTAACTTCAGCGACGCGTCGACGCGACGCCGGCGTTGGAGAGTGCAGACTACCAGTGAACGGTATTAAGCTAAATTACGAACAGTCCTCGCTAGGGGTACCCCGACGTGCTTCGAGATTAGCGGGGTTGACTAACAAAAATAAAGGAAGAGCGGACTCGGGGGAATGCGAGAAGAGAAGGACGGAGCGTTCGAAAAGACGAAGAAAATCCCGGAGGTGTGTCTGATGGTCTGAAACTGCCTCGGACATGGACGGACTTCTCTCTCCGATAACTGCACGGAAAGTCGAGTTCAGTCTTGTTGCACGGCGAGCCGCAGAACAACTTTGTACTGCAGCGGCTTACGTCGTCGTAAGAAGCAGTTGTATATTTAACACCACATGCATATCGATTGTACAAGTCAAGCGAATCCGAATTTAGCGATACGAAACTTGTGAAATCCGAGATATATGCGGAAAAATCCACGCCGACATTTATAACTGCAAAATCATTATATAGCCGGGTAATTTGTTCGCTGCCAGTCACGGACAATTATCCCAACGTGCATTAACCAAAAGTGTCAAATAGCGTGCGGGGATATTTGTGTGGCATACAAATTATTCAAAATTATTAAGCGCCGTGTATTATTCGATAATAATTAATTCCGGCTGCGTGTACGTAATATGATTATTCGATCATATAATTAAACAATGATCTACGTCCGCGTTCAACTATCAATAATATTCGAGTACACACAGAACGCGTGCGCTGGTACACATTAAGCTGCATCTGCGAAACATTGGTTTGCGCGCCGCGCGCGCGTACCCTTTCGGCGGGAATATCCCAAAAGGCGAAACTCCGCTTCATGCATGCAACTCTCTCTCTGGCTAAGTAAGTTCTGCGGTCGGCGGCCCCGCAGTCACGTTCTAACGTCATCATGCACGTTTCCGATGTTAACAGGATTCCTTGCGATGGGACCGAGAACGGCGAGCCGGTGGCTGCTCTGTGCGGCGCTTATGGTCGCCCTGTGTCAAGGCCAGGAGGACTGGGACGGGGGACACTGCCAACCTATGTGTAAGTGCAAATGGGTGTCCGGCAAGAAGACCGCCGAGTGCACTAAGCAAAACCTCACGGAGGTGCCGAAGAACCTTTCATCTGAGATTCAGTATCTCGATCTAACCGGCAATCGCATAACTCACCTGATTTACAAGGCGTTCAACAACAGCAACGTCACGCTGGTGAATCTGCATAAACTGTCGCTGCGCGAGTGCGGCATTGAATCGATTCACACGGGCGCCTTCAAAGATCTAAAGATCATCATCGAGATCGATCTGTCGAACAACAACATTCGCACGCTTCAACCGGGCACCTTTCACGACACTCAGCGGCTACGAGTGCTGCTGCTCAACCAGAACAAGTTGAAGGAGCTGCAGAACGGTCTGTTCTTCAATCTCACTTTTCTGCAAAAGGTGTCGTTGTCGGACAATATATTAGAACGGATCGGCGAGAGGGTGTTCCGCGAGCTGCCCGGCCTGCACTCCCTCGCGTTGAACGGAAACAACTTCACCACTCTGCAGCTGCACAGCTTCGAGAGTCTCCCGAAGCTCGGCAGCCTCGAGCTTCAGAATAATCCGTGGAATTGCAATTGCCATCTGAAAAGATTCCGCGACTGGACGATCGAGCGCAAGTTGTACACGAAGCCGACCACTTGCCAGAAGCCGACTACCATGGCCGGCAAGATGTGGGACGAGGTGACCAGCGACGAGTTCGCGTGCAGACCAAAGATCGTCGCCATCGGGCCGGCGAGCAAAATCGAGATGGGCAAAGGCGACGTGACTCTCACGTGCAAAGCATCGGGAATTCCACGTCCTCAGGTAATGGCTCCTTTACGTACAAGCGTTCGTGAAAACGATGACGCTCGAGAGAACGTTAAACTCGTGGATTTTAATCTAAAAATTTCTGATTAAAAAAGTTTCGTTACGATTGCTCATAAATAATATCAATTTCATTTTTGTGAGAATATAATATTTTTATACAATATAATAATTAATTTTTGTTTGAATTTGTATAATAGCGAGTTAATTTATTATTAATAACGCTGTAAAATATATCGTGTTTCAGCTGGCATGGGGTCATCGTGCCCGTCTCATAAACAGCCTCACGAAGCGGCCGAACAGCGATAGAGGCTACATATTGACGTCGGACCAAGATTGGCTGAATCTCACGATTGTCGACTTGACGCCTTCCGATAAGGGCGACTACGTCTGTCACGCGAAGAGCACCGGCGGCGAATCCGAAAGAAACGTGACTCTGACCGTTGTGGGCGATGCACTGGGCGGCAGGGACAATTTCATAAGCCTGCCGATCGCCATTGGTCTCGGCGTATCCGCGCTGTGTCTGCTGATTGTTACCGTTGCGCTTTGCGTGTGCTATTGCCGGCGTCATCGGACCAGGGATGACGAGAAGGGCCTCGAGGCAGCGTCCCTCGAACACCATGGCGAGCAGGAAAAGTCCCTGATTACGACGATCAATCCGGTGGTGAAGCCGCCGAGGCGGTACGAGGCGCCGTCGGTGACGTCACACGGCACGGAGATGACGGAGCTGAACCGCACGCTGCTCGACAACGACTCGGTCTTCGGTCAGTATACAGCCTATATTACTAAACAGTGTGTGGCGAGGTGCTAGCGAGAAACCGCTCATTAGCACCGACGAGCGATTTATCTGGAAACGCGCGCGCACTTCGCGGATATTAACTCAAGGTCGATAGAGTTTGCCGGCGAGAGTGCGGCCGATACGAGTCTCCAATGGACCGCGTAACACCGGTCGTTTCGCGAGGCAATACACTTCCTCCGAGAATGAAACGACCGCTGTACGTCGATTGTATAATGTACAAATGGCGTGTGTGTATGTGTGTGTAATCGTAAATCGATTCGTTTCGTGCTGAGCGTGCATCGTCATGCGAGAATCGTCCGACAGTTGAACCAGGTGCCATCGATCTTGGGGGTAAGGAGGAAGTCCGCCAAGTGGCAGCTAGGAGACTAATGAAGATCCGTTAGGGACGCTTATGATACACCGGGCAACCCCCCCTCTAATATAACGTCGCGCTGTGACAGCGCGAAGGCATTCGTCATCTGCATTCGATCACTGATAACATCATTCTCTACGACAACACTTTCTGTACATAAGAACACAGAACGCAGGCTTTAATTTAGCATCCGAAAGTGACGCGAGAATATTAATTGCGAATCGCATAGTGGATCGTTGTAAAATATAATTGCACAAGTAATGACGACAATAAGGTCCGCCAAGAAATTATCTTATGTGTGTAGATAAACAAATCGTTGTTGATGAAATATTTTTCGACGAAATTATACAGAGAGAATTGTATGTGATAGAGAATTGAGTTATTAAAATTTCAAACGAAGGCGCCTAACAAATAAGATTATCATCAAAGCGCGAAAAATTACGGCTTGCACGATTTAAATTTTATAGAAAAGCTTAATCAACTTTATGAATGTCATACGAATCTAAAAGCAACAGAATGCAGTGTCCAGCGTTACGCTTGACCGACGGTGACCCAGAAAATGTAGTTACATTTTTTCGGGCAAATTGACAAAGCCGCGCTCCCGGTCGTGATCGTATCGCGACTAATCTGATTAAGGGCACTCGTTCATGCTTGTCGTGGCTAACGTTACGCCAATATCGCGTTGCAATCAAGGCAATATCCTGGCAGAGTACCGCTGCCAGTACTGCGCCTGTCGCATCCAACGTCTTCGAGCACGAAAATCTTTTTTTTCCCCCCGCCTTTCTTTTTCTCAACCTTAAATTTTCTTTTTTAACGTTGGCCCTTCTCTTTTGTTCATGTTCTCGCAGCTGACGGTGTCGTCGGGAGCGGTGTCGTCGGCGGAGTAGGCGGCAGCATAGGCGACGACGAGAAGGATCACGAACGGGCGACGCCAGAACTCGGCAGGGGCGGCAGCGGCACGCTGCCGCGTGGAACTACCGGTTACCATCACCGGCAATACCCGCCGGATCTGCTGGCCTTCTCCGGCGGGCGTGGCGCATCGCCGACTAGCCAGGCGTCGACGGCGCCCGACAACACGCGTCTGCCTAATCAACATGCATCAGCGATGACGCCGGCGGCGACGTCATTGTACGGCTCGCCGCCGTCGAGCCAGTTCCATCCGGCCGCCTTCAAGACGCTGCCGCACAGCCGCAGCGCCACGCCGTACGGCCTCGGGCCGTCATCGTCGTCGTCGCCGATAGCGCCGGTGCTACCGCGTCACGGTTACGTGACGATCCCACGACGACCGCGGGCGCCCAGTTGGAGCAGTGGACCTCCGACGTCGCCAACCGAGGTTCTCGAGCCGGTTTATGACAATCTAGGGCTGCGCACTACGGCGGACGGTAGCTCCAAGCTATCGTTGAACAAGAGTCCGGAACCGGCGCTCTCTATGCGTGGTCGGCCACTTCCAAGCACGCCGGGCACTTCGCACTACGGCACAATCCAGCGTAGCACGCCGAACATCCTAGCCGGCAGCCCGCTGGACCGAGCCGCGCCAGAAGGCGCGGCCGAGTGGCCAATCAAGCTGGCGGACCAAAGTTTGGACGACGGTCATTCGTTGTTGGCGCAACAACCTCAGCAACCACAGGCTTCCGCTAGTAACACTCTTGGCAGAAAGATACCACCGAGGCCGCCGCCGAAGCCTAAGAAGAAGTCTGCCAACGGGCCGACGCTGTATGAAGACGAGGGCGAAGACGGCACGGAAGTATGATACCACGGGCATCGTCCATGAGGACGACTGGTCGTAGTACGCCACGATGGGGTGCGCGCGACCACGCTTACAATAAACCGGTAGTGCCTTTCGAGACGCGTGACTCACGCGTGCAGAACTTCCACTCCGTTCAGTGAGTCACGCTCATCCAGAGAATGAAGATAGAGAGAGAAAGAGAGAGAGAGAGAGAGAAAGAAAAACACGAGGAAATTCGGAAAGCCTCCTCTCTTGACGACGGAACTGATGAACGCATGGCTCGCTGAAACCGCTGACGATGACGTTAAGAGGACGTGACGATCGGACGATTACATCACCTGTTCCCTTCCCTCGCCTTTCCTGTATCTCGTAAGTTATTTATTGAATACTACAAAACGTTCAAACTCGGAGACCAATGAATTGCGGTCTGAATTATTTTTTGAACGGCCCGATCGTCAAAAGCCATCCTTTTTCTGTCCCTCGTCTCCTCCTATGTATCTTTTTTTTTTCCTTTTTTTTGTCAGGTTCCTTTAGGTTTTATTTGGCGCTCGCCACGCGCGGTGAGGCGATAACGTGATAAGTGTGAATAAGGTTCGGGACATTACTGCCGGCTTAGTCGATAAGGCGAAACCTGTTCGCGTTTTGTGTGGAATTTGGGCGGCGAAACACAAAGCAACTGGAAGCACTGGATGTAATTCGTTCTGTTAAAAGCGTTGCCAGTGAATTCGTCTGCTATTCGTGTGTCCGCAGTCGAGAATCGCGATCGTAATGATTCGCGTGTATAAACGGGAGTGTTGAGATACAGACAAGAAACAAAACGTTTTGCACACATGTTACATTTATGCGAGAAGCGTAATGAGAATTTAACATTGTTAAGAATCTATATAGCTGTTACACGTCATCCTGTTTCTTTTTTAATGTCTGAATTTCGACGCCTGTATTGTAGCAAGATTCGTTGCATCTGCAAGCAACATGAATTCTCTAAGCTTACATCGAATGACATAATGATCAGTGTCCCTTCTCCTTCTGTAAGCATCGTTAAACGCATACCTCCAGAGCTATTTCGTGCTCTATTAGCGATGTCTGTCAATATCTTAAATCACCGAAAAATATTGCTCGTGATAATTACAGCAGCAAGTTGACATAACTTGATTATAAATTAAATTAAATTTCGATATTTCATCAACGCGTTATTGCGATTATTATATGTGATGTGTTTTAAAATACACAAGATATATATATATATATATGTATATATTGATTGCACGATGTAAAATATTGACAGATATTATTAATGCAGTACGAAATATTCTAACGATGCCACCTCGTATTAAAAGAATAATATCTATTACAGGAATGTATAAATCTAAAATAGATGTAAGGGCGATGACACTCTCGAATGCATGTTTAAACTTGCCAGAACAAATATATTACAGATTACAGATAAAATCGTGTACAGCCAAAAGTACATAATATTGACGCGTTTATTTCTGCTGACGCTCTAACTGTACGAATATCGTGATCTTTGGAAATTGTATAATTATTATAAGTGATCCGAATTAGCGTTTGCAAATACGATCAATTTGACATCGTTATCGAATTGGTTTCCGCTGCTGCTATCATATTATATATGTATAACTATGGATAACACCTGAAAATGATTTAAGGTACGTATATCGACAAATTTATTTTGGGATTCCAAATTAATTGAACATTAAGCGCGATCCTTCCAATTAGGAACAATTATATTCATCAAATAAATCCGATCGTTAATAATTGAATAATTTAAATATTGCGCTTAATATAACGAACTGCGCGAAAAAGTATTGATTACAGCATATACAGTTGTGTACGCGTAAACAGCTCGACGGGCATTGTCGATCGCGAATCGTCAAAAAGTCAGCGCGACACGTAGACAAATGTTAGGTCGACATGATTCAAAAAGATAGCGATATTACGATGTGTCGCGAAACGCGCGAGGGAGCGAGAGACACGGCATTCCACGCGTTCCCGTTTTTGAGATACGCTCGATCGCAACAATTCTACCATCGACGACAATATATCGTAAAGATAGAACGTTCACGCGAGCGATATATCATCGACGAACGAACGTCGGACTTATGGTCCCGAATACCTGATGGCCGATAAATCGTCTCTCCTTGAAGCTAGAAAACATGTGACTTGTCGAAACGATTGTCGTGCACACAGGCCGGCGCGCATTTTTCTTTCGTTGAAGTTAATGCCGTTTCGACGGCAAACTCATTCGAGCTCGTTGTTTCGCACTCTTTTTACTTTTATTTTTTATCGCGATTTCCGCAATATGAACACAAATCGCTTTCCCCGCGATGCCTCCCATTACCTTCCGCGCTGGTTAATTCTGTCGATTTGCCGCTTCCGTTTTTCGCGCGTACCATCAAGCTGCAATACATCGTGATAAGAAGTGCTTACGTGCTCGCGCACCAACACGGAGAAGCCGCTTCACTTGTAGGTGATATTTCACCGGGGCGGGATAGGTGGAGAACGTTCTTTAACTACGAATTTATCGCCAGCGAGCTAGCCCCTCTTTATGCTTTTGTTACCTTTTTATCCGGGAGATTAACGTTCTCGTTCTCTGGCTTTAGCAAGGATTTCGAACGCGAATGTATACAACTTGTTGCGATTGCGCGCAGCTTTCCGTACCGTGGCAAAGTGCTGAGCAGCGGGAGAAACGTATTTCCGATGAGTCCCACGCAAGCTTGACTTACCGCCGAACGATACTTGAATCCAAAGGGCACTTTCGATCAATCCGATCCCTGCGTCTCCCAGACGCAATTTGGGTTAGCGCTATTCAGGCAGAATACTGCCGAATCCTTCTACATAAATGCATCACGCGGGATCTGTCGCAATATACGGAGTATCTGAAAAGTGGCGCACTTTATCTCTACCCTAAATTTGGCAAATCGATGATTTTTTTGCACGCGATTATATGAGAAATGTCAAATGAGTTTTTAATAACTTTCGGACGCAAATTAAATTATCTTCGATAGCAAAACTTAAATTGGACGCGTCATTTGCATATGAAGGATTAGCCTTTAATATTTAATATCTCATGTTCTGAGAAAGAAGTCGCAACCTCCTTATTTCGTGATATTACACAAATTATATCAAATTTAATTTCGTAAAATAAATTTTTTTTTATCGCCTGCTTTTTTTGGCATTTTTCCGCTCTCTCTCTGTTTTTTCGTATTCCGACGACAGTTTCCCGAATCTGAGATTTGCGGACGCATAGTGTGCGACGGTCGCCAAGAATTATAGAGCAACGATAAAACCGGGCTTCGCCCTACATTGTGCCGAACAGTATTAAGCGCCCGACGGCTATGGCTCGAGCGCGCAAAGAGCCATTCGGGTGAGACGTAGCGGAAAAAATAGCGACGCGGTCGTGTTGCCTCGATTTTTCGTCGTGCCGCTGCGATCCACAAGCAACGGACTTACAGCAGCATGTTCCCGTAGTTAACGCGAGAGAAAAAGATACGCTCGCGACGCGACAGACCGAGCTTCTCGTAGACTAGAGTGCCAACCGACGGCGATGATCTCCACGTTTCTTCCGAATTTAGCAAACTGATTACGCGTAGAATTATTTCTCCTCTTAGCGTGTGTGACTTGTGCTCATCATTCCGTCCAGCGGCTCGAACGTATATCGCAAAGATGCATCATCGAGTGCGCGTGAAAAATCGAGCTCGCACGATCGGAGAACGCCGGAACAGTATTTTAAGCGGCCTAGCAGAGTCGCGGCTCGTCCTGCTCGACCATCGTGCCGTGCCATGTACATACACTCTCTCTTTCTCGATTGCACCTTAACCGTAATAATGTTCATATTGTAAATGCCACACGCGATGGAAACCCTGCACGGCACGTCCGGTCGTTACGGCGCCACGAGTATATTTTTGTAATTTTGTATTTTGAATTGCGCTCTATCCGACGTCTCACTCGACCCGCGGCTGATTAAACGGAGAACCTTCCTCAGCTGTCGATACCGTACACGCGATCGACCCTCGGATACGTTTGATGAGTAACGCGAGACCCACTGGCGCACATTCCATTTAACACTATGGGAAAGCGCTGCGCGCGTCCAACAGTTAACGAAGCGTGTATACGTCATACCCGGTATCGGAATAATTTATTGATTGTCACCGAGAGTATCCTGAATTGCGATTGCGAAGCGTCTCACTTATGCGTCCTGCGTCGCGACACCGATGTTCGACATCGATCAATCACGAAACATCTATCTCGTTTATTTCAAATGCGGATCGATCACATGTCCTTCCGTACGAAGATCTTTCTTAATGGAGAAATTTCATTAATTACACGGCGCTTAATTAATTCTTAATAACGAAATAATTGAGCTTCGAACGGTCTTCAATTTTTCTTTTTCGAACAAATAAAATTTAAATAAAACCCATTAAATATTGCCGCAGCAATCAAATACCTACACTTTTCTATTTGTTTGAATAACACAAAAGCAGTAAATTTATTTTACATTGGTCTGGATTTTGTAAAAATATTTTTATTTTGGTTCGCTAATAGTTTTTATTTAATCATTATTTCAGATGTGTAGTTTTTTTTATTGATAGGAAGGACATGTTGTGGCGAAATAAGGATTGACACATTAACCGGGAAAGCGAAATTAAAAACGTGACTTGGCGCGAGATCATTTAAATATTTCCGTAATAGCGCGGTATACATATATCACGAATTCTCAGCGCTCAATTATCTATTTAACTGCCACGTCGTTTGCGTGATATTTCAAATATCGTGCACGCACACTCTCCTCGCTTCCAATACCCTTCGATTTGTACGTGCTCGCGAAGTGTAACAGTAATTTACATTAAAATAGGGTAATTTATGACTGATACAAGCAAGCTCATTTAGGCTGCTCCCATTTGTACGTGCTGCGCACAGATGGAGATTCGGCTCGATGTGTGTCGAAATTATGTAGTAGCGGCGTCATTTTAGTAATTTTAACGTATTCATATATTATACCGTTAACAGCATTTATCTCATTTTAATAATGACGATTAATAAAATTATCAAAGGCTTTTTATGGTTTGAATTACTGATAATTGTGTCGATTATTAAAATTATTCAATTGTTTTAAATTGTTTTAAAGCGGATAGCAGATTTTGCCTCCAACATTTTATATATTTATATGTACGCAAAATGACATGTTAATTTTATAATATGACGCTTCAACTCTTTGCCAATGTGCGGTCAATCGAAGGTACCGTCCAGTAGACCGGTCCAACTTACAATTTTCCGAGCAGTTATTTACGTGCATCTAATGAGAATGCTTTTTATAAAACCCATGCATTACTTAGAACACAGTTCATTGAATGAGTTCAGATAGGAAAACCTAATTAAGTATTTATCGCATTATGACGAATATTTAAAAAAAGATTAACGTTCTGCATTTATCGGAACATTCCGGGACATAATTTTGTACTCTACAATTATAGAACATAACGTAGAATTATTATTCTTAGCAAATGCTCCATTTTTTCCCAAAAAAAATCAAATAGTTTTCTTTAAAATAAACAAGAATTTTTTTACATACATTTATCGTGTATATACATTCCTGACGTATATATGTAGAGATATTTAGAACAGATTTTTTGGTTTGCTATACTGAATTTTAAATAAATTTACTAATATTACTTTTATAGACGTGCAAAAGTATTCGGTAGATGACCTAATTATTCGTCTCTCAAGACTGACATTTTTAGAATTAAAATACTTCTGGTTTTACACCGGGACTCTGTAAACGCAATTTTTTCGTTAGTTCTTGACGCGAAAGGAATTGCATTTATACATAAATAATACGCAACGCTATCGTGCATTTTGCCCAAGTTAACTTTGGTGCAAATTACGCTACATAAAAACAGTTTTTTGTTTAGGAATTAATAATAAGTTAATCCAACATGTTTTACGCATAAATATAAATGATTATTTTAATTAAACATCGATTGAACCAATAAACTCTCGAACTGTGTTCGTTTGCTTTTATAATTCGTTACGAAACGATCGTTACTTAATTGCGTAAACTAAGTCTTTTGCATTGCGCAAGAATCGTTGTTAAAACTGCCTAACTGCCATGCCAAAATGGCGCGAAATCACGACGAAAAAAGACGAATGTACCGCTCATAAAAAAGATCGAATAAGCACACACAAAGTATCGCACGAAACGCGAATTACGTCGCTAAATATACACGTGTAATACTTACGTTGACATGTATTGGACAATGTCGTGTAAGAACCATGGTTGCTTAGCTCATGCTCAACGATGAGTTCATTCAATGCGCATGAATGATCATGAATCCATAAATCATCATGAATCAAAAAGGAAAATAATGTTTCATCGACGCAACTTCGTATCTCGCACAAGACACCCGTGAGATATTGTGGGAGATAAGAAATTTGAAAAATATTTCTATTGAGATAAGTCAGAATGATAATGTGAATGTAAATGATTTATATTTGCGTGTCATGTTGTAGATAATAATCTTAATCCGAACTGTATTATTCGCGATTCTGCCAGAATTCTACACGAACTAGAAATATTAACGATGGAGAGAAAAATTTTGCAATTGTTAACGGGATGATTTCACCGTTATTCCTATTAATATTTTTACTATTTGTACTATTATTATCGTATTATACTGCTATTGCTACTTTTTTAATAGTGCTTTATTTTTTATATACTGCTATGATTACTATATTTGCGCTATTACGTTACATAGTTACTAATGCCGCCATTATTGTCGTCATTACTGTAATTATTTACAAAAAGAATTTTTTGCCTTATAACGAGCGTCTCGATTTTCAGAGGTTCAGTATAATATTTTGGCTGCATATATGATTTGTATAACGTATTAACATACCTGGCGCTGTAAATATTATACATATTTTATAAACGAAATATTTAGTGTGATTGTAATATTAAAATAATGTACTGAAAGCACCACTCTGTACACTCCACTAAATATATGGGTTAAATTTTAATAAATACTTCCCGATCCTAAATTTGATCCATTTCTTCCACCTTTTACTTTGGAATATTTTTATAATTAAAATTAATGAGATCAAATGAACAAATGAGGCATGAGGTATGTTTTATTTAGAAGAATTATATTTTTGTTAGGAAAATAACTACAGTATATATATATATACTTTTTGTAATTCATACAAATATAAAATAAATTCTTACATATTTAGTTATATTTTAAAATATTACAATTTTTATGGATCTCTTAGGATTTCTCTTCTTTGGTCTCTTTCTTTAGTTTTGACAGTGCGATCTCGCCGTATTTCATCACCAACTCATCGACAAATTCATCCTTCAATTTTTTAAGACATCTGTAAAATAAATAAAAAACTTGCAGACGTTATTCAAGGTTGCTTTATTTTAAATGCCACCTTAGCGGGTTTCTGAAACAAAGGATATTATATCATTACCTTCTATAAATAGGATCTGTCCTAAATTTGCCGATATCTAGACTAGGGGCGTGAGGTCGATGAATAATAAAGGTGTCTGGTAAAACGATGTACCTGCAATTTCAGCCGTTTTAACATATTAAAACCGTGCGGTACATTAATCGAATCGTATCTGATTGCATATTTTACTTCATTATCCGAATTAATAAAATTATTACGGCTTACTTGTAATCTAGCGCCGTTAAATGGGTCACGTAGGAAACTTTATTCCAACCGAATCCGACAAATCTTGTGTCGTATCGCGGGGCGAATTTCGAAACTACTATGTAGGGTTCGAAGTCCGGCTCCCATGAAACCTGTAACGATCCATTTGTCACGCATTTTTATTTTTCTCATATGCAAATGTTTAATATACATATTTTAGTCGCTTTATTTTATTGATATTGCCGGCATTTCCGTTAATTACGATCTCGCACGCACTTCGTAAGGCTCCGTACTGTTTCGCCATAAGCTGTAGTTTGTAGCGGCGTGTCCCTGCGTCCAGACATGATAGCGAAACGTGTACAGAATACCGCGTTTGAGAAACTTCAACAGTTCTTCTTTATTTGCGGGGAATGTAAACCTAAAAAAAAAGACAACTTTTCTTTGTAACACGGTCCAACTCGACACAACACATCGACAAAGAATTACCTATAGCGTTCCGTTTCGAATGCCGGCACGATTAGAGCTATTTTGTCCGACTCGTTGATGTTTAATCGATTGATATGATTCATGAGAGTTTCGTACAGTCCTAATTGCGGCAAAAAATCGACGTCGAGTTGAAAAACAAACGGAGTTGATACGTACGATATTGCAGTGTTTCTTAAGTAATTGATAGGGTAAAGATCCTGGACGAGAAAAAAATAATAATTTGAATAACAAAAGAATGAATTTTTATCCAAAAATCATGCAATATATAAATTATTCTAGATTCGACGCTGTTTAATCCTAAAGAGCGCAATTTTGTAAAATTATTGAGAGATAATTTTGTTTACACAGAACACAATTATCCGTTTTAACGCTATTACGCGTTTAGGTTTGTGTTCTTTAGGATTAAAGACGCTGCGCAACGCACCCCGTCTTTGTACACAACGTGATAAGCGATGTTCCTTCTCGCCCGCAAATCCGCAGAGCCTCGCACAAAGTCCAGAAAGTTTTGGACCTCTGCATCGGTCAGGTAAAGCGCAACGCTTATAGTCCCCGGCCAGTGTTTAGATAATGCCTCCAACAGCGGTATCCTCTCGATGCTGCACTGAGTGACCAGAGCAACGTCCGTCGGCGAATATACATTGTATTCGTATTCCAAAAGGAAGGGATGCGTGCGGTACAAAATCGTAGCGCCTTTCTCGAATTCTCGACACGGACTCGATTCGTTGTACTAAAACGCGCGTGCAATGAATATCGTGCAAGGGAGTCGCGCATTAAATAAAATGCCGGGGGGATTTTGGGACTCTCAACTTACTGGAAGCACACTCTCGTGCTTGTCACAGCCGAATAAGCGCTTTCGTAACAAATTGCCGTCCATCTCGAGGAAGACGCGGTGGAGTTTTCGAAACTCGTTAACGTGCTTATTGTGAACGTCTTGCTTGCGCGGGGAGTTCCAATGGAGAATCTAAAAGCAAACGACGTGCACGATCAGTCGTCGATCGATCTCGGCCGCGCTGACCGGGAGTGAGCGATAGAAGCTACGGTACGAAGCGAAAACGTACGTTTATACGATTGGTGTCGCGATAACACGTGTCGCTTATCGTGTGATCGCTCAGCTGTATATTCCACGTGCACTCTATCCTGTATACAATACTCGGCTGCTCGTTGATCACTGCATTTATCACGTCTTGATCGGCCAAACTGGTCTCCGGTATGTGTCCCAGCACGCGCCTGGTCACGCTTTCCCACGAGTTTACGAATTTGCCATCGCGCAGCCGTCGCAGATGCATCAGCATGACGCCGGTATTGAATCCCCGTCCCAAGGCCGGCCACGGCCGCTGTCCGTACGACAGCGTTCTTGTATACCAATTGCTCTGATTATCGATCAAGCCCAGAGTCTGGCCGGCCGAAAAGTCTTGGAACATTTTCCACAACGGGTAGACGTCGTTCAGCACGGTTACGTCGGTGTCCAACACGAGCACCTTGTCCTCGCGCATTGCGTCCGGCAGTATCAATTTCAAGAGACCGTACACCCCCGAATAATGCTTGTTCGGTATCCACGAGACCTTCGGCACCCATTCCTCGGCCGCGTAAAATGTTACGATCACTGAAATAATTGATTAAACGGACGATTGAATGCTGAAGGGCCGCAATTTCATTTAATTCGCGCAAGACACGCATCTGCCGAATGTAAAAATACGATATTGTAACTCTGAAAATCTCGATTTTAATAAAACTTTGTGCGCGCACAGCTGCGTGTTGAAAAGTTTAACGGATTCAATTAAATAAATTTCACAATTTTACGTTTGCGAGAAAGAGTTTTTTTTTTCTGTTTTATATATCGTATCCCGCACATCGACGTACACGCAAACGTGGATAAAAATTAGGTTTTCCCGCTGCCGTGTGCGTCACAAAGGGCAGTGCGTGCCCTGTCGTAAAAGCGTACAAACCATGCGGCAAATCCCACGTTCGGAACAGAGTCGAAAGCGTTCTCCTCGCAATTTCGTCGACGAGCAAATGAAAATGCAACGGATTCGTGCGATAAAACAGAATGGACTTCACTACAGTTACGAGAGCAAAGGTTGAATTGTACTCCGCGCACACCATCGCTACATGTATCGTGTCGCATTTCACCTTGAAAACATGGAACATCACTCGTCGCACTCGTGCACGTAGTAGCGGACGCTATCAAAAGAAAATTTTACGAGCATACCTCGAAATTGTTTCTTAATTGCGACCGTTCGAAAGAGCGATCTTCCGTCCGTAAACTCGGCCTCTCTGTCCCTATTGATAACGATCGCCATTTCCCTCCGATGTTTGATTTGCCTATTTCCGCGGACGGGACTAGAAATAACATTCTAATGCTCTCACTGCTAAAGACAAATCGATAATGATGTCTTAATTACCATTTAACAATAGGTATAAATAAAAGACCACAGATGGTATTAAGATGCCCAACAGGCATCCTAGCCACAATCGAGCCAATGTAATATGTCGTACATGTTTCCCAATGCGCGATATGATGTTGCAACAAGTCAGACTAGATGCACGCTGCAATCTACGGAAAAGAATGACGATTAATTCAAAACACGTGCAATTAATTGTAGCTCTTCGTGCGATCGTGCCTCGTCGTATTATGCCTTAAAACCAGAGTTAATTTCATGTTTTACAAGAAGGAGAAACACGAGTTATCTTTGATACTTCGTAAGTTAAATTTCGTCTTGCACTCAATCTTTGAAACGTTAAGCGATTGATTTTTCTTAATTTATAAAATTATTCCAGCGATTTGCAAGAATGATATCGACCATTATTCTAATTTGATTAATATTTTATAATATTATATATTCTGGTAAAGAGAGAACTTTGAGAAATATTAATAAACCTTTCTATACTTCGTTCATCCGGTTCGCTCGATATTTACTGATGCGTGATAAAAGTCAATGGATCATGTTTAATGTGTGGGTTTATGAATGCGTTATATCCAATTTTCTCCCGTTACATAGATAACGTTATGAACGCGACGCAATCATAATGCATGCAAATTAGCCCCATAAATGAAAACGTTATATTCCTAGAAATTCAGGATAATTGTATCGCAAGTGTAAATTCATGTGTCAGCATTCGGCACACGAAACAGACGTTAACTATTGTAAATAGTTAGAATAAATGAAGCTTCATGTAAACTCTACTGTCCAATGTATTTAACTTGCAAATCGATTTTAATACATTTTATTTCCTTTTTACGTATTTTTTATTGACGATTGTAATAATGTTTGAAGTTATAATATGAAAACTTATTTCCGTTTTGTTCTGTATGTCTTCATAATGTATAGATATATTATTTATTTTATTTTAACTTATATTTCTATACGCAGAATATCCTTCAAAGCACTCAAAAAAAAAAATAAATTGAGCAATAAAGGATTAAATTGCAGTTCATATTGAGAGAAACATAGGTAATATTTATTTATTTGTTATTTTATGCAATATCACGATAAAGCAGACATGTCAAATAATATCATACAACTAAAGATTAAAAAAGCTTGAAATTGATTTCAAACCGAACTAAAGCGAAAACAAAAGAATCCACTGTACGTATTGTATACAGGATGTTTGTTTTATTTATTTATTTTTTTTTTTTTTTTTGTAGCATCCTGTATCCACCTCCTGGTTGCTAATCACTCACATGTGACCTAGTTTATATTCTTACACATTGACACACTTGTAGCATACATACAGCCGCACATGTGGTCACGAAAAAACGAGTGGAGTTTTATCTCGTTTCTTTCAAAGCCGGCTTCTCGAATATAGCTTGTAATTATATTACGGTTTGCGTTCTCACAATGAGCAAATCAATTACTCAAGGAAGAATACTATTTTAAAAAATGCTATAAACCTTAGTGACAGAAAACTATTATTCAACAAGCGTTATATAATGACAAATTAAACATTTGAAACGAAAAGTATATATCAAGCTACAAATAATATTTGTTATTTTTCCAAAGATTGGTTTTAATTTATTTGATTGCACAAATAATTGATTCAAATATTACGAGCAAAGCTCCAAAAATAAAATAAACCCGATATAACAGCGCAGTGCGTGGTGCTTGCCAAGCAAATTACTGCATAGTAAGCCAAGGGCTTTCGCGACGATACACGACGATAATAATTTAAGCACAAGTACGTACCAGCGCCGACCCGATTATCGTCTCTCGTGTTGTCATCCGGCGGTGCCAGTCCAATGCCGGATAAGCGAAAGTACGCGTGCAATCGCAATTTCTGTATGTGGTGCTAGTGCGTGCGAATGTCGTTGTGCTCTCTGATGGGCATTCGGCGTTGCCGACGAGTTTAGCTATTATTGCCGCCAGCGGCGATGTAAATTGCCGCAATTAGCTGTTGCGACGATACACGCGCACTCCACAGCAGGAAGTTTGACCATAAGTACTCCGATCACTAAACACGACGCAATATCACCGAGAGAATCTCTCGAAGAGACTGCAGCTACTGCCACCAGTGCATGCCAGAATTGAGACGCGAGCTGCACGTGACCGCAATGGAAGGGACGACGTACACACCGAGAGTCGTGCACGTGTACGGTTTTCGGCGTGTACGTCATCCCTTCCAGCACGGTTGCATGCAGCTCGCGTCTCAATTCTGGTATCACTGATTGCCGCTCAACCGAAGCTCTCTTGTAAAAGCGTTGTTCTGTCGGCAATTCGTGTCGGTTTTCGTTGTAAGATGGCAGTTGCGTCCACAGTACGAATTTCCGCTATACAAGGTTTGAGTTCGACTCAATAGAGTTTGAATCTCGACACGGACGAGGTCCTACATTAATTCCCCCTTCGCATTCAAGCGCTTATTGCCCACAGCCACTAACACTTCGCGGCATTCGAAAAGTGTTTATTGCCCACAGTCACCCACAGCTACGCCCTTGAAACTCGGCTTTCAACCCTCGTCCAGCTTTTTTCTCGACGATACTTCTGCCGCAAGTAACGCTACTTACAAGTTAATCGTGCAAAGGAAACTTTAACTTTAAAATCCTCTGCCACAATTTTTTTTACTCGCATTTCTATCTTGTGTTGGCTTGTTCGCCACTTCTTTTTTATTTGATTCGCTTATGTAATGTACAAGTCCTCTTAATTTTAATTTTTTTTTAACTTTGCTTAAAGCCTTCTAGAAGTTTTACAGTCTCTTTTTAAAATGCACTGTTAAAAATTTAATTAAATTTCTTATAATAGAATTTATCTTTTATTTACATACTTGAAATTAATACGATTAAATTTTACAGTGTTCTCTTATAGATACTGACGTATATAAAAAGAAGATATTTAAAGTCTTACATCGTTATCTTATATCTACTCTTTGATAAAAATGTATTTAAATAATTGTAGAAATGAAACAATGCCGAAATGGTGAGTCACATCTAAATTAGAAATATGAAATAATGTAAGGAGTAATAAGGTATAAAAATTGTAGGTCCCTAAAAATTTGTTATAAAACAAATCTTCTAATTGATCTCTGTCGCTCTACTGGGACTGTAAGGAATAGTCTCTTCTTCCTCGCCGACCTTTCGCAATCGTTGCAGTTCCGCCTGCCGTGTTCTGGAATACAATTGTGTTATAACGTTTTAGTTACCGTCAGGTATGAAGTCTATTTCTCAAAATTGGCAGTGAAGTGCATCTGATACCTCGCTAGAACTTCCTCTTGTTCTCGTTGTTCTTTACGACTCTTGAGAGCTCGATATCCAACGCAGACTATTATCAGCAAAATTGGAATCAGGCAAGCGAGCACTATGCCGGTTGTAATACCTGCTTGACGAGAGCTATATTCCTGCTGACCTGCAGAGAGATTATATAACAAAATATATTATACCGTATAAATGTGTGAAAACAAAATAATGGAAAACGCAATTCGAAGAAGAATCATTTACGTTGGATAGACAAATCGTGAGATCATTTTCGCGCACATTATCATTTAAATTACATCTTTTTCCATTCTATCGGTTAGAAAAGCAATGTATTTCTGCCTTTCTTTTTATCCGAATAAAAAACTTCACCGTGAATCTCGCGAATTTTTTCGTGCTTTAATAATTAAGTTAGGCATTTGAAAATTTTTAGTTGTGATTGATTTTAATTTCTCTAATAAATTGTTATGACGCATTAGACGGATTTTATAATAATGTAAATAATAATTTTTAAAGGAGGAGGAGGATAAAAAAGATCGTGACAGGAGAAATCTACGAGAACAATGGTGGAAATTTCCATTCCATTCGAATGCTGTTCTAATGCTGCATCATAATGACATGAATCGTTTTCTTTACTATAAACATTCTGCGCATGCATGTGGAATAGAAATTTCCCGTCTCATCTCATTTTAATGATGTACAAAATTTTATTAAAACAGGCTTTTACAATGTGAGAACACAAGTGTTTATGGCATTAAATACTGCGGTATAATTATTACAATCATATAAACCGATTGTTACATTTGTAGAGAATTAATATTGCGTTCGATCATTGCTTAGAGCCACATACAACGTTTGATGTATTATATTTAATTGCGTCATATCAATGACAACAATAATGTATATATTTTAAATATACAATCGGTAATGTAACTATTTCTATTCCACAGCAAGGACAGTAAAACACACTCCTATTGTCTATACGTTAAGGTAGAAATATTAAAATAAACACCGAACTTTATGAAATGATATATAATGGATTTATCTTTATCGTCCAAAATTCATGAAGAAAACGACAGCTAAGTTTCTATGCTAAATTTCAAATTAATTGATATTTAATTTGCGATAATTAATGTTAATTTCTACGCGTGCAAGGTGTGTGTCGCTCAAGTTGGAATCAAGATACATTCTGTCATGGTCACTTACACACACACACACATACATACTGACTCAAATAACGCGTGCAAATGAAGCAGCCTTGCGAGCAGACCTTATCGTTTCTATTACAATAATATTGAGACGAATATCATCTAAACGTTACTTTCTCTAGTGGGACTGTTTGTTTTTCTAATCGTATCTGCGCCCGAATCCGACCCCGTGGGTGAGACGGGCTCCTTCAAGTCCCACTCTTTATCTTCGAAGTCAATGTCCGGCCTGTTCGGCAAAGGTTCGTGTGTGCGGTACACTCTATCGTAACTACGACGCTTCCTAGGGCTGCTATTAGTATCAATTGTGCTAGCATCGCTAATTGGAGTAATGGCCCTATCATCATACGCCTTTAGCGGCTTCGACAGTGTGGATTCATTATCGATGGTAGACAAGCGTCCGGTATAACCCCACGATTTCATGGAACCTCCCTGAGACTGGTTCTTTCTTATATAAAGAAAACCGCCGACGATGCAGGCCATCACGGGGATTATTACGACGGCAATAATGCCCATTACGGTCCACGCTGTACGCTGAACGTACTCGATGTGACCTATATTTATATAATAAGCGTCAATTCTGACACAAGTATATATTGATTTGCAAATCTCACGGTGAAAACGTAAATGTCGATGAATGGCGCATTGAAGGATGGAAAATATTAGAAAGGGGAGATGGAAACCGCGACGCAAAATCCACTCAACGTTGTTTCTTAACGAGTTATGTAAACTTGCTTCGTAAAAGCGGATTCTCAGTGATTAAATATTCGATTATGAGCGTAGACTCGATTTAACTTTCAAATGAAATTAATGAAATTTGATCCGCTTCGCAAATTAACTGATCTGGTAAATGCGCCACCGCTCGCGTATTAAACCTCGTTCCCCCACCTCGTTTAGAATCGTTAAGCAGACATGGTGAGATTGCAGTGAGGCGCTAATGCATTAAATAATAGTATAGAAATACTCACGAAGGCATTCCGTATATCCATACTCCGGAGTGTTCCAGCGACCTTCCGGCGTGCACACCCGACGCTGGTCACCGACAAGTATGAAATCCTGATTGCATTCGAAACTCACTTTCGTCCCCGGGATAAACAGAAAATTGCTCTTACGTCCGAATCGCGGTGTTTCCAATATCCCGCAGGACACAACTTAAAAATTAAATATGCACATGTGTAATAAGCTTATTGCAAAATAGACTTTTTTTACGTGTATTTTTGTAGCTAGATTTATATCATTTATGAATTAAGGCGGTTTTTAAAACGCGCATCTACTTACTCTCTCTTTTGTTCAACGCATTGATTTGGGTGTAAGTGTCGTAGTAGTTTCTGGTAAAGTGCGCTAAATCACGATTCAAAGTCATAGCGTAATCGTATTGACACTGATAAGACTCGCCGCATAAGTCGATCGCGCGATTTATGTCGTATGTTCTATTCAATGGAAGTATCTCTTGCGGATACTTTCGATATTCAGGTATGAACGTGTGATTAGCATAATAGCTCGCTGTTCGACCAAACTCTCTATGGAATAAAGCCCCTCCTTTGACTTTATTCTCCTTATCTTCCAGCATCCATTGTATTGCAAAATCTCTATGAATGGTCTCTGAATGATTCACGCTCATGATAGGCACCTGATAACCGTATGGACTTGTTAAATCGTCTGTCTTATCGAAGTTCCAAATGCCAAATAATCCCCTCGTTTTATTCTAGAATATCAATTTAAAATATCAATTTAAAATATCAATTTAATATCAATGCTTAATATTAAATATCAATAATATATAAAATTAACAGAGAAAAGGCTATAAGAATCGCAGCTCTTTCTTTTGTTAATATGTCTTGTCGTTATACGTCACTCAATATTTAATATTAATTAAAGTTTTATAAAATTATAATTTATTTCATAACTGATTTTATAAAATTACGATTAATTCGATGCATATATATTTGTACGTTAGTTTTAATTCTCCGAAAAATAATACAAAAGAGGAAGGTATATTCGCTTCTTACCACGTACGTCCACGGCAAATACATTCGCGCGGACAAAAACCCCTCGTTTTCCACAACTTCGACGCCTGCCCCAGTGTCGAACATAACAATGACTTCGCTCTGGTTTAATATGTACGTTGGAGTGTAAACGACGACCCCGGCAAAGTGTTGGAATTTTAAGGCTGGTCTGTCGAAGTACACTCTTTGACCGTCCGCGAAAACATCGAGCCGATATCTCCATTGCGCGTGTTTAGGTCTCAAACGAACTTCGATAGTGGCAGAATTATTGCCTCTCGCTAATGTAAAAACGGGATTACGTTGATTATAACCATTGTTTTGATAAATGTATAGTAATATCAGAAACTTACCCACTACCGAGGTGAGATGCGTCGCCATCACTTGGCCGTAAATGTTGTTCGGCATCTGCTCGAATCTACCCTGCACGTCAAGTTTGTCCCTGAGATCGTTCACTCGCAGCAAAACGAATTCGCCTTTACCGTTAAAAGTATACTCGACGCCGTCAAATGTGACGAAGTGAGGATCGCCGAATACCGCCGATACACCTGGAGATTGATAAGCAATGCAATCTTGCGACGGTCTTCTCTCGAATCGGAACGTCTCGCAACCGACGGCTTGTTCTTCTTGCCAGAGGCAGCACGAATACATTGGCACTATATCGTGGTACCAATGCGACAGAGTTGGCACCTTGTTAGCCTCGTTCCATGGGAAGTAGCCTAAATTGTGAGACCGATGTGGTCGCGAACCCCATTGCTGATCGTAAGTCAACATCAAGAAACCGTTTCTGTCGTAACAACACTGTTGCTCCGAGCCATCTAAGCTAAAATAGCATGAATATATAACTGCTGTTAAAAATGCATAATTACAAGATATTGCTTTAAATAGCTATCGAGCTATTTGTAAATTACAAACAAAAAGGCGTCGAAAACATCAAATATTTATAAAAAGTAACTAATTGTATCCGCAAAATTAAAATAGACCACTTACTTTGGTGCACCTGTTCTGACGCAGTGCATGGCGTGTTGATTATAATAGCAGTCTATATTCGAATCTTTATCGCAGTTGTAATCCGGGAGGAAACGACCTTTATCGTACAAAGCGTGATCCAGAATGCAAGGGCAAAGCGCTACCTCAGCGGCGAAATTTTTTAGATACCGGTCATGCATGATCCATTTATCGCAGAGTTTCTGAGCCCACTTCGATCCGTGTAATCGTTCCCATTGTGACGAGAAATACCATGCGAGCGGAATCGGTCTGCTCCACAAGCTCCTACGGTAAATTAAATTTAACCGTTTAAACGTGATCCATATCGTCGCACTGCGTACATTTTTATCTTATAAAACCTACGGTGTTATCGAGAGTCCGGAATACAAGTGCGGCTCGGTCAGGTTAATTTGTATGAAACCGAATGCCATGTCTACGTGATACGGATTGTACATGTCTCGGTATTTGGCTGGTTTAATCACGTAACTACCCATGTTGGTGTGTGACTTCTGAAACACACAGTAGATAATTTATTATTTTCAGCTTTCCAGCTTTTTTCTCCAGCGTTTTCGCGTCATCTGTCACATGCAAACCTCCAAAGTCGTTATATATTCAAATTCGGGTGTTGTCTTCGTCTCTCTGTATCCCCACAGTGAAATTTGCACGCCCGCTCCTATATTGCTAGTTAAATTATACGAGTTCCAGGTGAATTTTATTTCCGCAGGATCTTTTCTATGAACGGCATCTTTATCGCTGAAAAAGATTCTCTCCGTCGCCGTGGCCGGAGTTTCTGCAAGAGAATAATTTTATTACGAATAATAAAAATATTGCCGTCGCGAATGATTGATGCAGGAACGCGTATAATGTTGAATATAAAAAAAAGTGAAATATTTTACCAACGAAGTATTTTCCCTTCCAATCGTAAGCTCCGCTGTCGATAGCAATGTAGAATCGTATGTAGCCTTCGTACTTCAAGAACGGCTGTATGCAAATCGCGCGGTTTTTGTCGATTACCGTGCCCATCACTACTTCGTTCTCGAAGCGGCACTTGATTTTTTGGCTCTCGTTGAAACACGGTCCTGTGATGTTGACGACGGTACCGCCCAACATATTTCCACTTTCCGGGGCGAAAACCAACGGCAGATGAGCTCCGGCTGTGTAATATTAGAATGATAAGAATCATGAATTTAGAATCAAGAATTTATTGATCAGCATTTCTTAAAATACCGCGCTCTTACCAATATCCTTATTACAAGTGCCTAACATTATCTTCTCGTCTATTCTGAAAATGTGCCGACCCGGAAAGCCGTTTGCCCATCCTCTGCTCGTTAAATCGCGGAGCGTGGTTGCCTGAGAATAAGGCTTGTACTCGTAACTCTGGGTTCCGTTGCCAGCATTAAATCCCACCTTAAAATGAATGAAAAAATAAGTCCCACAAATCAATTTGAGACATTTCTTAACGAGAAGAAGTAAATAAAATATATATATCAAGATTTTTAAGAAAAATAAAATTTGTCTGACACAAAAATTTATAACATAATTGTTCATAATTGTTGCAAAACAAAAAATTTTTCGCGATCACTAACAAATGCAGGAACTCCATTCTCTCCTTGCGTTGTATCACCGCCTGCCTCAGTATGACTCGTCCATTGGAGATTAAGATAGTTGAAGATAGCGTAAGTAAAGACTTCGTCGGTGGCTAAAACTAGTTGAAACGTGTTGGTTCGATAAAGAGATAAATCGATGCCACCTGCAAAGGACATGTTCTTCCAGGTTGCGATAAGGGCGTGCTTTGGCTCGAAGGAATCAGCGCCTACAACACCTTGACGAATGTCCCACATGACACGCTCTCGCATTTCCACACCGAACTGATCGGTTCTCGATTGCAAGTCCCTCTCGAGTCTGAAGAATAATTATTCTCCGTAAAATTTTTATTTTTCAACATTTCCCACGCGTAATTGACGAAGACGCTAATTTTTTACATTACGTATGCGTACCGAAAATATACCCCCGGCTTCCTTTGATCAATGTCCGTTTCTCTCAGCATGCCTATGCGACATTTACTAAAGAAAATGCCGATGAAACTGGGATCATTCTTTTTCGGCCAATCTTTGATCGGAAAAACAAGGGGATATGTAAGATGCTCCGGTGGATCGCTGAACTCTAAGTATCCGTTAACGGTTAACTAAAAAATTAACATCTTATTGGTTTTCAGATAAAAGTTGTCAATCGTAATAAAATTCTTGATTATTGAATATTAAAATATCCAAATATTCGATCGGTAAATTAAAATTTCAAATTAAATACGTGAATTTAAATATATGGATGCTTTTCATACAAAAAAAAATATACGAATTGCACTCAATAAAGATAATTATACTATTAAAAATACAAATGATAATGAATGCGGCCATACTCTTGTGTAATTGAACCTAAAGCCGAAGAACGGCAATTGAAAATTCAAATTCTTGTGGATCTGCAATGATGTAGCCTGCAAAGCCGATTGGTAATCTCCCATATCATTGTCTCCGCCTTTGTCGAAATACCAGTACATGAACTTAGATCGAATATCTCGCAATCTGGTATCTGTTATTTTATAAAAAGGCGGATTGTCATCTGGACGAGGCGCGTACCGATCAGCTTCGGGTGAATCTGAATCTGCGTACCAAAGAGATCAAAACGATGCTATTAAAAATAATCGAAGTAAATTAAATATTTAATATAATATTACAACTGAAGTTAATATTTTGCACTATATTTTTTGAAAAAAAAAATATATATATATTTATGCTAAATGCAGCAAATCTAACAAATTTGCAATCAACATTGAATCAAATTAAAGTGAAATTAAAATCAATCGTCAATTTCAAATGATTTATCAAAATAGCTTGTCTCATCCAATGAATCATCCCCGATTCATGTTAAAGTGAGTAACTGATAAATACGCTATGATAAGAAATGATATGGATCGTCTACAGGCGAAGCGCAAAGCCTGAATACGCGAGACTTTTTATAAATTACTCTATTTAAAATTGCAATTAAAAAAAATTAAGTATTTTAAGAAAAACATATGCAAACAAAGAAGAACACAGACAGATACTGTATTCGTCGTTGCTCAAAGTGAAATTCATTGCGAAACGATGGTCACGCCCATTGATAAGGATAATTACTTACCGTATCTTACATATTTTCCGTTCTTTTCCTCCGTTATTCCGTCGAAAACCTTTTGAACGGAGATCGAATCCGTCTCAGATTCGCTTTTCGCTACAAAAGCATTTTCAGTTTCCGGCAGAACTTGGGTCGGATTTTCCTCACCGTCTTTTTTTTCGACAGGGCCTAAATTTTTGTCCTCCACAGCGAGATCTTCGATCTCCGAAGAAGTTTCCGCTTCCTTTGCATGTGGCGGCGACAACTCGTTCTCTTCCGTATTATGATTCTCGACTGATTCGTGTACATTCAGTCCGTATGCACTTTCAAACGTCTCGCTTTCGGTTTGCGCAATAATACCACTTGGCATTAATGAGGAAAGACAAACGAGAAGAACAACCCATTTCGATAACGTGAAAATGCAATCGAGCCTGTTTCGCGACGCTCGAAACCGCATTTTCGCAGAGCGGTAGTACACGAACTAATTACTTTAGAACGCACAACGAAACTGAACCGAGATTCAGGTAACAAGTCGCGATAACGATGTACTGATATCATCGGCTCTAGTATGATAAGGTGCAATTATCTCTTTACTACAGGTAGATACGCAACACGTTGAACGGGAAAAGTGAAGACCCACGCGTTCCACTTACAAAAAGGGCGTATCCGCTTATACATATCTAAAATATTTTATCGATTAATTAAATTAACCGTTTGTTCCAACTTGTTTTCGCAAATGTATTAACAATCGATCTTTTAGAAGTAAATTGTTTATTCGATTTATGCAACTGTCCGTTATTTACAAAGTAAATATTTCTAGTACGAATTGGTTCGAAAATGTACCAAAATCTATCTTTTATTCTTGCGGACGACGAATTTTACAATAAAATATGTGCGATATATAACGAATATTATACGAAGGATACTTCGTTTTTAAAACATCGTATTACTAACGACACTTTATATGAATGTGTTACTTATGCCACGGTATTCGTTATATGTATAATAAAAATGTATGATTCTTATATCAATGCTGTATATATGTAGTTTAACTCAAAAATGTTGAGAGACAGTGTATCCTTTCATCCGCGGCTTTCTAAAATGTATATGAATTTTCCGGGCTTAAAACATATTTTGCGCTACAAATGCATTATAGAATAAATACACATATCAACAGTAACAGATACGTCTACATAATGTAGCATTATGTTTATACATTGTTTCGTTCGGGTACACGATGTTAAGCAGTTTCTGTATGCATCATTCAAGTATCTAGATATGTACTGCAAGGATCTTAAAAGTAGAGGAAATTATGGGATTTTTGTACTGTAATGGTATCTTATATATCAATATTGTCCAAATGTTTACAAAAAAAACTATATTACATTTTTTTGTTGTATGCTGTTCGGTGTTGAAAATATTTTCAGTTGGTAATACGTATCACAGAAGAAATCTAAAAAAGTCACAGAAATACAAAAGAATTAAAAAAAAAAAAAAAGGACACATAAATCTGTAAGGGACACGTCTAAATTGCATTCTCTGCGGAACCTACAGCAATGATGTCAATATAATAATATTGCGGATATGGACCATACACTTGATTATAAAGTGAAAAGATTTTTTTATAACATTTTATTTGTAATGAAATAATTTCTCTCTGTTACGGTTGATTCTTTCGTTAACATTACGAAGTTGAGGCATTATCTCCATTACTGTCCATGTATGTGCTAGCTCCGTTCATTACAAATGATGTTCCCAAACCGTATAGATGTCCACAATATTTTGCATCATCAATGTTATCTTCAAAAAACATCTAAAATAAAAGCCGGAAGCAAGTTGAAAATATTTGCATATTATATATAAAATAAAAGTAAGTAAAGTGAAGAGTTAAATTATTTACCTCTCGCATTTTAAAAAAGACCATTCCTGTAAGTAGAGAATCAGACCCGGCTTGATGTTGAGGGCCTACTCTTTGAATTTCCAACTGTTCTGCTACTTCTTGTAAGCCACCTTTCAAGTTTTTGCATGATTTCATGAGGTACTGTGCATAAAGTAATATAAATTATGAAATCTCAAATATTTCTAATGAGTTTTACTTTTCCTTAAGCGATTGTACTTACTTTTACATCATATATTGTTGGAAAGTATATCCTAAGCAGTTCGAAAAATTCACTTTCCTCCTGGGGCAATTTTTGATCAGTGAGGAGTTTCAGTAAATAACCAAAGTCATAACCAGAATGAAACGACAGCCATTTTATGTCATCAACAAGAACAATTCCCGATGTCATCAATAGTTCTGCAAACTCTAAAGGATCGATGCCTTCCTCTTCATGTTTCTTGAACTGTATACCACTATTTTGTAGCATTTCTATACTATCCTGTGCATACATGTCTTCACTAGCAACAATAAAATGTACATGTCTTATTACAAAAAGGGCTAAAAAAAAGGTAAAAAAATTCGGAATGTTATATAATTATTTTAACTTAATGTTCCTAAAAAGTATGTGATTCAATTAAGTACAAAAGTTAATAATACAAACTTACTGTAAATTAAATTTAAAATTAAATTGCCACGTTGTGTAACTACCGCCTGGTGTATTCCCCGATTCATCAAGGAATGTAAGACCAAGTTGAATTATTCGCAAAAGATCTACGTTGCAACGTAAGAGTTGATATTGATAATCGGCATTAGTTCTGAATTCACCTGTTTCAAATAAAAATTATATATATATATATATATTTGTGTGTATTTTCCAAAGTGACATATGAGACATTTCTCAAAATTTTGCTCTTACCGATAGGCCTAGCTACAACACCCGGAAATTCTGTGTCCATTGCAATATACTGGTATTGTTGTACAACTTGACGAATTGTACGAAATTCCTCTTCCAAATTGTGTCCCCATACATCTCTGATTCCGCATTCTTCGTTACTAGGCATAGTCCCTCCACCCTTCTGCTGCCCACTTGCGTTGGTCCCGCCTAAAAATTTTTCATTATTATTTAAAAATCTATATAGAAATAGATATTCAATGCTTTTCTTTATACATGTATTTTGACTGATTTATATTATCTTAATATTTTGCAAAATATATATGAAATATAAATTTATAAGATTATTATCATATTTTAAGTATAGGAATATGATGTTTATATATCTCACACAATATATGCAGAATTATAAATGCATACACAAAACATTTCTTTATTATAACTTTATTTATTTTTCTTTATTATATGTTCTTTCTGGTAGTTAGAATATGTTTCTTTATTTATAATGCGTATATCCTTTACTTACTAACTGAACAAATGTATAAATTTTTCTTTCAATGTTCTTGATTCAATATTTGCTCAATGCAATTTCCATAATCTATATAACAATTACAAATATTCTATAGAATGCATTATGTCTATTCAACAAAAGCTTTTATTTATACAGTCTCATTACATTTTACTGTGTGACATTACACTATCTTATTACAATTTAGTTGTGAACAAGAATCTGACACATATCGTGTACATCTTACGCACCAGTAGCTGATGGCATTTTTCTGCATTTAACAGGGCCTCTTTTATCTTCAAATCACCTCCGTCACGGTTTTTCCTTCTTCATATCACTATAAATTCACACATAATTCATAACTCATTATGCATTGCTGACAGATATTATGTACTAAAAAAAACTTTCAATGCAATCCATATACATATATCAGCAACCTCAGAGGCAGAGTATTTTAAGTCTCATGAACATAATTTTCCAGGACAAGGATCTAAAGAGATTTTTAGCAGCTCTAACTTGAAAGTGCACATTTGAAATCATAAAGTGATCGCTTGCAGCAAACTACGATGTAATCAAGGATTTAAAACTGTTTACCATTGGGCAAAACTTGAAGTCTTGTGATAATAACTCAACTTTTGAAAAAATGTGTCTTAACATAGACTTAATATACTTCTGAGATGCTGATACAAAAACTATATTTTATCGAAATAACAGCTAACATTAAATTTTTAATCAAGACGGCAAGCAAGGTTATGGTTATTGAGTAAACAACAACAGTTCATTGTAAATGTTTATCATATAAAGACAAAATGCAGAATATATTGCAAAAATACGGATAAAATAAAACCATTGTGCAAGAGCAATACCCAACAGAATTCGTTATTTGTTAAACAAGTTCGTAAGAAATCAGGTTATGTTTCTTAAACAAACAAGAACGTCGTTCGAAGTTTAGAATGAGTTAACGTATGGGGAATTATACCATTCAATATGATATTCTTATGGCCAGCAATGTCTGAGTATGAAACGAATTAATTGTGGTTGCACTTTCGAACTCACACTCCTGTTGTCAAACCATGAATAATTTAAACGACTTCTTCAGCTTACTATTAGCTTTATAAGCGCGACACGAAATACAGGCGCTTCGATCGCTGATACCACTGATGAGATGCTATTCGAACCTGAAGGACGGAGTATAAGCTGATACAAGCCAGGACTATCGGCGCGGGGAATGAACTTCTGGTGAGGAGGAATCTTGGTCTTCAACCATCTTGTTCGGCGTCCTAAGTGCTGCTATCTGTCATAATCCAATTGTATTATTTCTTCAACCATGTTGGTAATAAAAAATTATTAAAATAATGTTCACTAAATTATTAGATAATAGAAACATCGTAAATAAAAACGTTATAAAATATTTGATCTAATTGTACGATTGACTGTAATTATTTTTAAAAAATGATACGAGAAAAATTATAAGGTAAAGTAACATATCGTCACACTCTATATTCCATAACTCATCGACAGAGTGCACCACACATTACTTTTTGCCGGCTTGACTTAGCACGTGTTTTGTGCCACGTGTATTTGATTTTATATTGACACTGAACATCTGACATCATAAACATGCAATTTACTTAACATCAAGTTATTATAAAATTGATCTACTCATAAATAATAAATAAAATTAGGAAATTATAAAAATTTTAATTCTTCTTACCTAAAATTGATTTTATTTGCCTTATATATTTAAAAAGCATATTAAACTTTTACAATATGATAAATATCTAAATATAAAAAAAGAATACGATACTCTTGTTGCATGTTTGTAATAATTCTGATAATAATTTAGTACGATTGTGGCAAATCCATATAAGATATGATATTTCTTCTAAACCAAAAAAGTATTTCAATAAACACTGATTATGTTTCATTCAAATTATTATATGTTATTAAATTATTGTACGTAGCATATGTTCAATATAACGAACAAGATAAAAAATATTAAATTAAGAAGTACTTTCTTATTCATATATACTCTACATATTTTATATATACATATGTCTGTACATTTCATTTTATTACAGTCATTTATTATAAAAATCCTAATTATCTGGATTCCTTCGCAATCCTCGTTTGTTAACACACACGATCAAGCATTCATCGTCAGTTACAAAATAATTACCATTTCCTCTGCAACTCCCATACATGAAGGTTTGACAATCATTCGAAGTTGCATTATACCAATATCTTATTTCAAAATTTTTGCAAGGACCAGGGCCAAATTAAAGGTCACAATCTGTAAAAAATATACATTATGCAAAAACTTAAATCATAACGCATATTGAACACAGCACTTTGATGAAAGAAATCGTTAATGCATAAGGTATGTTTATAAAATTTATCACCTATATTAAATCGAACCTTGCTGAATGTAACATATATAATAAAAAATCTAATAATTTTTTTAAATAATGGATAAAAATTGTAATTAAATGCGTAAAAATGTATACATTTTAAACAATTCAAATTTTACAATTTATGTTAAAAATATTGTAATAATTGTAATAAAAAATTACTGTGTTCAATGTGAAAAAAAAAAACACTTACGTTTGTAATTAGTTACTTTAAATGAGTTTGCTGCTGTCACATGTATTTAAGACAGTATGTGGAGGCAGCGAAAAGAAATAACAAGCATGTTTCAAACTCATCTTGCAACGTTCAAGTTTGTTGCATTTCTCCAATGTGTTATCTATAAAATTTTCGAAGAATAATTCCAGGTGTCATCAGCAGCTCTGCAAAAGGTTGATGTCTTCCTCTTCATGTTTTTTTATTATTCTGAATTATATATATTTATTTTATAACATGTGTCTACTATCCTGTGCATACATTTCTTCATTGGCAATAATAAAATGTACATGTCTTATTACAAAAAAAGTTAAAGAAAATTCTGAATGTTACATAATTATTTTAACAACTTAATGTTCCTAAAAAATATATGACCAATTAAGTACGAAAGTTAATAACACAAACTTACTATAAATTAAATTTAAAATTAAATTGTCATATTGTGTAACTACCGACTAGTATATTCTATAAGTCATCAAGAAATGTAAGACCAAGTTGAATTATTTGTAAAAGATCTACGTTGCAACATAATGTTGATATTGATAATCGACATTAGTTCTGAATTCACCTATTAAATAAAAATTATATATATATATATATATATATATATATATATATATTTTTTTTTTTTGTGTATATTTTCCAAAGTGACATATGAGACATTTCTCAAAATTTTGCTCTTACCGATAGGCCTACAACACCCGGAAATTCTGTGTCCATTGCAATATACTAGTACTATTGCACAACTTGACGAATTGTGTGAAATTCCTCTTCCAAATTATGTTCCCATACATCTCTGATGCATTCTTCGTTACTGGGCATAGTCCCTCCTTCCTTCTGCTGCCTTATTGAGTTGGTCTCATCTAAAAATTTTCCATTATTATTTAAAAATCTATATAGTATTAAACGAATTAATTGAGGTTGCACTTACACACTCACATTTCTGTTGTCAAACCATGAAATAATTTGAATGATTTCTACAGCTTGCAATTAACTTTATAAACGTGACACGAAATACAGGCACTTCGATATCACTGATAAGATGCTATTTGAACCCGAAGAACAGAGTATAAGTTGATACAAAGCAGGGCTATCGATGCGGGAAATGAACTTCATGTGAGAAGGAATTTTGATCTTCAACCATCTTGTTCGGCGTCCTAAGCACTACTAACTGTCATCATCCAATTGTGTTATTTATTCAACCATGTTGGTTATAAAGAATTATTAAAATAAAGTTCACTAAATTATTAGATAATAGAAACATCGTAGATAGAAACGCTATAAAATATTTGATCAAATTGCACGATTGATTGTAATTATTAAAAGAAACAGATACGCGAGAAAATCTTATCGTAAAGTAACATTTCGTTGCACTCTATATTCTACAGCTGATTCACAGAGTGCACCACGTGTTACTCTTTGGTCACCCACGACTGACCACGTGTATTGAGTCACGTGTATTTGATTATATATTAAAACTGCACACATTTGATATCATAAAAATACAATTTATTTAACATCAAGTTATTATAAAATTGATCTCATAAATAATAAATAAAATTAGGAAATTATAAAAATTTTAATTCTCCTTACTTAAAATTGATTTTATTTACCTTATATGTTTAAGAAGCAGATTAAACTTTTACAATATAATGAATATCTAAATAAAAAAAAGTATACGACACTCTTGTTGGATGTTTGTAATAATTCTGATAATAATTTAGTACAATTGTGACAAATCCATATAAGATATGATATTTTTTAAACCAAAAAAGTATTTCAATAAACACTGATTATGTTTTATTCAAATTATTATATGCTTTATTGTTATTAAATTATTGAACGTAGCATATGTTCAATATAGCAAAAAAGATAAAAAATATTAAATTAAGAAGTACTTTCTTATTCATATATATTTCTACATATTTTATATATACATATATCTGTATATTTCATTTTATCACAGTCATTTATTATAAAAATTCTAATCATCCGTACCACATAGGGTTTTGCAATCTTCGTAAGTTTTAAAATTATTTCCATTTCCTCCGCAACCTCCATACGAATAGACTTCACAATCCTTCGAAGTTGCATTATACCAATATCTTATTTCAAAATTTTGGCAAGGGCCAGTCACAAAAGGGAGGTCACAATCTGTGAAAAATATACATTGTGCAAAATTATATTATAACGCATGCAATAAACCATAAAAAAATTACATATTAATTTATGTACAGTAAAATATCTATTTTATCATTGCGGTAAAATAAAACTGACAACTTCATATTTTCGCAATTTACGACAATTTATGATAATTAAATATATGCATTAAATAATTATTATAACGATTTGAGTTCTCCAAATTACATGAAAAGTATTATAATAGCAAATATAATAAAAAATTACTGTGTGTGTTTAATGTGAGAGAATAAAATACTTACAATCAATCTTACTTAATGTCGCATGCGTCAACATACTGAAGGAAGCAAATACGAATAATAAGTTTGTTTTGAAACCCATTTTTTGTGTGTTGTCTTAATTGACTTTCTGATAGTTACGTTTGATCAATATAATATCTCTTTCTCGGAAAATTTTATTATGAATAATTACCATACGTATTAATCTAAAATTCTATAAATTTAATGTTAGTCATATCATCACATATAAAGATTAATGTTCTAACAAGTGAATCATAATATCTAATCTGATTTATGTACATAATTATCTACATTAATTCATAAGTTGTTTTAATAAATAACGTAATTTATCTGTTCTTTATAATAATTTTAAATCGTAAAATTAGCACTGTTCATTATTTATCACATGTATGCATATAGTAAAAAAAAGAATATAATTCTGTAGAAGAAATGTGAATAATATTGTAAAATATTAACGATTATTTCTTCGATACGTTTACTATGCAAAAAAGGGCTGCAAAATGTGTTGTGTCTATTAGTTTTATTCGCTCGAATGAAATTTGTACGTTCTGCATTATTTGGTCCCGTCACGATTAAAACATAAGCTAATCATAGTGTGAAAAATTTTTACGTTATAGTTACGATGCGTATGTGAGTTTTGAACACAGCATTTTGACGAAAGAAATCGTTAATGTATAAGATTTGCTTATAAAATTTATCACCTATATTAAATCAAACCTAACTGAATGTAATACATAAAATTAATTAATTAAAATAAGTTCTTTCGATATTATCTGATTTAATTTCCATAAAAATGCATATAGTAAAGAAAGTTGTTGGAAAAATGACAAAACCAGAATTGTTTAAATAATTTCAACTCTAATTAAAAGTAAAAGTGAATTTAATGTTGTGATAAAATTGATTGAAGGTCACTTACCAAATTTTAATAGATTTCTTTTCCTAGGAAGAATCGAGTTCGATGTGGTAAAATTCTTTCACTCTTTGTATATGTCCAAGCAAATCGCAAAAGACGTCTGTTACCGTGATCGGCCAAAAGACAACAGGATCACGATCAATCCTTTGTCGATTCCGAAATCTCCCTTCTATAACCGTACGCAGAGATTGCGCATTGTCTGCTAATAACATGGCTGATAAATTGCGAATATCATCGTTGTGATATCCTGTGTGCATGATATAAGGCTTCGAGAGAAAGAACACCTATTTAAAATCTCACGGTGCTCGCAATAAATATTTCCTATTATATCCTAGTTATAATCTCAACCATGTACTCATCATAAAATACGTGTATACATTGTTTAATATTTCAATAATATTATAAGTAATATTATACATTTCATATTATTTTATTTTTGAATAAAATGTTTTGCAAATCCCAAAACAGATATCATTTATTTTATTTATATAGTTTTAACTTTAAGATTAAACTTTATAGTTTACTTTATAATTTGCCAACCAATTGAAATGATGAACGAATTAAATTTCGCAGAGCTTTTGCATCTAATTTCGTTTATAAATTATAGAACGCTAATTGTACCCAGTTTACGTAAAATGGATAGAAAGGGTATGATATTTTTAAATTACGTAAGTATAATAAAAAACATTAATTATTCTTAATTCAAATTACGTGTTTTAATGTTATTAATCTATTGTAGTATTATATATTCAATATGTGGTAAAATAAATAATATATAATAAAAAAAGAAACAAATACGAAAAAAATGTTAAATTTTTGTTACATATGTATTTCAATGGATAATTTAATTTTGTTACAGTCAATTCTTATAAAAATAAAGAATTTGTACGAATATCTGATCAGAATTTCATACAGTCTTACATTCCCGTTTAAAAACCGTATGGAGGTGGATCTTTTGGCCAAAGACAAATTTTTTGGCACGAGCGTTCGGTATCGAACCTGTTAGCATTCCCACCACAACCACCCCACACAAATGTTAGACAATCATTTCTCGCTTTGTCGTAATAAAATTTCACTTCATAGTGAGAGCAATCACCCACATCAAAATTGTATTCGCACCACCAAGCTGTAAAAACGATATAATACACCTCAAATTAAGTATAATGAAAATCTAATAATCTTAATAAATAATGGATAAAAATTGTTAAATGTATAAAAATGTGTACATTTTAGACAATTCAAATTTTGTAATTTATGTTAAAAATATTGTAACAACAAATGTAATAAGAGATTAATGTGTACAATGTGAGAAAAAAAAACACTTACGTTTGTAATATTTTACACGACGTGCTGGGTTTGCTATTGTCGTATGTATTAGAAAGAGTACACTTACAGCGGCGAGAAGAAATACCAAGTCTGTTTTCAAACTCATCTTGTAACATTCAAATTTGTTGCGTTTCTCTGACGTATTATCTACGAAAATTGTGTTGTCGATAATCACAATGCAATAATTTGAAATTTTATACATATATTTGAGCTCATTTCAATTATATAATTCAAATGCAACAGCGGAAATTAATGAATGCGTAAATAAAGGAAACACAACGAGAAATTTTTCTAATATTAGATATAATGAAAGATAATTTGCTGGAGAGAAAATTAATTAAAAATAACTTACCAAATGCCAATATATTGTTTTCTCTTTACTGCGCAGAATTCAATATGGTCAAATTTTTCGTCTTGTATATGTCCCAGCAAAACACGAGCTCAAAAGACATCTGCCTCTGTGATCGTCCAAAAGACTACAGTACGGAGGGTCGCGATCGGTCCTGCGTCAATGCCGAAATTTCTATCGCATAACAGTGTGAGAAGCATGCGCAATAGTCTGCCAATAACATAATAGTTATTCGAAAATACCTGAATCTTACCACCGTTGTGTGCGACACAATAAAACCCCGAAAGGACATCAACCGAAAAAAGTTTCCTAAATCTTTTAAAATATTTATTTTAATAAGTCTTTGGCGCAATACAAATCCAGATCTTTAACCAATTATAATATTGCAATAATATTTTGATTTTACTCATTGCTATTTTTTTTTAGAAGGAACTATTTTACTAATTTTACTCTCTACATTTTACAAATTTTGAAGCAAGCATAATTTTATTCATATTATTTTAATAACATTATAAGCTTGAATTGCGTAGCTTACTTCAAATAAAAATTATAAGTATGGGCAAAATAATATATATCTATAACTATAAGTATAAATTAATAAAAAATATTTACTTTTTTTTATTTAAAATTTGCTACAGCTATTGTACTATGTAAAAAATTGTATGCAAATTATTTGTTAAAATGTTCCCATTATGGAAATTAAATATTTTCATAATTAATATTTAATTTAAATATGTTGACTGCTTAATAATTTTAATTAATTTTTATAGTAATCCACATAGTTTATCATGAAAAAAGCAGTAAACAACACGTTGACAATACGTTAATTGTTTACGTATGTAATATCTTTATTATAAACAATTATGGACTTGTAATAGATATTGCAGATTTCGATTTTGCGTTATTGTGAAATTTTGCAATGTTATTTGCATTGAATTTTTTTCTTACATAAGTTTCCGTGCGGATGAGCAACTGGATTCTCTTTTAAATCGTCACGGATTGTATTTATATAAGTACTGGCGATTGCAATCCTCGATAGTTTCACTAACAACGGACCCCGCATAAACTGCTAACATCTGCAATTGGCAGCTGCGCCAACTGCGTATAACGATCCCGCGAGGATGCATCTTCCCATCTTGTACTACAATGTACAATATAGGTCCTTCGTAACGACTAGTAGGGCGCAGATCGTTCTTCGCCATCACATACATACTAGAACAAGTTCCGCTAACGAATAGATCGAATTGGGGAAGCGGCAAGTGAATTGCTAGAATCGATAAAGTAGTGTATTTGAAATAATTGTTCTAATAAACCAATGGCTGTTTTCTATTAGTTTTTGAGTTTCGAACAAATTTCATTATGCAGCAATGTAGCGTACGAAATAATGCTCCAGGTAAATCAATATTTAAAATCGATAAGATAAGAGAAATGAATCATTCATTTTCCGAATGCAACGCACCGTTTTATCAAAATTATCAAAATCCTTTGTTTAATGCAATATGCAGTGTACGAGTAATCTGTGAACATTCAAAATTGGAACGGAAAATTGACGAAACTTTGACGAGAAAGTAATTTACGTCAGTCAGTCAATCTCTTCTGATCGCGTGCGATTCGTGCAATTCAAGTAGATATTTTATACGTTAAACACTTTTTTTCAAATAAAAGTCAATATTTATTTGAGAATAAAAAAAGTTATTGCACGCGTAAGGAATCGAATAACATAAATTTTTTCTTCGTTTAAAATTTTATGAGGTTTTCCTAAATGTTTACAGATTAGCTGCACATATATCGCAGTGGACATCGGAATTTCGAGGAAACGGCACGCTGCATTGAAAGATAGATAGCTTACTTGTTCTTCCTTTTCTCGGGTTTAAGTACCACGTCGTAAAATCCGAGCGACGAGTTCATTTCGCGGGCAGCATCGATTAAACGCGCTGGTTATCGGAAGGTTTCGAAATTAGTTTGCCGCAAACTCCGAGGCGAGTGTCAGCTAGCGCACGATAACTTCCGCCGTTTCGACTACGTAGCAGTTTCTTCTCTGTTTCCTCTCTCTCTCTCTCTTTCTCTCTCTTTCCATCCCACTTTCTCTTTCTCTCTCGCAAAACGTGATAATATCGCATATACCAATCCTATCACGCGTGAAAGCATCATTTCCGAGATATTGAGCATATGAACTTTTTTTGGACCACGACCAGCTTTTGTGTGACGTGTCATATAAAGCGAAAACATCGCGAAACTTCAACTCCGAGTCACCGCATTTCGCGTTTATTCGAAAAGTTGTATGCTGCACTTCCACCTTTCGCTGCTCAATCTAGTTCGAAGTGTCCGTGTTATAAAAGTATTAGAAATTTACATGCTGTAATCACTCATCATATTTGAAAATACGTTCGTAAATTGTTAATGAAGATACGCGCCGGGTCCAAAATTCACTTCTGAAAGTTCGATATACCTATAGATTGATCTGAGCGATCCATCTCCGCCGGGAGAACGGTGATTTACATATAACAAGGCACCGCCAATGATTGCCCGTGAATACATTAACCCGCGCTCGACGCAGCGGCGATTAACTACCGCACATATCTTTAAATGCTGCCGTAATAGAGCAACGTGTGAGTTATGTAGGAACGGCAATGGGAAAATACGAGGAAACTCTCGCGGCCAATAAGTGTTCGCGATAAATTTGGAAAATATTTCGCGGTTTCTTCTTTCTTCCTCTTCTATGTCAGTTGGAATTTATTGGGCAAGAGCGCGGGTCGTTTCTTGAGATATTGCGTCGATATCGTCGGAGATGCCAGTTTCTACGGCTTTACTCGATATTAGAGTGCAAAATAAATGAATTGTGT
Organism: Linepithema humile; assembly: GCF_040581485.1. Lineage (NCBI taxonomy): Eukaryota > Metazoa > Arthropoda > Insecta > Hymenoptera > Formicidae > Linepithema > Linepithema humile. Next base: position 20,871,864 of record NC_090134.1, read on the forward strand.
CCTCTTTCTAAAGCTGTTTTAATAAGACTATTAATCGGCGATTTTCAATGAAAAAGATTCGCGACGAGAAAATGGAATCGTTAATAAATTAACATTTAGCTACATTTCGCAACATTTGACATCTTTAATCTTTACTTTGTTTACATTCATTTTCGCAATTTAATTTGTTGGGATAATTATTGCCGTTTCCACCACAGCCACCGTACACGAATACTTCGCAACTTCCACTTGGCATATATGCATATCTGATAATGTGGGCTCGGCAATGTCCCTTAACCGGTGGTTCGTCACAATCTATAAAATTATATTAAATAATACACTGATTTTTTATCAATATTTGTCTTATTAGCTCATTTGGCATATTAACATATATTTATCGGCAACGTAAAACAAATTTGCAATAACTGAAATAAATAATTGCTAGAATTTAAGGAAAGAGTACTTACGTTCTGGTCGTACAGCTATGGCGTTGCGCGCTAGTACGCAGATAACCATTAGCGTAAGTAAGAAGGACATTTTACCAGCCATGATTGCACAGTTGCTTCTGCAACTATCAACTGTCGGATTTCTTCGTGGAGATTAATATTCGAGAACTCGGTAACACACTATGCAGATTATGCACCAGTTTAATGTCATATACGCTCGGATTCTGTTTATAAAAGCTGCGCAGTGTGCACGAGAGGGGATTATCATTTTAACGACTAAACTACACCAGTAAGTGCCACCATATTTATGTACGTAAATTTACAAGCATTGTTGCTTATCTATGCAAATATTTCCGCATTTTTGTGTACGCAGAGTCTATCATTCGTATCATGCATACGGGAAAAAGTGTGACCGAAATATTTCTTCACAAGCATAACGGCATACACGCAGTGACGATAGCACTAATAGTTAGGCGCAGTAAAAAATAACAACGCTCTATAATTTAGCGGTCACATGCTACAGCTCTCACTTTGTTTGCATAATGTTATCTTTCCATTGCAAAGTTTATCAAGTCTGACATGTGGCAATTTTTTTTTTTTTAATATCGAATGTCGTGCCGTCACGTTTTGCGAGTCTCTTCTAACGAAAAGTTCATTCTAACGATAACCGCAAGGCCAGTGAAAATTGTATTACACGCAATAATGGATGACAAACATGCGATGGATTGTAGCTTGAGATTAATTTACTTTATAATTTTCTCATGTCTGCAGAAACTAATCTTTTTGGCAATTGCCGGTACTTGCATGCAGTCGACAAACAATACGACATTAATTTTCAATTATTTTGCTTCATATGTGGATTTATATGTATGAAATAAATCGTGAAATACGCGTTTGGAGCCACACGTACCGTACGATAAGTGCGCAATCTTCCTCGAGTAACAAGCCGCGTCATTTTTCCGCCTACATACGGGGCTCCCGTCTTTATCTTTTAGCCTTTTTTCTGCGCAAAGGCACCCTTCCTCTTTTGCAATCAACCGCTATAAAGACCCTCACGTATAGTCTCTCTCATCCCAAACCGTTCTCCGTACCGCCCGCGCTGTACCACTTATCGATACTAGCTTCGGGCGTTCAACGTTGCTGAACTCTAGTGCCTGTTACGTCCGATCCCTGACTCTTTGTTCGACCGTTATCGTTAAGAACAAAAACCATCGGAACAACAGCGACAAGGATAGAAACCGACCGAGCGCACTTTCAAAAGCACTGTTCCCCGCTTATGTAAGATTCGTAAGCCTCGAGGAATTCAGCGTCCGTCGGTTTCTAACGCTGCCGTATTAATGCTTCGATTTGCATACAATCGGAGCTGATCTTTCGACCAAGCACAACGAGAATCATTAGCCACTTTTGGAGCAATTAACGACCGCGTGTGATCTCAACAATTTGCTGAAATTTGCGAAAGGGAATCCCGAATGAATTATTTTACACATTTGTTACGTAATAGACATAGCTTTTCTCATAAGGTTGAAAATGCAGCTGCGCTTGCACGTTTTCGCGGTATCCACATGTGGATACTGAATTAAGAAAAATGTAAAATGTACATTCGTCACACTTCCGAGTCCAAGAGGGGATCATAAATCCTTTCGTGTCGCACGTCGTTCTCAAAAATTGATAGATTGCTGCGAGGAATGCAACGGGTGAGCGACAACAACCGTGACATCCCCGGAGATGCATAAGCCGCTCTCGGAAATATTTTAACGATTTAAATTATATGAGTTACGACGTGTACGAAGCGACGTGCACGCATCGCTGTAAAATCAGAAGCATTATTGCCGTTAAAACGCGTGTCGTAACCTGCACTAAATCGAGGGGGGGAAATCGCGAGAGTCGAGTAGCTCGCGTCGCGCGAGCAACTTCGCCGACGAAACGAATACAAATAGAATGGCGATAATGCCGTTACGCGGCTGTACATCGCGATCGATACTTCCATGATTTAATGAACGTCGGCGGTACACCGGTAACCGGGTGTTTTACGATAATATTATACAGTTCGTACCGTCGCGGTCCCACGCCGCGCCATTGTCTGAATCGGTGGGGACTAGACTTCCTTACCTGGCCACTCCGACGAGCATTACTCTTGTCTAAACAATGGATGCCGTTCGGGTGGATATTAATTACGGATTGGTTAGCACCGAAAATATCCGCTGGTGTACAATGGTAATCGTAAGTTGGGACACGAATCATCCGACTTTGAATGCGCGTTTTAACTAGCGACTTTAGGTCACTTCGGAATACGTAATTTCCATAATATTGAATCTACGTAAGCCGCATCTCAGCAATGACCATTCGTTCCTTTCCTATTTTTAGCTCAATTATTTATTTATGCGTATTTAGAAAACAAAAAGATGAATAATAGCTCTGAATTATCCCCTAATCCTGTATTTTTATTAGATTTCGATTCCCGATCGACACATCCGAAATTCAAATGTGTGCAGAAATCATCTCGGATTGCTGTAATAAAAAAATTTATTATTTTTTATGCTAACCAATCCAACGATATTCGAGATGCTCTTAGCTAAACGAACACGTTCTGCGGCAAGTAAAAAGATTATCTTTAAGACTTGGCGGAGAAAAGCTCTCGCGCGTTAAGATGCGATATCATGATAATCAGGAGTTTTTATAAGAACGAGATTACTTTTACATTCTCCTCTTGCTTTTCGCAATAGATTTTCTACGTAATAGTATCGTAATTGACAACATAATTATTGTCGCATTCTCATTATTCATAATTATGACAACGCGTAATTAACGGCGCAATGTAATTTTCAGTTGCTTTTAACGCGCTTAAAAAGCCGCAGGTGTGAGAATATAATAAAGTCGAAAATTATCATGTCGAACGCTTTCGAAAATAACTCTCACGGCCGAATTCATCCCGCTCGTGATTTCGGTGAAAATAAAAATATCACGAAACTCAGGAGAACAGGTGCAATTTTTCGTCCGGCGTTCAAGGCAAGCCGGTTGCCACCTGTTTCAATACGATCCTTACTCGAAGCCCTTGAAAAATACATTCCTTCTTGGCTCCAGCTCTATAAAACTGGCCATCTTCTCATCAACTAGGACAGTTTTATCCGAGTAATCTTAGAAATGGAAAATATTATCGTCAGATCGTCTTCGAAATGAAAAAGATTGGAATAAAAAACGAGTTCTAGTTTCTATGAATCGTTAGAGAAATTGAAATCTAATAATTTCAACGTTTTTGATCGCTTCTTCGGATTGAATATTGTCGGATGTGTGATAATTTCCGATGAAAGGAAGCCAAGTATATCTTCGACGTGAAATAATTATTCTATCAAGATAAAGTGATATCGATTGACGGATTTAATTGCGCTGAAACGAAATATGCGAAATGCTGTATCCTGAAATTGATATTGAAGAGATTGAGCCCTCGGTTCTCTTTAATTCGCCTTTAAGTAAGTAACCCGAGAGATTTCGTATCTGATTATTTCGCGGGGAAGAGCTATATTCGATTAGCGGAGTAATATTTCTCCGGAGGTAACAACTCATTCGGTTTTAACCGTAATCCTTTCCGCCGAGCTTTCGTTTTGCGAATTCCATTTAAATTCCCGCATAATAGCCTTGTTGTACACATATTGAGACGCCGTCGAAAGCCGAGAAACACGACTTCGATCGCATTGCCGTAGCTATCGGAGCGACCTTTGCGTCATTCTTGCCGATCATCAAGAGACATTTGATATATATAAAATAGGCCGTTCTCAGCTCGCTCGGAGATCGATACGATAATCGCACGGCCACGAAGTCTTCGAAGTCGCTTGCACTTGATTTACAGCTTCCTGCCGCATGGATCGTGCACCAACAGCGGCAGTAGAAGCAGCAGCAACGGCAGCAGCCGCACCGGCAGTAGCGTCGGCAGCACGAGCAATTCAGCGCGCGGTGAATTGTGCTGAGCTCGTGCTGGCAAGACGACGTACGAGTGATTTGCATGCGCACTCACGGCCCGTGGGAGGAACGGGCATAATTTGGCAGGTAAGCCGTTCGCCACGGCCGGCGTATCGCCTGTGACGTTTGGTCAACGACAATTAACAGGCTTCGGCGTCCGTCGAATCGCGGTAACGGTCGAACATCAGCCGTGAGAGACTTTCACGAAAGAGTGACCGGAGTGGAACGGCATTCATCGAGAATTACCGTATACGCGCTGTTCTAAAGAAACGGCATAGGGGGGGGGGAGCGGAAGGGGGGGGGGTGCACTTGAATTTTATTTATCTTAACTCGATTGAATTTCGTTGAAATTAATTTAATAAAAGTAATCGCATCAGTGAAAGCGCTTCGAACGGAAGATTTAAAATTCAATCTGAGTTTTAATTACCGACGACATTATTCTATGACATAGAAAATTGAAGAGTTAATTAAAAGGTTGTACTACAAATAGAAGTGCCTGATTACATTTTCGAGAAGTGGCTGCTAAATTTCAATTTAATTTCGTAAATTAAATAAAGCTCGTTTGTGAGATTTACAACTGCGTAGCGAAGCTACAGGCGACTACACAATGATGAAGCATTTGCAATAAAACACACAGTTTCGGTACGGTAATTTATGATGAGAGTTGATAAAATTTTAATAAAATATTAAACAAACATACATCGACAATCACGATAGTTTGCCGATAGCGAAAATTAAAATTAATTAAAGCTTTTACTTAGTAATTGATTTAATACTAATGCATAATCAACGATACGGTATGTTTTCATAATTCGTTGCTCGTCAAATATATTCAGCGTTTAATACCGCTCAATTTGTATATTATTATTAATACGTTTATCTCTCTAAAATAACGTATTGACGACATGTGCCTTGAATAAAGTACCACGCAAAAAAAATTAAAAAAATGATATTTATATACTTTTGACGATTGCAAATATAATACGTAACAAACTTTCGTTCTTCATCGTGGCCTTATTAACGCAATCTCGATAATGATCGCGTACAACTTGAAGGTAAACGAGTAAAATATGCGATGGGCAGTACGTGTATCCCTTTGCTTCTTTCTTTATATCGGTCGTTAGAAAAGTGCTAAATGTCTGGAAATGATCGTGCTCGATAATTGATCGCCACTCAATAATAATTACATCGGAGCCCGTAATTGAAATCTTTATAGCCGGTTTATGCATCCGTATGCGCGTTTATAAACGCGTTTATTTCCCTTTTACGATCGCGACGCGCATTTACACGAATACGTATTAATGTCACGGGCGGACATAACGGTGATATCACCTGACAAAACTTCGTCAATAAAAGACCGCGTCAAAGAGCCGCTTGATGTACGTTGCGAATAGTCGACTGGATTAAGTTCGCGAAAGCGGAGATTTGAACGCGATCTCTTAATGACTCCCACGATTTCGACGGGTGTGGTTGAATGCCGGCGGAAACGACGCGCGTTACGTGCTACGAGGAGGATCTCTCCGGCTCGCAGCTTTAGGAAACTGAATCTCGAGTTCGACGCTGTCGCCGTTCTGTACGCTTCGCGCGTGCGACAGTCGTCGTTCCCAGCATCAAGACTGCAACAGCGCGGGGGCCGGTGTCCTTTAGATATAAATTCAAGTGAAACTCCTCTTTCACACGGTATCAATGACGGAGAACACATTCAGACCGGGTATTCTCGCTGCTGTTCGCTCTGTTCCTGCGTATCGCATCGCATTGTGCTTCTCCGGCAAAGCCTACCAGCTTACCGCTACCTAGAACGAGACCGACAACGAAGAGGACGACGACTACGGCTGTGACTGCGACAACGACGACGACGACGACGACGACGACGGCAACGAGGTTCCATTTAATTAAGTTTGCATTGTACCAAAGTGCACGCTGCGGCGAAAGATCCTTATCGAAGTCTCGCGAGATATGACGACGGCTGCGGGCTGGCGCGCTTATCACGAGCGATCTACTCGAGCAAATGAACGGACGACCGCTCGCGTTCGGAGATTCGCTCCTAACGAGATCGAGAAGTCTATCGACAGTATTGCCGCTTCCTTCTGATAGCTCAAGAACGTATGCCACATGTTACGGCCAAGTTCCACTTCCGCCGCGAATCTAGGCTGATCTCGATCACTCGCAGCGACAATAATTAGAAGTTTCAGAAGCTACTAGACGTTCGAGGTAGATTTCTCTGGAATATCTAGAATTTCTCCGAGTAAAAGGTGAAATGTACTTCTGATCGACGCGACTTGATGATTGTACTTCTATGTTTGCACAGTCTGTAGAAAAATCCCACCTACAGTGATCAAAATTAACAATGTTTGTACGTCACCGAGGATGATTTTTTCTCCAAATATTTGCTTAATCAAGAATCGTGACTTCTTTGCAGATTCTTTCCATTCCCGCTTTTAACATATATCAAGGCGAAAAACACGCTTAATCAAATTGTTAAACAAACAGAAAAATAAAATTGTACACACGTTTATTACAAATAGAATTTTAAAAATATATATTCTGAAATATTCATTAAAATGGATAAATAGGAATTAGGATGTTGCTATTTAAAAAGAGTTTCAAACATGATGGATAAATTCGCTGCAATAGATGTATTATTTTATCGTCTCGTTGAACAAACTGTCGATCGCACGATAAATTTATCAACGAACAATTAGCTTAATCAGATTGTCACAGATTCGAGAAAAATTAGCGAACAATTCCGCCACGTTGTACTTGACAATGCATGAAATTTCGTTGATCACACATGCATTAATCTCTGGATTTTCATCTGCGTAAATTAAATTAACTGTAAGCACATTTCTGCCATTCTGTTTTGACACGATAATCAGCCGTGCTTACGTGTTGCTATTTTAAAACATCGAAACCCGGTAAAAGAACATTTTATTTGGTTATGCATGTTTTTATGTACGATCTGCTGCACGACAAACAGTTCACAAGATATTCGCCGCGTTATAATGACGTTAATATAAAATGATATCTATCGCATGAATCTTACTTTATATTTGTAGATTTGCAGGATTTCGCAGCTATATATATGTTATAATTTCTAACACTTTGAAATAAACTGACGTGACGTTAATACGAAACTCCATAAATGTTGTAGATTCCTTTAAAAGTTCTCCATCTTGCTACCTCTCTAGTCTGAAACTTCTTTAATATTTTAATGGTGGTAAGCTAAGCCCGGATCAAAGCCGGTTTACAGGACGTGTTTGTGATTTAAGAACTACCTATTTCACAGACTGTACTTAGAAATAATCATCTTTGCATTTTCGTAGGTTTATTATTCACATCGTTTGTCGGCCTGTCGTAGAAATCGCTAATAATAGTACCATTATAATTTTTACACGCTCCACGCGCATTTGCAAGTTTGCAGTTTACAACTTTCTTCTGGCATTATAAGGTTTTACGTGTATTATTTATATCGGAGCTGCGTGTAATATCCGGTTGTACACGTTTCTGACCTATCACGTTATGATAAATGGCCCAACACTTACATTTGCGAATGATTTTCTCGCAGGTAGCGTACCCGTACTTTATCGTGTCGGCGCTACATGTTATTAAAACATCGACATACACGTCAAGATTGCAAAATTCTACATTTTGCAAAAAAAGTTGTAACGCACGACACAGTTTTCTTACAATGTTACCAATGTTTTATGTTTTCCGATGATTAAATATCCAATTCTGATCGCTTACTTGTATTATTTTGAAACACAAAAGCCCGAAACAATAAATTATTTTCTGCCGGTGATGTGGAAATGTTTCCATTCCGCTTTAATGAACCGCATCGCGCCAATGTGCTACGAAACTGGAAACTTACCGTATAACATTTGACAACGATGCTACGCGACCGCAAGGGAAAATGATTCGGGGGTCCTTCCGCTTCTGGGAAATCCGTGGAATGTTTAATAGTCACGCGAATTCACGGCGTCTCAGGTTATATCGCTAATGAATTATCCGGTTACAGCGAATCGCGGCTCTCCGAGGAAATCGATGTAACGTACTCTGGATGCTCTTCTACGTGAACCGCATCGCGTACGTAAACACGAAGTACTGCAATTTCATCGAGGCAAATTGCGCGTCTTCCACTCGCAGAGCAATATCCGCCAGTGCGCAAAATGATCTAGCTTCCTGAAGCACGATTACAACGCAACGACATGTGCATTGATGTACTTATTACTGTATATATATATATATATAACACATAAAAAACAAACAAAACAGTTTGGAAAATCTGCGAAAGTTGCAGATCAAACTGATCCGACTCACTCTTATTTTTTTTCCCCTTTCACAACGTCAAATCCGGACGATGAAGGGTGTTTGCCGCGGGGAGTCACCGTGTGACTGCTGGAACTTCGGTAAGTCGCATTATCGGAAGGTCGGGCGTTCGGAACCGCCGCACTCTCGACAACACGGCATCGATCGAGGTTGCGGGAACCGCGACGGAAGAAGAACCAGTTCCGGGTGAACGGCGGCGAAGCTGCGCCGCCCGACCTCGGCGGAGTTAAGTAATTTGTCGTTGCCGATGGGTTAATGTTATCCATCACTAAGCGCGGGAATTTACGATGTAATAAGGCCGCGTAGCGATTCCCGCGATCTATCTCGAGTGTCTCGCAGCACTAACCTCCTTTATCCATTCTATCCTCCTCCCCCTACCATTTATCCTTATCGCGGGTTGCCATCGACCCCCTTCGCGATCCATCGCTCGCGATGCGTCGCGCCTTCTAAAAAAAACCGAGCTTCTTACCGCGCTATCGAGTAACGATTAATTAGTATGATCGAGCCAGCGGATGAGAAGATTGGTGGCCGTGCGAACGGATGGTTATCGCCGAAAGATATTCCTCTGTTATCGCGCGATCTTCTCTCCGGCGCCCAACGATTTCTGAGAACGGCTCTCGGTTCGTTGGCAATCTTGGAACTCGGTGGAATCCCTTGGTACCGTGAATTCTCGTTATTACACGACCCCTTGAAATATCCGCGTTGTAAAGACTATCCCGGAACTATCGCGTTTTCTCCCAGCTACAGATATTTATTCCAATCTTTTTGCAAAGAAAGGCCGACAGTTGAGATAGTTCTGTCTGTTGGTCTATGAAGAAGCTTTTCCTGTTTCAGAAAAAAAAAAAAAAAGAACGATGGATTTCCGACGGCAACTAGATACGAATAAAATATCCCCTTTAAAAACGTTACTCCGCGCGTATTCTCCACAGCGCGCGGATTAACTCTCACGAGGAAAAATCAAACTGCACATTTTATGAAGCGGGCGAGAAACGCCCTCCTTCTTCGGGTGCAAGCCGTTCCGGCAAATCGATCGCATTAAAGCTCGGAAAACCGCACGACCGAATCGTGCTTGGCCACGATCGAGCCGACAAACGAGGCGGCTAAAGGAGCGCGACGGAGGAGAAGGAAGAGCGTCGGTTCGCGGCGACGCACCCGGCGAACATGATCGACTGACATTTATTGCCGCTATAGAACAATGCGGAATTATTGCCCGGATCGAAGTAGCTATTGTTATTGCCACCGTTAACGTCGGTGATTCTCGAATATATCGGAGACGCCGGGCTCTCCAGTCATCCGATCAGCGAACGGTACACCTCAAGAATGTATAGATAATGCGTGAAGCGCAATTAATAAGCGTCATTCAATTAACACGTATATTAATAAGCGTGTATCGGTATCCTCGTCAAGTATATTTGACATCGTTGAACTACTTTATTAATAGGTCAGTTCGATCAAGCTGTTAGTGCGGCATTATACTAGACCAAAGATTCCCAAACTATGCTGACCGCGGAATTCTGGAGTTCCGCAAAATCCCTCACAGAGTCCATGTTATCTTAACCGACCGAATAATTAAATGTGTACGCATAATTTTGCGGCGAATAAATTCAAGACTGTGCAGTCAGATAGTTGCGATAACAGCTGTTTTAAACAAAAATTTAATATTTACTCGACTCGATTCAGCGAAACGTTATACCACAACTACCATCGCATATGCGAAATGTTATTGTACTACAGATTGATTTTTCGATAAGTTATCGCGCGAACTAATCGAAATTCGAATCAGATTTTTCACTCTGAATGTCACACACAGCGCGATACGATGAAATATATTGCTCGCAAAAGATGCGTCGTCCCGCGAGTATTTTCTGCATCCAATAAGTGCGGCTTCGCGCTACTTAAGTTACGATCGTTCGCACATTACACATTTTTTAATCTCGAATAATTATTAAAAAAATTATTACCACTTTGAGAATCTCAGAATAAGCGTGACCACAATCATAATCAATATATCGCATTTCACAGCTGTGATATGTACATATTCAACTGAAGAGAAATATTAATACAAACAAAAATATATTTTTCGTTAACAAAATATTACAATGCTTACTTTTTTTATTACTTTGCTCAAAGATTATGAATGATACTAAAAAATCCATGTCCGAAATATGCAGCTGAAATAGTGTAACGGCACTAAATTGTAAGTGTAAAATGTAGTATATATATTAAAAATAAATGAAAAAATATATTCGTGACAGAAAGGATTAAACTTTCTCATGAATTATCAGGAAATGTAAGGAAAAGTTGCAAGCTATGTGTAACATCGGGTACGAACACCAGTTATTTTTTATACAGTATTTACGGTCCCCCTAGAAATTCAAGTTAAACGTAACTTTTCGGCCATGTCACAGCTTGTGAAGCATTACACACATTTGTTCTTTTTAGGCAGAAACTTTATGCATTAACACTATCCACAGGTACGGGAGTGCGCGATATAGCTGTTACGTCACGGTGTTACGGTCCACGTGGTTAAAGATGATTATGCAAAAGAAGTGCTGCGTGCGTTCTAATATTCTCACGCAACGCGAAAGTTTTACTTATTCAAATTTATTCATTACCTTTTTATGCATTACCCGCACATAATTAATATAAACGGAAGCATCTCGAAATTACCGCGCGGAATCTAATTTTTTCAATTACTCCAAAAAATAAAGAACTCGCAAAAGCTCAAAGATAAACAGATGAGTCGCGGAAATTTCTTGGATGTAAATGGCGCGAACAGATAAGTATTGTGTTTACTGGTATCTGTGAATAATTTGAATGATATTTCGATTTTCACTTCAATTCGTGTTGACTGTACTTAATGATAAGCGTCATTTTTATTATATGCGAATATTCATGTATTAAAATCATATCTGCAAGCAACGGTTCGAAAAAATTGCGCATAATTAATGCATGCATAATTCTGCAAGTTTATGCTATAAAAAAAAATTTCTGCATATTATTTTGTAATTTTAGCACTCAAGTGTTATCGCATCGTAAATGCTACCGATCTCGGGAAAGCAACTCGTCAACTGGAGTCACTGAAAGAATGCGTCTAAAGAATTGCCTACATGCGCTCGTAAAGATGTATTATCTTAATTGCTAATTTCAAGTTGTGAATGAACGGTGAATGCTGTAAAATGCGCGATGGAATAAGAAACATTGCGTTGCTTTGAGTGGTCTCATATTACTTTACGAGGGCCGAAATGAATTGCCGTGCTGGTAGTAACGACTTCTATTTCGAGCATCGCAAAAGGTCAGTAAACGATCGGCCGAAATATCGATCGCCGTGATCGCGTTTGTCACTCTGTCAAACTCCGATTGATTCCGCCCATTCACTTTGATCGCGTTGCGTCACATTGCCGACAAAGTGACAACGTTTCCATTTGCCAATCATGCTGCCGTACTCTCGTTACGTTCTCGTCGCGTCGCGCTGAAAATGTTCGCAGAAAAAGTCGCACCGAGCGTGAAAACAACATGACAGATGGAAGCGATTTCTAGCGCGAAATTGTCGACTGCTGTCTAATGACACAGTGACCGAACAAGTTTATCGTTCTCTTGGTCATCCATAATCGGCAGGCATCGCGCTGCACGCGAGTTTGTATCTCGACAAGAGATCTTGGGACGCGCTCTCGGGAAGCTTACGACAAATTTATGCACATACATACAATTTCATCTCCATAATATCAGCTTTTCTTTGCCAAGGGACGATAGAAATAGCGCCCGGGCGACACACGTTGCCGCGATCTAGGCTCGAAGCACTTACATTTTCGGCACCGTGGAACATCCCGACAAAGTTATGCGCAAACTAATAAAAATTATTAACGAGCACCGCGATGAGATAATAGTTCAACGGAAAATATAAACGGTTGTGGGCACTTTGCAAAGTTATAATCCTATTCCGAGATCCGAGGAATAATCCCGACGGAGATATTGAAAATTATTGCACTACCCGTACGAGCAACTTTGCAGCGTTGAAAATTACTTTCGCGATAGAATGCGCTGTTTCGATTATCGTGCCGCGATATTATCGTAGCAGATAACATTGTAACGTAAGGTGCATTAAACGGAAGTCTCGCTGCGGTATCGCGGATCGCGCACGCCGATTGACGGGACGTACTTACGCATTGTCCGCATAAGAGCAAAGTGCTTACGCACGCGAAAGTGCTTTAAGGAAATATCAAGCGTTTTACAGTCAATGCAATGTGTCTGAGCGGTTATATTAGATATCGTTGTTCTTTGTCGCGGTGCTTTTACGAAAAAGATTTGCGCGTGTGAGAAGCGTTTTATAATGATCTCGACGTAATTCTATGCTTGTATAATTATTAATTATTATTGTCGTGGTGTGCCGATCCGTAGATTTTATACCAAACGGTCTCAAAGTTTCGTACATTTGAAAATAATCTTTTCGAGAAATTCGATTGTGTCCCCAAAGCTAGCTAATTAATATATCAATAAATATTGATTAGTCTCGATTCAAATTATTATAAATTGCAATGTAATTAAGATATTATACATAGTATTATACTCATAGTATAGGAAAGAAGACAAAAACTAAGCAAATTATAAATATAATATATATATTTTCTTATTCTTATGTATTTATACGTTTAATTTTATTACAGTTCATCAATCAGTTCATATCAATTCTTGTACAAACGAAATAATTATATAAATATCTTATCAGAATTTCATAAAATTTTTAATTTATTATTTTTACATGATAATAAAAATTATTAAACATACAAAAATTCTGACATTCCTGCATAGTCTTAAAATTGTTATTATTTTTTTCACAACCTCCCCACATAAATTTTCTACATCTACTTGTGTCTCTGTCGTAAAAATATCTTTCTTCAAATGCAACGCATGAACCTACGTTAAATTTCTTTTTGCAATCTTCGTCTGTGAAAACGGTACGATACATATCAAGTTACATACAATGAAAATAATGCTTAAAAATTATGCATAAAAATCACTATTAAATACATAAAAATATGTACATTTTGAAGAATTTAAATTTTACAATTTATGTTAAAAATATTGTAATAACAAATTATTTAATAAAATAAAATTTAATAAAAGATTACTGTGTTCAATGCGAGAAAAGAAACTTACTTAGTTGTTGATGACTTAAAGGTTGTCGATGACTTGAAGATTGTTGATGTCTACTCTTCATATGACGCACATGATTCGTATTCTTCCTAGAGAGTACGCATGATAATGAGAGAGAGACGATAACGAGAAATAAGAGATATGTTTTGTAACTCATCTTGATGTGTGTGACGTTTTAATTTATTAACTTTCTCTGATGTATTATCTAGGAAAATTGTGTTATCAATAATCATCATGCAACAATTTGAAATTTTATACATACATTTTAGCTCATTTTATTTTATATAAAGATTAATATTCTGACAAATAAATTATGAAGTTTAATTTAATTTTATGTGTGCAAGTTTAAAATTGTTTCAATAAATAATATAGTTTATCTGTGGAATCTACACATCTCTGAATCGTGAAATTAGCATCATTTATTATTAATCATGTGTATACCTATAACAAGAGTAATAGCTCTTTTTGTAATATGAATACAATGTTAAGATTTTACCACGATTATTATTTTAGCATGTTCGTTACACGTAAGAAAAAAAACACCGATTGTGTATTAGGAATTTCTTATCGAGACCAAGGCCAGAGCATTGTTGTCGTCGTAAGATTTTGTCAACTAATCTTGGGGACACAATCGAATTTCTCGACAAAATTATTTTCCAATGTATAGAGCTTTGAGATCGTGTCGTATAAAATCGACGGATCGACATACCACGAAAGTAATAATTAATATAATTCAAATGCAACAGTACAAAATCATTAATGTGCAGATAAAGAAAACACAACAAAATTTATTTAATATTTAGTACTTAGTACGTAATAAAAGATAATTTATTAAAGAAAAAATTAATTAAAAATGACTTACCAAGTGCCAATAGATTTATCCTCATTGAGCAGAATTGGGTTAAATTCCTTGTCTCGTCGTATAAGTCCAAACAAATTGTCGAGAAACGTCCGTTACTGTGATCGGCTAAAAGATAACAATATAGAGAACTGCGATCGGTTCTTTGATCCTGAAATTCCTTCCCCACAATGGTGAAAAGCCTGCGCACTGTCTGCCAATAACGTAGCTGATACGTCATCGAGTATTATCGCCGTGGCATACTGTGTGGTAGAATTTCGGAAGAGTACTTATCGAAAATCTTACGACACTCGCCATATAGTATATAAAGAAAGATAAAAAGTAGTAATATTTAAATATACATATTTTATTCACACACACACACACATTCTTATATTCTTATATTTTATTAATATAATAAATTAATCGAAAAAATAAAACACTTGCATAAGTGTCTTACAAAAGTTTCACAGAGTTTTCCAATGTACTTAAATATTTCCTTTATAATTATGTTAACATTGTATTGAATATTTTTATTAGTTATAATATAATTTCATGTCAGTATGTGTTCACATTATAATTAAATAATCATGCATGTACGTTCGCAACTTTTTAAATCGTCGAAACTATTCTCATTTTCCCCACAATAAAATAAATACGTATATTTTTTGCATTGGTTCAAAGTTATGTTATATCTATACATTATATTAATGGCAGCTAGACATGGTTTGATAAGATCGTTTATAGGTAGAAAGCAAACTGTAATACAAATAAAGAGTTACATAAAATTATGTACAATAAAGTATCTATATATTAATTTTCTCAATAAAATAATATTAAATTAACAATTTCAGCTTTTTGCGTTCTATTTGAGTGATTATTAAATACATATACATTTTTTAATATTTGAATTTCTCCAAATTATATTAAAAATATTGTAATTAAAGTTGTATATTAAAAATATGAAAGAAGAAAACTTATCTTCTGGTTTAGCTGTTGTCCTATACACTAATATGCTAACGATAATAAATACAAATGATAACAGACATGTTTTTCGGAGACTCATCTTCACGCGTCTGATGTCTCAATTTCTAATAGTTCAGTTTCATCAATGTAATATTCTTAAAAATTTGCTTGTCGATGATTATTATTATGATGAGAATTATTATTTACTGTAATCTAAAATTAAATATACATATATACATTTTTAAGATAAATAATTTATATGCGGAATCTTTACCATCTTTAAATACGAAAGAAATTATATTAGAAACTTGCGCTGACAATAAAAATCTACACAAATCATAAAATACAATTCTTTCATTATAACGTTACAACATAAAAAATACTTTATTTAAAAATGTATTATAATTTTACATTATGTCTACTGTAACGTAGCAGTCACTTTTCTTCACAAAATATAGTTTAGCGAGAGATGAATATATCATTAAGTAAAATACGATCACGCGCGCGAAAATCTCATCCTTTTAAATTATTTTATTTTACTTTACGTTATAACTTCAGCGCAATAGAACAGCGCAATTGACAAAATAATTTCTAAACTTTCCAGGCAGTCATAAACACCTAATGCTACGTACGTATAGATCGACATAAAGCGACATAAATATAACACAGATACATAAAAGTGCAAAACAATTAATTACCTTATAGATGAAAGAAAAGTAATAAGGTTTAATTAAGATTAAACAATAAAAGTAAATTTGATAACGACGAAAATTGAAAGAGCAAGGATACCTCACCAAGTATCGATAGATCTTTCTTGTTCTCAAGCAGAATAGAGTATGATCTTAGGTCTCTCGCATCTCGTTACATATGTATACACTGGTAGATTCTGGAGGGTAAAACCTCCCCTTCCAAGTTAAAAAAAATCAATTTTGCTCGATCCGTTTCAAGAATCTTGGCAAAAAATGCATTAAAGCAGGTCGAACCCCCCCCCCCCCCCATTATCGACATCAGGATCCGCTAGTGTATGTATATGTATATATATTCAAGTTGGGCAAGAGTTCAGAAGTACGTACAGAAGACGTTTCCGCAAACGTCAAAAATACAAAAATGCAGAACTGTGATCGATCTTGGCTTAATACTGAAATTCTTCTCGCGTAAAAGCACGAATCGCGAATTAATCGCGCATTAATCAGTTAATTACGTGGCTAATAAGTTGCGAGTATCATCGCAATTATGTAAGAATTTTAAGTAAATGTAATTGATTTGATGCTAAATTATTATCCAATTATTCATTTATTATTTCTTATTATTATTTACTTGTAAATAATAAAAAAATCAATTTAAAAAATATTCCAAAAATTTTTTAACTTATTTGATACTTCTTATTCGGAATAATTCTTTGTTATATATTTAAGAAAATAAATCGGAATATCAAACCATATTAAATAAACAGATATATTAAAAAGTAAAAAAATTTTTTGTACAAAAAGTAGAATGCATAAATGATATATTTATAATAAGTTTGATAATATTGTTCGCTACGATTATAACAAATCTGATATAAAGCACGATATTTTTAAAGACACAAAAATTATTCACTAAAAACTGATTATTTTTAATTTAAATCATTACATGTTATAATGTTATTAAGTTATTATACGCGTAGTATAATGTATGCAGTATAGCAGGGAAGATCAAAGAAATAAAATACAAATAATAATTCTTTAATCGTATGTATTCGCACACGATTTAATTTTATTGCAGTCAATTATTGTAAAAATAAAATCCTTATACAAATATATAATCAATATGTACAATATGTAATCAAGACTGTAGAGAACTTTTAGTAATCTATGTGAAACATTTTTTTAACAGTTCTGCTTAACGTGCTCTTACATACATAAATGCATTCATTTAAGGTCTGGAAATTGTTAAGAGTTCCTCCAAAGCCTTTATAATAAAAACGTTCACAGTCAAGGGTTTTAAAGTTGAAAAAAAATCTTTCTAGTAATTGTTTGCCGTAACCTTCATTAAATTGTTCACGGCAATCTGTAAGAAAAATATACATTAGTTAAAAATTTATATCATGATACAAGTAGCAAATTGCAAATAAGATACAATATACATCAAATAACATACAATAAAATATTAGACAATGTCTTCATTGTTATAACATTAAAATTACAATTTCAATTTTTTGCAATGTACATTTGTCCATGACAATTAAAGATGTGCACATTATCAAAAATAAATCGGAATATCAAATCATATTAAATAGGTACAAAAAAAAGTAAATAAAATTTTTGTACAAAAAGTAGATGTGTAATTAAAGAACACTGCAGAAATTTTTCAAGTTATATTAAAAATATTGTAATAGTAATTGTAATAACAAATTACAACGTTAATGAAAAGAGAAATACGTACACAAATATTTTGGTAATGCCATTGTCTCATGAATTAATATGCTAATGGTGACTAGCATAAATAATACCCAAATTTTGTGATCCATTTTTTTCTGATTATGTTTCAATTTGTGTAGCAGTAACGTCTCTCCAACGTAATATCGCCAAAAATTTTCTCAATTACAATCTCAAACAATTATATAAGCTGTGATCTGAAACTGTATATCCATCTTTATGCTTATCTCATGTTAAAAATACTATATTTGTTAAAATGCATAATAATTTTACTTTTTACTTATGTATTGAAATGTCGCTCTGTGTTATAAAAATCGTGTTAGAAAAGTTGTATACGAAAAACTAATTACAAAAAGTAAGATACGATTGCATTGAAATTTTCAGAGAAATCTTTCTGCGTTATATTAAATTTTAATTTTAAATCGTTTTATTTTATTTCTAATATCATCATAATATCAGGTCTATTAAATAATGTAAATGTATGTCGGATTTTGCACTAAGATATTCCAAGGGCAGAACATTGTTGGCGTTTTAAGATATTGCCAGCTAATCTGAACGATACAATACAATTTGTCGACACAATTATTTTCAAATTTCAAATAGAATTTTTAAACGGTCTTGCACAAGCAATAGTAAATATAATTTAAAATACATTAAATATGACTCGACATAGAGAAATACAAATTTAATACAGACTCAAAAGCACGAAGTAATTAAATCATAAATAAAAAAATAACAAACTGGATTTAATATTAAACGGTAAAAGTAAATTTGTTAACGATAAAATTGATTTAAAAAACCTACCAAATGTATCAATAGATTTCTTCTTCTCACTAAACAAAATTGAGTTCAGTACCGGTAAGAATCTCTTATTTCTCGTATGTGTGCCAGCAGTAACGAAAAACGAGAAACACTTATTCCCATGGATGATCAAAAGACAACTACATGAAGGATCGGGATCCTACATGGAACAGAGTGAAAATCATGCGTATAGATCTGCCAATAATGTGGTAGTAAAGTCACGAATACATATCATTGCCGTGGCGTAGTGATGTTAGAAGTAAGATACATACCATACGCACACAATCGAGAACGCCTGCGCAACACATGACGTATTTCTCGATTATGTGAGTGTACCGTCTATGCCGTGGTGTGTCGTGCGATAAAAATGAACGCTGGTGGAAAAACTCGCGATATTCACAAAAAATTACACACAATAAATTACACACAATAAATTTTCACCAAAATTCGATTCCGGACCACTCATTAATTACAATATTTGTACACAATGTAAGATTTTTAATCATTACTGTAACATTATATGTTTCATATTATTTTCTTAAATTTAATATCTATAATAACTAAAAGTATTATGTAAAGGTAATTAAATAAAGGCAAAATACATACATATATTTGAAGAATAAATTAGGAGGACAGATTTTAAATATCTAGATATATGAAAAAATTGTATAAAATTTTTGTATATAAAATAATTGCGTATAAGTTACAGTTCATAATAAGTGTTTAAATAAATTTACTAAACTAGTTAAATATGATTATAACAAATTTGATACCAAAGGAGCTTTTCAAAACTACAAATGTAGCACAATAAACATTGATTATTCTTGAGTTAAATCATTACAATGGTTTTGATGATATTATATAGATAAAATATATATGATAAAAAAGATAAAAGGGCAAGTAACAAATAATAATGTTTTTATTACTGTAGTCAATTACTATAGAAACAAGTGTAAAACACAAATATGTTATCAAGACTTTACAAAATCTTTAGTAATTCTATTTAAAGATCTATACGTTTAACATTTTCACATGTACGTATGCACTTATCCAAAGTCGCAAAATTGTTTAGAGTTCCTCCACGGCCTGAATAAATAAATATATCACATTGCTGTGTTACGTTGTCGAAATAATATCTTACTATTTTCTTTTTGCCATAACCTGCACTAAATTCTTCTTCGCAATCTGTAAGAAAAATATACATTAGTTAAAAATTCATATCATAGTACGTGTAATAAACTGTAAACAAGATACACAATATACATTAAATTACGTACAATGAAATATTTGATAACGTCTTCATTATTATAAAATTAAAATTACAATTTTAATTTCTATTTATTCGTGACAATTAAATATATGTATGTTTTCAACGATGCAATTACTTCAAGTTATGTTAAAAAAATTATAATAGCAAATGTAATGTAAAGATTGTAATGTATAAAGATGATGTTTATAATGTGTAAAAAGAAAAATACGCACACAAATGGTCTGGATATGCTATTATCCCGTTAATCAACATGTTAATAGTGACTAGCACAAATAATAACCAAATTTTGTGATTCATTTTTTCCTGATTATGTTTCAATTCAGCAGTTACGTCTCTCCAACGTAATATTGCCAAAAATTTTCTCAATAATTATATAGGCTGTGATCTGAAATTGTATATTCATCTTTATGCTTATCTCATGTTAAAACTACTATATCTGTTAAAATGCACAATAATTTTACGTTTTATTTATATATTAAAATGTCGCTTCGTGTTATAAAAATCGTATAAAAATTGTAAAAAACTAATTACAAAAAGTAAGATACGATTGCACTGAAATTTTCAGAAGAGTCTTTTTAAGTCATATTAAATTTTGATTTTAAATCGTTTTATTTCATTTTCAGATCATAATATCAGGTCTATTGAACAATGTAAATGTATGTTGATTTCGCATTGAGATATTCCTAGGACAGAAAAAACATTATTGATATTTTCAAATATTGCCAGTTGATTTGAACAAAACAATAAAATTTGTCCACAAAATTATTTTCTATATATTTTCTATAAATTTATAGAATTTTTAAACGGTCTTATGCACAACCAATAGAAAATATAATTTAAAATACATTAGATATGAATCGACACATAAAGAAATACAAATTTAATACAGACTCAAAAGTACAAAGTAATTGAATCATAAACAAAAAAATAACAAACTGGATTTAATATTAAACGGTAAAAGTAAATTAAATTAACGATAAAATTGATTAAAAAACCTATCAAGTGTATCAATAGATTTTTTCTTCTCACAAGACAAAATTGAGTTCCGTACCGGTAAGAATCCCTCCTCTTTCGTTGTATATGTACCAACAGATAACGAAAGCGAAAACCACCTATTTTCATGGACGACCAAAAGCAACTACATGCAGGATCGAAATTCTACATGAAACAGAGTGAAAATCATGCGCATTCAATCTGTCAATAATCTGGCTGTAAAATCACGAATATCATGGCCGTGGCGTAGTGATGTGAGAAGTAAGACACATTACCATACGTAAACAATCAAGAATATCAGCGCAACGTGACGCGTTTCTCAATTATGTAAGTGTAATTCGCGTCTTCTATCTTCTATGCCGTGGTGTGTCATGCGATAAGTATGAACGCCAGTGGAAAAACTCGCGATATTCACAATAAATTTTCACCAAAATTCGATTCCAGACCACTCATTAATTACAATATTTGTACACAATGTAAGATTTTTACAACATTACTGTGACATTATATGTTTCATATTATTTTCTTAAATTTAATATCTATAATAACTAAAAGTATTATGTAAAGGTAATTAAATAAAGGCAAAATACATACATATATTTGAAGAATAAATTAGGAGGACAGATTTTAAATATCTAGATATATGAAAAAATTATATAAAATTTTTGTATATAAAGTAATTGCGTAAGTTACGGTTCATAATAAATGTTCATAATAAATTTTTTGAACTAGTTAAATATGATTATAACAAATTTGATAATAAAAGAGCTTTTTAAAACTACAAATGTAGCACAATAAACATTGATTATTCTTGAGTTAAATCATTACATGTTTTAATGATATTACGTTATTATATAGTTAAAATATATATGATAAGAAAGATAAAAAAAACAAGTAAGAAATAATAATGTCTTTATTCATTCTTATACACACATTGTAAGTTACTATAGTCAATTAGTGTAAAAACACACAAGTGTAAAATAAATATATAACTAAGATTACAAAGTCTTAAAGATCTGTTTAATGTTTATTGTAGGACATTTTATGTTGATTGTGTAGCTCTGTTGTTACATTTGCACATGCTAATATGCATTCATCCAAGGTCTTAAAATTGTTAAGAGTTCCTCCACGGCCTGAATAAATAAACATATTACACTCTTGTCTATTGATGTTATAATAATATCTTTCTTCGTTTTTTTTGCCGTAACCTGAACTAAATTCTTCTTTGCAATCTGTAAGAAAAATATATAATATATTAGTTAAAAATCCATATCGTAGTACGTGTAGTAAACTGTAAATAAGATACAATATATTAACTTACATACAATGTAATATTTGATAATGTCTTCATTGTTATAAAATAAAAATTACAATTTTAATTTCCATTTATTCGTGACATTTAAGGGGTTACCTGCACTTAGAAGGTCGAAAAAAAGCACTTTTTGGGAATTTTTTTTAAGATTTGTATAAGTATTTATAAAAATAAGTTTCAGCATATGACAGACGTATATTCTAAGAGTATTACAAAAATTTTTCATGCAAAAATATTGATTTTTAAGCGTGTGATGGCGATTTTCCCAGAGGTCCTAAAAAAAAGGTGTCTTGCGGTGACCACTGTAGCTTTTGACTGGTTTATGTAAAATAAAAAAATCCCGATTGCATTAGTTAATATAAGAGTATAGCGGATCCCTGATCAAAGGTTTTAGCGAAATTTTAGTTTTTAATAAAATGACGGACTTATAAAAAAAAATTTTGAATTTTCGGGAAAAAATCGCGCGTTTTTTGGTTATAAAAAAAAGTTTTTTGAAGAAAAAAAAAATCCTACAATCAGGGACCCATAAATTGTGTCTGAAATAAGCACAAAAAATTTCAGACCGATCGGTTAAGCCGTTTTTGAATTACAATGGTCACCGACTTTGAAATCGTAGTTTTGAAAAAACATTTAGTCTTTTTTACGAAATATTTTATAATAAAAATTTTTTTGGGGATTTACACATAATCATCTATTCCAAGACCATATAATGAACCTTCTGCTTCCTCGGATGCTATAGCCACTTCGAACCGTTTATACACACATACATCTTCGAAAAATACATTCGAAGGCCTAGGATAAAAAGGCCTAAATATGTCGACTTGTTTTTCGTAGAACACAAGTAGGCACATATAACCGCTACCGCTCCGTCAATTATAGTCGGATTAGCTTGAAAATTTATGACGACACTTTTGGGATGTTGTACTTTAAGAAAATGTCGAAATCTCAAAATCAATTTTTTTTTAATTACTGACTGCAGGTAACCCCTTAAATATATGTATATTTTCAACGATGCAGTTTTTTCAAGTTATGTTTAAAAAATTGTAATAGCAAATGTAATATAAAGATGTTTAATGTAAAAAGAAAAATACATACACAAATGTTTCGGATATGCTATTGTCCCGTAAATTAACGTGCTAACGATGACTAGCACAAATAATGACCAAGCTTTGTAATCCATTTTATTCCTGTTTATGTTTCAATTTGTGTAGCAGTAGCGTCTCTCTAATGTATAATCGCCAATAATTTTTTTAACAATGACGAAGGCTGTAATCTGAAATTGCATATCCATCTTTATGCTTATTTCATGTTAAAAATACTATATCTGTTAAAATGCTGAATTATTTTAATTTTTACTTGCATATTGAAATATCGTTCAGCATTACAAAAATAATAAAGTCGTTCGCGAAAAATTTATTATAAAAAATGCGATACAGTTGTATTGAAACTTTCAGAGAAGTTTTTTTGAGTTGAATTAAGATCAACTTTAAATCATTTTATCTTATTTTCAGATTGTAATATCAGATGTACCGTAAATTAACAATGTAAATGTATGTCGGATTTAACTAGATGCAAAACGATATAAAAAGACAAATTTAATACAAACCAAAAAGTACAAAGTAAATAAATTTAATAACAAACTTAATTTAATACTAACCAATAGAAGTAAATTTGTTAATAACAAAAATGATCAAGATAAACATACCAGATTTCGAAAAATTTGATCTCTTCAATTGGCAGAACCGATAAGTTCCTCGTCTCGTCGTATATGTTCCAACAGATCGAGAGCTCAAGGAACCGTTTGCTTAGACAACGAAATGCCGAATGTAGGATTATGATCGATCCTGCGCCGATTCTTTCAGGTAACAACGTAGTCAGCATGCGCACTAGTCTGGCAGTTATGTAGCCGATAAATCGCTGTTGCGTATAGTGCGATGTAGCCTCAAAAGAACGGCATAACCGTTTCTAATAAATTTTCGCTACAATGCAAATTCAGATTTCTCGCCAATCATAATGTATATATGTTCATTTCCTAACATTTCTATAATGTTGCAGTACTATAGTACGTTTTTTTCATTTCTTGCTAATTTTTCTACATTTCACAAATTACAAATTACATATATATTCGTATGTTTGATTTTATTGCAGTCAATTATTTCATATAAAACTATTGTGCAAATGTCTCATAAAAATTTGCACATTCTTTCAATTAGTATTTTTATTTACAACTTTTTAAACATCTTTGCATGTACGTTTGCATTCCTCGTAGGTTTTGAAATTATTTTGGTTTCCACCACAACCTCCATACAAAAAATGTTCGCAATTATTTACATCATCGAGATAAAAATATCTCGGTTCATATATTCTGCAAGCACCTGAATCGTACACTTGGTGGCAAACTGTAAAAAAGTGCAGTATATATTAATATATCACAATAAAATATTTTATAGTGCCGTCGTGATAAAATTAAATTGACAACTTCAATTTCTTATGACTTATAATATCATCTTAACTATTACAAATATCTACATTTTGTAGAATCTGATTTCTTTACATTACATTAA
Source organism: Linepithema humile (assembly GCF_040581485.1). Taxonomy (NCBI): domain Eukaryota; kingdom Metazoa; phylum Arthropoda; class Insecta; order Hymenoptera; family Formicidae; genus Linepithema; species Linepithema humile. The sequence goes on from NC_090134.1 coordinate 20,896,884, forward strand.
AACTATTGTAGCCCAGGCAGAAAATTCCCTCGATCTTCCCTGAATATATACGGGCCCCGTATGGGAAATATTAACTTGGAAAATCCGGACGGGTTCTGGCTTTTCGCTGTAAATTTTCCACGATTTTTCCCAGATTTTGGTTAAAAAAGATCTAAGTATCTGTATTTTTCCTGGATCTGGCCGGGTCCAATCAAGGAAAAACCAGTAATTTTTACTCTGAATCTTTAGATTATTCTAACGGTCGCCCTAGGGGCTCCTAGGGGTAGGATTCCAGGATAATTTCTAAAAAAAACTGTGGGAACAAGCCTGAGCCTGGGTACATTTTTAGATAAAGGATCCGTCAATGCTCGCCGTCCCCCATCACACATGGGTCCAAGCTAAATTTTCCGAACAAATCCAAGCTATACTTGGGGAAAAATATTTAGGGTCAGACTTTCTTTTAGACTACATTTCTACCTGGGAATAGTCAATGCAATAAAAATATACTGCAATCAATGTAAAAAACTTACGTTTTGGTTTACTCTTAGTTACTGCCTCATGTGTTAACGTGATAACAATAAGAAACACAAATAACAAATATGTTTTAAAAGCCATATTTAAATATGTGATGTTCTCAGTTATAGTATTGCGATTCTTCGACGTAATATCGCTAAAAATTTTCTCGTAAACAATTTAGACTCAGATCTGAAATAGTATATCCATCTTTATGCTTATCTCATATTAAAAATACTATATCTATTAAAGTGCAGAATAATTTTAATTTCTACTTGTATATTGAAATGTTGCTCCACGTTACAAAAGCAATAAAGTCGTTAGCAAAAAACTAATTATAAAAAATGAGATACAACTGCATTGAAACTTTTTGAGAAGTTTTTTTGAGTTGAATTAAGATCGATTTTTAATTATTTTATCTTATTTTCACATTGAAATATCAGCTCTACTGAACAATGTAAATGTATGACCGATATCACATTAAGATATTAAGAACAAAACATTGTTGACATTTTCAAATGCTGCCAGTTGACTTAAACGAAACAATAAAATTTGTCCACAAAATTATTTCCAAATTTATAGAATTTTTAAACAGCCTTGTGCATAATCGATGCAAAAACGTAATTTGAGACACTTAATTGCATATGAAACGACATAAAGAAACACAAGTTTAATACAAACTCAAAAGTGTAAAGTAAGTTAAAAAGAAAAATAACAAATTTTATTTAATATTAAACAATGAAAGTAAATTTGTTAATGACAAAATTGATTTTAAAAAACCTACCAGATTCCGAAAAATTTGTTCTCTTCACTAGGCAGAATCGTGTTAAGAATCGAAAAATCTCTCGTCTCGTCGTATATGTGCCAGCAAATCGAAAGCTCAAGAGAAACTGTTTGCTTATGGATAGATGAATTATTCCAGTCAATTATTCCATATAAAACGGTTGTACAAATGTCTGATTAAAACTTTTTTATATATATTCTTTCAATTCTGGTTTATTCTTAGTTAAGAGTAAACCAATACATATTCTTCCAATTAGTATTTTTATTTAAAACTTTTTAAGCCTTTTTGCATGTCTCTTCGCATTTCTCTAAGGTTAGAAACCTATTTTCGTTTCCACCACAACCTCCATACAAAAAACTTTCGCAGGTGTTTGTATATTGTTCATAAAAGTATCTCCGTATTGACATTGTGCAATAACCAGTATCGAACAATTCGTAGCAAACTGTGAAAAGATACAGTACATATCACAATGTGCACAATAAAATATTTTATAGTGTTGTCATCGTGATAAAATTAAATTGACAACTTCAATTTCTTATAACTTACATCATTTTGACTATTACATATATATACATTTTAAAGATTCTGATTTCTTTACATTATATTAAAATTATTGTAATAGTCAATGCAATAAGAGTTTATTGCATTCAGTGTAAAGAAACTTACATTGTGGTTTTTTGTCATGCGCGAACGTGGCAACAATAAGAAGTGCAAATAACAAATATGTTTTTAACTCCATATTTATACGTGTAATGTTTCAATTTATAGCAATTATGTTTCTTCGACGTAATATCGCCAAAAATTTTGTTGAAATTAATTATACGTCTACTGCAATCTGAAACTACATACCCATATTTATGTTTATAACATATTAAAAATACTATATCTGTTAAAATGCAGAATAATTTTACTTTTCACTTGTGTATTGAAATGTTGCTCCACGTTACAAAAGTAATAAAGTCGTTTGCGAAAAAAACTAATTATAAAAAATGAGATATGATTGAAACTTTCAAAGAAGTCTACTGAAAAATATAAATGTATGTCGAATTTCGCATTGAGATATTCCAAAAGCAAGACATTGTTGACATTTTCAGATATTGCCCGCTGACATGAACAAAACAATAAAATTTGTCCATAAAATTATTTTCAAATTTATTGTAAAATTTTAAACGGTCTCGTGCATAACCGATGGAAAACGTAATGTGAAACACTTAATTGGATATGAAACGACATAAAAAAACACAAGTTTAATACAAACTCAAAAGTGTAAAGTAAGTTGAAAGGAAAAATAACAAACTTTATTTAATATTAAACAATAAAAGTAAATTTGTTAATGACAAAATTGATTAAAAAAAACCTACCAGATTCCGAAAAATTTCTCTTCACTAGGCAGAATCGTGTTAAGAATCGAAAAATCTCTCGTCTCGTCGTATATGTGCCAGCAAATCGAAAGCTCAAGAGAAACTGTTTGCTTATGGATAGATGAAAGTCAAAAGCATGTAGGATCGCGATCGATCCTGCGTCAATTCCTTCATGTAACAATGTGATCAGCATGCGCAATAATCTGCCAATTACGAAGCCGATAAATCGCGAATATCATCGCTGTCGCGTATAATGCGATGTAGCCTCAAAAGAACTGCATAACCGTTTCTAATAAATCTTCGCTGCAATGCGAATTCAGATTTCTCGCCGATCATAATGTACATATGTTTATTTGCTAACATTTCTGTAATGTTACAGTATGTAGTACATTTTTTTAAATTTTACTAATGTTTCTGTGTTTCACAAATTACAGTTGTACAAATGTCTCATGAAAACTTTACATATTCTTTCAGTTAGCATTTTTATTTAAAACTTTTTAAGCCTTTTTGCATGTCTCTTCGCATTCCTCTAAGGTTGGGAAATTATTTTGATTTTCACTACAATCTGCAAATAAAAACGATTCGCAGATCCTCTTATATGGATCATAAAAGTATCATAACATTATGCAATATCCGGAATCGAAGAGTTCGTAGCAAACTCTAAAAAAATACAGTATATATCACAACGTGCACAATAAAATATTTTATGGTGTCGTATCGTGATAAAATTAAATCGACCACTTCAATTTCTTATGACTCTTATATCTTTTTGGCTATTACATATATATACATTTTCAAGATTCTGATTTCTTTACATTATGTTAAAATTGTTGTAATAGTCAATGCAATAAAAGTTTATTGCACTCAATATAAAAGTAACTTACATTTTGGTTTATCAGCTGCTATCTCATACGTTACGTGGTAACAATAAGAAGCACAAATAACAAACATGTTTTAAAATCTATATTTATATGCGCAATATTTCAATTTATAGCAATTGCGTTTTCTCCGACGTAATATCTTCAAAATTTGCTTTGAGATTGCTCACAACTGTTCTGAAGTTAAAATGACTTATTGTAAGTACCTATATAATAAAAATTATGATAATGTATTCCTGCTGATGGTTTTATGTTGAAAAATAATAAAGTTTATTTAGTATTAAACAGTAAAAATTAAATTGTCGACAATAATAATTATTAAGAATTATTCACCAAATATGAATAAATTTTTTCTTTTTATTAAACAGAATCGTGTTTGATATCGTTAAATTCTTCGTTTCGTCGTATGGTTCTAGCAGATCGCGAGCATGAAAAACATTGTCGTCAGACGGCTGAAAGGCATATAAGCTCACGAAGGATCCTGTGTTGATACCAAAATTCCTTTCACGCAAAAAGCTTACGCGATAGTCGCAAGCAATTACACAGCTAAAGAAGATACGAATATCGTCGCTGTTGTTTGTCATGAGATAAACGCCTAAAAGAGTGTCCGTCAGAAATTTCGCAGTAATAAATATCGGATTAAAATATTCATCGCAATGAGAATTGATTGACGAACGCATTCGTGATGTTCAGAGCTAATATTTACAAATGAAATAGTTTCAGCTCTAGACGTTTGTCTTCCTGAAATGTCCTCGTATTATTTTCTTTATTTTCGCAATTTTTTGATAGTTAGATACATACATAATTTTTGTAAAAATTAATCTACAAACAACGACAGACAATTTTTGTTAATCATAAATTTGACAGTTTAGACTTTGCATTATTAAATCTCTTTTTTGCATAGAGTTTGCTTTATAGAGCACAAAATGCTTTCGTTATACACTTTTTTAGACCTTATTTAAACTTTTTTTCACACCTAAGTTTTTTAAAAATTTTTCATAAAGAAATGTATTATTTGCGTCAAATTAGTACAAATTATTAGTACAAATTTTGGGGATATGACAAGACCGGATTTTATATAATTATTTCTTTTGCCAGCTGCACCGCAAGCTATTCTCTCAGTTTCTCGCGCGAATAATTTCCATAGCCCTCAAAGAGAACCCACGTGAGACAAGGACAGGATGAAACAGTGTGCGAGGAAGTAATAGAACGGATCTGTAGCAGTGAGATATGCATACAACTTCGTGAATCTGGAGCAATTTCCCGCTGTCTGTTGCGGAATGTTGGCGTTAATCGTGAATTGGACTTGTTTGCCGATTCGCGGTAGATTCACACTACAAAGCCAACAACATTTCAATCGGGAAACTATTACCGTTGAGTCACAACATTAGATAATCCACGTTAGCTACTCGAGTGTGTAGATTACGTTTCATTCCATTGAAAAATTCACCAAAAATCCCTGTTTTTCAGAAATAACTTGTGAAAAATATTGTTTCAAATCTTTTTTCAAGTATGCAAAAATAAACATATTTAACGATCCCACACGTGAAATCAGGATATTGAAAGTGTCTTACACACATAAATTAATCTTTTCGGCAAACGCACGGAATTGCCACAGGCAGTCGCGCAATAGTAAATGGTCCGAGGGCCCTTGCGTTGATACCGCTGTGTGGACACGCGAACATTTAATAATGTACATTAAAAAATAATTGCGCATTCCGCAGAAAGAAGGCTTTTAAGCCGCAGCATACATTACGAGCCAGTCAGATCTACAAAGAGCTCCGCGCCGCGCGGAATATTTCATAAAAGTTAAATCTCCCTAAAATTACTTACTCGCCTGGCCCCTCCCGACTACTTCTTCGGGATAAATATGCTTTCAGTGTTTGCACACTTTGCGTCTTATCAACTTTACGTACGAAATGCAACCAGAAGCAAAATGAAGAGCGCCCGAATTAATATCGCTCGCGTAATATTTGACATGCAATTTTCTTTTTAATGTAAATTTTTTTCTTATCTCATTTTCATACATTTAGCTGCGGGAAGATGAAAATTTTCTTGCGCAACGATTTTGGAATCGTTTCGCTACGGGTGTGAGTTTATCGAGAGGAAGTAACGAACGACCGCATAATAACAAATGGCGCAAGGGACAACACCGCTGTAAGACTGCGGACGAACGCCGTTCGGTGTAATATCACGCGCTAAGGTTTACCGCACGCGTGATATTGCACCGGTTTTGCAATGCAACGCAACGTAACGCAGCGTAACGCCTTCCACGTCCCTTATCCGCAATCTACATTTTCGTTATGACGTTAGCCGCGGTGTGTGAGATTACAGTTTCACAGTAATTATAATATCACACCGTGTATCCTTGACAGAATCGTCTTTGCTACGATAACGGAAGCACAAAAATTAAAATATAGTGAAACTTAAATTTTCAGTTTATTAACTTCGCATATTTTAGTTTATCTATTCAATATCGCTGTTGTATATCTTTAAATGTCTGATTAATTAATGGAGACATTGATCTTTTCAATTAAATTTTTCTAATCTTTTCTTTTATTGTTAAAGAAAGAAAATGCATGCACGTCCGTGCTAAGAGACATTACCATCGACAGTCGACACTTTGCTGTGCCGCGAAAGACAAGAGGAGTTACGGGGCGCCGTTTCGGCTGCACAGTCGTTCCATTTTTTTCATTATCTTTCGCCGCTGGCAAACTCGGCGTCTTCGGTCTTGGCGCGGCGGCATTCTTCCGACACTGTATCAGGAAATTAATATCCCGCGCGGCGAGTGCGACTCTCTTAAACGCCGACAGACAAGAAGACCGCGTTTGAACGAGCATCGGGTGTATCGCGGTTAATTCAACTCCGTCCTCGAAAAGGGATATTTCGCCGGAGTCCGTAACGATATCTCGCGAGCGCGCTTGAAAAATGAGTACGCCGTAATGACGCCGCGCAGCTAAGTATCTCGGCGGTGACTATCCGTCATAATCTGTTCGTGCGTCGGTGTACGTGCACATTTACACAATATCGTCGTCGCCGCCTTCATCGTCGAGTCTCGCGCCGCGGTGGTTCGCGGGGGATATCGTGACGGCGGTGTCCACCTCGGAGATAGCAACGGAAAATGGATAGCGCGGCGGATTCCGCAAATTGCACGCGACCCAATTATGCGATCTAATGAGCGACGTTAGGGCAATTTATCCCGGAGGCGTTGCCGCGTCGCCGGCAAAGTTTTAATCAAGGTGTTTCTTAACTGCAATCACGTCTATAGTTATTCGCTGGCGTCAATGTTAATGTGTGCGTGCGCGCGCGATTATTAGCCGAATTGTGAAAACACAAAGGCATGTCGATGTGTAAAGATGTGTTTTCGACATTGCGGCGCGGAAGGTGAAAATAAGAAGGTTATTTTGATGAAAACTAGGTAAGATGAAAATTTTATCCGAGCGTCTATCGTCACATCTATTCAGCACATATAAACTGAAAAATGTTTCTCGCAAAGCACCGAGTTATCGTTTGGACAAATAGTAATAATCCAATACAGCAAACGCCGCTGCAACACAAATATAGACTGCGGCGCACTTCGAGATAAATGCATAATAAATATACACAAGTTAGGAATGCCAAAGAATGTCGCTATGTTCTGTTTAATTTCCTCGAGATACCTTGCGTCTTGAATAAGTAATGCGAGTAAACGCGAACTAGCCGGCTTTCAAGTGCGCAGGAGCCAAAGAGAATATATGACATCTTCTCAACTTTTATCCGCGACGTTTTTTTTTTAAAGAACTCGGTGAAACAAACGACATTCGCGAAAGTGCACAATATGCCCTTTTCTTTAGTCTTCTACATCATGACATATCTCACAAATGTAAAAAAACTCAGAAACTACACCGCTAAATATTAAATGACGAGATAAACAAGAATGTACGACGACTTCAATAAACGTCAAGCGTCAAGAAATATTCACATACAGATATTTCAAGTTTGTCGCATTATTATTTATCCAAATAATAATATCTAAATAATATCTACATTGTATCGTGAGCAATTTGCAGTCGATTTTTCTTCAACAAATATCTCGAGATATATTTCATTCGACAGAATTTCGATATAGAGCAAACATAGCCTGGCTATTTCCCTATTTTCCCTATTTTGATGTTCTGTAAACACAGCCGAATGAAAAACGAAGATGATGCGGAAACCGCAATATTTCCGGCCGTATTATAGAAAATATTGAAAAACGCTTTCGAATCAATCGTGCGAATTCCTGATCGTACATCTAAGTGTATTCTTCGTCGGAATGGAACGTTGTTTTCTATCACGACTATCATGTCCGCTCCAATAATACCAAGAACATTTTTCACACAACCAACCAGCTTTTGCGGATCACCGTTAGGTTTCTTCCTCTGTAGTAAAGATTTATGTTGCTATCCATTAGTCGAAAATATGTATAAATCATGTTTACTTCCATATATTAGATTAATATCAATAATCATTATATTTATCCATTAAGAAAATTAATGATTAGAATGAATAAAATAACAAGATCAAAAGTTTGTATCTAAATATACTTAAAATATATTCTTTGCAATCGAATGAAGTCACTGAAAATGATTTGATTGCCAAAAAAAATTAAATTAGAATGCATTTTTTTAATCGACAAATACTTCATATATCAGATTACGTTGAATTATTCTTTCACATTCTGACGCACATCCATCAATCACGGTCGCCAGAGTCTACTAATCTTATTGTCCATCTTTCATAAGAAATTTATTATGTCAGTTAATTCACGTTTTTTATGCCGTCAAGACATATTTTTTTATGACTTCATGAGAAGTGATCGAGTACGGATATAAATTTTTCTATTACGACATAATAATAGCAAAAGAAATACTCGCGAGAAAACTTTTGCGGATAAATGCATAAATTGATATTCTTAATTGTTTTTTAAATATTTAGATAACAAAACCTTTTATTTTTTTTTTAATTTAATTATTTTTGGAAAATAGTGTGATGTATTACAAGCATTGACAAACGGTGTTATGTCATTGATATTCGTCAATCTGTGACGAGCATCAATATTTGATACCATCAAACTATGCGCGATATATTGGTGAATCATACTCAAATATTTGTCTTTAATTTCAAGCGTGCTGTTGCTATAAATTTATTTATAACTCAATGATTATTTGTTTCATAATAAATATAACAACTGTTCTTAACAATGATAATAATTTCGATATTGTATCGTAATTATTTGTCATAGTATGTAAAGTATCGAACTAAGAAATATAGCGTTCTAGCGTGGCAAAAGTTTTAAAATTATGCCTTTGGATTCCTGCGCCGATTTATCTGACTACTCAGAAGGATCGATAGAGAGCAGAACACGTAAGATGACAGAACAGAAGAAAGATGTTGGTTCGTAATCGCAACGTATACCTAATTTGCTGCAATCATGGATAGAATTAATGGCACAACTATTTTTTTCGCTAGCATTTTCGCTGCGCTATGAGTTTAAAGCTTTATCTTGTCAATATATGTTTGTCGTTCCAATTAATTCGTTACATTTACGTATCACATTTGACTCAACATCAACAAAGTGTTGTTTTCCGTTTTTATCTGCAAGATGTTACAATTTAATTAATTACACTTGAATTTTTTATATATCTTGCAGACTATTAAACAGCTAAAATACAATTTTCAATGAACTTTCTTGGATTTGGATTATCTCTGCATTAAATTAACCAACAATTAGGAGTCGTGCGAATTCATTTAGGCTGGATGGTAATCGTAGTGCGACTTTCCGCTGCTAGGAACATTGTAATTAACCTTTCGAGTTAACCATTGCGTACAACTTGCTAAAATTGCACTTTCGACCTTTCGAGGTTCCTGCGAAAATCTTCTCAGACAAGATTCTGTAACTTCTGGTATACTTAAAATTACCCCGAGTGGCAATTACACTTTAGGTGCACGGATAAACATGGGAGTCGGAAATACGAATCGACGAAGAGGAACGACGTTTCTGTAAATGTTGCAGCAAACGCTACCCGTACGCTAAATGCGCGCCATTACGGTGCCGCGATGTCGTCGTATATCTTGCCACAGGCTTATAATTTCGTTCTAGGAGAAATTAGGCACTGTGGCGCGCACGCGCGTTGCATGCACGGCATTCAGTGCAAATTGAATTTGCATAACATATCCACCGATCACGGCTCGACGACGCAGTCGTGAGTCTTGTGCGCTACGTGTCTACGCGCAGACTGCACATCCGTTCCGGTGGAGTTCAAAATGGGTCATCAAACATTCTAGTACATTGCAGTCGTTGATGCTCCGACTTGAATTTCTAGGAAACCATTGTTGATGTGCCGTGTTATTTAGCTGTTCTCGTTTGGAGGAAGTAATATAGACCGGAATATGATCAAAGTATCAGTTGTGTAAGATCTCGAATATGCGTGCGATATATTCGAATTTGTTACATCAATTTAAGTTTCAATAACACATACCATTTTATTTTATTCGGATAATTGTAACTTTAGAAAATCACGATTCAGACTCATGTGTGTTCAATAATATTTCAATATCTTCAAACAGAAATATGTGTAAATTCAGTAGAGTAAAAAATAATACAAATGTTATTGCAGGATTCTAAATATTACTTTACGTCTTCACGAAGTTTCATATGCGCTCTCACAGCGCAAATTGTGATTCATATCAGAGTATGTGAAAATTGCATCGTCCGCTGCAAATCGTCATGAAAAACCGAGTAACATCAAGCTCGTAAGCTAAAATGAGAAAGTATTACTCAAGAAAACCCACAAAATATGTATACGCTTTTACGTCTTGTTGTCAGAATATGTATAGCATACTAAATTTTATATAATATTATGTCAAAATATTATATAATTTTATTTTTCCTCACCATTTATAAAACACGCACATACAATCTGATCTAAAAAGATTCATACACTTATTTCAATATTAATCGATACTTCTTATTAATGTAAGTAAACAGCCATATGCATGTATTTCTTACTATGAAACTCGAAATATTCTCACCTGTACATACGAAATACACACAATAAATAGCAAATAAAAAATAAATAAAAAAAAAACGGTGGTATCTTCTCACCACACCTAAAAGAAAAACTTTTTCGAAAGAAAAACACCGACGTTACACGTGTCGAAGAAGTTTCGCAACACAAAGTATCGATTGCAAACTCATCTTATCAAGTGGAGAACTATAGCGGTCGTAAAAGGATATGAAGCAACCTGGCCCGAATGTTGAATGCCTTTGGCGTCCGCTTAAAAGTTTGAAAACCTTTCTTCAGCGTGTTTTCTCGATCTTGATAAAATTTTTATCGCAATTATATAGAACTTCATCATTTTTTCATTCTTGTTATATATACGCTATTTGTTATATTTATACAAAATTAGTTATATTACATATACAATGTACATATAATAACATAAGTAATCAACGTTTATGAAATATTTTTGTGATTTAAAAAATATCATGTTATAATGTGCAAACCAATGGGATTTCGACTGCAGCAAAACTCTGTTGAAAGCATAGCCAAAATTTTAGAAAACAATGCCCTCTTACAGCCATATCGCGTACAATACAGTTATGATATTCGTGACTTATCTATCACGTAATTGGCTGATTATTGCGCATGCTATTTACATTTAATGTAAACAGAATTTCGACATCAACACAGAATCAATCGCAATCTTACATGCTTTTGCCTCTCACCGTCAAGAAACGACAACGTTTTTCGAGACCGATCTGCTTGGACATACTTATACGACGAGACGAAAAACAGCTATATCAACTCGATTCTGACTTGAGGACAAGAGAGCTATCTGTATTTGGTAAGTTCCTCTTATGCAATTTTATAGTTAATAAATTCAATTTTACTCTCCAACGTTAAATTAATTTTGCTTTTTTTTATATTTGCAAATTAATAAATTAGCGATATTGTTTGTCTTTTATTCGATATTGATCTACACGCTAGAAACATGCGTTAAGTCGCGTTTATCACCAATGACATAAAAAGTTTCAAATTTTAAAATAATTTCATCGACAAATTCCGTTACGTCGCCAAGAATAGGTAATAAAGTACCACGACAACAACAATGTTCTTGAGCGGTTTTGACGCTAATTGTAAGTTTCAAGTAGGTCGCTCAGTCAGAGAGATATTAAACGATAAAATGATTTAAAATCGAAACACTATTTAATTTGAACAGATTTTTCTAAACCTTTTAATACAATTATATCTTGCCTTTTGTGAACTGATTTTCGCGAAATTACTTTTGTAATGGCGAAGCGATTATTTCAATATATAAGTAAAATATAAAATCGTATTGTACTTTAACAATTTTTTATTTGTAATATAAGCTAAGCTTAAAGCTGTGTATATAATTTCAGATCTTTGCACGTGTCATTATTTTCGAAAAGATTTTTCAAATATTACACGTCGAAAAAACGCAACTGCTACAAATTGAATCATCATACGCTTTCATACGCATAAAAATGAATCTTAAAACATGGTTGTTACTTGTCCTTCTTACCGTATTTTTACCGGTCATTCTCAACATATTAATACATAAAACAGTAGCAGAAAGGCTGCTATATACGCCTGCACCTAAACCTAAACCAGATAGTAAGTACATTTTTGTTACACACTGAACGCAATAATCTTTTATCACATTTACTATCGCAATATCTTTAATACTACTTGAACAATAAAATTCTTTAAAAATGTATATATGTACATTTTATTGTCACGCACAGCTGGATGTTGGCGAAAAAAAATTTTAACTGTCAATTTAGTTTTGTCACAATCAGACATTATAGATATTTTATTGTGTATAAATAATTTAATATGCTTTGCATTTGCTTTGCAGTTTGCTATTTGGAACTGGATAAGGGTCCTTGTAATATCTTAGAACAGAGATCGTGGCATAACCCAAAAACAGGAAACTGCGAATATTTTGCATATGGAGGTTGTAAAGGAAATAAGAATAATTTTATCAGTATAGAGGAATGTATATATAATTGTGAACCTGACTATAATGAGCCTATAGCACTTGAATAGTATTATATATTTTTTTTACATAAAATAATATTAATCTTTATATAAAAATATCAAATCAAAGCCTCTATGAAGATAGTTGTGCAAATATAAAATCGGGCACTCTCAAATGTGAAGAAATAAGAAGAGTAGTTCTCACAATTTAATTTTTTTCATACTGTTCTGGACATAATATTATTTATTATCAGTTAACAATATCACAATATATAATAATTTTAATAAAGAATGATCAATGCTTATATTTGATTTATAATTCGGATATAGTTTACAAAAAAACCTACATTGAAAAAATTTAATATGAATCAAATTTATTCAATGGCAGCATGCCAATTTTGTTTATATATGGCGATTGTAGTAAAAATGTAAGTAATTTTAAAACCATAGTAAAATGCAAAAAGCAATGTGTATATTATACTTTACATTATATATACTCCGTTGATATTTTATACGTAAAAATTTTAAATATCTTCTGTGAGATTCTAAAACATGTGTAAAGGTATTTTATTTTTATATCTGACTGTAATAAAATCAAATGCGTGAATATATACAAATAGGAATGTGAAAATTTATTATTTTTTTCTTCCTCGTTATGTACTATTTTTGTAATATGTATATAAATTATTTAATCACATTAAAATATGCATGTGATAACTTGAACCACAAATAATAAATTCTGATATATTTTTGCGATTTCAAAAATATTGCGATTTTTTATTGATTTATTGCAATTTTATTATTATCATATTACCGTATACTATCACATATACAATGAGTCTACACTTATGTTTAATCGTTTTTAAAAATTAACAGAAAAGAGATAAGAATCATAACACAAATATCAAAGTGCGGACAATTCACGCGACATCCTTGAAATTCTTATTAGAGTCAATTATCCACAGCGTTATAAACGCTGTAAACGCCCAAGGAACATCACTGCCGCACCCATTTTCACTTCGCTGTACGTCAACGTCGTGCAAAATGTGGATAACGAGGCGATCTTGTAAATCTCGTCTTGGCAGTCTCGAAATTAATTGTATCGAGTACTGTATTATACTCTAGAGAAAGCTTGGCGGGTAAATATGTATAAAAAATCTAAGAAGAAAGTTTAGGAGTAATAATATAAATAATTTTCTCCAAACCAATTAATGTTTTACAATTAAATAAATAAATAATTTCATACTTATTATTCCTCATTCATATTGTAATAATACACTCTGATAATTGTGTACTAATTAACATTCATACCGATTTGTAAATTTTATTTCTTATGAATATCATTATGATAATTCTCTTAATAACCATTTCGAAAGAAAGGTAAGTGGCTTGCTCCTGGTGAAGCAAACATACGTATAAACTCCCAATTTTCTGGCCAATATCAGCGTTTTTAAAATCGTTCACAGTGCAAACAATCAAAGCTGACTTGATGCATATGCAATCAACGAGGCGATACGGAAGGCGATTGGAATATCTAGTCGTTCTGTTTGATCGTATAAAGCCTTGTCAAGATATTAAAAGTAAATAATACTAGTATGGCTCAGAAATTTTTTCTAATTCCATTCATCAATCTTGTTTACCATTCGTTTCACTGCAGTCAACGCATCAAAGCTGACGAAAGGTCTTTTTAACTGGAACTCTCTGATTCTTAATTACTTTCGCACACGCTCGATCCAGATATTACTGGTTTTAATAAAGTTTTATGAAATTTAACAAGATATCATTTTTCATACCTTTTGAGAGTTTGACGTATAAAGCTGTAAACGCTATCATAAAAACGAAAATATTCCCACGGATTAAACACTTCATCTCGTTTCTTGTGTAATATTTTCTCATGTCATACAAGTGGAATTACTATTAATGCTCTTAAGTCTCGTTCAGTAAAGGAATCAAGAAATCCATAGGTATGTACATAGATTTATTATATACAAGTTTTAAAATCTGCGAAATAACTCAAAACGGCGAATAATTCACATTTTTTGTTAATTGAGTGCGGTTTTGAATTGAAATTTTTAGTCAAATAGAAAAATATTTTGAAAAATGGTTGCAAAATACTAGAAATTAAAATTACACCGCATCTCTCTGATATGAATTTCTGTCGCACACCTCTCGGTAATCCACAAAATGCACCGCAATGTTGGTCGGTTGAATGTAGTACATGCTTTTTAACCACATTTGCATTTTATATCACGTACAATTTTACTATTGCGCGAATATTGAACATTGCTCTTTACAAAATTGACTTTGTTTGCGATAATACAAAAGTATGCAATTTGCTTAATGAAGTAATTAATTCTCGCTCAATAAAAACGGCCAATTTTTAAAATTTGTTCAATTAAATATAATTAAAAATTATTTTGACAAATTATTAAACGTAAATCGCCAAAAGTAATAAAAAAGTTATTGAAACATATAGCTATTTTTGATTAAAATATTATTTTGTAGATGCAGCAAATATATATAATCATTTATTAACTTTCTTGTTCAAATAATGTTTTTAATATAACATTATACACAAGCAGATATTTTTATATGTTGAAAATAGAGGAAAAATCAACTTTGAACAGATACACGAGCAATAATATTTTTTTTCCCCCAAAAAAAGGCTTTGAAGTGGCATGATTAAATTGATTTTCATAAAGATAACATTTTGCCACGCTGAGTATGGCGTTTTATGAAATTAATATTTTATGACAGATTAAAGCGGTATGCATAGAATAGAGCATACGAGCTGGAGCCGTAGATTTACGTAATCGCATGCTTCAATCACTTCCAGCCGATTAGCGGATCAATATTAATTGGATAAATACAAATAATGGAATACAACTTATATATGCAACAGAGATATGTGCGCATATTAAATAATTTTTACGCATTAAATTATTTTGTATCAAATATTCTTACATATGCAAATAATGAAATTTTAATCTTTTAAGTTGTAATTAACATCGCAATTAGAGAACACGGCAAGTTTAAAGTAATCATTGTTATGCAGATAAATGCTTGCGGAGACGATTAAAAATTCATGATTCTTTTTTCGACAATCACGGAATAATCTGAAGAACGGATCGCAGTTTGCAAAGGGAAAGTAATACAGAGAGTTTTCCCGGAAAGTGAGACACGCAACGGAAGGAAGAAGAAGGAAATGAGAGAGAGAGAGAGAGAAAGAGAGAGAGAGAAGGGGAAAGAGAGAGAAGGGGAAAGAGAGAGAAGGGAAGAGAGTGAGAAAATGCCAGAGGTCTGCCACACAGTTCTCATTATCGTGGACCATTTTAATCTTCACCGGTGGCGAGAGTTATAAACAGAGCTGGTGAGCGAGCGAGCAAAGAAATGAAATGAAAGAATAAATTATTTGCCAGAACTGTTTGCGCTCGAAGCTTTAGTTTTACTCTCCGTAAATCATAATTAGTGTCGTATAACGAGTGAAAATTGCCCTATTATGAATGCCGTGCTCTGTTAAAGCTGCCAGGCTTGTCTTACACTGGTGTCTTCCTTCTATTATACAGAGTTTACCTTAAGTACGAAAGAAATTATTGCGCCTCAAGAATGTTAAAACACTTATCCAATGTTCATTTAAGCTGGCATAATTATTTTTAGAATCGCGCTACAGCGAATAGAATCTATTTGGAGATCAAAGTAACGATAGAGGCGATAAACTTTTACGCGAGTGGACAATTGCGAAGGCCTGCAACATGAAGATAAGGAAGAAAGGTAACGGTCTTTATACATGTTATTCCATTCAATATGCTTCCAAATAAATTACTGAGAAACCGTGCAACCTATTAGGAATAACCTGTCTACGCGCTCGGCGCGCATTCTCACGTAATCGGGGACTAATAAATACATCGTACGCTGCTGAGAAGTTTATGTTCGTGAATTTACTGCTATAGTCAAGCTTTGTATATATATATACACTAGCGGATCTTGATGTCGATAATAGGGGGGGTTTTGATCTGCTTTAATGCATTTTTTACCAAGACTAGAACAATACAGGCGCGCGCTACGCGCGCGCACTTATTACAGTAATTTAATAATTAAAAAATCTAAATATTTTAATAAATTTTTTTAATTTTAAATAACCGTCAAAATAACCTTCGCTCTGAATCTATCAAACTATCAGAATAATCGCAATAACCAATCAGCGTCGCCGAAAAGCATCAACAATACTTCCGATACATTCGAGTATCGATCTTTCATGTCTTTTTAAAGAGTGGATTCTTGAAACGGATCCAGCAAAATTGATTTTTTTTTAACTTGGAAGAGGGGGGGGGGTTTAACCCCCCCCCCAGGATCCGCTAGTGTATATATATATATGTCTCTCAATTATGATCAATTAGCGCGGTAAAGATTTTATTCCATTTCGCTACTTTTATCTTCTCATTGTCGAGAACAAAACGTTTCTTATATTTTAATGTTAATAAGAAAAGTATGTATTGTGTTGTATGCAAGAATTATTTAGCACTCAATGTACAAATCTTACTGCAATAATTATTTATGTCCATGTGTTATAGATTTAATTTCAGGATTACTGTCATCAATACGATAATCCTTGCAATTCAATTCAATGGTGCAATTAGTCAAGCTCTATAATCCGTCTTCTTTCATTATTCTAACCGCGATATTCAAAATATTCGCGCAAACTATACGACATACCGACAAAAAATTGATCTGAATTGCAAAGCAACTCCCGTTTCATCAGAGCAATATGTAGATTCAAAAGGATTAGCTAGCTTCCTCTTAATCCTAACATAACACACTCGTGTTATCTCTCGCTCGAGTCTACATTGCAATTTTTAACGCCGCAATATGATTGAGTCGCGCACGTTAAACAACGACACTGAGAAAATTCCAAACTATTAAATGGCAGCTCATTTTCGAGCAGTACAAAATTAGATTTGATTTACGCTCTTGGGACGACCGTATTTCATTTTAGAGTGGTTTTATATTCACCCTGCAGCGCGACGAAAAAAATCAATTTACCTAGAAACGAGAAAGTTGGAAACGAGCTTAGGCGTCCGTTGGGAAGATGGAAAAAAAGTAAAGAGATGAACATCATCGTTTTCATTTTTTTTTCCACGTTTAACCCCAAGATTAATTGCCGCAGAAAACTTTCCTGTTTTCTTTTCTATACATTTTCATAGCATCTCGATACATATCACTTCGCACCGTTTAGCTCTCTCTAATGCAAATTTCGCGATATATCGTACAAGATATCGTACGGTACAGAATTCAATATCGCACGAACCATGCATACGTGCAGCATAACTGCACGCCTGATGACTTTAGTTATAAAATTACAATAAAAGCGTAGCAAATTACCGAGAAAGCAAATGATACTGCAGTAGGATCAGGGGAATCGATGCCGTTATTCGAACGACCACCCGCAAACCATGACGACGTGTTGGTACAGTAACATTAACGACGAACACACGCGCGGCCGAGAGTCTCCTTGAGACCAAGGTGTGTGACGAAACCGATGAATCGTCGTGCACGCGAGGCCGCGGTCAAGAAATTCAGCCATTGGAATAGTCCCGCGTAATGGTCTGTGTTTGTATACTAAGCTGTCGACAATATGCTACCATGAAATCGATTCGAGACCTATCCGTTCATATTTGACGCGTTTTGCGAAGAAGGTGACATATCGAGTTTGTGAAAAGTCTTGCTAATGTCCTTCGGCAAAAATAATTCTATCCTAAACTTAATTAATATCTTTTGATACTTTTAAGTCAATTACATTTACTTCAATTCGTATTTTCGACAGAGCGAACTAATACTACATAGCTTCATGAATTACTTCCTATTGAAGCGATGAATAATATAGCGCACAAATGTATTACAATATTACACAATAATTCGA
Source organism: Linepithema humile (assembly GCF_040581485.1). Taxonomy (NCBI): domain Eukaryota; kingdom Metazoa; phylum Arthropoda; class Insecta; order Hymenoptera; family Formicidae; genus Linepithema; species Linepithema humile. Next base: position 20,915,342 of record NC_090134.1, read on the forward strand.
TATTGACGATCAGTAAACAGTATAATAATAAATACATATAATAATAAGTACATACACGAGAGTAGCTCGATAATTCACTGCACAGTTCCGATAAGAAAATAAAAGAAGATGAACGTCATCTGTTTCGAGTTTTTCGATAGCTTCACGCCGATTTTCGCGACTCTCATAAAGCATCACGGCGAGGACCGTTTTCCTTGGAAGTCACTTGTACAATAAACTCGGGTTCATCGTTCGAACGACCGCGTGCAGACCAGACGCGTATTACGGCCTCAATGACGAACGGAATGACGGCGGAATTCGCGGTCTGAGAAGCCGCCGCGAATAACAGGGAAGCACTTTCGGTCGGCACCGTTGTACGGTTGCGTGGTGCGCGAAGTCATCAGTGGCGGCATTGCAAGCTTGATTAGGGACAAAACACGGCGTCACGGCAGCCGCCACACCATTACGATCCGTTACACACTCGCGTGTGCATGAACGGTCGCGCGCATACATGCTATTGTTAATTGTACAGTGAAAACGCACGGAATAATGTGTGTATAAAGTGACGACGAGTTTTTCAGACTTTTCCCGATTCTCCCGTGCTATGCAAATGAATTTTATTGTCGACTTATTCTCGACATTTTGCGACTCAAGATGCAGGTACAAAAGGAGCCGCGCGCGCGTAAGATCCCTTTCGCGTAAAATATTTCACTCGTTCCGCCAGCTTGCGACAAGTACGCTCACAAATTTTCACTTCAATAGGCATGTTGAAGATGATGGGACAATGCCGGCGATCGAGAGACACTTGCTATGCTGCGCGGAGTGTTGCAGGAACATAATTGGATCAGGTACTTGCTATGCGTCATAAATAATGTCTAGGGGCGGTGGATTGTAATTTCGGTCAAGAATTAATTACCGGGCGATCGTGTGGACACAGCTTAAGCACCCGATCGCGTGTGCATGATAGTTGTGGCGTGACTCTACGCGTGTCGAATTTAGGGAAACTAAAGCAAGACACGCATGTAATTTAAAAAGATTGGACGAGACTGAAATGAGTGAAATGAAAAAACAGAAAAAGTTGTTTTGTCGAAATTACGTTTCTGATGAATTCCAATATCTATTATCTCAAAACGAATCTAGAGTAATATAAAAATCTCATTTTTGCGTTATACATCGAAATAAATAGATTCCTCTTGTAAATTTTTCAGAAACTGATATTCGAAGAATTACTCAATAAATGAGTGCATAATTCGTATTTGTCTTGATCGTAAATTACTAAATTAAAGTAAATTATACGATCATTTGTCGATTCCCTCCCAAAAAATGTCCTACTTTATCGCGAGACAAGTTTCGCTCGGCGATTTCATTGCATAAATTGATCGCTCTAAAAACCGTACGTTTTTTCCGCTCTTTTTTTGGTGGTGACAAAAATGCGAGCTCGCACACGCTGTTAAATATTAACCGATCAGAACTTATTATTGAAAAGTAAATACATATTTTCACGTTTTCCAATTCCGCGTACGCCACATGCAACGGAATATATATTAAAGCTGACTGGCGGTATACGCGTTAATTAAAAGCAGGCGTTGTCTCGGAATTTTGAGCGCGGCCCAGATGTTGGAGCCCGATAGGAACGGGATTAATAATAACTTGGGCGAGAAGTCTCGGAATTCTTCGTAACACGAATACAATATCATACCTCTTTAAACATGGCGTAGTACCAGTTACGCCGATAATTATCAAATTAAGTGAAAGTTTCCTCGACGAGTTTTAATCAAATGTTAGCGATCTGTAATATTTTTTTCTCTTTTTTTTGCATATATATTGTATTATATGATATAACACGTGCTCGGGAGAAATCCGAAAATACGAGATAACAGTATCGATATGCCTTGCGACAAAGAAGGCGATATAAATGTCACGAATCTTGAGTCGTTCTTGCGCATCTTTAATTTTGTTAAATTTTTATTCGCCGATCGGATGCTGCGAACAAAAACACACTTACGCTCAATGTTTTCGAAAGTGAGGCGAATAAATTTTTGTTTGTCACGGTCGCATTGCACGAGTATCTTCGATACCGATAAATAAAACGAGCTCTCGCGACCGACTCCGGTGGGACTCACTCATTAATTTGCTTTAATGCACCGTAGTGTCGCATGCTCCCGCGGGGTTTATTATCAATTAAATTACGGAATGTGCCACAATTCAAGCAGGCGACAATTAGCGGACGCTGGTGAATTGCCTCTCTTTTGATATCTGAATAATGAGACCTGTTTATCATAAATCAAAGGGAATAAACTAAAAGACAAAAAAAGTGACGTCCGAGGGAGTACCGATTCTCAGATCGCTCTGAGTGCAAATTGACACCTCGCAAATTGCGGAAATATGTTTCACAAATATGATACAAATTTCGGAACAGTCAACGAACTTACGCGCGAGAAAAATACATCTCGTAAAACGCCGTAGAATCCGAGAGCTTTCAAAGTTTTGCGTCGGGTTTTTCCTCCTTTTGTGTTTTTTCCTTCTCTTTCTCTAGTTCCGGTGTGTCTGCGGGAAATGAAACTTCATCTAGACAACACAGTAGGTGGGGTCAGTGAGCCGCTAATGGTCCGAGATGTCGCGTGGAGCCGGGCGCTATACTCGACATCGCGCGCCCGGTCGTCCGCGGCGCGCCGGCCGTTTTTCTTTTCCACTTCGCTCGCTTCCTTTTTGCAGCGCATCGCGTCACGCGTGAGAGATGAATTTTTCCGACAATGGCAATGTCCCGGTGTCCCGGCGTGCGATGGTAGCGTGCAGTAAGTGCATGCATTCGGCTGAGAACTGCGTCGTTCCGCAGGAACACGCTACGATCAATCTCGCGGCTTTAGAAAGACAAATGTGTATGATAACATAAATGGTTTTAAAGCCGCTTTATCTTCGATCGAGATACCGCAAAACAGCTTAGAGAATAAAAACTGTTGTCCATATTACATATTACGTTTATATTCCAGAGTATATTTATAAATCGTGAAACTTTTCACGATTAAATTTATTTCGTTTCATTTGTCTGCAGAATAAGTTTTGCAGGGCTTTACTTGAAATTTGTAGCCTTTTCCGCTTTAGCCTTTCTCGCTTCAGCCCTTCTCTCTCGCTCACTTCTTTTAATAAAAGCGATTGTATCTGGCTAAATATTAATCTTTGTCCACCGTTATGCGCAAAACTTGAAAAACTTATTTCCTTGATGTTTCGCTGGCGTTCTCCTCCGCAAACAGCGTGTTTAATGCAAATTAACGTTCTCATTTTGAACACGCTTAATTATGGTTGATGAATAAGGTGATTTTAATTTCGCGTTGTGCGAAATTAATCTGGAACACTGAAATTGCGGCTGCCCAGCATCGATGAAATTTTAACTATTCCCTGGAACGAAACTATAATGTTTGACGAGGTGGGTCAATATTGAGGTCTTCAGTTACAAGGTGTATCCACAAGTTCCTGCGAAGCGACGAACGGTTAGAGCACCGCTTAGTTTCGTAATAATGAATGCACCGGAAGTTCGACTATAACTGCGATTTTATAGTGCACTTGTCTTGAGAAATTCACTTTACGAAGTCAAACGTTACTCGATTTACCCGCTTCTTCTGGCAAAACTTCAGAATTGGTAACGCAAATGCAATCAATGAGCGTTAATATATTTACGAATGGCGGACCTAACAAAGAAGTTCACGTAGTTTCACGGAATGATGTCACCTGGCTAAAAGTTCTCTTTTTCTTCAACGACCTCGTGGAAGAAAAGTCCACTTGTGTGGATTTCAGCTGCAAGAAATTATATTCACGTATATTACCTCGTATTTCCTCGCTCCTGACGTTAAGAATCCTAACTCAAGATCCAAGATGACTGACATAGATAGCGCCGACTTTTTAAGATATTTCTTAGTCGCGGTAATAAAGATAGCGAACTTTAGTATCCTGAAATTGTCAGGTGACTGATGTCAAAAGCGGTAGAATTGGTGTGTATATCAAAAGAAGGAACGAACGTGCAGCTGGCAGTAATTTTGAAAGTTTCTCCAGCGATATCTCAATCGATATTTTTGCAACGCGGTTGACACATCTTTATCTGACTTCTTAACGACCTGGCCGGTCGGTGGCGAAAGAGCTCGGGTACGGGCTCTCAGCGACGATGGGCGAAACAAAAGTGCTCTTTAGTTTAAGAAGACCCGCGACGCGAATACCAGTCGCCGGCGCCCCTGCATGGACATAATTAATCGCTGTCTCCGACACCCGCCGTGGCTCTCATAAATTATATGTATATCTCTCTCTTTCTCTCTTCTCCCCGCCGAACTTTCCTTCTCATATCATATAGTTTAGAGTTTACGCTGCAAACTCTTCATCGCGCGTGCCGTGGATTTTCGACGCGTTAATGAAGTGTTTCCGCGTCATCGAGTCCGCGAGTATTGCAACGGAATATCGATAACATCACTATCTACATACAAGCAACAGACACGAAACTTGTTGTGATAAATCGTCGGTAAGTTCGACCGTTTGTCCATTCCGCTCGTGTGTAAAATGCATCGAACGCAAGGAATCGCCATCAGCCAAACGTTCATTTTTCACGCTCACGGCTATATTTCCACGCAACGCTCTCGAGAGCTCGACAATGTTTCTCGCGGTGAAGGATTTGCTGCGAAACAGTTGTTGTCGTCATTAATTTATCACCGATATAACTGTCTCTCTCGATGCAACGTTGTTATTTGTGATTACATCAACTACCAGCATGTAGCAGCATAATCTTAATTTTATATCCTTTCAATTGCAGCTCTCATTACGACGACGAGGCCGAGATTAAAATACATAATTTACGTGTCGCACATTGCGCGCTGAGGACGCGATGACGATCTGCAAACCGGCGTTTCGAACTGCATCGAAATATCCGTCGAAAATATCGTCTGCGCGTTCCACTTTAGCCGAAGGCAAATTTCTCCGAGAGCTGATTTTATCATCTCTCATCGGAACTTTATTTCGCGAAGACGCGCGCGTGAAGATCCGGACCGAATACGAAATTACGAATAAGAAACGAGTCTCTGTTCCTTCTTTTCCGCTTGGTGCAACTTTCCGAGTGAATCGGGAACAACCTTGAATGCTTTCACAGCCACGTAAATCATAGATCTATGAAGGAGAGAAGAAAAGAACTCCATTTATTTGTAATAGTATTGTTATCACAACGATGCAATTCTGCTAAAAGAAAGTAAAAGAAATTGAAATCTCACGTCAACAAAAGATGGATATCCAAATACGCGATTTATGAATTTCGAGTAGTTTATGGGCGATATCTTTCGAGAAAATTAACCAGGGAGGAAGTGTATAAATATTGCTGTCCCGCGATATTTATGGAGAGCTGCATTTTTAATTTATCGAGTTTCGCGTTTCTCGCTTTTCTCTTTAACGCGCTCGCCGAAGTTAGCGCGAGAGATCATCATCGTCTGGCCAACTCAGTATGTTCTCTTGAGGTCCGATGGAAACGACGAGATCGTATGGCCGACCGCATATTTTTATCCCGAGAAATTTAATATCGTGGAATTCTCATCAGAATGCCGTACGCCACTGCGATCGAGATGGAGAAAAATATTCAATACATTCGAAACCGATTATCACGCCGCGGAATTAGGTCCTGCGCGATTTGTGCATACGTTTGCTTCGGACAGTCGGTTGCAAACCGACCTAAAAATATCAAAAGTTTTAGCAACATAGCCAACATTTCCTTTGGAAATTTCTATTACATCAAAGCACGACACGTCTGAAATATAAGTAAAACATGACCGTGATTGACTTAGTATCGATCTTCGCGTTGCGACGTTGATGCGATATGGATTCTTTTTAATACATTCGTCGGTTTCTTTTTTGCAAGAATCTCGATTATCAAATTTCCGTGCTCAAAGAAGACGGCGATCGGGTCACGGCGTAACACAATCTCCGTAGAGACGACAGAAAGTTGCATCGTTATCCCTGACCCCCGTCGCACGAATATTCTGCGTGCTTTTCTCGGCAAAGGTTCTGCTCAGAGGCTAACAACGATTATTTGTAGCTGCCGTAATTTACGAAACCTTAAAAGGTTTGCTTTCTGGTAGTATGCGTCTCTGGTTTATTTGTTTTAGAGCCCATCATAAGAAACGCACAAGAATCGCTCGCCTGGCTTAATGGCTCATCTGCCAATTTATCGTCCGAGTTCGGATGCGTGCCTTTATGGAGCATAAAGATTCAAACTTTCGACAGATATTTAAGATCCAATTACTTTGGCAATAACGTCGCTACATTGTTACGCGCGGGCTTCATCAGAACACCTTAACTCATACTCTCTTTTTACGAAGTGAATGTCTCATATAAAACTTGTGCAAGCGAATTATGCAAGCAGGCCTGTGTGAAAAGCGCAGTTCTTTGTCTCAAAAATAGCGGTCGTATTTTCGGTAAGAATTTTTCCGTACGAAAGTGTCAAGTAAGAATGAATTAATTAAACTATCGACACAATATAATGTCCAACTAGTAAAATCGCCTAAATGCAAAATAAATTGGTAACGAGTGAATCGGCTGAACGGAATGAAAACGCCCGGACTATGATGTGCATATATTTTTACGCGGCAGCATTTTTGTCCGGCAGATTGAATGCAATTTATTATGCGCCATTACATAAAGGCCGCGGCCCGCTCGGCACGAGCCCTCATATTTTATGATAAATAACAGGTTGACCCCTCGACACGCGGAATATATGGTGAATTAATGGTGACCGTTTGGGCAAAAATACGCACACGTACATCTGGTGGATTCAAAATTATTAACAGCGACCGCCGGTCGAATAACTCAATGCACGGAATGTCTCCTTTTTTTTCCTCTCTCGGACCAGAGAGGCTCTCTGAATATCTCCGCCCATTAAAACGCGCGTGTTCCGGTCCAGTTTGCTTTGCCACGGTATCTTCTATCTTCATGTGGAATCGCGGCTCACGCACGCACGTGTTTATGAATAGAATTGGAACGGAAAATGTCGGATGTAAATTAAATAATTTCTTTAATAAAACCGCGGAAAAATAATGAGGGCGAGTCTATTTTTGGATACACATCTATAGTCCCGTGTTGGCGAGGTAGTTTTGAAAAACTCGACAGATTGAAAATAATATTATTGTTTTGAAATAATTTTAGAATCAAGATTATAAAAACTTGCAAGTTTTTACAACATAAGTGAGTTTTAATACGTTGGTTGTGAGATGAGATGAGAGAATTTCTAAAAGCTGAGAATGCTTGGGACCTACAGAGTCCTTAAAACATTTCTGCAAAGGCTTTAAATCTGCGTTGAAATAATACGTACCAGAGAATTTTATATCCACGTCTGATACTCGCGGAAATTTCATTTCGTGCAGAAAAAGCAGGAATTGCGGAAATCTTTTTCTCCCGCTAAGCGGTTCCGCGAATATAATTAAAACTGCGCGGTAATAAGGCGTGGTGGCATGATTTTAGGGGAAGTTTGCGGCAATGCACGGGAAAAGCGCGGTGTAAGAGATGCTGCGCGTTTGCCAGAAATAATGAAAAACCCCGGCGAGGAATAACCAGCATTGCACTCGTGGCAATTCTCGAGTTCATTATCGGAAAAGGGCAAACTGCAAACAATTAATACGTTTTAATGAAATAATCAATTTTTTAATTGATTTATTTTATCAATTTTACCATTCTATCTTTTTCGATGTTTTACGGGCAACGTTTATCCCGAAACAAACACGGTTGAAAGGTTAATTTAATATAATGAATATGAATGTTAATAATGACTGTCGAACTGCCGCGGGTGTGTAACAGCGGCGCGTGCGAACCAACGGAGAGATGGCGGATCATAGGCGTAAACGCAATGAATAATTGCGAGCGGGTACCACGCGAGTAATGAATGCGCGTGATGGATCGTCACTGGCCGCCGGCGGGGAAACGCGAATTCGAAATTTGCCAGCGGGGGGAGCCCCGCGCAAAAATGACGTTCCACCTCCGAGGAAGAATTTGCAGCGATCGTTGCAGCTTACAGCGCGCACGTATTTATCACGAGAACGAACGGAGTACGCGTTGCGCGCGAATAACTGTACATAATACGTAGCGAGGTGCAGGAACGTACAGATAGCGCGAATGAATGATCGTCTGAATTCGTGTCAGGATAGTGAATAGGGCGCGATAAAGGATCGTAGGAAATGCGGTGGGTATTGGGTCTAATCAACGGACCTCGGACATTATCATCCGTTAAGCAGAGCGAGCCGCGAGAGAGAGAGAGAGAGAGAGAGAGAGAGAGCGCGCGCACGACAGATGCTCGCTTGTGTAAAATATCGTCGTCGACCGGACAACCGAAGCCGTGTCCATTTGTTCGACGTCGTTGCGATCGAAAGATCGTAACCGGCTTGGCGGTGACTTCTGGATTGTATCTCGCGTCGTGTGCGTCTCTTAATTAGCGCACCTTTCGTTAAATCGTCGCGCGTGCACGGAATAATTTTACGTGACGATATTCGCCTCAATTGCTTGAAATCGGACATGTAATTAGGCACTCAGAGCTCGCTACTTCCGGTCAGTGAGGCAGGCCGATACAAGACTAAACTGACTTAAAGAAACTTTCTTCCCTCTTCAAACTTGTTCTTCGGAGTAAGTAGGAAGTTTTGGACAAAAATTAACTTCGAAGTAACTTTTAGACTGACCATCCTCCCAAATTGTATCTTAGACTTGATAACAAAATTAAGAATGTTCCCTCCTGATTCAGTTGTACACTTGTCTTTCGATTTACGCGGATAAATATTTCGAGCAATTTCGCATTCTGCGATATAAATTAAACCGAATGTTTAAATTTACATAAAAATCTGTGAAACAACTTTTCAATTTAACAACAATTTCTTTACATAAAATCACACGCAGATATTACATTAATCAAAGAGCAAATGTATATCGATTCAATAAACCCGAAGATTCAAGTAGGTTTCAACGAGTTCGAATAATTTTACTTGTCATATAAAATAATTTTTTAACATATATCAAGGTATTCCAAATCAGGCGATATAATTGGCTGAAAATGCAGCGACTAATGTTTCCGAATATAGACAAGATGTCGCGTTAATCATGTCGATGAGCTTCATTTCGATCTCAGTCACGTCCGCGAAACGGATATCTCGGCGATCTTATATATGGTATTATGATCGATCATTAGGGGGCCAGCTTTCTCCCGAAGTGGATCACTTTGAATTTTAATCGCGCCGACCGATCCTTAATATATTGGCGCGTCGTAAAAATCTGTCTCGAATTCAATATAGCGGCCTGATGCGTCTACGGCACGGCACAAAATTCGTTATTCACCATCCGCGGATCGCTGATCCGTTCGCTGAATCGTTCGCGATTTGTGCACCGCGAATATTTTAGCAGTTGCAAACTAGTGACTTAATTACATGCACGTGTAAGAGACGCCGCGTACGTTCGTAATTAAGCCTCAATATTGCCGTTTATGAACTATGTTGTCGTGCATGCGTGAGCGATAGTAATTAGACATAATTATGCGAGAAACAATTAACGATATTTAAAAAATTATTAAAATTTGCTATTCCAAAATATATAATTTTCCAACTGCAATTTCAGAAGCATATTTTAATTTTCCTGAAATTTTCTACGTAGAGAAATTTGCAATCATACATCCTTAAAGAAATGAAAAATCTGTTTGTACTCAGAATCTGCAGTTATCAATTTTTCTGCTGAAATAATTGTAGCTGAAAGATAGTTGAATTGGTTCGTGAACCAGCGTCAGGAAGATTACTCGTTACCACTAATCGAGATTACCACTCAGTGAGCGCGATACGGCGCCGTTACAAATTTAAGTACACGCTACGACAAAGACAAAGCCGCTGCGAGACCAATGCTCGCGGACGTTTGCGAACTTCTGCAAACAGCATGCGGGACCACGAGAGAGCATTCGCAAACAGAGGAATGCACGGTACTCTCTCACCTATGTTCGTATATGGCGACGATTTTGTTGGTTCACGTATACACGCACACACAGGCGGCAAAGTATCTGGAACGTACTGGCATCTTTGCCTGTGCGCGGCTTAAAGCCGCTTAACGATGGGAATTGCGGAGCGTGCGACGCGAGTAAATGGCGAAAATATCCGACGACTGTATTACTCGTTTATCCATATAAACCGTCTGCCGTGACGAACCGAGAGCAGTACGATATTTGCGACGTCCCGCTTTCTGTACTGTCATTTTAACGACACGCACTAATGTCGACCGCTGATTAGATTAGCACTCGGGAGTCGCGCGGAGCTCCGATTGATTATACAATGCTGATTGCGGCTCTATTATACGGTTACCCATTTCGCCGCGAGATGCTGCTAGATTATTTCACTCGCAGTCGGTTCGCGGAGCAACCGCGATTCCATTACCGGATACGGTGTAAGAACGCTCGAAGTTTGCATACGGCCGCATACCGCAGGAGCGCACGTTAAATGCAGCTACGACGAAGGCGATTATATTTCGTACTTTCGCCGGCGCTCGGGCGAACGGCGTGGAAATTAGATTTATATCGCGCCGGCGTCGCAGGCGGCGTTATAAAACAGTCGTCGCAAAAATTCGACATTCCGTGACGAGAATATACGGGCATATTTTTCTGCACATTTCGTGCGCGGATGCGCGCGACGGGATTTTTAAACGACATCGCGCTGTGCAATCGCCGTGGGCTCGATGTCCCGGCTTCGTTAAAAACGTACAAGTTAATTACCGTTATCGACTTACGTAAGCAAACGCGTACCAGCGATACGTGCATTCGAGCGACTGGTGGTGCACGGGGCAAATCGCAGCGCGATTTACTAGCGGGGTCAGCAGCCGCGCTAAGAACATATCCCTCGCGGGGTACATAATTTTCGCACGCGGGAGAAACTCGGCGACGCCGCGAGATATGACGATGCATTCGCCAATATCAGTGTGCAGCACGGCGTTTTCGAGCGACACCGAAAGCACAACGATTGCGCACCGTGGCCGATCTGCGGCCCGATCGCGGAGATCTCTCAATTAAGATACGCGCTTCGAATAACGTTAGAACCGTTTCCTCGGGGTAATATTGTGCCAACGATAATGGCGTATCGATAATTTAGCGACTAATTGCGACTAGCCAGGGTTAACAAGAAAACATTGGCGCCCTCCAGCCACTCTCCGCTATCGATGAGCTTTGGATAAAGCGGCAATTTGTGAAAATGTATTTGTGGAATTGCGAGATTTATGGAGTTCAAAGTTTACACGCTGTTAGGATGTAAAAAGAAAGTTACCGCGCGTTGTCGAAATCATCGAAACTTCTCCTGACACGAGATACGGAAGATTGCCTGACCCGAAACCGCACACTCATCGCTACACGCGGGTACATCGAAGCGAAACTCTTGACTGCGTAAAATTACTTTACAACTACGTAATATTATTTTACAAGCTTTTCAGCCAGTTATCTCCTCAAATTTCACGCGTTAAGCAGATATTCGCATCAGCGCACACATCTGCGGCGAGCATCGGGCGTTAATTTATCTAAAGGGAGTGGTCCAAGTGAAGGATATTATTTACTTCTACCGCAACGATGGGGAAGCGGAACTCCGACGCGAGAAATTAATGCAAAGATATGCGCAACCGCGATACAATATGGTCGTCACGATGGTATGCGAAACTCTTACGAAAGTTCGCTACTGGTCGAAGAACAATCGTTAAGCGGAACTTTCCGTCCGGATGCATCGTCTTGATAGGTTTTGCTTCTTCGCAAGGGAGAGAGAGAAAGGGAGAGAGATTATACGATCCTGTTGTTTTTCGCAGTAACGACTCTCAAGTCACGGCGTGGAATAGATCGCGTTTTTTTTTTCTCTCGATTGCGTCGCGTGAGTTTTATTCTCGTGACGAGACTTTGGAAAGAAATAATACCGCCGCATCGATAACCGCGGCTTGATAACAGAAGCGGAAGTTACGAGTTCGCGAGTGAGATTAAAAGGTGAACGCTCGTGTTGCGATCCAAACAGTTGACGAACTTGAAGCCGTGGTTTTCAAATGATGAGGTTTCGACGGAGATTAATACCCTCCTTGCATTATACGATCGTCGCGTGCTTCTTTTTTGCTCAAGTCGTAAAAAGGGGTTTACGATATTTATGGATTATACAGCTATCGTGCTTCCTTCGCGCAAGGTGCTGACTGCATCCCGAAGCAAATTGTCGGCTACCTCGTCAATTTACTTTATGTTTCCGAGTGTTAAAAGTCCTGCGCGCGCATTTCGTAAGTAGGCTCGTGATGCGATACGCAATTTAATGAAGCCGCAACGTTAAATCAACTCCGAAGAGTTTCGCGTCCTCTTTTCGCGTAAGAAGCGCACTCATGTGCTAAAGATTATCACGATGATCCATGATCTTGTGTGCACACGTAGCACATCGTGCATTAGACACACGTGTGTGTCGGTACTTGCCGGTCGTGCTAATCATTCGACCTCGGTGTACGGTGAAACGTTCTTGCTCCTCGTGAATGGAGGTACGGCGTTTCTTCGTACCCCGCCGTTAAGTGATCTAATTAGTGCCGAATCTCTAAACGCGCTCCGAGTACGTGAGTCTTCAAACGCGCTCTGTAATCGGGCGCGAAGGAAAATCTCTCGCAACCTACTTTGCCGCGAGCGCGGATGGACGTCGGAATGCATTTAGCTGCGATTGTCGTGAGCGCGAAACGCGAATCGAGGGAGCACCGCACGTACGCGCGGTGAAGCCACACACGAAGCCGTTGCGTGAAGTCGCTATCCGTGACGGAAAGAAATCGCGCATATAGGTTCGCGCCTACGAAATCAAATAGCCCGCGGGCGGAGGCGTGCGTAATTTCATCTCGCGCGATAGCGCAATTAAGGCGAATTGTTGACAGGCCGCGCACGGGAGAACGGTTAATTATACAGGACGTAATAGAGGGACGTGCGCGCAAACGATTTGCTTCGACCGCTCGCGGCCCGAGTGTCAAACTGAAGCTGTTATAATATCCACGTACTAATCTGAAGCAATTAATGTCACTTCCCAGGCATCGTGCACGCGGCGTTTCGTTTGTCGAAAGCTGTCGGAGCGTAACATTTTCTGTCATAATTACTCCTTGTCTCAGTTCTATTAATAAATTCGCGTAACACATTTCAGAGTTTACCTTATCCGGTTTAGATTTCTACGAGATAGACGATGTTGTGCAAACACGCGTCTGCGTTCCGTGTTTTTCACAGGCGACGACTGCCGAAACACCATGCTGACCGTCACTGAATATATCATTCACAGGCGTAGTACTATTCGGGTTCCATCGGTCCTGGCGCGGGGGACAACAATGGTTGATCTGCGCGAATGGTATTTTTATAGTTTTGGGACTACAGGACAGCGTAGACAGATGAGCGAAACAGAGCGACGCATGTATACGTTTCGACACACAAAAGCTCGGTAGATTGATGCGCGATTGCTCTCACATGCGAACGCGAAATTTTCCAGACAGCAAAATAGCTTTCTCGTAAAAACCGTGCGTTCGCCGTTGTACGGAAATGAAAAAAAGGAAAAAAGAGAGCAAAAAAAAGGAAAAAGAGAAGAAAGGAGGCAAAAATACACCGGTAGACCGTAGCAAAAAGAGCAGCGCCATGCGATCCAAATTGAAGATCGAGGAGGAGCGTACCCTTTTATTGCGACGTTGACCGTACAATGTATAGCGCAAGCAGGTTCACGTAAGTGCCGGGACTTACTACTGAGCTGTAGAAAACCCCTTTTTAGGTTAATGCAGAATGGTATAGTGCACTTGAGAGCGTGGAGGCGTCCTTCTGGCTCTTAAATTATACCGATGCACCTTTAAAAGCTGAGGTTATGAAGAATAAGTGCGGAGATAAGCACGGCGTATAATAATGAAATCAATATCTCTAATTTGCCAAAAATTTTCACCATGCGCGCGAATTCCTCTTTTTACAAAAAAGTATACGTCTCTTTCTTCATTTTTTATACATAATTATACGAAATGTTTTTATAATTAACCAGTGTGTTCACTGCTTGTACCAACAATAAAATGTAAAATGTCTATGTTAAAAATATACACAAATTAAATGTATATATTTTATAAATGTGTTATAAAGCATATTTTTTAGTATAAAAAAATACTTTTTACGAGAATGGCTTGCATTTTCATACAAAAAATTTTCACATTTAATTTAAAAAGTTTGTTATAGAAAAAAAGCCACCATTTGTCATCGGTAGTTCTACTTGCAAATTTAATTCACGTAGAATATAATCATTCAGAGTGCAAGCTGCGTCTCTTTGTCTCCGACTCCGACGGAGTCGCTTTAGAAGATAAAGTCACGAGATTCGTCTCAGCTTTGCAAAATTGGACATAAATTCATTATTTCTTGTAATGTATCTGCTTGCATTTACATTCACCGCTAAAGTTAGAATCTAATATAAACCCACAGATATCATTAGTAAATACTGTTCAGAAACAGTTTGCGAACAGCTGAGCGATACGCTCCAAATATATATAGTTCGTTAAGGACATTCGTCGATGTTTGTCGAGATGTATTAGGCGTCACGCGTGTACAAATACACGAACATCAAATTTGAACCAGAGTGTACCAAGCACTGATTACCAATGTAATCAATATTTGACATCCACTAAAGAGGTTGTCTTAGTGTCGATAACGAACCGTCTCGGAACAATCGAATTATCGAATCCAATTTGCCATGTCGCATATAGCTTCCTGGAGTTTACCTAAATTTTTACGTAAATATTTATTGCAATAAATTTATCAAATGCACAACAATACTATGACGTTGAAAGCAAAGAATTATAGCCTTATTTGAAAGTTAAATCTCGCTCTGAATTAAAATTCAGTGTTAACAGTTAAAGTGCTAAAAAATTCGATATTCATAATATTACAGCAGCATGTGCTACAAATTACTTAATCCGACAAACGATCTTGCGAGTCTCATTCGAGGCACGAGCGTGGTATCGATATCAATAACGACGTTGGTGGTAAGAGCCGACAACGAAAAACGGGTTTAATCGAGACGTCATTAGTCCCTTTATAGCTGATCTTAAAAGCTCACTGTAAAACGATGGCTTGGAATTGCCATATTTTGTAGCTGATTAAAATGGTAAACGGTAATTATAAGTTATGTACTTTTTTATATAGTATTTCGGGATGTCTTGGCCGTTCCAATGAATCATTAGCCCGCTCATTATTTGTTATAATAAAATCTTTTGTTTCTTATGTTTTGTAGTTCGTAGCTTGTTCGCTGGAGTGCAAAAACGTTGGGAGTAAAAGAATATTGTGCAATAAATAATGTAATAAAAAATACACGAGAAAATAATACTAGAAATACGTACTAAAGGACCATAATCGGATATTTGTGGTACAATTTGCTGAATATAAAAAGTTATATTATTCTCTCTTGGAGATTAACAGTCTAGAAAACTTTATTTATCTACATCGTGATGTCAGTATGTCAAGTACCTGATTCTGACGTTCTATTTCAACATCCAGAAGCGTTCTAATTCATTACACGCTTGTAGATTATACGGTGAAGTGCGATAAGTACTGTTATATGCAATACCGCTAACAGCAGACTTTATCCGACTTAATGCGAGTAAAACTCGCTCAAGTCTAGTCTCATTGCGAAAAATAAGAATATGAAGCTTTTACTTAAAAATGAAAAATCTAAGTCCAGTTTTTGCGAAATTTTTGTTCCGACATTTTCCTGTATATAATTTCTGATGTGCACATAACTAAATTTTTATAATAGTTCATTAAATATACGTTATTACGTAAACATTTCGAATATTAAACCAAGTGAGTACTGTAATCCATTATTTCGTATTTAGAATTTCACAATTTTGCTTTAATGACTATAATTTGGAAAAAAAATATTTAATATAATATGATATAATGATGCGCGATGCGATCCGCTTTTAGCAAAAGTGGGAGCGCCGGTGATTAATAATTCCGTGTGACGTGTTGCGCTGGTTTTCATGTCGATGATACATTTGATGATACATAGTACCGTTGGTACCAATCCATTTAAATCTGGTAATCAATTTTTAAACGACACTCGATGTTGGTTCAATGCGGGTGCAACGCCTGCCGATCGAAATTCAAACGACTCGCTTGTGGCTCGTAAAATTCTCGGGATTTTGAAATTTCGCTAGCCCATCACGGCGATGTCGTGAAAGTTACAAATGTAACCAGTAAAAAAATCTGCGGTAATGCGATGTGGCATCGATGTGTTAAATCAATACCTAAATGATTCTCATGAACATTTCTCTAATGTTCTCAGCGTGAAAAATATGTTTGCAAAACGAATACACCTCTTCGATAAATCTTCCGAAAAGTTTCACCAGGTACGTGCGAAGCGACATAATTGCCGTCCGCATTCGCCATCCCGCGAGCACTACGCGGATATACATCCCTCTCTCGTCGACAGATAATCACGTTTGCATTACATTCTTTGCACCTTATTTACGGCCGCTCGCGATTATTCATAATAAATATCTTCACGGCGGCAAAATAATAAATAACCGTCTGCGAAAGAGACAGATAGATCGAGAAAAAAGAAAGAGTAAAAGCGGGGGCGGCGAAAAACGCGGTCCGGGAAGGCCGGAGGCTCCGCGAGGCGGGTATAGGTGCGCCAACTTTTTGCTTGATTTATATCGAGGCAGTGAGGCGTGCAAAGCCGCTATAGCCGAGGTATGCCGGTTAACTCTAAGCTTGGCGAAACTAAAGAAGTGAATCTAAAATTGTATCATAATGAAAAACGGAATGGAGACTGTAAGAGATCAAACATAAAAATTTTTTATTTTAAAGACAGGTGAATGCGTAATTTGCACAGCTTTTATAGATATTTCTTGATTACGAAAAAAAAATGACTAAATTAGTTAATAAACGGTACAAGATTTCACCTTGTACGATATACCAAAGGCGGAATTAATTCTAGAGCTAATCTCAAGATCTCGATTTGTAACATGACGTGCCGCGGACGGGTTCAATTCATTCGCGACGAGTGCGTGCGTTCGAGCGAACGTTCCACCGTGCGTGTCTGCGTTGATGATAAATCACCGCACATCGACGCAGTTTATCAAAACTCTCGTTCGACCGCCGTTATCTCGCCTCCCTAGACGCGCGGAGGAGGTACCCCGTTATAATCGTGCGGTATTCGCGCTACGAGCGCCAGCGAACGAATCTCGGATGACTGGCATTCGATTGCGCTTCCGCTGGCATTTGCCACCGCCTTCTCGCGGTTCCGCTCGCTAGGAATTATCAAGTGACGGACGAGCGCCGCGTATTTATTCGCACGCACGTACGTGCGCACGCACGATCCGACAGGTAGAGATAAGAATAAAAGATATATTTTTTTGCGAGGATGAAGGAGAGATCTCTCTCCTGAGATCGCGTCGGTTCTCTTCGTACACCGCCACTGAATTCCGTTGTAATCTCAGCTTCAACGACGCGTAGAGAAATATATCACGAATGCTACGTATATTCAAATCACGCATTTTTTTTTTTACTGCGATCGATATTTTCTCACCTTGATCGTTTTTTTACACTTTGTTTAATAACCAATTATTTTGCGTCGTTAAGGACTACAAGATACGGGATTGCTCGCTAATGCAAAGTACAGAAATAGGTACTCGTTGTCGGCTAAATTTGTCAGTATGGTATAATTATATCGAAACGTTTAAACGTACCGTAAGAAACACCGGTAAACGCGCAATGCGGCGCGCAATGGTGATTTTAATGCGCGGCATTGATAGTCACGTAATCTCATACTGACGTTATATTTTGCACACCAAAGCGCGAGATAATTGTACGCTTCGGTCTTCGTGTCATACTATTCATTGCGAAATGGAAGCACGATAATAACGTACAAAGTGCAAAATACCGGAATGTACAGTGCGGCGCTCGCGCAATTATCCGCGATACAAGAAAATTATAACGTGTTTATGCTTGTAAAGGAATTTACAATGTGTAAGAAAATATCGCAATTTATAAACGGGCAGTGGTTGTCAAAGCTTAAACAAATTCAAGGTGGAGTTGAAGATTAATTTGCGCTAACAAATGATCAATTTTATCGAGATCTGTGTGCATCAAGAAATAATATCTCTTTCAACTTTTATTTTATATCAGACTTCTTAGACGATAACCTTTTAAAATCTTAGAAGAAGATTTTTCTTCTTTAGGAAAGTTTCCCTGAAGGGATCGAACGGTTTCAGACTGGTCGCGCCCCATATTGCGAATCGTGACACGTTCCGACCGAGCTTCGGTAAAGGTTTACAGCGCACTTACTCCAGATATAGGTATGCCATTATCGGCGAAATTCGTAAATAACGAGAGCAGTTGTGTTAGCTTGGCGCGTTTATATCGACGGACGGGGCACGAATGAGGCGATAAAATCAACTTACAAGTCTACGTGTCAGTTTTTATTATAGATGCTGTTCATGTTGCGGCTACTTTCGCAATGAACGGAAGCGTAACGGCGCCAACGGGCGTACTGTTATCAGTATTAACGTATCCGCAATAGCTTATCAATAAATTTATCGATCATATTTTACATTTATTAGAAATCTATTCTCTCGATGATATTAAATTAAAACAAATTGAACTCACTCACCGGTACGATGCGCTGAGCAGCTGAGTTCTTCACTCTTTGACGATGTTGTTGATCTGCAAAGCTGATCTGTAAAATAAAAAAGTAAACCCAGATTAAAGTACTGTAAATAATTAATATTTATGAAATAATTACTACGCATTTACTTTATATTTGTTTATCTATGCATATGTCAACAAAGAATTATAATTTAAAAATGCAAAAATATAATTTTTAAACAATGAAACAAATTTAATTAATTAAAATAATAATAAATATGTAAAAAAGCTTTTAAAAATGGTGGATTAACTGTTGTAAATTTTTTTTACTATCTCTTATAAATATTATATATATTTAAATATTTAGTTATAGATATTTAAATATTTATTGAACTAAATTGCAGTTATACAAGTCATTTACGCAGTTATTAAAACATTGGCATTGCGGTAAGAGAAAGAGAGAATGATGAGAAGGAAAGAGTAGAAACGTGAACGTTTATTTTATAAATTTATTAACTGAAAAAAATTGGAGTGCGCAAAATTCGCTGTATTTTCAAATACAGGCTTATTTATTATATTGATCGTACAATTTTTTATACTCGTGTTTT
Source organism: Linepithema humile (assembly GCF_040581485.1). Classification (NCBI taxonomy): domain Eukaryota; kingdom Metazoa; phylum Arthropoda; class Insecta; order Hymenoptera; family Formicidae; genus Linepithema; species Linepithema humile. The sequence continues at coordinate 20,934,542 of NC_090134.1, forward strand.
TGCTTGTATAATCAATATTTTACACATAGATGTTTATTTATACTGCTGCTGTTACAAAAATTGATAACGGAACATTTGAGCTGTCCGCGTTGATAGTTTATAGTTCCTTGCTACAAAAAAGCTTACAAAATGATTATTCTAGCGAGCAATTTGCATACGTGAAAAATTGCCTTATCGATTATTCTCTGATATGTAGAAACGGATTTGCTTAGTTTGTAATTGTTATCTACATTATTCATTATTCATGACGAACTTATATGTAGCATATATGGATTGTAATTTAACTTTAAATTCAACGTGAAAATTAGGTTTATCGATATGTATGGATTGTAATTTAACTTGAAATTGAACATGAAAATTAGGTTTATCGATTATTCCTCTGATACGGTAGAATCGGATTGGTTCAGTTTGTCACGCCTCTCAGTGGTGAGCGCAAAGGATTTGGAGGGATTTAAAGTTAGTTAGTCTTCTAAAGTTATGGAGCGTGATACATTCATAGTCGCGCTAGATTATGCGTCCGGCGCGCGGCGTGTCACGCGTATACAATTTGGGAAAGATCGCATCCTCTTTCGAGGAAGATTTGACGGAAGAAAATCCGGGGCTCCACGGAATAGTTCACCGAGCAGCTCGTTAAGCCAATTAAATACTTTCTGATTTTGCAGACAGCGGGTGCTTGATTGGCTGAGCGAGCTGCCGGTGATTCAGCCGGACAACTTTCCGAGCCCTTAAGGAGCTCCTCCGTCCGTGCGAGTGCAACCTTAATTCTCTATGAATAGTTTCTTCGATATCGTTCACTTGTTTATCCGCACGTACTCGAGTAAACGGTAACTAAGACGCCGCAGGAGAGTCGCTGAACGTAATTTAACGCAGAACTGGTTTAGCTCAATGTGTTAATTGCGCCTCTCCGGATCCTGATTTGCGGCGCGGCAATTGTACGGTTAATCCGGCGCTGCGGAGCCGGTGCAACAATTACCCCGTGCGCGCGGGAGTCGGTCCACTCCGCGGCACGGCACACACGGGGTGTATACACGCTATCTATTACCGGGATACGCGCAGCACAGAGACAGGTACGGGATGAGAGCAGGCCAGGGGGTGAAGAGGGAGGGATCGGAGAAGTCGCTCTCTTCTCTATCCGACGGCGCATTCCGATATTGTTTTGCGCTCGCGCTCAGCCGCTCTTTCTCGCGTGCCTTAACCCTCCATTAAGCCGGGCATCTCGAGGTAACAACTCGCGCTCCTTCAGCTCCGAGAAATAAGGAGGGCGGTCGGAGAAAAGGAGACGAGGACGGAGAAAATGCGAATGCACACGTCCGAGAGAAAGAAGGAAGAAAGGACAAGCATCTCTCTGGGCTTCAGCAAATACCACTCTCTGGCAGTTCTTGTTCCCTTTAACTCCCACAATCTTTCACGGGCTGGCGAGCAACGTCGCGTCTGCACGCGGCAAGGAGCATGTAGCACAAAGCGTCGGGGAATCGCAACGATGCGGCTGCTCGAGGTGCGAGCAGGCATAAAGGTCAAAGTACACGGTAGCGCGAGAGGGGGAACGACGTATGTATATGTACACGCGCGCGCGTACAGCAGCGGGGTGCCTTTGTGCATGGTTTCTTTTCGCATCGATAAGAAAGCCGTATTATCCGATGTAATTGGATAATGACAATGATAAAACAACCGAATTTATGTGTCGGGTATGAATTTAATTTAACAAAAATTGGAGGGACGTCCGCTTGAGCTGATCGCGTGGCCCGCGGGCGTAATTTGGAGATTTTGTAATTCGTCTCGCTTAATCAGCATAACGGCAGCGCAGTTTCTACAAAACCAATTCGCAGGTTGCCGCCCGATGAGGAGAGCAAGAAACGAACATCAAGCGAAATTTTATTCCGGTTAAAGCCGTTAAACGGTGGCACAGATATGTTGCAGTTTATGTCGTATTTTGTTAGCCGACATAAAAACGCTAATTAAAAATCTAATTAGAGCTCCTCTATTGAAAATAGCTTCGTACATTCGTAAAATTACGGAACAAAATGTGACGTTTAAAAAAATACGAATTTTGCTTTTTAAAAAGTAATTTGGAACATATCGTTTTAACATATTATGCACCGCGCGCCCATACATAGTTAAAACAATGGCATTTACGAATACCACTCCTTCGCGTTTCACGGCAGTCATGGCGCTTAACGGCGCTTTTTATGGAAGGCTGCCGGCGCAAACATCGGAGCGGCAAAATATTATATTACCTGAAGGCTAAGAAGCACGATGTCGGTGGAGTGCAGCGAAATTTATGCATCACGCACGTCGAAAAGTGCAGACCGCTATATTCACATATACGACGCGACATGTTACGCGTCGCGTTTCGTCCCGATAAATCTCTCGGTCCTGAATTTGCCGCAGCCGCTCGCATAATTCAGTGCGGGTCTCGATCGGTAGAAAAACCCGTCTCCGGGCGCTTCCGCATATGGAATTTCTGTGTTCCTTGGAGATTTCGGTCCCGGGCAAACAGTAATACGCGGAAACTGGGATAATCCAATATACGAGCGTGAGAGACACATCCTCTTTGTTTGTATTTTAATAATGTATGGTTTCCGTGAGCTCCTCGAATGATATGTAGACTTTCTAAAAGCGATACGAAAGGTTTCCGATTACGCGCACGCGGAAGACGACCCTGAAGTTTGCGTGTACAACGCTATGACGGGCACGCGGTTCGATTTTTATCATTTAAATTATTCGCCCGAAACTCCTTTCGAGTATCGTCTACCGTTCTGATCAACGCGATCGATTCGTGGTGTCCGATTCTTCGCAATAAGATATTTCCGTCAAGCGGTTCACGCTCTTGTTAGTCTTCAAGTGCCGCGGCACTTTGGTTAGTTCGCACTCGTTTTAATCCGCCCCAATCACAATTCAGCAGAAACTACTAAGTGACGCTTTTCACCGCGGGTGGAAGCGGGAAACTTTCGACGAACAATTCCGTGCGCGCGCTCCTGACCCTTCCTCCAGACGTTTCCACCGTTTTCCGCGTCCCTCGCGCGAACGAGGCAGATCTCGGCCTTGCGATTACTTCGAAGCTCCGAGCATACTTCGTAACCGACGAAATACGGCACTCTCTCTCTCCTAAGTATTCTGCGGTTCCGTCTCTGCTCCTCTCTCGCTCTTTCGTTGCGCTCGCGCTCTATGTATTGGCACAGAAAGCTCGCCTCCACTTCGTCGACTTCCGGAGCTACTTAAGAAAGTTTTCCAGCCGGTACGATGCAATGCTGCACTCGAGTCACGCGGTTCCTGTTGCTGATACAGAACAATGGACGGTCCTCTGACTCTCGATAATTTTTCCCGTTGTTCGCGGAGCTGCGTCCGACTCTGGACAACGACGGTGCAACTTTGCAGTGGAATTTTTCTGAGACGTTCTTTATATGTGCAAGCTACACTTTTCTACGATTTTTAACGCATAAAGAGAACATTCCTACGGCGGTTTTATTATTTCAGGCATTGAAAATGGCGCAGACCTTGTAACACTCGTTGCATAAATTAATTAATGCAACAGTTTAACAATAAACTTGCTAGATATTTCTATAGGTAATAAAATACTTTTCATCTCTATATAATCAAATATTAGACAATAAAATATTAAATAATGTTTTGTTCAAGCCAAAATTACGTTCAATGCCAAAGAGATTATTGTGTAAATGTAATCGTTTTACCTCTCGTTCGCGTTGAAATTAATTGTACAGCGATGACGATCGTGAAATATTCTGGCAATCGCATTAGGTGCTTTTGTATGTTCGAAATAAAGATGTAAATAAAACGACGCTCTTCCAAAATTGAAGCTTTCGCGTGTGTGGCTTTACGGCGTCGTTGTTCCTTTCCATTTATAAACCGGTTCCATGTATCTGATCAAGAAGAAGGAAGTTAGATAATGACTATGGCTTCAATGGACCGTTGCCGGCAACTTAAATCTCGGAGGATTCGTGTGTTGTGATTCGCGTGAGAGAAATACGAGGCCGTTGGGGCAACGAATTTTAAAGCTTGTATTTATTACACAACGTCGAAACAAATAAAACCGGACACATTTAATTTTTCTTCTCACAATATTACCTTGTCGTTCAGTGTGCTCAACGAATTCGAACAAAGGGGTAATTTTATTTCCAATTGCATCTAATATTATGCTTCCGAATTTCCGCAATCAACAACTAGCTGAAATTGCTTCGACCAAGTTTCGCCATTATAGGCCTTCGTCATTACCGATTACATTCGAACTCATTACTTGCCCTCGTCAAGCCAACTAAACACAGTTACACGTTTAATTTAAAGCATTATTACTTGCTGAAGGATCGTCGATTTGGACAGCCACTAAATTGTTTTATTGCTTTTACGATAAAAGTAAAAGATGATCAAATAGAGGAATTCATAATTTATCTCGTGAAAATAATAGTATTGTTTTATATTATTAAAACAAATATTTAGTCGTCATTTATTGATAATTTTTATATTATAGGTATTCAGAAAAATCATACATCTGAGCTGATAATATTCCCGGAATAATTCTTGCATTTAATTAACGCAATCAATTAACCCATAGTGCATATACTTATTATTGTGTTTCGTTATCATTGCGTACTAGTCTGCGATCATTTTCACTGCATGCATCCATATGTATGCAAGTATGCATTCACGCTACATTCATATCTTACCATCAGTATTACGTCACAAAAGAACGCCGCCTATCAGATTTGATCTATCTGTCGGTGCTCGAGACTTTTACATCAGACCCGAGGTGCTTAATGCCATGTAATTGCTCGATCTTATTACATCGTCGGGGGCACAGCATTGCTGTTTCTTTAATAGCGTGTAATTGTGAACGGGATAGGCTTTGGCGCGATATCCAATCGAACATGAAATCTATTCCCCACTGCGAACGCCTGCCATTGCGGATTCCCGATCGGCATCGATTGAGACACTAACCAGCCAGAAAATGGAGACATTATCCGCGAGGGATTAAGATACCGATCTGCGGCTAGTAAATTTTTAAGATGCGCTGAAATTGCCCGCGCGTTCTAATCTCTTAACCCGATCAAATTAAAACAATGGGAAAAAAGGTGCAAAACCGCGAACGGACAAACGTAACCACTCGACACTTCGACGTCTGATAGTGTTCCTTGAAGCGGAAAGCGTTTCCGGCGGAGAGCAATTTCCCGAGCGCGTACTGATATTTGTACAATCGATCGAAATATAAAATTTTCAAGCGCCACATTCGTCTTTTGTATACAATGATTTTCGGACAGACCTAACAACCGCATCGAAATTGTACATGCATGCAATTAATCTCGTCTGAGTAGACATGCACTGAAAGCAATTCATTGTGATAGAGCGAGTCGAGGACGCACCTGTAGAAGGCAATTGTTTTCTTTATATATTACCCGGCAAGATATCCATCTCTTTGGGCAACCTCTCTGGCATCGTTCCGACTAATAAATTACTCGGCGTAATAGCTGGATTATACAGCGCTCGTAAACTTTTGTAAATACACCGAGACTTCAGATCATTGATTTCGTTTATCTGAAAATACCGATCGCATGAAATTATTATTAATAGCCGTGTACTGAGTTGAATAATCGAATGAACGAAGGGATGACAAAGTTCAGTTTAAGAAGCTCGCGCACTTTCCCCTCGTTGCATCACGCTCGCGAGTCTAAGCCGGCGCTAGGAGATGCATATCGGCGATTTGCGAAACGATCATGCAAATAAATCTTCGGTCGTCGATGCTTCAAGTAAAACGTACGGGATTAAATTTAAACCGAGTGCGGGGAAAGAACGGTCTTGTTGTAGAATTCGATGGAGGAGCACGTGGCCATTGTGAGAGCACTCGCACGAAGAAAATACCTCGCCGGAGTCGATACCGTCCGCGCGCCGCTCTCGAATGCGCTGCGCCACGCTCCGCTCGCCAGGATTCGAGAATAGGGCGCTACTTCGTTAGTATAAACCGCAGAATGGGAACGTGATCCAATCGTCCATCTCTCGTTGGCTCTTCGGGTTGCGGGCGAAACGATATATCTGATCTCGCATCACGAACCGCAATATCTCGGCCGTTGCGTTTTGTTCGTTGAATACTCGACCGGCATGCGAGAAAGGAACTTTACTCGCCGGTTTAAAACGCCCACACAAATGGACTGCTCGCATGATCTCCGTGTATTAATCAAATCAAACACATTTGCATCATATCGCAACTAAAATTTGGAATTAAAATATGTGTATCATATGGCCGTTTCATTTAAGCACGTAATAATTACCGCCGTAATTGTCACTGCCAGTCAGGTAGATAACACCATTGCTAAATGGGCTTGCGTTTATCGCAGCGAGCGCGAGTGCGCTGAGCTATAATTAAAAGCTTAGTAAAAAGAAAGTGTGAACGCAAACGATTCGCAATGTCGTTTGTCGTAAGATTATCCACCGCGGATAAGATTTGTGTAAAGAAACAGACGTCATTGACATAACGGTGTTTGCTCTTTATTTTTATCTTATCTGCAACGAGATGTTAGAGAAGAGTCTTTCTTTTAAGAAAAATTATTTCGCGAATTTTTTAACAACTAAAAATTGTGAAAAATTAATTTTAAAAAATAAGGCTTTTCGGAAGCACAATGAAATCTACGTAATGTTCACTGCAATGTATTAACCATCAAAGCGGAAGGACATTTTCATTTTGAATTCGTGAGAAATTGTACGCGGAGCTATCGTTGAAATTTTAGCCATTTATCAGGCGGCTCTTCACAGCCTCTTCAGCGCTAGACTGCTGTGTATCGTGGCACCGTGGTCCGGTGAGAGCGAAGAGTGGAATCCAGATGCTGGAGAAACGTTACATACGGCACGGATTGAGCCGAGTGATAACAATCTCTCGCAGAGAATTCCCAGTAACATTATAAGTCTTGCACTTTGGATAATTCGAAAATTGTCTTACAGATTCTGTAAATATCGCATTCTGCGCTCACAATCAGTGAAATATTTTTCAAATGTTTAAATAAAAAGATGCGAGAAAAAAAACAATATCAAAGAAATTAAATTTTTGAAATCTAGAAATTAACGTTAATACGAAACAGATAAAACAATTTTTGTCCAGAAAACAAATTAATGTAATTACTTTTTTTAATAAAGCTAATGAATTATTAAGCCACTAAATATATTAAATTCTGGATTTTGTATATCCACATTTCACTGTTACACTACTACAATTTCGTAAACGCAGGCACAAGCGCGGTCTATTTGAACTTGGTGCTCGTGGAGAAGTTCATTAAGTCGAGGGATATAGTAACTATTTGCGTGATAGAAGTACGTAATTATTTACCTTCCACAATCCAGTCCAAGGTGCCTTACGTAAACGTGTTCAATAAATAGACTCACAAGTATGTTCACAAGAACCTCTCCAAGGAATAATATTATATAAGCAGCGTAATAATAATGTAAAAAAAATATATTTTTTAATCTTTACTTATCACTGTAAAAATTGCCCAAGAGATGAAATAATCTAGCGAATGTATAATTCGTTCGAACTGTGTTTGTTAGAAAAATACACTCTCTCGAATCAAAATCTCGTTATCGGTAGACTAACAGAAAACGTTTGCAAGACGTAACGACTTGTCCACGCTAGATCGATAACAGGATGCAACATATCGGGCCGTCGTTATTGGAGCGCGCGTTTAATGAGTTGTTGTGTGATAATTTAACGAGTCTGCCGGCAGAGATTGCCCACGTTCATGACGTCGCGCCATTAATTAAGCCGCCGGAGTTTCAACGGCTGAGTAGTCAGGCAACGTATTCCGTGTCAGAGAAGTAAGGTGCAATAATTCAGATTATGGCGATGAAGACTGACTCAACTTTGTGTACAGCAGTGGCTTCAAAGAAGCACACTAGCTCTTCGTGCTCGACTGACGCGCATCTAAGCAGCGTCTCAAGCAGCTTGTGCACGATTGAACCAGATGTGTATCAATCCGTATAATTCATAAGTACAGAAATTCCCGGAAGAAAGCAAACTTGTTGCTGATATTAATTATGTAATGATTTTTCATTTTCTATTGTCAACGAAATAAATCAACTCGTCATTAAGCAACTGATTAATTTATTTAAAATTATATTATTTCAATAATATAATAAAACTATAAATAAATCAATGATTGAAGCAGCTGCCCAATAAGTTGATTTGTTTCGTTGAATTGTTATCAGCCCGTCGAATCAGCAGTGTAATGCTACAGACGTACAAAATGAAGAAAGTGGCATAAGTGAGATATCTTGAATAGTGACGCGCAGTCTATCGCTAAGAACTCTGTTCACTGTATGTGCCATATGAGCGTACAAACGTAATTGCAATAAGTAAGTTCCCGAGCAAGCTCGATCCACTTACAATTAGCAGCGAGATGCTAGAGATTCCATCGCATCCATGACAAACTTTCGAGACTTTATTATCGTAACTTATTTCATTTCTAGACTCCCCCCCGATGTCTTCCGAAGACGCGTAGAACTTTATCGCAACTCGAGCATCGTCGCTTCGAAGACATACATTTGTCTTCGCGATTGTTGCGCGCCGTACAAGAGGTAGACGGCTTCGAACTTTCTAGTGAATTACCCTTCGAAACTGAGACATTAGAATTGAATGGATCAGAAAATAATTTAAATTGCGAGAGACTAAAGAAATAACTTTGTAACCCGGATTCGTTTATTACCATAGCGATATTGCAACACTTCGTGCTTGTAAGAGCTCCAAATTTGAAAACGCTAGAAAATAAATGCGTATAATATTCATAAACAAAAACGCCTCGTTTTACCACAATAGCGCTAAAACACTATGTTCAAGCGCGTAAGAAGCCGTTTAAACTTAAAAGAATATACATTTTCGTGACCAAGAATGTAATTGGCTTTACGAGGCCTCGTCACATCTAGTTTTGTAAAGTATCATTTTAACTCGGCAGACACCGCAAAGGCGGGATATTAGAAGCGCCTCCAAGACCCACGTCTGTAATGACTGTTTAAGTAATGAAACTAGCCATCCTCCCCTCCCCTTCAACTAATTGACATAACTGCCACTTAACAGATCTATTACACTGGGCGTACCTTAACATAGCTAGATTAAGTAGGCTCAATTTCACCTCCGGCGACGTCGCGATGACTTTCTTGTTGTGCGATTCTAGCGCATGAAATATTGCAGCATGCTACCTTTAACGATAATAAATAAACTCTCGAACATCCCACAAACATGTACGTATACGTGTACAAAAAGAAGTAAAACAAAATTGAAGATATACAAAAAAAGTGACAGTGAATGTTGCTTAAAATGTGACGAAATAAACTAATAACGTGAGACGAATGCTGATAAAACGCGCAAGTTGGCATAATCGCTAATGGAGGTAAATATATCAATAATGGTTTAGTAATTTTGCGGGTTCGAAATAACTCGGCCATTCGAGCCCTCCGGCCTTTCATAACTTTCATAACAAGGTCGTAAAATCTTTTTTATAGACCAAGTGATGCAGATACTGTCTGAGATATATGGTGAACCAATAAATTCCGCTGCATTCATTCTGTGAAAATATTCTGAAGCGACCGCGCTACAAGCTCTGAACATACAAAATATCATTGTGAGCATTAAAGTCAGTATCTAACGAGATATGACAAACTCTCATAAAACCGCCCCGAAACTGTATTTTCTTCGTAAAATATTTTATTATATTATTCTTTTATTGCGTTTTTCCTACTACACATTTCCTGCTATTACATTTTCTCTTTATTACTTATTTCCTCTTGAACTTTCATTATATTCTACTATTGCAATGAAAAATTATATTATATTTTAAAGATCTCGTAGAATAAAACAACAGTGGATTACAATGTACTGCGCGCCCGCGCGCGACTATACATAAATAATGGGAGACCGAGATTAATTGTGCGAGGAAAACTATGTGGCAGATCTGTCGGATTCAATTAAAAAGATATTTCCAACGATGGTTAGTGAATTCAATTGAATTAATCCAAGACGTGCCACAATAAAGCGCAGGAACATTCATAGGAAATCGATATACATCGAGAGCACGCGAAATCGAGATAAGTGTTTCAATAATTGCCGGTAATAAAGTTCCGCATCATAATCGTATCTCTCCGAGCGCGTACAGCCGCTCTCGATTAGAAAACAATGGGATCACTATTATGCCCGCTATATTCGCATGCATTGTAAGCACGCCATAAAGATAATTTTATGAGTATTTTAAAGTATTTGGCGCGGTTAAAACTTGCAGCACGATACTAAAAATAAAAATATTATAATTTATGCGCGTTTACGCAAGCCTAACGTAATTACATATGTTGTGTACTGTCACATACTGCACAAATAATGCAAAACTGCTGACGTATTTACAATTTAATTTGGCGCATATTTCTGCGCACTGAACCAACACGAGTTATTTGATTTGCTAAAAAAAAAAAAGAGAGAGAAGAAAAACAACCAAACGCAAAAAATCGACAATCGCCGAATTTCCAATTAACTATGTTACATAGTTAAAATTATTTAATTAAAAAGTTATTTCAAACTGTTCGATTTTGCTGAAATGACTGCTTTCTTTCGTATGCAAAAATTTCCAATTTATCACGATTTCCAATTACAAGGATATAATTGATGCAACTGTATATAGAACATGCGACATGGTAATGATAACATTTCTTTACATCATTTACAAAAGTGCAAACTTTTCGTACGTCTATTTTCCCCATGAATTTAAATTCTATAGCAGTTAAACTTTCAGTTTTCCTAGCATCTTTAAACTCGCTCGTGCCATTAACATTCTAATCCTATCGCGGATAAGTCGAGCCAACCTTTCTTTCGCAATAATTATCCTTACGATTAATAGAACGCAATGCGCCGGTTGAAGTCTGATGAGAAGCGGAAAACTTATAATGGCCGACTTCTCCTTTAAATTCTGCCCACGGAATCGCAGTTGGCGCGATGGTCTCCGAAGGCAGAAACTGTCTCCTGGCAATCTGCCGGACGAACCTTTAGTAGCATCCTGCCACGTATTTTCCACATTTTTCCTCGCGAAACATCCATCCGACAAGAAAAATACAGAGCCGCTACATACATATCTTCGAATTTGACATTGTGCACACGTGATGATAAGTAACATCGAACACGGTATTCAAAAATACCGTAAATTCAAAAAAATTCTATCTCCCCAAACAGCGCCTTGTGATTAACATAACATAATTTGAAAGAAACATATAATTCGCAAAGAGAGAAGTTTTAATTTATAACTAGCGCAACTAGAGCGAGGAATACCCCGACTTAGAGCGAAGAATACGGAGTACTCGGTAAGTTACGAAGCGGAATACTATGCGGAATACGAAAGCTCATATATTTGCGTTTTGATTAAGTTGTAAACTCCTAATAGGGGATTACACTTTAATTGAAATATGGCACGAGCATTAAAGCAGTAAACACAGCGCGTAAATAATCATTTGAGAAATATTGTCAGACAATCGTACTTGTTTCCACTTGCAAATCTTTCGTAAATTATTAAAGGACATCTCTGTTGTCACCGTTATCATTCACCGTGGCAATTAATCACGCCGCTTCAATATCGGCCGTTTCTCAAATGTGCATTTACTCCCGTGTACAAAGATGCGCAAGGGATGCAGCTGCACACAGGATTCGGCAGAGATCGTGTAGGCGTGATGTACACTAAGGGGGTTGACCAGAACACTGGCGGTATTGTACATAGAGGTTGTACATCGCCGAAATAGATTGGCCGCAACGCCGGGACATCGTGCAAGGACCGACAAAGACGCGACAAGGACGCGAGAAAATTTGCCGCTAGAAGCACATCGCGCAGCTTAAACGTCGGAGAGAACTTGACTTCGTAGTACCATTTATGCAAGGTGTTTGCATGCCAACGTCAAATATTTGCAAGGTCTGCGCGCTTATTAAAGCAAAGAAAGCTGCATATAATTCTCTATAATAATACATAATAATTATTATCTCTCTCTCACTGTATTATACATTCAATTTTACCTCATGATATAAACTACAAGATCTTTGTCTAATAAAAAAATATAGAATATTAAATATTGAAGTTTAAATAAATATGTGATAAAAGCATAAAAAATAAATAGTTAAACAAATGCCATTTCATGACGCGCTGTCATAAAAAGGCTGGAAGCGTAAAAGACTAATATCGATCGTACTGATATATTTTATTAGGGCTGCTTGTGGCTGTTATAGCACTTAATCTCGGGCTTTATAACGCCGATGTTCGATATGCACAATGCTCCTCTACATATAAATTTATCGATAAATTTACGAGAACGAGCAAATAATTAAATCGAGGATCCTCGTGTGTAGTTCACGCGCATACAGGAAATTGGACAGAACGCTCCATCCGACATACAGGGGATTAAAGTGCCGTATCGCGCTTGATGTCATATCGGTGTCGAAATCGTTTTTTTTTTTTTTTTTTTTCAAAACTGACTGAATATCTGCGTGAATTTTTGCGAAAATAGATCTCGCCAACATCGACCAGATTGCGGTGTACCGCAAACACTTAAATAGAGATTTCTTCAAAGAAAAGCTCAACCGAAGCGGATAGAAAAAAAGTAGGCAAAGTGTAATCGAGCGAAAACACCAACACAATGGATGAATACAGAGACCAGCTCAATAATGGGTCACCGATAATCCAAATCAATTAACCGGTCTAAATTCTTTCGATTATGCAAGCCTAAAGGACTCATTCTAAATCTCGTGGAATAATTATGCTAAAATTTAAGCTAAAATGCATTTGTTTTTTCATATAAAGTGAGATTATTTTTACGAAGAGTGTAAGGAACTTTCATTCGATAAAGTGCGGCGTTGCAGCGCGCAAAACGCTCTTGATATCAAGGGCACCCAAACGGCTGTCATCACCGGCATCTCTGTCGGCGCTTTTCGTTGCGCTTCGAATGCACCGCGCGCACTCGTTACACGCTGCAACGTAGGAAATAACAATTTCTCCGAATCATTGTCTCGGGGCGACAATGATCGATGAACTGTGCGGCGAGGACAATGTGCCAGGGGTCCAGGAGCCGCGACAGGGAATGGGGCCACCGGCTGTAGGTACATTATGTATTGCACAGCACCGCGTATACATATGTACAGGGTGAACAATGCAGAATTAATATCGCCTTTTTTTTATTGAGGCACAGAGTGCTGACCGTCAGTGTTCAAATAGACTGCATTAAATATATACTATGGTAAGCAATTTAAAAATTGCATTTCTTAAAACTGCATGCTAAAGTGATATAAAATCGCGAATATTTAAATATTTTGTTCCATATTTGATATTTTCTTCACTCGTGGCACACAATTTGCACCCGGGAACAGTTTATAGTATGTAAAATAAATATAAGATTATACAAACTGACTTTTAAATATTTTCGGGAAATAGCGTCACATTAATATTCTGTTCTTTCCGATCGATTCACCCGATATGTACCGAAGACGAATTTGCGGAAGGTACTTATGACTTATGCCGTTCTCGGCTCTCGTGCGGTACTCGGAACTGTCATTAGACTAATTATACATTGCTCGTACAGTGTCTGCAGAGACGCGAGAATCTAACGTATCGTGCCGTATCATTGCGCGACGGTAGTTGGCGGCGGCACAAATTCCGCGCCCTTCTTCCCCATCGTTACGCGCGCACGATTCGCAACAACACGATTTTCTAGGTGACAATTTCCACCGCAACACGCTAACACGAGTTGTTCTACTTCCGGGTGGTTTCATCTTCACGCGAAACATAAGAGCGTCACGTATTATATTTCATTGCGCTCGGCTGTAGTAGGAAAAATATATACAAGTTATGTTTAACACAAGCGCTAACTTTCTGTTACTCGGAGCTAACAAAGTCAAACGTAATTTTATAATATTTTATCCGGCGACGAAGTTTAATTTCGCTAAAAGCTATGTGCATTATATAAAGGTAAATAATTCATGTATTAAAATACCTCGGAATAATTTCGTTGATGAAGAATTCGTTTGGGGCGAGTGTTTGTCGCATCGGTTATATATATCTCGATAATTCTTCTTCTCTAAAACAAAAAACCAAACTATGTTATAATGTATTTTAATTCAAAGTAAAGCTTTTAAGTATTTTTAGTTGCATTTAAATTATTATGTATATCAACAAGCTCAACATTTGCCTCTCATCTTTTTTTATTATAATTTTATTGGTCTTTTCATAATTTTATATCAAGATATTGCGTTATGTTTGCGAAGAATAATTTTAATTGTTACACAATTCATCTTTTTAAAATCAATAAGCGTTGTTTTTATCGCTTTTGCCTTCCGTCGCGTATATAGGGTTACGTATATCATGTACATAACATTTATCAGAGAGAGCAACTGCTCGTTAATCGCGGGTTCATCCACTTGAATGATGATCGATCGGAGAGTTCTTATAACGCATATTATGTATTCGCGTGCGTATACGTGCGCCGATAATACTAACATGCGCTCTTCTCGCTTACAGAGTAACGAACGAGTCGATCCCGAGCCGAGATACTGCTCTTACAAATGAGTCGGGATGAATACCGCCGGGAGATACGAAATTCGCGACATAAATGACATTAATTATTATCTTCGCTTGACGAATCGCGTACCCCATTCAAGAGATTCCCTTTCGTGGAGCTCAGGACGGCACATTTCTGCATGTCCTGCACAAAACTTAAGACAGCTTCCGCAAGATTCATTAGCTGTTATCACCGGTGGATTAATTAGCTCTCAAGGGACCAATAGAGCACTGTGATTCACGTCCTGATAAAAGATACATGTCTCGGAAAGAGATAACTATTATATTATATTATGCACATATTATTTTTTAAATAAAAAAGTAGTTATTCTTTCTTCTTATTAATGCTTTCACATATCAAGGATTTTTTCTTACGAAAATGGGAAAATGTCGCAAGATCACAACCAATATTATATAACAATGCAGTTTTATCTAATCGCATAAAGTATTTTTGATCGATTCGACCTGTAATTACCACCATCTCTCTCTCAACTCTATTATTTTTTCAGTGAAATTGAAAATGCATGTAAATGCACTTCTAAAACGACAGCTAGAGTTCTTTTTCTTTTTTTCAGCACCTCGACACTGATTTCAATATTAATTCGAAGGAAGGGCTCCACGTCGTGCAGAAGTTTCCAAACGCATTACTTTGCATACGAATCGGCGGCGAATCGAAATAGAAATCGTCGGCATACATTCAACGTAGCGCGCGCTTGGTTAGGCTTTACGTGTAAACGTAAGAAAGTTTTAATTGCTTCAGCCATGCAACACATTTACCAAAAGCACGCACGTGTCTAATGCTCTTGAAATAAATGTCCAGACGTCATATTGTATGTCTCTATTCGCAACGCGGAAGGCTATACGTTGACGAAGTCTTTCGGATAATTTCTAAACCGTCAAATATAACAATGAAACTTTCTCAATCAATGTTGTAATAGAAAATTTAAACGAACTAATGCACTTCGCAATGCATAAGCATTGCTTACGCTTTGCCACATGATATGCTCACAAACGTTTCACTTTATATATAGTCGTTTTGTTCAATTAAGCTTACAAACTCACTAACTCTACGGTAACAGACGCTTAATTACACAAATAGAATTATCCACAATAGTTGAATGTATGCAGCGAGAGTACGTCTTTATGAAAGACGGAATCGCTTTCTAGGAGTAAACATTTAACTGGAAGCTTTCCAAACTATATATTCTGTCAGGAGAATTGAGAATTTACGTACCTACTTCTGTAACTGGCAATGGCACTTTCACAGACACTTGCAACGATCGATGGTAAAATGATTAACACCATCTTAACGCTTAATGCGCATCATAATCATAAACCACAGTTTTTCTATATGTTTACTTTATATGCGCAAATATAATATTTTTCTTGATTTCATCAGAACGTATAATGTTTTCTCTTAATCACCGCGGCAATTCCAATTTAAAAAACATTATTTCATTATTATTATGTCATTTTATTATCCTTTATAATTAAATTACATCTGCAAACAACCGCGCGGCGCGTGTAATGCGTCTTTCTCTGGTTCGTAAAATGTTATTAAACATACTTCACGATATCCTGTAACAGAATGTGTATTTACACTGCAAACTTTGCAAACTGTGAGCACTCACGGCACTTGGAAATACATGTCCGCAGCTGCTCGTGTTATTACGTTCATCGCGATAAAATAAAGCTCATCTGCTAAAATTCATCTCAGTCACACGGAGAGAATGACTATTGATCCTTGCCGCCTGATGAAAGTTGAAAGGATTCGCTATACTCTTTTGCACCCGATTCGCGCAATTGAATTTTCGCAAATCGATCGCTCATCAAGATCTCTCTTTGCCTCATAGCGTTTCACGGACCCGTGTCGAAATGTCGACGACCCTGTCAGCGTTTTTCGTGTTGCAGAGAAAAAGTGAGGCGCACACTGAGGACGGATGGAAATCCAGCACCTACTTTACATTCGCCATTCGAAACTGGATCAGATACAGGACGATTTAGGTAAACGTCTCGGCTGAATCCAACCTACGCTTCCTCGGATAACACTCAGACTTTGCGTCGAGACTTTGTCTCGTTTCTGCCGTCTTTTTATTTTACGGATTTATTCGATATGCGTGGTAAAGCCTTCTTCTTTAGCAACATGGTATCATTTATGTATACACATATGTTATAGATATTTATCACACGATAAACGCACGCTTTTACAAAGGAATATTATTTTTGGTAAAACAAAGAGATTTTAATTCTTCCGTACGATTGTTGTTGCGAAAATTATGATTCGCAGTTAGCAATATTTTTCTTTGTGCATATCGTGATAAATATGCGTAAAGATTGCGATTAACTTGCATAAAACTAAGTAAACGTCAAGCGTATGTGGAACTGTCGATACCAGAATAAATCATATAAAGGTGCCTTCTTAAGATTCAAACGATAGATTTTGCGAAGTAAATTATTACGTTTGTAGGAAGTACAACATACAATTATCGCTTCGAGCGACTTGACTTTGTTTCATTGTACTCTTTCTACCCACTACTTTATATCTACCACTCGAATCGATCAGTCTAAAAATATTCATTCAAATATTTCGCTCGAGGCTCTTATACATACGAACATACCGATTATATTCATTTCATTCATGATTGATTAGATAGAGGAGCATAATGATTGTTGGTTACTTCAATAATATTTTTAAACATTCCGCATAGATTTTCTATCACCACAGCGCTTTAAATATTAAAATAAACACAATTTTTTTCCTTGGAGATAATTAGTGCCTCTCTGACGTAACACATAAATACGTAATTACACTGTGAAGTGCCTGCTTCCATCGTGATATCATCCAAACGCAAATTTGTTCTCTATCTACCATATTTCCGACAGTTGCCGGTTTTCTTCTCTCAGGGGACAGGTGAGATAAGAGCATGCGACAAAGAGGAAGAAAAAAAGAGAAGAAACGAGCAGCTTTATCCGACGCAGCCGGGCGGAAAATAGCTAATATTCTAAGACATCGGGCGACATTGCGAGCGAGATGGAGCTTCCAACTGGCGGCTCGTGTGTGTATATACTCGGGAAGAAACTGTTTCCTTCTGCGGCCACTTGCTCGTGAAAGCTCCCAAATTTACCAACGGCAAAAGACGGCAATGTCGCTCGCGAGCTCGTTCTGACATTTCAATCTGATTCAAGCCCGTGAAACAAGGAAAAAGAAGCGTCAGAATGTCTTTTTCTGCAACCGCGTCGCTGCCTACAAATAGATTCGGGTCAGAGCACAAAGCACAAAATATCCTAATGAACTTTTGCTCGGCAAACTTGGAAATTACCCGTCGCAGCAGAATATAGCGCGATATGATGAAATTAATTGGAGACGCCAGAAATAAACAGCTTCGCGAAAAATTGATCTGCATATTTCAATGAATTGCAAAATGTGGTTATAAAAATACGTACTTCGGAAGAAAATTTATATAATGAAATATCGTGAGATTGTTTGCAGAATTATCAAATCTTAATTATAGCACATAACAATGCCAGTAGATTGATTTATACGAGTTTGAATTTGGCCTTCGGCCAATCAACGATGTGGGTAAGCAATAAAATGATGCCGGTCAGTGGATAATTTAAGGGAGAATATAGACAACCTTTATGAATTTTGGTTAACTGCTAGTTAACCCATTTCACGATTCGTTAGAGAACCACGTTTGGCATTTCATCATATAAATATCGTGGCACACAATCCGGTTTTCGTCCTTTTATTTTTTTATAATAAAAAATATATAACAAGCGTCTGCATGAATAAATATTAAATCATATTTCTTCATTGTGTTACTTTTAACTAAATTATACAACTATCGTTAACTATCTTAAAAAAAGTAAATAAAATAGATATTAGCATTTAATATAATGTTGCAAAAACTTTAAATTAATAATTCGATTTCATTGTAATAAAATAGCTATCAGTAAAATGTATCTTCTTTTATCGATTCATTCATAATGTTGAATAAAAACGAAGACACTTTGTTCACGACAAAAAAATTAATGTCACAACAGTCTTCTTGTCACTGGTATTTATTTGATATTTTTGGATTATTGGAGCATACCATCGTTTAAGCAATACAGACAAATTAAAATTATCAAAATTATAAATGAGCTTTTATTATTCTATACGTTTCGTATTCTATTTTTCAATTATCGCTATTATTTAAAAGCGATAATCTGCCGTGTGTAAAATTTGAAAAGCGTTTCTTTCAATTTCCGGTTCAAAATAAAATTTGTCATATAATGAAACGTTTGTAATAGCACGATAATGACAAATTACAAAGCCATAAATCTGCCTGCATTTGAAGATCGATTAACGGCAACGAATACTTCTTTGTACTTTATAACTCACATATACGTACAAAATTTGGAACAAATGTTTGTTATTGTAAGCGACGGTTGACATCTAAAAAAATAAAAATTTTCTACAATGATTAAAAAAATATAGTCTGGCAAAAGTAATAACATTTTTAAGAAAAACAAATTTTATGAAATGACAGAAACATAGCTACATTGTGTTTCCACAATTGCGAGATAGAGTATAAAATAGACGAATTATCTTTTGCAATTTTCGAGTATCAGGAAAGATAAAGATTGCCATCATTTTATCGGCAGTTGCCATACCATGGACAATCGCCTTTTCTTGGGAGGTTCGGAGAGGTGATTTGAAGGATTTACTAAATGGTCTACTTGACAGAAATAAAAATAATAACGGTTGCGATCACAATGACCCACTGGCATGTTGAAACACATTTCCTCTTATTACATCGCACAAATAGAACGATATATGCACATCTAAATTACTATTTCATTAAATTTAAAACATTTTTATAAAAAACTAAACTTCACATTAATATTATTTATATCGCAGATATCAATAGACTTAAGTCACTTGAGCCATAAGTCACGTTGTAATCATGGTAAGTAAAAAATTCCTTATGATGTAATATATCAATGATATAATAAAGACTGCATTAATTGCATACTTTTTTTATTGCAGGAGGTTGTGGAGCAAAAAGTGGTGGAGCACAAACTAGACGAACGCAAACTAGTGAAACGCAAGGCAATGAAGTAAAAAATAATGGAGGCACTGAAAGGAGGAATCGAAAAAAGAATAACTGAAATAGAAAGTGAACGAGCAGGAAATAGTGGAACTAAAGATACAGGAAAAAACGATAAGCAATACTGTGGCGACTGCAAATGGTGTAGCTTTAAGTCTGATTAGCACTTGATAAAAGTGGAGCATCAGCAAGTGCTTTCTGCGGCTGCCGCGGAAAGTAAAAATAATGTCGGAAAGGGCTTCCGCTGCAACAGCCGTTGCAAACGCTGTAGCATCTGCTGAATCGAGTGGAAAAGGTGACTCCGGAAAAAGTTTATCAAAAGCGAATGCTAATGCATCCACACAATCAGAAAACAAAGATGGATCTGGAAAGAGTTTGTCGAAAACATCGGCAGACTCAAACGCTAATGCTTCTGCAAATACAAATGGAAAAAAATGCTTCCAGAAAGGATTCGTCTAACGCAACATCGGAAAGCAAAGATTAATCTGCAAAAAATTCATCAAGTGCATCAGCCAACGCAAGCGCAATCGCGTTCACAAAATCCAGTGGCAAAGGAAAAGGGCGTCGTCAGACGCTTTAGCAAATGCAAGTGCTAATGCAACCGCAGAATCTAGAAGCAAAAGTGGAAGACAAAGTAAATCTAGCGCTTCATCCAAAGGATCAGGCTCGAATGATGGTAACTCTAATGACGCATGAGTAAACGCGTCAGCAAATGCAAATGCTGCAGCACCCACAGTAAAAGATAAAGTCAGTTCACTTGCGAAAGCTGTTGCGAACGCAAAGGCAGGCAACGATAATTTTGTAACTAAAATAACTGCATATAAATCAAAACTAATACAAAATTCAAAGAAAACTTAATAATATTGAATAACTTCATAATATTAAATTTATTACATTATGTATTTCAATTTTATATGAGTTGATATCAATGATACATTTCCAATGATATTTATCAAATTATTGTTTGGATATTTAAAATAATATAATTATGATGTTTCGTAAATATAATTTTATTCGTTTGGACGTTATGGAAGAATTATTTATATTATGTAACGCGAAATACACATATTCTTGCATTAATGTAGTAATTACTTTAATATAACTCTTTCAACATTGCAAATTTGTATTAATATAGAATATTACATATCTTTAAAAGCTATGATTTTATTGCAATAAATTGATGCAACAGAATACAAAATTATGTAAACTCAATTTATTGTATACTTTCATGCAATATTTTTTTCATAATGTGCTAAATAATATGTAAATTAAATTAATTTTATTATAAGATATTTATTTATATATTGTATCATTTATCAACTAATATCGTCTGCCCTATGCAGAATAGATAATATTTCCCAAAAACTATTATTAATTTAGATATTACGTGATATTATATGAACAAATTTTGCAAGTGGAGCATGCAAGAAACTGCTCACGTTTGCACAATTATAACTTATACCACGCGTAAACTTTACCGTTCGCCATTTTCATGAATGAATTCTCATATCTATTTAAAAAAACATAATTGAATTTGACTTTACATTCTATGCTTGCATCGCAGTTTCATGCGATTAACAAAATAGTTCGCGCTGCTCAATAATACGTTCGCGAATTATGATACCCTAAGTTCTAAGAGCAAATTCTAGGCTTATAGCCGGATCGCGCGGCAAGCGAGGTAATAGCGTTATACCGAGTTTACTCTCGTACTTTAGAGTTCTGTAATTCGCAATTGAGACATCGGAGTACTAGCTTATTCCCTAAAGTGCCCGTACCTCATCTTCTGGTATACCGAGTTTACCCTTGTACTTTGGAAATCCATGAATTTGTGATACGGTCAATGGAACAGTACAGTCTTGTATACCTTGTGAAATTCAGATTATTATCGTAACTTTTGAATTATTATTAAGCGCAAAGTGAATATGGAATATATTTGCTAGTAATGAAGCAAACTTGTAGATTCAGCATAACGATTACATCTTCAGAATCCAATGTCATTTGTCATTATCAACACAAGTTGCAAAATTTCTTTTCTGAAATATCGTATAATGAGCTCGAGTGAATACAACTGCTAACAGTATTACAACGTACGTATCTCTAAATATGTCGCCAGCATTTCAAGTTATTCCGACGTATGCCGATGTTTCGATTTACATATAGTTGTCTAGTAACGTCGGCGAATAAGCTTGATACATCCGTTTGTAATGAAACGGGACCAAGAACGATGGGCAGAAAGAGAGAAAACGATGGACGCGCAGGGAGACATGGATGGAGGAAGAAACGGAAGTTAGGCATTTTCTGACGAGTTGCACAGCAAATACAATGCTATTGTACCTGCGTCACCAACACGTTAAAACTTGCGTCCAATATATTCACCGATACTTCTCATGGCGCGAGAGATACGCGCGTTCGTAAACCCAATATCGCTGACAGTCGCTGTCTCGACGCATATTGCTACGCTTTAAAAAGCATCGCGAGCGGTTGGCGCCAAATCGTATCTCCTTCATTCCTTGTTGGCCCTCGTACATGTCAGAAGAGTACGGAGGAACAGGTAACATGGTGAAACGAGAGAAGCTTGTCCGCGGACAAGCACGTTGGATGGGTTCTCTTTCTCTCTTTCTCTCCCGATGTGACCGCTTTACTAAAACGAGCTCATTCAGCGAGCGTCCGCTTTCAAGCTAACGTCATCATGATGTAAAGAACTTAATAGAACGACCGGTCAATGTATCTGTGTTACTGACCGAGTTGATAATTTTAATAGAACATTGCGGCAAATATATGTGATTTCAATACGGAATGTATGCAGATACATATCAGAACAGAGAATGCACTTCCAATTTTATGATACAATTCTCAAAGCAAAATATTCGAGCGTTTCAGATTATCCGCAGTTCACGAATATAACGAAGATTAAAATAAATTAATTACAATTATTTTAAGTTGAAGAATGCTGCCGCTTAGTTAAATAAATGCCACATTGGTGCAAAAAAAAAAAAATACCTAATATTCTTGCAATTTTTATATTACGTATATCTCAATAATTCACAATTGTCAGAGTAATAAGCGATACAAAGTACGTAGACAATCTTCATGAGCTTCAAGTATCACGCTCTATGTAGAAAGCACTTTGTGCGGCGATGTCCAATTACGTTTCACCGGATATAAATCATCGGAAATATTGCGCTCGTCGGCGTTACCGTTTGCTGGACACCATATATTTATAGTGCCTATTGCATAGTGATAGCTTTACGGTGATACATATTTATAAGCTGTCAAACGCCAACACATTTGCACACTGTTTTACACCCGTTTACATCACGTTAGAAAAATAGATAATTATGTGTGCATCAACAGACAATTAATAATTACATTAAATTTTAATTATTCCACAAGCTGAGTTTTATGCAATATGATCTCAATTCCTCATATTTCTTTTCAATAAGCGATCCATTACAGTTTTTGCAATAATTTAATATTGAATAAAATTAATGGAATTGCTTCGATATTTTATTCATGTAATTTTTCTTATTACAAGGCTATTAATGTTTAATGCTGAAATTGTTATAATCTTTGCGTGAGTGAAATCATATAGTGCAAATTAGGACTTGGAACAAGTGAAATCAGGACCCGTATCGTTAATGCAACGGTCAGCCAATAATGCGCGCCGTAGAACGCACTTTTTTTTCCATATCCATCAAGCGTCGATTGGTTTAAATCACGATACATTGCGACTCGCTAACATGCGCGCCGCGCACGGTCATCACGGCGTTGGCGGTCCGCAAATTACAGACTTCGTTAGAATCCCCGTTATCTCGATACCTCATCTCTCGCCGCGGGAATTATAAAAACAATTCAGATTTATACCTTACGGCTTATCACGCCGGAGAAAGTTATCTACGTGCGCACGGCACGAGTGCGGCCCGAGCGCGCGCCGTTACTCCGTTCATTCGTTGCAAAGACGGGGCCGATAAATCTTGCCGAAGAATGGTTTTGTTTCCACTAAAGATTACAGACGCTCGATAAAAAGTCATTGTACGAGAGAAAATCGAGGGGGTTCTCGATTATCGTGAGAATAAAATTGTGCGCGCATCTCTCCGTAATAGTAGTTACTTTACCCGTCAACATTCATGATTTCTCATTGAGCCATATAATAAGGATAATGTCGATTGAAATTACATTAAATAAGAAGAAAATTTACACGATTCTCTCGAACGAGAAAAAAGTTGCAATAATATATAGAAAACTTTCGTAGCATATCGGACTTTAACAATTGCTTTCTTCTCGTCCTTTCGAATAAAATCGATGTCGACGTGGTATTTGCCTTTTGATCTCGGAGGCCACGAGTTTCCTTGCTCGAAATTTATATGTATATGTTAATATGTAAAACGAGAGAGAAAAATTTGGGGAGAAAAGAGAAGAAAAATAAAGAAAGATTCACCGGATAGAGCGGCACTTTAATTTATTTAGCCGCCGTGCGCCGTAATCCGAGATATTCATCCGAGTAATGGGTAATCGTAGACGGAGTCGCAACCGTGCCCTTACGGAATCGCGGCAATTATAACTGTATGCGCCGCAGCGAATGGTACTCGCTTATAAGAATCGCGCGTGTATGCACCCATATGCGCGCGCGAGCGTGCTGTTACGAGAGGCATCGTACTTGCCGCGTCGGTATCTCGCATTACTCGAGAATGTCTGCTAACAAGTGGTTTTGATCGCGATCTCCGAGAAAGGTTGCATTTGTATTTTAACCTTTATAACATCCCACGATCATTGATGCGACGAACGACATTAATAGGGCGCAACAGTAGCATCTTGCGATCCAGATTTGACATAAATTTGACGCTAATAATTCGTTACGACCTGAATTAACTGACTTGGCCAGCATCCAAATTCTGTTCGCGATCCATCGCGAAATTTGTATACATAAGCGAGCGCGTAACTTTTAAGTTAATAATTTTGCGATTTATGTGAGACGAGAAAAAAGTACGAGAAGTGAACATGATAAATAAGAATAGCGATACGGAAAAGAGATTAGTGCACTCGACCGGCTCGTAACGCGACTACATGCAATGTGACGCGGTTGCACACGCCGGATACGTACACGCGGAATGCGAGTCTGAAATATTGTACGCCCCGGTCACCGGCACAGCGCGGAACAGGAGGAGTACGAAAGGAAGGAGGATAAGGATGAAGAGGACAACCCACGCGCCTCAATAACGATCACGATGCGCCCGTTGCCGAGCGCCGCTCTAGCCCCGAGCAACGAGTACGAAGACAATGGCCGTAAATACTGGATGCGAGATGCTCGTCATCGTACGGAGAAGCGAGGCATAATTCACAATGGATGTATCTCTTTAAATCGCGCGAAAGCGTAAAAGCTCATCGTGCGCCCGGCCGACCCGCAGCGTTCGCCGATGCGCTATCGCGACTGAACTTTGCCCGTTTCACCGGCTGCGCGATCGAACGTGACTTTTCCGCGAACTCACGTGCATCTGCCTATTTCAAAAGCAAGGAAGCCCAAATACGAGATACCACAAGAACGATCGGCAGGTAGCATGGAACTGTGGACAGCGCGTCATGAATAAACCCACATCGATCTCTCCGAAAGCGGCGTGTCTATTTAACGTCACGGGTCGGAATCCGATCGTGTCTTTGAAAACACCGGGTTGCGAGTTTAATTCCCTTTGATGGATTTCGAACAAATCCGCTTAATAACAGCGATACATAATAAATGCTGTTTCCTACTAGCGCACCTCGAGTAATTCTCACTATAATTGCAGATAAAATAGATACACTAATATCACAGATTTAGATTCATCAATCCAGCCAGCATCAATCAAAGAGCTGTGAAAGGAATGGCGATAAATCAAATTTTCTGATGCTAAATAATGTTAAAGCGATAATGTTAAATAAAATCAGCTTTTCTGCTGCGGATAATTATCTTCGGATTGCTTCGCGCGTAAACTTGTGCGAATTCTCTTACCCGTCGTGATCATTAAAATCCCATTAGGAGGGAATTTTCAGAAATGCGCAGGGTCCCCGGCGAAATTGGAATAATCAACGTGATTGTATTAGCTGTATATTCCGTGCGACGTTCATTCTCCTTTGCGTATTTGCGTAATTCGAATGATTCCATCAAATAACTCAACAAACCGCGGCAAAATCACTGGAGTCCTCCTTACGTCCTCCATTTTTACTCGTTAACAATTTGCCCAAGATAGAATATCCACTTCGTGACACTTTGATGCGACGTCCTCTTCAAAACGTTAATAAGGATGTCGACGTTCCTCCATCCTGCCTAGTAATCCTGAAGATTAATTACGCTGTGAATTTACGGAGGTCCATCATAGCGTCACAGAGCCACTCTAGCGCAATGAGTAACTGCGGAATAATGATACGTTCGAACACTCATGCTCGCGTGAATTTTGCGCACTGACGGCCTGAGAAAACGCGAAATTTGAACGGACTGACAGCCGAGAGACAGCGCACTCTTTTTCTACATACACCATTGGAATACCAAATCCTGCGGCGACGAACACACTACATTACTCGAAACAAAGGAGGCTCACGCGGTTGAATGTGTGAACGTGAAAAGTGTCTGTCTTCCAGAATACACCGTTTGTTCCCCGTTTTCGTCGCGCCATTTCAGCGCTTTCGTCCCGCGAATGCAAGACTTCGTGAATAAAGCATTGTTCGATCTCCAACCCCCCGGAACGCGTCCGACGTCGACAGAAATCACAGAAATCTGTAAATGGAATCGCGGGGCGTCTCGTACACGCTTAAACAAACGCGCCTACATTGTGCCTAAACGAGTCGGCCGAGTTTAAATGAATTCCGAACACGCCCGGCTCAGAGTCTTGACAGCGATACATTCGCGCGCTCGTCTCAATGACGCTCGTTTTCGATGCTGGCACGTCGATTCGGCTTGCCCGTATTTCCATCGTAATAATCCACCCCTGCGACAGGCGCCGCGCGTTCAATGCGGATTGAACGCATTTAATGCGCGTTTAAAGCGCGAGAATAAACAGAAAAAGCTTCATTCGCTCACAGCGACATCGCTGGCACCGCTGTTAACTCGATTCCGGCGAATACTCGACTTGAGCCGCAACGAAACCATTTTACAATGGCGTGTACGCGTAATATCATTCATTGCGTTCATGAATTCAGTGAAACGAATACAGAACCAAAGTCATTCAGGGGAAACCTAGTGAGCCTCTTCATTTCAAAACAACGACTTATCATCGCATTCAATATTACTTATTAGCGCATTTAATGCGCCTAGCCTCCGCGCGAGATTTTTCACCGTTATCGATGTTTATCATGGTCAGTCACGACCGCGGGCCGAGAACAAAGGTGCGCTTTCCGTTATCCGCAACACTGTGGCCCGCCGACAGACGTGATTATGACTTACGTACAGCTTAAGACATCAACCTATTCTCGAGACGCTCGCCTCGTACTTCATCTTCCAGCTCAAATCCATTCGTCATTCGGTTGTGGACATAGTTCCGCGAATACACCGACAAACGATGTCATTAACTACTCTAAAAATAATCGTAACCTGAAATTAAGAGGCGACGATGATTTGCACCTGCGGTCGGGCCCGCGCGCTCGAAATAAATCTACCTCGCCTCAAAATAAAGACCGTGATGTATCGACGAATAAAATGCCTATTATTCTCAATAGCGCTGCCACTTGGCGCAAAACGAATGGTTAAGCCATCATTACTCGAAGTCCGACACTCTTGCGTCTCGCAAGTCGTGTAATGTTGTCCCGGCAAATACAAATAATAGTTAGTCAAAGTAATTTAGTCGTCTTACTATTCATGCGATTACACGCTTCTAGTAAAATACATTATTCATGTATTTGACCCGTTCGCACTCGTAGGCGAGTTATCTAGCAACCCACAAATACATTCCGCGTTTGTTCCCAAAACAATTGAGAAGCGCTTTATTCCGCCCACTAAGTAATAAGTAATAAAATTTCCGCTAACAGTAAAATGTAATAACGCAAAGTAACCTGACAACCATAATGTATTTTCATCGTTCTTCCTTCAAGAACAATGGAAGATTCTGATGTAATTACAAGAATTCAGTTGGCTTAGCGGGTGGCGCAATCGCCGCGGGCGAAAACGCGTAAAAACGCCAAAGGGTCAGGCAAAAGGCGAAAATATTAGGATTTATTTGTATAGTGATAGTTACGCGCAACGCATACCGTATTCCGCAGTGCGTGTTATTATAGCATACTTTCTGGACCGCCGCCAACTCTCGGAAAAATATCCAAAGAATACGTTGCATGTGCCATAATCGGAGGCGATATCATCCGGTTATTACATACCATAGTCAGGAATGCATCCCACTGATTTCACATGTGGTTAGTCGGTAAGTGAGAAGATCGGGGGCTTGCCGAGGATATGCTAGACTCAAACTCAAAAAGAAAGAAGCGAACGGCAACGCTTGCCTGCGAGAATACTTGGTGAAATCGCTTAAGCGCTGCAAACGTTCGGCAAATTCGTATTCGATTGCTTGGAAAAAGAGGTTTCAACATTTGCATTTATCGAATCACCGTGATACAAAGATTGAGGCTGGTTTCGTGCGGCAGAATAAAGATACAATTTTTAATATTGACTTAATCGAGATTTTCACGCTTGCTTCTTATCTGCATATTTAAACGAGTGTCGCAAAATAAGAAGAGAGATTATTGAAGTAAATAGAGTGTCTAATAAAATAAGATTTTTGTATTTTTTCCAAGAAAAAAATAATAGGTAGAGTATGATTGGATATAATTAACAAATTATCGACGTCATAAATACGTAATCAAACTAAATGTTCAATTTGCTAATTAGCTGTAGAACAGAAACAAGTAGCGCTGGTAAGAAAAAGAAGTAATACTATATATTAGAAAACAAACGCTGTGGAAATAAAGGACCCGATCCTTTATTTCAATGGCGTATTCATTTCTGGCGCTTTCACGAAGCATAGCGTTACTCTACCAAAGACTATAGAAGACCAAAGACTAAGAAGTTCTTCGAAAGGCAGCGGTAATCACGGAAACAATCATGATTTCAACGATGAGACTCGCAGAGTCTCAAGGTTTCAATGGCAAAAACGACCATTCCATAGATCGAAGAAAGAAAAGGCCGATGAGGAGCAACGAAGAGTGCGATTCGAAAGAGGGTGAAATAAAGAGAGAGCGATAAAATAGCGAGAAAAATTAGAAAAATAGGGAGAGCGTAAAAAGACGGTAGAGCGATGAAAAACTAATTATATTAAGTGACATCTAATTACGGACCCACGTTTTAAAATGACGCGCGCCTGCGGAAATGAGTACCGCGTGTAGCAAACAGCAAAATATTTACATAGATTGTTGGAATGAGTCGAGTATTAATTGTCAGAGCTAGTTATACGCCTTCACGAACAGAAAAGCTTCCATTATTTTCTTTCCCGTAACTCTTCGTTTTCATGAGGAAACGTTTCCACCTAGAGCCGATATAACATACTGCTCTCATCCTGTGAAAAGCACCTGCTTCACTCGGAAGTGGCCGGGGGCGTTGCGCAGAAAATTATTAAAAGAACTCGTTTAAAGGAATTTTAGCTGCGCAAAGAACGTCGCGCTATTATTAAGACACGGAAGAGCAAGTCGGAGATATGCAACTAATTGCGCTAAGGATACAGTGATACTTGTGGTATGCTGAAGGCAATTAGATAAAACAGCGACGCATTAAGAGCTATAACTTGCCGCAAATTGCTGCATTGTCGGTGCGAAACGAGAGTTCCGTGCGCCGCACGAGAATTATTTGTGTTTCTATTTCTCATTCGGGCAAAGGTCGGCGGATGTTAGAGCGCGGGTGCATTTTATACAAACCGGCGATAGATAATAACGAGTGCCAGAAATGTGCGCGATATTGCGCCATTATTAATCCGTTATGAGCGCTCACGTACGGTTATTACGAGGACGAAGCCGAAAAGCCGTTACAGTCATTTGAGCGGTACAGCGAAATTCGTTGTGGCGAATAACACTCGGCGTGTCGCCCAAGCGTGATTCGGTAGGACCGCCAAACAAAAATCGTCCAGTCTCGCAGCGTACATTTATCAAGATCAAAGATTCAAGGGACAAGATGAATTCCTCAGAGAGAACGTGGCCGGTGGGCCCGCCGGTCGCCGATGTCTACGGAAGACTAACGACTTTCGGCGAATAACTGCCAGCTCGGTGTGAACGTGTTTCGCGTATGTACCAATTCGTGATGCGTTTAAGTATTCGATGCGTTTTTTGCGAATATCGCCGGGAGTTTTACGTCGAAATCGTAGTTGGCGTAATTGCCGATTAGATCGAAAATTGGAAAATAAATGGCTAAATAATCATCAGTCTAAAGAAAAATTAAAAAAAAAAGATGCATAACCGAATAATATCATTACTTTTTTTTTAATTATATGTTAAGGAATCTATCAACAACTATGATGATCACACACGCGATTTCCGACGCGACAAATATGATCGATATGTTGGCGAAGCATAACGGCGCCTATTCCACGCGTCGTTGCTCCCGACACGCCACGGAAGTCGTGTCCCATCTCGCATGTGCGCCTAAGCTTTGTTATTCTTATTCCGGCGGACGCTCGTTAGCCACTCAACACGCAACCCAATTTCTTCTCCGTTTCTTCTCGGCTCACCAACCGCCAGCACAAGTCCATCGGTCGCTTTAATCTTTCCAGATACACGCATAACGCACACATATGGACATGTATTTACTTTGCTTTAAAAGATGTGTGCACGTATATGTGCGCATGTCCGAGTAAATTGCAATAAAATAAAAGCAAACGTTATTTTTCAATATTATCTTTCTCCTTAGACTTTTTCTCAGATTTAATTTATTATATCCATTGCAAATCAGATAAAGCGACAATGGGCGTGCAGATCGATCGGCAGTTAAACATCATGTCCCCTTTGCGTGAATCATACTGAATTACATCGCAGCGCGATCCCCCCCGAGGGCGAGGGTAACAAAATTGCGTACCACCCAGTAGTAATTTCACGAGCGCGTAAAACCTTTTTACGATATTTTAATCCGGCAGATTGACATCGCTCGGAGATTTACCTCGCTTCTCCGCCGTCGCCCGTCCTGCGCTCTGCTGGATGGGCCCCGGGGACAGCAGTCCTATTCCCTCGCAAGTGATAATACCTACGTACCGGGGCGCCGCACATACTAGCAGGATCCCGCGGTGCGCAGTTGACGATGAAATATGTACACCGTAAAAGTGGCATCCTTTACCGGCGCAGTGACTGGGTTGCGCGACCTTCGTTACGCCACGGGTTTAATTTGGTCGCAATTTAGAAGGGCTACGACCGGAATTAATTGCCGTCTCTCGCTCAGCCGGCGCACCGACCGCGCCTTGAGCCGCACGCGCTCTCTCGATACCACGCTGTGATCTCAAGACCCATTCATACTATCCAAACAAACGAATGAACAGAGGATAGTGTATAGAATTGGTATGTACAGAACCGAAACCTATTAGGTTATTTGTCCTTCGACTCGATCTTATGTCGATTGTGTGTCGATACACAGTCTAAAGAAGAAATATATTTACTATAGATATACAAAAGGACAACGCTTCTTTGTGACATCGTTCGTTTGGATAATGTAAATCTAATTTTGCACGTGTCCTAGATGTTTTCGATTAGTTTGTCTTGAGTTTTTTATTTCGTTCGCGATGTAAAACGAAAAACATGAGAATGTGAGAAAAGAAGAAAAGACGCGATTGTTTTGTTAGAATGATTAAACGATGGTATCGCACATCGCGGAAATTAGAGCGAAAAAATGCTCCAGAACGCGCGAAGTTGGATTTAAAAAGAACTCTGTATTCCATTCAGATTTGCTACTTTGTTCGTATCTAGTACAGTACGCAGCGTAGCAGTATTCGCGCGTATTCATTAAACCGGTTCTGCATCTTTTTTTTTCGTGAAATATGCGTAACGCATCTGCTGTGTATTCAATGCAATCCTACTGCGGTAATTCGCACCATTCATTTAGAAACAAGCATGCAGAATAGAAGTTGGGCTTTATCATCTCCGTTAACAACATTGAAGTAAAAATACAAAACAGATTATTATACCTTTTGAATTATGCTAACACAATAATGCATCATCTAGATTACGGCGGTACTTATAGCAGATTGCAAAATGTAAACACATAACGCAATATGTTCCAACCGGTGGAGTAAACTTTCATTCTGATAATGTAAAAGAATCCATTTCATTGTACGGAGCACTCGCCGCATCTAAGGAATTCCAAATCACAATCGATAAATTCGGAATCGATTGCATAACGCGGCGAGTATTCCCGTGCGGAAGCGCAGTATACGCGTACGTTCCATTATGCGGACCCTCGGGATTGCGAGAAAGAGCCGCATCGTGCTTTCTCCGAATCCTCCTCCACCTATGCGCCATCGTCAAGGATTCTCTCGGCGTTTCGAGAGCACCGGCCCGAGAGTGGCGCGGAGCGGCGTACTCTCGGTCCCCAGGTCGTTCCGTTTATCTCGAGCACCGTCGTTTCGCGATGAATAAACAGCAGTGGGGCTTCTTCGAAACAATTTAATCTACATAAGCTAACAGCTACCTGTCTCTACTCGCATCGCCGGTGGGGAGATCCGAGCTACTCGGTGGAACGTAGCCGGGCGCAAAGCAGCGGCTTGTCCCTCGGCCACGCTCGCACACACTCGAACGAGATCAGCGCTAGTCCCTCGCGAGTAGCAGCGGGCCGAGAAATCGGGCTGAAGAGGAGAACAACGACGACAGGGAAAGCAGCGAGAGAAAGGTACCAGGGATAGCACCTAGAAGTAAAGCTGCCGCTATAGGAGAGTGGAAGGGACAATGGGTGTGAGAGGGGAGGGGGTGGAGGACGGTCGGTCGACGGCTTCAAGAATCTACGGGGCCACAAATAAGAGATAAAGCTGGCCTGGCACCTCGTATCTACGATCTGGCCTCCGTATCACCCGTGGCCCGGGGGGGTATAAGAGACGGAGAACCTCCTCCTCCAGGAGAATCCACCATAGATTGAATTATCGTTCCCGATCGATTTCGAATTTAGCCTGCCGCTTCTCCGCGCCGTTGTCTTCGTCCGGATTGGAATGGACAGCGCAACGAGGAGGAGGTTACGCAATTAACCCCGAGTAGTTTATTAACTAAAATTACGCGATGCCGCGCGTAAACTCGAGCTTAAATGTGCGGGAAAAAATCTCAACTCCCCCGCTCACAAATTGATTTGTGAGAACGTCGACGGATTTTCACCGACATTGTTTGTTTTTGAAAGATTGTCGGTCTACGATAAATGTAACGATTTCAAGGAAGTAGGAAAAGGGACTTATCCCGCGAAAGTGAAAACTATCTTTCGTCAATATTGACGATATGTTCGCGTATTCGCTTTGTCAGCTGAGAATTGCTTTCCCAACCAACTCACCTCCTGTTGTTACCTTCAATAACACCGTGCAATGTTGAGAATGAAAATCTATAAATATCGTAGAGATGTAATATATATTGTGCATACAAACGAATTCTCTTGAACACAGCCATTCCTATATTCTGATCTGATTCTTCAGGATACTTTTAAATTAATCAATTAACGATAGATCATAATCGCGTTTCGCATATGTTCTCAATTGTCAACGCGTTTCGTTGAATGTACCGTTTCTCTTTTTACTGTTCTCTTTCTTTAAAACAAATATATAAGTAACCACCGCGCAAAGCGCCGTTTCTCGATAATTATATCAGGACTGGCGTCCTGTGAGGTATGATAGCGTAACATATGCAGATAATTCCCACCGCATTTATTTTAGAAAACGCGGCGGTTTCTTCTTTTTTTTCTTTCGGTCTTCGGGGTGGCTCGACGAGTCAGCGGGAATCTTTAATTAGCGGCGTATTTAATTTTTATCTTATCGCACCGCGAAGATCGGATGACTTACGCACGTCTACGTGTAACTTTCTATCCGGACGCCGCGACCCACGGGTGGTGCAAGACTTTTGACTTTAAATCACTTGCCGGGAAAAAGGATGCAAGATGCAGGGGAAGAGGCGAAAAGAGGTATTGAACGAGCACTTACCTCAACGGATTTGCGAGAAGCACCGTCCTGATAAAAATGCGCGATTGCTCGTGCGCCAGTCTGTGGGCGAACGACCACCGGTACCTGCACATACAAATGGTTCGTATTATCAAATCTTCCGCATCAACTATAACGACATGCGTTATTTCGTGTTTTCTACGGTGCGATAAATGAATCCCTGAAAAATACAACGCCACGTTACCCATCTCATTTCACGCTTCGATCGCACTTCCGCGTGTACGACGACAACGATCGCACGACAACGACGAGCGGTGAATGAAGAAAGTGCCTGCATTAAAGATAAACGTAAGTGAAGTGCGAGTAGAGAGAGAAAGTTATTTGTTACCGAACGAGTTTCGTGAGCTGTATCTCCGATAAGACAGTTAATCGAGTTAATATCCAATCTTTGCAAAATTAATAATGTCGAAATCGATAAATGTCAGATAGGATAATGCGGAATACGTTCTAAGAATGAGACATACGCTAGTCATTTTGTTCAATCCATCTTTTATAGAAACTCTCTTCCACCGCGACGAGATAAACTTCTCGCCTTGTGAGTCAATATTTGCTAAATCGCCCGTTTCAGATGTGTCAGCCCCATCTGCACGTTACAGAATGCATGACTTCAATGAAATTGATAGTATGCAGCTGTATTTTCTTTCCTGTTTATATCAGTGGGTTCGACGGTCTTTATTCATAAATTGTATTTCGCAATGTTAGGACTTTTAGAAGATTTTCCTGTTACATTACCGTGGATAAGCCATTTCAGATCGATACACGCGTAAGCGACTTTATTTTTTATTTCTTTTACGCTTTTATCGCTGATTTATATATCCTCTTATCGTTATTTTAATTTTGTTACTTTAATCTCGTTATTTCAATGTCGTTAATGTAATAGCTATTATTAAATTTGCAATGCAATTTTTCTTGAAATATGTGCATTTTATTACAATCATCTCATTCCTTTCTCTGCAATCCTACAATTATGTTCTACAAATCATTATATAATTAATTATTTTAAATGTATGCAAGAATATGTCAAACATTAATTTATATGACTTTATTTGTATAATGCAATATTAATTAAAAAAGTTATAAATGTCACAAAATTTTATTTATTTTAAAAATGTTGTAAAATATCACTGGCTGTTACCTTTTCTTGTGAATCACCTGACGAACAAATTTGGGTTAATTGCAGGCTCGGTATGATAATATTCATTTATGCAATTTAAGTAATTGCCGTCATTAAAACGACAGTCTTGCGGCTGTTCCGCAAGCACGCAAGCAACTGTTTCGATGCGGTGAAACTGCACCAGTTTTATCTCTCGATATTTATCCGTAAAATGTACAACAACTGCACAATGTTTTATAGTGCTCCGTTGTTATTTTTATTTCTCAAAATGATAGGATGAGATTTTTTAATATCTGCGATAATAACGCGGTGTACGCAAATAAAACTTCTTAATTTGCATGACGCATTATTGCGAGTACGGAACAATATGGCAATAAGCTAAATTTCTAATTACAAGAAACGCTCATAATAAATTCAAAAATTTATAGTGTTTCAGGTAACCACTAGGCAATTAGGCTCGGTTAATGGATTCTAAACTGTCAGTTATGAGTCTCTAGCTTCATGTACACGCGGTCGTATCACGTATACTTCCTAAGCGGATAATGATCCGTATAGGTTTGCGCAACTGCAACAAATAATCATTACTCAATAACGGCTATATTGCAGACAACACTAATATGCTCGTGTGTTATTAAGTAAACATTTATCTTTAATGATGAAAATTATCAACGTACATAGAAAGCAATAAAGCAATAAATTCCCTCTTGTGTGCTTTTGTTAGAAGCAAGGAGGAATCTTATTTCAATATACTTTACTGCTCATATCTTCACGATGCAACTGATACTTTGCCGTACAGCTTCGCTGTATTCTGATATCAGTATCTATAACATCGCTAATTACTGGTGGATTTAATTTCAGTGCGCATATGAGTTAATATCAACAACATATACGCGAACCAGCAACAACGAGTCAGATCTCTATTACTGATATACACACCGGTGTCGGTTAATATGCCTTTCCACGTTAGGTCCGTATAAAACTATATCGTGATCGCGGCGGTAAACATGATCTCTTGCCAACAAATGAGGTCCTAATTCGTCCATAATTATCTCTCGCTCTATAGCCTTCACTGAATATGTAATTTAGCGGCAAATCCCTCCCGCATGCTGTTGTGGATATGTACCTCACACACTTCATACCTACTGATTGTGAGTGAGCACATGTATATTATTTACCCCACATAAGTTACGGTACACAACTACAAAGGATAAGAGACGAGACAAACGTTAACATATTCAGCTATGCGCACGTTAATGCGCTATAATTTGCATACTATCATTATCACCTGCGTATCTGAAAATGATCGTGCAGATTAGCTGAACTCGCCCGGTACTTTCGGGCAAACTCTCTAAACTCGGACGCGATGGTATGGCAACTACGGTCATTACTAATAAAGATATCGCAAACCAAAACACTTTAACTTAAATTAAAGCACTTCCGAGAGAAAGCTAGAAAGCCGACGAAGAAGCTAATTGTAAGCTGAATTCAACGATCTGTCAGATATAATTCATTTTACTATTAATTTTTCCCGTAAGCGTTTTGTGCACCCTTGTCGAGCTGCCCCCTCCCCCCCCACCTTACACAAATAAAAAAAACTAATAGCGCATAATTATAAGCTATTTATGAGCTTTCATATTCCGCAAATTAAAATTTTTGAGCTCGTCACGCTGAGCATAAATTTAATGTTTTTCGTGGGGGGGGGGGGCTGAGTCGATATTGATTAAGGGTTGTTTGAGGACTAAGGGGTAAGCTTAAAAATCAAAACTATATCAGTTCAAAAACTCATAAATAAAACTCATAAATAGCTCTTAATTCTACCGCAAAGATTGATTCAATATTTTTGTTTTTAAGCGGTGGGGGGGCTGAGTCAATATCGATTAAGAGTTGTTTGAGGACTAAGGGGGTGAGCTTAAAAATCGACTCAGCCTCCCCCACGAAAAACATTAAATTCATGCTCAGCGTGACAAGCTCAAAAATTTTAATTTGTGGAATATGAAAGCTCATAAATAGCTTATAATTTTGCGCTATTGGTTTTTTTATTTGTGCAAGGTGGGGGGGGGGGCAGCTCGACAAGGGTGTTTTATGCAGCAGCTCTTAAAAAGTAAAAAAGTTATTTAAAAATTTTAAGAACTAAATTAAAATTACACTATTTGATTTGCTGAAATGTAGCATACAAAGTAAAGATAAAACTTGCTGTAGGCTTGATTATAGCCTTCTTGATTCTGAAATATGCACAAGTTGTTTTATCGCTATCGTCCGCTAATGCTCAAAGCGAATGCGGCAACTAACGTGAAAAATGGATGCAGTATCGTTTCTAGCAGGTGCATTTGCTAATGTCGCTGTGAGCGACATAAGTAGTAACGGAATAGAAAACACTGCTGCTTACAGTCAAACAAACGCCGCTGCTATAGCAGCTACATAAAGAGAAGGACAATGTGAATAGTGTAGCCAGTACTACAGCATCTGCTAAGTAACGCACATGGAACAAATACATATTCTACTGTCGAAGCTGCAGCCAATAGAAATACAGCAAAAGAAAAAAGCGCGGGATCTGCAGCCAGCAGCAGCCAACGCATTCACTGGAAGTAATTCTGGTAAAGGAAGAACACCATTTACAGCAGCGGCTAACACAAACGTTGAAAGTAATTCTCATGGAGAAAATGCATAATCTGCAGCTTAAGTAGCAGCAAACGCTGAAAGTAACTCTATTAAAGGACATGCAAGATATGCAGCTCATTTAGCAGCTAACGTAATTCTCATAAAAGAAACACACAAGTATATGCACAAGCGCGTTAGCCAATGCAAGCGCTGAAAGTAACTCTCATGAAGGAAACGCAAGATCTGTAGCACAAGCAGCAGCCGCTGCGCAAACGCTGAAAGTAATTTTCGTGGAGGAAACACAAGAGCAGCTGCACGAGCATCTGCACAAGCTAATGCAAATGCCGCAAGTAAAGGATCCTATAAAGTCATAAAAGGCGGTCAAGATGATACTCATATCCATAAATGTAACAAGGATAACAGTATAAAAATACATGGATGGTATGACAAGAATGAAGGAATAAATATTATAAGTTCTTCGCATTCTGAAAATTATGCAGGAGCAAGTAGTGCAACTTCCGCACAAGCGATAAGCTGCAGATATGAAAAGGAAATTAATTCGAAATAGGGCCATGAGTTTGATAAATTGATATTGAAGATATTTCCGCAAAAGTAAAAAGTATCTCGGCTGAAATGAAAATTGCGATTCACACGAATACGAAAATCGTAGATACAAAATCGGAAATAGCATTGCATCTGCTGCTGGCTCGGCCGGTGCCAACGCGGACTTCAGAAGTCATAACAGGAAAGAATTATAGATATAGTCGAGCTATAGCTCAGAGTACAGCTGACACAGAGGTTAAAAGTGAAATATACGGAAAAAGTAGCAAGAACTGCCGCACTAGCTACAGCTAATGCAAATGTTACCAGTACAGCATATAATAAAAATGATGTACTTGTAGCTGCACAAGCTATAGCAATTGCAAATGCCATAAGTAAAGACAAATATGGATATGCTGCTGCTAACAGTGAAGCGAATGCATTTGCATGAAGCCAGAGAAGTCATGAAGATTGCCATAATTCTTGGAAGAACCATAAACATGATAGAATTCGTGTAATTCGCAGTATAATATATAACAGAGGAAGAGAAGAGCAGTTAGTGAGGCGGTTGCAAGTTAGAACGATACTGTTGCTGGAAGCAACGGACAAAAAGGAACCGCTAGTGCCGCAACTAACAGCGCATCCAATACTGCTACTACAAGTAACGGACGAAGTAGAATCGGTGATGTTGCATCTGTCTGATGATTCTAATTCTGTTGCTGTAAACAAGAGCGAATGCTGTTTGCCAATGCCACAAGAAACGGTTAAATCTTGAAAATAATCTTTCACATTAAATACTTGCAAGATTTTTAAATGCAATAATAATTAAAAAACTTTTTTAGGGAAAATATAGAATTAGAATGTGCACTACGCGGAATGCTTAACTGACGGAATATTAGTGTAATAAATCAGAATTTTAAGTTCAATATTTACATCTATAAAAATTGTATATTATATAAATTATAATTATAAGTAAAACATGTTCTTATTCAATATGCAAGCTATAACAGAATTTCTCTGCTGTAAATATTTTTAAAATTTTTGCATGCTTACGATAAACAATGCTTGATGAAATAAACAACAACAAATAATCTATTTTAATAACGAAGACTGATGAATTCGCCGTGAACGACCTCATACATTTATATACATTACATTTCATCACGTTGTTTTGTTCATTAATCATAAATAACGGTGGATAAATCACAATCAGTAAGATTACGTTAATAGTGACGGCAGTTTCGATAAATCTGTTTTCTATTATATTTCTAAAAGTATCGTACAACCGCGGCGATGGCTTTCGCGCCAGAGTAGTTCGTATTGATTGCTTTATAGTTTTATTATTCACAACCTTTACTTTCGCGCAACAGTAAATACGAGATCTGCCTGATCCGTGGTCGAACCTGCGCACCTCGTAGAACATGTTTTATTGAAACACTTATCGCAGCGGACGTGTTGAATATAAAAATCTTATGATCATTCGAATTTATATCGTATTCCGCTGCTTAGACATTCGCCGCTCCGTCATGGTGTAATGCGCACCAAGCCGATAAAATATTAGCGTGGCTATTTATACTCGCCAAAAAATTCAACGTTATTCAATTACCAGACGCAAGTTCTCGTGCTCGTCAATAATTGCGCGCAACGCGGCATTCGTGCGTATAGTTTTATTTATCGTTTTATGTCGCATAGAGAACAGGAGAAACGGTTCTATCATAATCATATTTATCTTTATGAAATATCGGTCTATTTATCTATAACGTATCATTAAATAAATTTCTATTGCCTTTTGTACACATTGAAATAGAAATGTTGATGCATTATTTATTGAGGCGTTTTATATTATAATACGTTAGCATGAATCAGGAAGAAAATATTTGTTTGTCTTATTCGATATTCAACTCGATCGGAGCATAGAAAATGCGATTAGAGAAAAGATTCTCAAATATATCTACTTTCCAAGTATTAATTACAATCTACCTTTATCGCGTCTCTAGTTTCCATTGTACATACAATGTATTATCTGACAGATGATCGTGCAATGTGCGATTATTCGAAGAAAGAATTTTTACATGGCCTTTTACTAGATAGAATATGTCTTTGTATAGATAAGTTTCCTTGTGTTTAAAGTGACTCTTTTCGTGCTACAAAGCGAGAATTTAACAAACGAGGCTGCATTCACGTTACTTAAACAATGCAAGCCCGCGTGATTAAGGGGATTGTTCAGGTTGGCTGGATCAAGCACGCTGTAGAGCGTCGTGAAATTGCGGTTTATACCGCAAATAGAGATGATGAATAAGGCTGAAGTGGAAGCGATACGAGACTTTTCCATTTCCTACAGTCATTCTGAATAGCGGTGGCATGGAGGCAGATAATATCGCAGTAATATAATAATAGGAATGTTAATGGAGACTGTTACTCGCGCGTCATGTTCTATTTAATCCCTTCGAAACGGAACCCACCTCTCGGTACCATTGAGTACTTTCGATAGATAGATACTCAAACGAAAATTGAGTCCCGTGGAATAATGATTTATAATCTTGATAATCGAGCAGCGCGGGAGCGCTTCCACTGTCGACATTTCGCAATTCGCGTCCAAAGCCGACACAATACGACGTCTAGCTACTGGTGGGCGGTAGCAGAATGTCGTTTACTGTAGGAGCTGCTTCGCGGCAATGATAGCGTTGCGTAATGCCACGGATGAGACTATCTGCGGAGCGTAATGCAGCAGAGTGCGGATTCGAGTAGGTCCGGAGGGTGGGTACTCGAATGAGTGGGGCGCGAATATAGGATGATTATGTCACGGTGTGATGTATGGGGACTGGCAACGTGCCATGCGGTCATCCGACCGCAGCATATAGCATCCCCTCCTTGTATCTCCCGTCTTCCTTATTCGACGGTATCCCTTGATCTCCTATATAATTTTCTTATAGCCCAGTCGATATGTCAAAGACGAGCGTTATCAAACATTATCAATCACTCGTGTGGCATCGGTTAACATTTACATTCCAGTCGTAAAATATTTGCATACTATAAAAATGCTTTTAATCTTGTCTCACTATCACGCGAAGGAAACGTGAAACAATTGTATGTTGCGGTCACATATCTCCGCGAGATAAATATGATAATGTTCGTATACTCCATTCGTAGTCTTTTTGTCTCGTATATCTCAACGCCACCAAAAAAAAAAACTTGTCATTCGAAGCGAAAAGTTCGTTAACGCGGTTTATTGTCGTCGCAACTGGTAATTCTTCCTTCATGGGTGGTGCTGTAAACTTTAAGACACCACAACTTTAGGGGGGGGGGGGGGGCTCACATGTGAGTCAGCTTAATGTTCGGTGCAGCTAACCGAATCGCTCCCGTCGCGATAAGACCCATCGCGGAAGAAATCTTTCATCATGATTATGCGAATCGTGACATACTGTACCGTACAATCAGTTTAATCGAAGCGATGTTCCGTTAGCGGATAAAATATTACGTGCTTTTCAAATTCTGCCGGAACATCGTCAACGTTAACCTGGTCCTTCCTTGTATATATGCGTTGTGTATCAAGCAAAAAAAAAAAACAAGGACGATAAAGCAGGCGAAAAAGAGAAAGAGCGTGGATGGAAGAGACGAGAAATCACGTGTACAGTATGCACACATGCATTATGTTGCAGAGATACGCAGGGGACAGTTGTAACGCTTAGTGACGCCCAGTATATTTATGTTACGCAACGCTCCCGTGCCTCTTCGCACACACTTGTAGGCGTGATGTGTAAAATGCGCATCCGCATAGCAAACCCCATGTGAACCGTTGCACTGTTGCGATACTACGATTTTAAAAGCCATCGACTGAGCCAAACTCGTTGACAACTACGTGATTTAGCTATTGTTATTTGTGTATACAAGATAGAATTTGTGTTTTTTTCTGCATCGCAAATACTAGAAATTAAATTGCAAAAATATTTGCCCGTTATAAATCACGGCAGTTCTTTAACTTTTTCTACGTAATTTTCATATGAGTTGATTCTGTCAAGAAAATCATTAGCCGAATCCCTACTGTTTGTCCTCTTTGAGGACCATAAAAATTCCTCGAAAAAAGCCGACCGTCCAAGCAGATGGAAGCGTTTCTATATGGATTCCCGTGAGTGACGTGGATTGTAGGAATTCTTATCCCACGGTCAACGCGGGCAAAGGCAACGCGGGAGAGGAATTGGTTGTAGACACCGACAACACCGACAGTTTCATAGGACTTCGTGGTTTGGGGCGATGGCAGAGCATACCGGCGGTGCCTTCCAGGTTTAAAAACATCCGTCCAGGATGACTCAACCGGTCCTTCAACCAACCGCAGCAACCTGCCCGCTTAGAGAAAAACCTGCTACATGCGGCGCAGGGTATTCGATTACCAGCGCCAACGGTGCCTTTTAGGACGTGAAAATTAATGGTGAGATTAACAATCGAGAGCAAACCCATTTAATACTGCGCGCATCTGTACAATTATAATGGTATAAGAACGAGAAATTAAACGAATACAATAACATTTATTAGAGTTGCCGTTTTTTAAGAATATATACATACCGGCCAATACTTTTGCTCTTCGTGCGTATCACAAATTCAATCGCGTGTATTCGCTTCGCTCGCTCTCGTTGTCAACGCGTGTGTATATTGGATAATGTAGAGTTTAATTTAACTGATTCACGTTCACGTTGTTGCTTGTTAAAAAAAAAAGACGTATCATACGATAACTTGCATCGGTGTGCAAATACTATTTCACGAAGATCGT
Organism: Linepithema humile; assembly: GCF_040581485.1. Taxonomy (NCBI): domain Eukaryota; kingdom Metazoa; phylum Arthropoda; class Insecta; order Hymenoptera; family Formicidae; genus Linepithema; species Linepithema humile. Next base: position 20,977,318 of record NC_090134.1, read on the forward strand.
AACCGGCTGTCACCTGTCAGCACTTCTTGCAATCGGCCGGGCAGCGGCGGCTACACGAGCTTTGCGTGAGATAAGCGCCGACAAGAGTCCGCGTTGCGTACGTATTACATGAAATACGCATTTGCGCATACGCGTGTATCGTGCGCCCATAACGAAATTCGAAGCAATTTTAAAGTACTCGGCAACGCTCACCGCGTGAGGGCGTAAATTAATTCTTCGCGAAGAGCGGCTCGCAACTGGCTCGCGCAATGATGCGCAGAATGCGTCGTTGGTTTGTCACGATGCTTGGCCGATAGAATAAATGACTGCGCGTGACGTACGAAAGTAAATTATAAAATATGCGCTGTAAGCGCGTCGCGCTCGTGATTGCATACCCGTGATTAATGAACGTGGCGTAATTGCGCCCGCGTCGCGTATAGCAAATAATTCAAGTGCCGAAACTTCTCCGACTATTAAACGCTCCACTGTGAGAACTACTATTTACTAGAGACGACGATGCGCCGACGTGAGGATAATTATAATAAATAATTCGGAGCGCAAGAGTATGCTGAGTAATCGCCATGTGGAAGTTCTCACCATAGTCATCGCACGTTGTACTTGCTGTAGGAATTCTATTCTCCGCAAATTACTTTGTATCATCAAATCAATTGCGCGTTACGCAGACTTGCTGCATGTACGCGCGTGGCTGGCATGGAAAACCCACGTTAAACTTTCTCTTTTTCAGAAGTTTGTGGAATGTCGAAGCAGTATGCGATGCAATCACAATACGTACACGTGTTTCAAGTGTATATGGGCGTCGAAATCGAGATGAATACACTGCTCGAATTCGCGCGAATGGTGTCGACCGGAGGCGAAACGATCGCTTTGCCGCGAGAAACCAGCATTCGCATTTACATGGTCGTACGTATCAGTTACATTAATTAAATAAAGACTGGTCCGGTATCAGCGCCACGTTTCGGCCCCGGGCATATATACGGGTTGGCGCGTTATATGGCGCGTTTATTGCAGTAAGGGCGATTCGCGCGCGTTGCTCACCATAAGTCTGCGGTCGCTATCGATACTCCGATCACGTAGACCCATCCGCTTTAGCCCCGAATACTTTGGTTCTGAATACTATTGCCCGTACTCTCGACTTGCGCACACGTTTGGCCCGAACATATATATATGCTTGCGAAGAATGCGCTTCGTGCCTGTTGTCCGCGCGCCTCGCTCCTCGTCGTAATTTCTACCAAACGAAGATCCTCGTCCGGCGTGCCACAAACACTATAATGTTTACGAGGCGGACAAGACGATCGACCTCCTTCGATTAACACTGTCGCGGTTTCCCTCGCGTAATTAACACGTCGATCGAGCGCAGACCATCTGATGTCGTTCGTTCTACGAGACAGCAGTTCGCTTCGCGTACACGCAGCACATGTTCGTGAACAAGCGTGCGTGGTCCATCGCATTTTCATAACACCCCACGGCTCTTTGTATGCCGCGAAGAATATCCACTTTCGAAAATGGCGGTACGATATCGCCACTTGAGAAAACAGCTATTTACTTTGCGGATACACCTTGATTATCGATACCTGACCGCGAATCTTCGCGATGAAAAAGCGAGAGGAGGTAATAGTGAAACATGTACGCATACAAGATATCTCAAATCGACCGGATATGGTCTTTCAATCATAGATGCTATAGAACAAACTAAGAAACAATAGTTATTTTCATAATAAAATATTTACAACTATTTAATATTAAATAATGTAGAATGTTATATGTATGTAACAAATTATGCTTCGCGAATGCAAAGACAATCCGATATTTTTAAAATGATTTTAATTGAATTTTATCCAAAGACAGATTTCATTAGACTAAATTTTAGTTTAATAAAGAGTTAATATTGAGAATACAAAATATGTAACAAATAATTATTTCATAAAAGATTTTGTGAAAGGAAACTATATCAAATCATAAAGTTTTTGATTTGCTTTTGTTTCGAAAAGTATGTCAATGCTTTTTGACTAAAAGAAGTTCCGGTGCTTCTGAGATACATTGTTTATCGCGTGAAACAGTGAAGGGAAGAAGAAAGAAAGTGGGAAAGGCGAGCGGGCCAGATAGAAAAGGGAGAAAGATTGGTGGTTTGAAATAGACATCGTGCTGCCTCACAGGTTGATATAAGTGCTCGGCGTTTCCGCAGGATACGATCCGCAGCACGTGAATAACCGTTATACGGCACGGCCCGCCGCCACGTATCGGCTAACGTTCAATTATTTGAGCATCTCAGTGGTGAAATAATAGTACCCTACGGGTGTGCGTCTACGCAGAGCCCGTGCACCGATTCTTCGTCATTCCCACATAGCAATGTCTAATTATCCGTTACAGAACTCGCCAGTCTACAATCGGCACCTTAAACTTGCAGGAATCTTAGGGGCGTAGTACAAACGGATGCAAAAGAACTCGCGAAACTATCTTGATCGCGAGTAGCCTGAGCACCGCATAATCAGAAAAAAATATGAAAGCGTATTACTTACAATTAGTTGATAAACTCTACTTTCAATTTAAGAAAAAAGTAGCACACAAGCTATTTTTGTTATTGTATATATATTTATGTATCTATAGTCTATGTAATTTTGACTTGTCTTTTTTTAATATTTAATATTTTGTACGATACGTTGTATGAAATGAAATATGTATTTATAATACAGAAATAAAACTACGGATTAATAAAATTGAATTATTGTCGCGTTGCATATTATGTACCATTTGTCTAATCAATGCAGCTGTTATAGAATATTTAAGAAAAGCCTTTGAGTCTTGACATGAAATCATCGACTGTATAATAGTGTCAACCATAAATTCATATCCCGGCACGCCTACTTGTCAAGCATCTGTATGCGTCTGGATTATGCGTCCATCTGGAGCATTGTCAAAGATTCTAGGACATAGAGAACACACTTGTGTGTTCACAACACAGTGTATTCTCTATGTCATAGACCGCGCAACCGGTAGTTTTACAATGTCAGATGTAATTAAACAAATATTGATCGTGCGACATAATTATTCTAGCTGTAGAAAATAATATTTTATGAAATTGTTTATAAAATGGTACAATATTCTATTTAGCGCCGTCAAAATTGTAACAAGTTACGTTAAAAACAAAAAGAACGTGCATTTTTCGACACTTTTGATACGCTGGCGGCCGAGTCGCCGTGAAAAATGAAGGCGTCAACGCGGTAGAGCAATATGGCACAGAAAAATATTTCAAAATGTCGACATCGGTATCAAAGAGCGTTTAAGACTGCTTAATTCTCCTCACTCGGAGACGGTAACGGCAGCTGTTGCGGCAGATATGCCGCGCAGAAAACGCTGACAACCTTTACTAATGTTCGCAATTCCTTATTCCGTGGGTATCATTTATAAAACGCCACGAGCTGCTTGTCCACCGAGATGCCGGCATAATTTGTTTGGAATTTGGTCTGGAGATTACAGAAAGTGTAACGCCTTGATTAATACCGCGACGAGATTCGAGAAGTAAATCGAGATTGGATTATGAAGAGTTCTCGCGGCGAGCATCGATTGTGCACGCTTGATTTGACTGTCTCTCCGCTTTCTCCTTTTTCCTGTTCCCTTTTAGTCAGTAATTTGGTTCCGTTGTCAAACTAAAGTCTATATTACACTTCATGCGGAAGTTACGTTTTATTTAAAAAAATGATTATATCTCTTTAACGTCATACAGAGTTTGAAACATAGATATAACTAAGAACAATTTCCAACAAAGAGTACGGAAAATAATATGATAGAGCGCGTACGTTAAGAACGGTGGAATTTCTCTTGCGTTGGAAAATTACTGTAATTTTAATACAGATGATATACCATTTCATCGATATCCATTTAGAAGATCGTTCGGCTTGCGATCTGCTCACGGACTCTCCTACGCAGCGTATACTTTATGGCCCGGAAAATTGAAATTTTACCTCGGTATAACATTACGGAAACGTGGTGCTACATTTGAAAATTGTTACGATATTCGTTGGACCATTAAACGTAGTAGAAGTCAATTAAGGAAATTTTCAACGACTATCCATATTCAATATAAAAAAATTAATATTTATTTTCTCGAGTTTCAATAATATTTTTAAAAAGTATAGATAGTATAATAAATATTTTCATTTAACTAAAAAGCTCAAGTTACATTAAAGTCCATTGTTCAAATCCATTTTACTCCTTTAATAAATTTTATAAATTACATATACGAGTATATACTTATTATCCACGTGTCATATTTTATAAAACGTATGTGACAAAAACAACAAAAACAACACATTGTAAACAACGGTATGATTGAGGATTAATTTTGCACCTCTGAGTTTTATTGCGATTTTACTTTCTGATTTTTTAATATGTCGTGCATCGTGCATGTTGGTTCATGGACGTATAACGTCCATGAAAAAGTAAATTTTCTATCAAGATAATTCATTGATAAATTTACACGTTATTCCGGGTGTGTGAAGTTAACACCGCGAGATAAAAATTCCATAGTTCTGATTAGAGTTCCAGCTTCTTTTTGAAGAATTCTAACTTTAGAATTCTTCAAAAGAAACCTGATGAATTCTAATCAGAATTACGGAATTTTTATATCGGTTAACTTTCCTATTATTTCTCAGATAATCGCATCTCAGATCACTTAAATTTACAATACTAAATAAAGACATGTGTCACGAAAATAATCTTAGAAAATATAGATCTTTTACTTTATAGCCGATTTGCAAATGTTAGATTTTTAATAACAAAGCTTAATCATTTTTCCAGATTTTCGATAACGCACGTGCTGATTGAATAACTGAAGAATGTACAATATCCTAAGCATGGCTTATTGGTGCGGCAAATGTGATCGTACTAGAGACTGGAAACCCACCGATATATACGAACGGGAGCGAGACTGGACGAAGCAAGGCCATCCCATGGGCCGCTATTCCGACGAGTATTGAAATATTTCCAATGGAATTCCCATAAAGCGCGGTTGGGATACGAATGAATGAACGGTTTACACCCACCCTATCGCCGCCGGGGATTCATAATTCTTTCGGCAAACTTTTTACTGTCATTTCCCACCTGCCGTACGCGACCGCCATTCTCACCTGGAATAAAGGCCGCGCGCGGCATGCTCGGACCATTGTTCGCCGCTGTCGAAATACTTATCGATCCGTCGATGTAGACCGGCGACTACGTCGATGGATCGACCTTTGCTACTCATCCGCCCGCGCATCGGGTGTGTCTATGGACCACCGTCTGCAACACGGCGTTCCGTGTTTACGTTAGCGACGGTTTGCGCGAAGCAATTTGTCAGCACGATGACAAGAGAGACGCTGGCTGGTAGCGTCTCGTCCGAGCTCGCGGCGCAAAGTTAGGTTGACGGCGTCACGAAGTTGCAACTTTTCCGAACTGATGTTCTTCGGACATTCCTTTTTTTGTCGTGCGAAAAAGAAGGTCACGTTCCAGTTTTCGTGGGAGTAACGAGCACGGTCGAAAAAGATTCTCGTTAATTTATTCAAAACGTAATCGAGTTTCCGGGAACGAAGTTCAGTAACTTGTTACACAGGAGCAGTTGTCGCGAACGAAGTTTCGAGCGAGAAGATTCGGAGTTCTTATATTTCTCAAGCAGCTACTAGATATTGCAGAGCATCCATTTCTGGAAATAAATTGTCAAACGCCAACGAAGTTGCAACCCACATTAAGCTATATTTTTTAAATATATATAGCGCTAAACTGCTTATTACATTATTTAGGAAAATCATAAAAATATGCTCAAAAGTTATAGAATTATTATGCATTCCGAACGAGATCGTCGCTGAAGCTCCACAAATCTCTACACGAGTATGAAACTGCCAACTGTGACCATTGCCAATTTATTCGACGGCATTATCGCAGACTGAACCTTCGATTTTTATCGGATTTTGTGGTCTCGTTCGATAATTGCAGTTTTAATCAATATACTGTCCAATATCTGTCAGCGAAACAACTGCATGCGTGCCATACCGGTGTGAACAGGCAAATAGCGCGACCCTCGATTACGATAATCGCGTTGATTGTTTACAAGCTAAACTCCGGATAGCAGAAATTAATTCGATTCAAAATCGGAAGGCCCGCAAATTGCACGCGAGCAAAAAATATGTGCGAGCGTTAAACGAGCGAAATGCCTGGCACCGTAAAATGAACGATAATGTAATCAGTGTACGAGGATCGAGCGAAAAATACGACCGACCTGCCGAATACGCGTCGTGTTTTGCGAAGATTGGAAATTCCAGGTGTAAAACGATTGATGTTCCAATTATCGATTTATACAGTACATCGAGCATCAGGCGTACCAATTCCATTCGTTCTTGTATTTTTCATGTCATGTTAATTATCAAGTACGCGTCAGGATATATTTAAGCTGAATTATTTTCCACTTTGCAATATTTTTTTTAGTATTAAACGCTAAATATCCTCCTATATCGAAATCTTCTCGTTATCGAAAACCGCGAAAGTAAACATCATGATTGCGTAGGAAAATCTATACTATTCAACGAGCTGCGCATTGGTACACGCAAAATGTTAGTTCGTCTGATTTCACCAAGGATATTCCCGTATTCGTTGGCAAGTAATACTCTCATCACGAGAAGTCTGCGTTGTAATTTTCCCGCATGATTTATGGCGGCTATAATGACCGAAGAAAGGTCACGATCCCTGAGATCTTTCAGAATCGATTGAAGTCCGGGGCAAATCGTATACCTACGCTTTTGGATTAAGATAAACTAGAAAAATACTCAACTTCCGTATTTTTTTCTGACTTTTTATTCTTTTTCTTACTTCTCTTGCGCTATTTTCATATTTGCATCGTCACATGATAACGTCAAAGTGGAAAAGAATTACTAATTGTAAGGGCCATCAATTCTATTATTAGAAAAACTTATTACGATGCTTTTTTTGTCTGATGTTATCTATTAATATTAATATTTATTATATTCTGTCTTTTTCGTTATTTTTTCTTTCATTCTAACGATTGGACAAGCGGTTGGACAAATGCAAAGAAGTGAAAAGATAGCGCTAAAAAAATTGAAAAAAGAAATACGGAAGTTTTCCGCGGGCCGAGTTTAAATTATTTGCGACATCGCATATACCTCTTTGATGCACCATTCAAAGGCAAGTTAATCTCATGAGTCCACTTGACGGCGCAATTTTATCGAGCACGCTAGCTCGTCGTACATTATGTCTCAAGCGCAGATGTTCACAAAAGTCGTTTTAAATCATATATGACGAGTATCGCATACTCGTTAAATTTATAAAATCACGTTTATCGGATAATGGAGCATAATGTATTAACTTAATCTGGAAACACTACTTTAGAATCGTTCTTGTAAGTATTAGTCAAAGTTAAAATAAAATTTTATTAATTCTTTCAACAATTCTCTATAGAAAGAAATGAGAAAAAAACGCAAAATTGAATAAAATTATTATCTAACAATATGTAATTTAAATTTCATATTTAATTTTATTTGTAGAGATGACTGCATAACAGAAATACAAATTAATTAAGTTGCTTATGTCAAAATGAAATACATTATCATATTTCTACAAAATTATGTATTTAATGTTGTGCTTTCTCATTATGCTATATCGTAATGCCTAATCGTAATCGTTGAACTATAACAATTCATGATAATAACAAAATTAATTATATAAATTATTTAATTTTTAGGTTTTTAAAAGATTCGATATACGCGTTTAAGTCTTTCAAATCTTACGCTTGAGATCATGTTGAGAGTGTTTCTTTTTACGATTAAATAAGATAAGAATAAAATTATACAATGAATTCACTCACCATTTGTTGTGTATTTGCTGCATTTATTATTCCAGCGAAGTCAACGTCTGTTTGGCCCAAAATCCCGGGAAGAAAATTCACTCACACGAATAAAACGCACATCGCGAAAACACAACCGATTATCACGCACAAATCACACGATTACACGGTTTAATATTATACTTTTGATATAAATATTCATACACAATTTCTCACATTCAATTTCGACGCGAAAAAAATGCAGAAAACGATACGGAAACCGTTGAAAATTTCCTGATCAACGCGAAAAAACCGTCTCAATAATATTTAAAATATTTGTGTTACAATTATCACGAATGCTTCGTCGATCGATGAATAATTACTAATTACATATTATTATATTAATGAAATAAAATAAGTTAAATTTAGGTTAAGTACCCGAAATTTTGTTCGATTCTGTCCATGTTCATTTATTTTGAGAAAAGTATATTAAAATTGTCTCTGTAACTCTTTCCGTAAGGCATACGCAATGTAAACATGTTTACTCGAAGTCCACAAAGTGCGCTTCTTGGAAAAACAATCGCCAGACGATTCTCCGAACTGGGAGGAGTTGCTTTGCGCCATATAACCTAAACAGTATAATATCTGCCGTGCTTCGAGAGTGTGTATATTGAACGTGCTACCGTCGGGAGTATATTTCTACCGTTTACAGAAAACTATTACATTGAAATTATGCATACTTATGTGCATTTAAATCAAAATATGCAATATTAATTAGTAATTACCTTGCGATCGACAAGAAATTTCCATTCAAACAACTTAATAACGACTTTGCAACGCGTCACTTTGAACTTGGCGAACTGCGCAAGCCTTTCGATGCTATTCACGCATCTCCGCTAGTCGTCGAATGTCCGTCGTCGCGTATAGAAAAATTTCGAGAAAAATTTCGAGAAAATGGAAGAAAAATATTGTGCAATCGTTATGAAGAGTAAGTACTTCCCAAATAAAATTGATTAAAAGTTCGATACGTGGATGTGAACTCGAGCAATTATAAAAATGTATGATGACATAGTTAGCAAACGCGTTGTGCTATGAATTTGACGATACAGTCCTGACACCCAATCGCTCGACACATTTCACGTATCTCCGCTAGTCGTTGATTGTTCGTCGTCGCGTGAAGATCGACTTGAGGGCATCGAAGAAAAATAATGGACGATCGTGCGATCATATGCGCGTATTTTACAAGTAAGAGAGATTAACAGTATGATGCATGGATCCGAGGTAGGCTAAAATTTCGTCGAGTTTTTTTTCTTTAACGACCGTCTTGACGATTGGCGTATTAACCTTTCACATACCTCTGTATCTGCTAGTCATTGAATGACTGCGTATACATGAATTTTGAAATCGTCAACAAAAAGCATCGGATAATTACGTCGTAGATGCATCAAATTTTGATAATACAACCTGTATAGATCGTCGCACATAAATATTGTCGAAAATGTTGAATAAAAATGTCTCGAGCAATTATACGAATGTAAGATGACGTAGTTAATAAGCGCGTCGCGCGCTATATCAATTTGATGACACAGTCATACCACACGAACCGCTCGACACATTTCACCTATCTCGGTCAATTGGCTATCCACTGTCACATGTAAATCGACTTTGAGCATCGAAGTAAAAAATGGCGATCGTGCAGTTATGTTATGTTGGAAATAATTACCTATTAAGACAATCATTAAAAAAAATTCGACGAAATCTTACTCTAGACGCATCGGTATTATTCACTTACACTCATAAAGTGTTTATTATTTTAATATAAAATCTTATATTGTACTTTAACACTTGTAATATTTTGAATATAAATTAAGCATAAAAATGAGTATATGTATAATTTCAGATCACTGCACACGCGTCATTATTTTCGAAAACATTTTGAAAGATATTCATCAGAGAATCGCAACTGCTACAAATTGAACAATCGTACACACGCATCAAAATGAATCTCAAAACATCGTTGTTATTTGTTTTTGTTATCATGAACATATTAATTCATGATACAATAACAGTAACACCTGAACCAGAACCTAAACCAGATTGTAAGTATTTCTCTTGTCACACATTGAACGCAAAAATATTTTATTACATTTGTTATATTTTTAATACAACTTGAACAATTTAATTCTTTGAAAATGTACATATGTACATTTTATTATCACGCATAACTATATGTTGATAGAAAAAAATTTTAATTGTCAATTTATTTTAGCCACAATAAGGCATTATAATAGATATTTCTACTGTACATTATTTAATACACTTGCATTTTGCTTCTAGTTTGTTATCTGCACTTGGAGCTAGGTTTTTGCGAATCGTTCGTCAAGACTGTAGTACTAAGATATTGGTACAATTCAGAAACAGGACATTGCGAATCGTTCTATTATCAAGGTTGTAGAAACAATTTAAATAATTTTGAGTCTTTAGAAGATTGCCAAGAGATATGTGAATTCTGAAACTTGAAAAGTTCTCTAATATCTACATAAAATTATATTTACACAATTTACATAAAAATACCAAATTAAAATCTGTGAAAACACTTGTGCCAATATTTTATTGAACAATAATTAACTATCATCAAATTACGCACTCAAATGTAAAAAAATAAAAAAAAGTAGTGCATAAAATTTACTTTCTATTTTCCGTGCTATGTTCTATACATAGTATTACTTATTATGATTTAACAATATCTTAACATTTAACAATTTCAATGAAAAATAACGCATATATTTGATTTATGATTCAAATATAATTTGTGAAAAACTTTCATTGAAAATTTAATACAATTCAAATTTAGCAAAGTGTTAATTTTGTATATATGGTGATATTTAGTAGTAATAAAAATTTAAGTAATTTTAAAACCATAACAGTATCTAAAAAAACAATACAGATATCTTTATAAAAATTTTATAATTTATAATTTTTAATAAAAGATTCTATGAATTTCTAAAATATGTGTATAAATATTTTATTTTCATTATCACTTTTCACATAATTAAGTGTAATAAACTCAAATGTATAAATATGTACAAATAAAAATGTTAAAATAATTTATTGCTTTTTCCTCGCTATAATACCTATGTAATATTAAGTATAAATATATAATAATATTACGATATGTATGTAATACCTTTAACAATACATAGAATTTGGTATGGAATTTGATACTTGTATATTATTTCAAAAATATTGTTTCAATTAGATTCATTACAATTACTTGTAAGAAAAAGAGTAAGATATTTCATAAATGAGAAATAATACAACAAATATATACCTCCTTCATATATCTATATATATATAAATATGTAATATCTTTTGATATTAAGATTAATTTTTAAATATATGAACTATATAACAAACTTTTGAATAAAAAAATTAAGATTTTTAATTTAAAGAAACTTTTTATTATTTATAAATAATAATGGAAAGGAATAACTAAAAAATTCAGTATTTATTTAGTATTAATTAAATTACATTTATGTAATGTAAAATGTTTAGTGTCGAATTATTTTTTATATGTACAAAATAAGTTAATTATTAAGCCAATTTCTACATGAGAGATCAAATTTTTTATTCATGGTAATTTATTTAATAAATTCTTAGATTTATACAGATTTTCATACATTTTTCTTTAATTTAAGAATTATTTTGTTTTCTTAAAACCTCTGTCGACAATTTAAACGCTTTTAGTGTTCCATAGATTATGGGCGTATCAAGGTGTGCGACCTCTAGCGTTTAGTTTTTATAAACTGATATAAAACAAATTATAAAGTTCAAACTTATAATGTCACTGAAACAATATAAATAAAATAAATAATGATTTCTTTGTCATTTTCAGAACACATTTTCGTAAATTAAAAAAATAAAAACTATATAATGTTACTACAACAAATTTTTGATCCGCAAACAAGGCGGATTTTCACTGTGGCGAAACTCTATTGCGGAGCATCGCAAAATTTTTAGAATATGCCTTAAAGTTTTCTTAAAACCGCATGGTATTATATATTAGTTACGCTATTCATGACATATCTTGTCATGACTTGCATAATTTGCTTGATTATTGCACATGCTATTTGTACTGTAACAGAATTTCGATATCAATACGGAATCAATTGCGATCCTACATGCGTTTGCTTCTCAACCGTCCAAGAGTGACAACGTTCCCGCGAATTTGCGTTCTGCTTGAACATATGTATATGACGAGACGAGGAACAGCAATATCTAACTTCAAATAAAAGATTGTAAAAGATGCATCTGCATTTAGGTAGGTTGCCCTTCTGCAATTTTATACAAAATTTTTCTTTCCAACGTTAAATCAATTTTGTTTGTCATTTTTTAGATATTTGCAAATTAATTTTGATATTGTTTGTATTATATTTTTATCATACGATACTGATCCATACGTTACATCAAAATGGCGTCAAATGGCGTTTACCATCGATGACTTAGAAAGATTCATAAATTTTAAAATAATTTCGTCGACAAATTCTGTTGTCTTCAAGAGTAGGTAAAACACCACAATAACAACAATGTCCTTGAGCGGTCTTAACGCTAAATTCCAAGTAGTTCGCTCAGTCAGAGTGATATTAAACGAGAAAATAAAATGATTTAAAATCGAAACATTATACAATTTAAATAGATTTTTCTTTCAATGTAATTATATCACGCTTTTTGTGAACTGTTTTTCGCGAAATTACTTTTGTAATGGCGAAGCGATTATTTCAAGTAAGATATAAATCGTATTATACTTTAACAATTTTTATATTTTTAATATAAGCTAAGGTTAACGATGTGTGTATGTGTATAGTTTCAGATCTTTGTTATTATTTTCAGAAAGATTTTTGAAATATTACATCGGAGGAATGCAACTGCTACAAATTGGATCATCACATAAAAATAAATCTCAGAACATGGTTGTTTGTCTTTATTACCATCAACATATTAATACATGAAACAATAGCAGCTCCTCAACCATAACCTAAACCAGATTGTAAGTATTTTTCTTGTCACACATTGAACGCAATAATCTTTTATTACATTTACTACCGCAATATTTTTATAATAGAACTTGAACAATAAAATTCTTTAAAAATGTACATATGTACATTTTATTGTCATGCATAGCTGATGAAAAAAAATTTTGTTAATTTAGTTTGGCCACAATAAGATATTATAATAGATATTTCATTGTGTATAATTTAATATTTGCTTTACGTTTTTTTTGCAGTTTGCTATGTCTGTATTTAGTATTAACAACTAGCATCAAAATTATACGTTGGTAATGCTTAAGTTAGTTTCTTCAACAAAAAGGATTAATATTTTTAAGTCAACGAAAAAAGCATCTCAGGCGATTACACAAGTATAAGATGCCACAAATATGAACCGCTGATTACGTTCACTGACAGTCTTTGCGTATACATAAATTTTGAGAGTGCCGAGAAAAAGTATCAGGCGTTTATCGAGTTTTAAATATTGCCAGTGCGGTGAGTGATTAATTATCGATGGAAAATTAAAGTTTATGATAAAAGATAGAATGGATTAATCGACGGAAAAAAGCAACAGGATAACGATCGGTAAGTCCATATGCAATTATTTGATATTCAAATACATATTAAATATTATCTGTGAGACTATTTGATACGATTCTACATAATAATTTTTTTTTTATTAAACTACTAAAAAATCTATTAATAATATATCTAAAAAACAATTTAAAAAGAGATAAAAATTACATTTGATAAGATATATTTTTTATATGTATTTTTTTTCACAATTTTTACATCACTTTTTTATATGAAAATGATCGATATAGAAATGAAACAAACGTGCACCAGCATATTAAATTCTTTATTGTATTAAAAACGTACAAAATTTGTTTTACGATTTTTGAAATATAGATTGAAAAAAACTATTGTACAACTAACGTAAGTGCAGTCAATCTGATTTAGTAATTAATGGTAACAAAATAAGCATTAATTGTGACCATTGGTATTCAACTATTCTGTGTAATTCATTTATGAATAAATCGGGCAATTAATACTATTAATATATTATTATCACATAATTAACGTATCAATAATAGATTGTAAGTAATATTATAATTACGGAAAATACAAATGCACGTATTTTCACATACGATTATAAGTTCTGACAAAGAAAATTTTGCAGCAATTATTTTTCAAAAAATTGGGAAGTATTATTTAAAGAATAATTGATACATTAATTAAAAGATATTTTATTCTATAATTTACAACAATTATTTAATAATACATAAATCTTATGCATTAACTTTTTTCCTTATTAAATAGTATTTAATGTTTTGTTTTCAATTATGTACAGATGTATTTACACATGTATTAATTTTTTGTGTTAAGCGTATGTGTATTTAGATTTTAATAATATAAAAGTTTATTGAGATTAGATAAAATCCGCAATAACATTAATTAAGAATACGTTCGCGCTGTTTATATATCTCTGGAATTATTTCGTGTTGAGGTTTAGAAAAAGCGAGATAGTATAAATCCGACGAAAAAACTTTCGCTAATTGTTGAGCGTTAACAACAAGGAAATAATTACGCGCACTTGCGATTTAAGCAGGGTTATATTATTCTAGTGAGTCTCGAGTTAAACCGAGCTGAGCTGAGTTTCAAACCGAGTTCTCTAGCAAATGTGTATTTTCTTTGATGTAATGGCAAAATATTAACTTATACAAAACTGCGAACCGAGTTGCATAACATCGAAATAACTTGGTTCGAAAATCTAGTTAGATAATATTGCATGATTGGCTTGCGACAAAATTTGATGTGAAACTCATTGTCGGCTCAAAACTCGTTACCGACTCGATAAAGTGAATTTTAACGCGCGCGCGTGTAGAATTTATTGTCGAGGAAACGTGTTGCGTCGAGCAAAACGGCGTCTAGGACAGCGTCTACTTCACTGCGCTTAACCTCACGGCATATTTCGCTACCTGTTCGGCCAGTTTTTGTTGGCCAGGTCGGTTTATATTGCGAACTCTGAGGAGCGAACGAACTAGCGCCGCGTTACCATCATGCTAGCTTGGTACTCGTGAGACTGAATTCATCACGTAAATTTCCGATCGAGAAAAGATGGATGCGCATTAACAAGGTCGTTTGCATCGATCGACAATGTCCCAATCGTGCCTGATAACGATTAATAGTGAATTAAAGCAAAGCGAGATCTACGATTCGATACAAAGAAGCTGATTATAGCGAGCGGATAGGAGTGGGAAAGGAGATAATGCGCGCCGTGCACGATTTCCGGCTACGTTACTTCACGGTAAACTTTCACTTGTTGCTCTTGAACGGTGTCTCTTTCGAGGATCGTCCGCTCTCGTGTATTAATGTAACCGTAGCTTCGAATTCGATGTACGCATTCTGTACTTTGTTAATATGCTTGCATTACACGCTCCGTTTTCTTTTATGACATCGTTTTACGTGTACAATATTTCACGAGTAAAGCTTTTAACGATTCGATAAAACGCATTCAACATACGCACTGATAATGTGCGTTCGGCAGTAATTCACGCTTCGGGAATAGTATTTTGCGGTTTAATCGCGCTGTTGCTTAGATCCGCGAAATTGCGGACGGCAAAGGTGAAAATACCACGGAATGGGCAGTCGCTTCGTGTGTGTATATGCACGCAGAAACTCGTTTGCGTGTGTGTACGTACGTATATATGTGTGCGGTATACATTGGCGGCTGGTAGTTAATGGATGCTTAGAGGTTGATAGCCTTGAGTCGAGTATAGATCACGACTGGCTCTACCACGACAGACTGATTCTTAGGCGCCTTCCCTTTGCCTGGTCACTCCTCACCTTTTAGAAGCTATGTTCTTTTTGTTACTGCCGTTCGTTCATCCATCTCATCTCCACCGAGTTATCTCCACCTGCGACCCTTGATAGGAAATCCTTTCCCTTCTAACAGAAGTCGAAAACAAACGGCGGTGAATGTATTTCCTTGTGTTTAACGAAAACTAACGATGTTTAAGCTTTACCTTTATCCCAAAAGTACTCACGTAATTTCACGGTTAAAATTAGCACCTCGGTCATTTTAACCAGCGTGCTTTTCTTGCAAATACACATATTAGTATGTCTAATTTTATTGCAGATATATGTCTACATTAAACAATTAAAAAATGTTTCAGAAAAAGATAATATAAATAACGGTATTCTTAAATTCATTTTTGTAATGAAAAATCTAAATAAATTTTATTATGTTTTTATTTCAATTAATACAGTTCAATACGCTTATGAAGTTCATTGTCTACATTCTTGTAATTAGAAAATCTTTTATACGATTCACTCTCTATTTTGGAATTATGTTTCCATACATATAGATAATCTTAATTTTTCTTTAACTTGCTAAGTGACTTTTACAAATTCAGTTTACATCTGTTGTGTAGTCAATATTACATCTGTTTCAATTGATGGATTTCAATATTACATCTGTTGACAAAGGGAAATTTCACACATGTGTTGCAGATTTTCCGCAGGGCATACAATGATATTAGAAACATTCATGCAGAAAGAATGTAGCAACACGTTTTTCTTTTGAAAAGAGGAAAAAGAACAAAGGCATGCTGTGATCTTTGACCGCAATGGCTCTGAACAAGTTCGAACAGAAATGAGGACATTTATATCTCCTTCCGCTGTCCCTGCTCAAAGAAGGACTAAAGAAAATATGTAGACGAAGAAAGAAATGTGTAAGAATGTAAGTAGGTAGGTTGAAAGACATATACATATAACTTATATCACTATAGTATTGTTTCGGATATCATTGTAATGCAAATGTATTTATATTTTACAGAAAAAAACTTTGTGCGTGTAATCGGTGCTACGAAATGTATTCCTCCTGTCGTCATATAACAAAATGCGCGTCGGGAGTGCCGTTTATAATAGCGAGCGATTTTCGTATTCAGATACGCACGCGAGCAATGCGTGTGCCGTGAACGCGTGTGTGAGTGTCTCGAAGGACCGCTGAGAAGAGAAGGAAGCCTAGGAGGCATTGGGCGATAGCAGAGCAATGATATGGTAAATAATTTATTATAAAAAATGCATTTTTTAGCGAAGAGGATGTACGTATATGAGCAACGAATAAGATACAACCGAGATGCACTGAAAATGTGACCGATTATTTATTAATAATATTGGATAGCTAATAAATCCATACAAAAGTTGAAAATTATTGCTCTAAATATAAAATCTGAAATCTTTTATGTAATAGATACGTGAAGAAAATATATAATCGGTATAATCTTTTGTCGATGTTAAAAGCACCCGTTTTCGCACTGTAAGGTGTAGCATCATAAATCATTTAAGGATGAATCTCAAACTTGACGCACAACTACATTAGAAAATTCTTAAACAGTCTTCACGTCGCGTGTCATATTTAGAAAAATGGAGTTACCGGGAATTCTCATGAAAGCGACGATAAGTTTTGCGACATTAATGATGGGACATCTTATGCATGTAAAGCCATTTAGTCGCCGCGGCACGTAGAACGAGAGAAATAAAAGGAAGAACTGCGAAGAACTTAAGGATATTAAGATAAAATCAATAAGGAACTTAGTTTAGGAAGTGTTCGCGCGAGCAGCTTGAGAAAACTTCGCTCTTAATTAAGGTAATGCTGTCCGAGCACACAAACGTAACTGATTGTGAGGGCTAAGGACGGCGAACAGGAAGAGGGGAAGAGGCGATAAGCGCGACGGGGGATGGCGGAAGGGAACAGAGGACTAAGGGGCCTTCTGTTCGTGTTCTCTTTCTGCGTGTTCCTGGTACACGCGGGGGCGTTGCAATATAGTACGCAATATACGCTTCAGCGTAGCAAAATTTGGAGGGACGAAAAATTGTAATAGACCCCGATAATTTTTGAAGTGTTTAAAAACCGCGTGGTGGCGTGGCGTTTTTTTTTTGCTTAGCGGTTGGAGCACCCGAATCACTTCCAGCGTAGGGGCACTTCTCACGGTCGCAACGCTCCCGATCACAATATAATATAACAAAGCTTTAGAGGCTTAGATGAATAATACAATTATATTCCTTAATTTATCTCAAGTAAACTTGAGTAAAATTTAAATTTAAAACTTATTACTCGCTACTTGTACTGAAGTAATATTGATTTTAAATTGGTTAAAAGATTATTAAAAAGACATTCACAAATGTCTCATGAAATTCTTATTTCAGTCTTTTGATCAGGCTTTTCTTAAATTGTGCTTCAAAAACAATTGATATTTATTAGATAAAATATTTTGGATGTCATTGTAGTATAAATGTATTTGTATATTTTACAGATAAACCTTCGCGCTTCAAATCGCCATATATAAAGTTTAATGTGCGCAGTAATTATTTTATAAATATTAATTATTTCAAACACTAATCTGCATTTATTTTTTTATTTTACAGATCAACTTTGTGCGCGTAATCGGTGCTACAAAATATATTCGTTCCGTCGTATAGTATAACAAAATGCGCGTCGGGAGTGCCGTTAATGCCGAGAGTTATAGCGAATCTATAGATGAACGCATTTTTGCTGTATGACAAATATTGGGACACGATTTTTTTTTTACTTTAGGCTTGGCTCGGGGGAGGGAAAGGTCGGTTTCAATCATAAAATCTCGACTACGGCAGGGCAATCTTCGGTTCTACGTGCAGCGCGCTAGTTGTACAGATAGCCGGACTGTCGAAGGTAGTCGAGGACGGCTACCGGAGTTAGTCAAACGCTACCGATTGCTTTTCAGATGTCTTGTATCTAGTCGGTTGATTGGATGACTAATCACCTCATCTTCTTCGAGCTTATCTTTGCCTTCTGTTTTGAGAGAATCGTGCCCCAATTAGTAAATGTGGTCGTCTGAAACGCGGACGGAATTCGCGCGTAACGTCACAGCTTGGACAATTCGGTTCGATTCGCCTGTGATGTCGGGAGTGCCGTTTTAAGTATCGTGCGATTTTCGTATTTAGGTACGCATGCGAGCAATGCATGCGCCGCGAACGCGTGTGATTCAATGTGAGTGCTTCGAAGGACCACTGAGAGGAGGAGGAGGCTCAGGAGGAGCATCAGGCGCCGGCGGAGCAACTTTACGGTAAATAATAATTCATTTATTTGTTGAAAATGTTGTAAATTAAAAGACTTAAAATATTTACATTAGTTAATATTGATTATTATTAGAATTTATTTACATATTTATTACTTTTTATTTTAATAATTAAACTTTTTCAATAATTTTTTTATTCCATATTTGCTTACAAAAAGAATTAAAAGTTCAATGTACTCAATTATGATTTGATAAATATTCATTATGAACGCAACTATAATCTTGACTTATTTTTGTATTTTACAGATCATCAACTATGCAAATCAACAGAATGACAACTCCGCTGCTGCGCATCAATCGGTGAGTGAGTTTATAATTTGTCTTGATTGTTATTAAGATAATGGATCTATAAGATACATACTATAAAATTTAACACATTGTAGATCGTATATGATATTGATTTTATAAAAATTTTAGTTCGCACATTGCAAAATATTTTAAATTTAGTTAGTTTCTAGAAGAACAAATTATTTATTATTTTGATAAATTTAAATTATATTTTTTGTCACACGCGTTATATATATTTTATATATATTTATCTGTTAACATGTTCCATGTCGCTCTGATTTTACATAACTTTCTATTTACGTCGTGAAATTTATGTATATGTTGTAAAAAATTATAATTATAGAAATTACTAAAAATAAAATGTAACATACACAAAATATGTTGTACATCATAAAAAGCTATAATAAATTTAAGAAATATAAAATATTTTATTTTAAACGGCCTGAATAGAAAATAGTGAGGCCACCAGTAAGCCACACGGCATGGAACATGTTAATAATACCACACAAGATTATTCGAAACACGTAAATTAACATTTCAAAAACAGGACATGTTGATTTATGTTTCCGGTTTGCAATGAGTTAAAAAATATATGAATTAAAGAGTATGTAAGTGTAGACAAGAACATTATATGAGGACTAGTTTGTCTCTTTGCAATATTTGGGATATTTTTCATTAATTTGAGAATGAAAAATCTTTTTACTTTTTATTTTATCCTCGTATATGTGAATACAATAAAAATAGGATAAATTTCAATACGAAATAAAGAAAATCATACAATGCAATATTATAAGCATAATGATATACAAGAATGTTATAGATAAAATATAACAAATATATAATGTCATAGATCCATTATTTTAAAATGGATGAGCTAGGATTTAGATTCGTTGAATATTTAACTCTGGAATATTTAATAAATGTTGTTTTTAAATAAGAATTAAAGCAAGATATATTGAATTATTCAAAAAGTTTATAGTCTTTTTTTATGAGAAAATCAAAAACAATTTTTATATATTTATATCTTTATTTATTTAGTAATATGTATAAACAAGTTGTTAAAGATGGCCAAATGTTGTCGAAAACAACGTACATATATTATTGAATAAAGATGGATTTAAATATAAAACAATTATTTTTTTATTTAGTCATAAAAATTGCTACAAATTTTCCGAATAACTTAATATATTAAAATTTTTGAAATACATATGCGAATGTAAATATAAGTTAAAAATAAAAAGAATATGTTTTACACAAACGGGACAAAAATTGAAAATTTATATTTTACATTTGAAATAATTTATTTAATAAAAGAGCGCATTTTTCGTTATCGATTTTTGTTTGGTTATTGATTTTGAAATATATTTGAAGTATAGTCTTGCTATACGCTAATTTCTTCAGAATCTTTCCTAGCCTATCCATGCATCCGTGGTCCCATGGTTTAATTGATTCCATGGTCGAGCACGGAAATTCAAGATTCGTGGTCCCATCGATGATGGTCGAGCACGAATCTTGAAATAATGTTGATAACGATCGACCATCGAAATGGTCGACTATCAACACAAATTTCAGAACTCTGTGCGCTAAGCGTCTTATAAAAACTACTCTTAAATTTTTTAATATCGAGAGATACAATTTGCGTACTCGCCAACATTCGCTTTTGTTCGGGCAACTTATGTATCCGGAAGCGATCCTATCAGCGCGATACACTCGTTTACGTGTGATAAGGCAGCGCCCTATGCGACCACCTTGGAAAGGGGAACAGCAATAGAGAAATTATAGTCGAATATATAGTCGAAATATATACGTGTATACACTTTCGTATGTGTGTGACAAGCGCACATTGTTAAACGATAAAGCACATACGCGTTTGAATAGCGATGCGGTTATCGAAAAATTTCAACGACAATCTATTTAGATAAATTGCTTCCTAACCATTTAATATCCCCTTCGATGAGCCATAACACACTCATTACAAAAAAAGTCGAATTCTTATGCGTGTCGTGCTTTTAGTACTTTTATTAATAAGAATCAATATCTA
The DNA here is from genome assembly GCF_040581485.1 of Linepithema humile. Taxonomy (NCBI): domain Eukaryota; kingdom Metazoa; phylum Arthropoda; class Insecta; order Hymenoptera; family Formicidae; genus Linepithema; species Linepithema humile. Next base: position 20,998,615 of record NC_090134.1, read on the forward strand.
TATAATATTTTTTATTTTCAACAACAAAATATAATCGTAAAAACATGTAAAAATTGATCGCTTGGTTTGCAGTGACCCGGCATAATGGTGAAAGCAGAAATTTTAGGAACCTTTTCGTTTTTTTTTTTTTTTCTTTTTTTTACTTCGCGCTTGGGGCGCGTGAGCCACTTCCAACATAGGGGCGCTTAAGACGGTCGCAACGCCTCCGGGTACACGGCCTGCTCCGTTAGCTCAGTCACCGGCAACTATCGGGACAAATACAGAACTGGCTGCGGTCGTGCGTTTGTCCTGGTTGTGAACGCAATTTAGCGTCGTCTCTAAAGGCACCTGCATCTTTGACACTATGCGTAGATTTAAATGGTAACCCAACGACATAACTATCGCCTCTCGTGAAATGCTCCTTCCGGTAACGCGATAGGTCGAGCGTGACGCGTCTCATACGAAGGACCGTTATAATAACATAAATTTTTGCAGATGCAGGTGTAAGGATATCGCAAGTATGATTTACTGTACAAGAATCATACGAGTCAATTAGCGTGTATTTTGAAAATTTATGCTCTACATGCGACTTCAACACAGCGGAACTCATTTCGTTCAATGCTGAATGTCTTGTTTAATGCATTATTAGGATTGTCAATAATCGTATTAAATAATGAATAAAATTAAATATTTTAATGACGTGGAACTTTGAATTTTACATTGCTCATTAACAGTTAATATTACAATCATTAATATATAATATTAATAGTAAATTTTAATATATTAAATGTTCTGCGAAAGTGCTTCGAATTAAAAAAAAAACATTTGTACTTTTTAATTAAAAAAAAACATTTGTAGTACTCTTTTTGCATAATGCTTCGATCGATACGAATCTCGGAGCGTTAAAAAACAGAACAAAGCATAAACTTTCGTTATGCGTTACATGCACGATTAACCATTGTTATTCACGCCTGATTACCAAAAAACAGTACAATGCTGGTCTCACCGAGCAATTATTTATCGCTTTATGAAGCAGTGGCGTTTGCTAAATGCATCAGCAATATTATCGCGATTAGTTTAGTCCTTGCATAATGTGCATATACATATGTATAATAAATTATATACATACGTCTTTGTGTTTTTGAAAAATATAAAACATGCATCTCATCATTCCGGTACACAGCGCATTATTAGCAGACACTGTCGCGTATCTTGATAAATATAATGAGCACAAATGTAATAAGCTTGAACAAAACTTTTTATATAAAACTTTTTCTCTGTCCGACAGTCTGGATTTATCTCTTGAAATATCGATACACTTTTTTTGATACTCTATACAGCTTACTGACCGCCACAAACTCTGATATATTTATAAAGTGCGCAACGATTTATACGCTAGCTCTCCATTAAAGCCGCTTCCATCTATGTCATGCTGAATATCAGCTGACAAAAACGCTCTCTTCTCATCGCCGCATCGACACGGATTAACGGCCGAGTATCCACTCGGCTAGTTTATCGGTGCTTCCCTATTATCGCGCACCAACTCTTTCACTGGTTACGCTAAAACGCGACGCGTAATTTTGACTGCCGACAAAACACGAACGCCTCGGACTTAAATCCCACTCGCGAGCTGTTTCTTTTTTGCGACCGTCAGTCGCGAGCGTTGATTGCGGACGGCAAAACGCGTCGTAACGCGGTACCAGCCGGCCGGCCGGCAGGCCGGCGAGCGTGAAGAGAGAAATGGGAGAAGAAGGGCACGCGGTACCCGAACTTGCGTGCATCGTGCACAGCGGAGCATAACGCGGGGGCTTGCTTGGTGGTACCGGGGGGGGAACCGGTGACGGGGGCACGCGGTAACATGTTCGCGCCGGACTGCAGTTGGAAAGGGGATTGGGTTGGTCGGACCGGCATAAGAGATCGTCTGTGGGGAGAGAAGGGATCGTCGTCGACCGTGGAAGAGCGCGTCAGGGAGTCGGTAGATGGGGAACGGGGCAGAGGGTAACCGGCTGTAGAGGGGAACGCGGTGCGGAAGATCGGGAGAGCACTGAAGAACGGTGACTGGGGGGGAAGGAGACTAAAGAGCGAGCGAGAGAAGAATAGGACCGTGCGCGTTATGTCGGAACACTCTGGCGAATGCGCAAGAGCAAGGGAGAGAGAGCGAGCTGAAGTGGTGGGGTAAGAGAGAAAGAGTGAGAGGCAAAAGCCTCCTAGGCTCGCCTTTCTCGGTGTCCGCCGAGGCGCGCTAGTTTCGGTTTGCCGCTCCGACGTGACGGACGTGTGCGCACAGCAGTTGCTCGCTTCCACGTGGGGGCAGAGTTTCGAACTGCTATCATCGATGTGTTTAATCGCGTGCGTTTCGCAGAGTCAAGCGGCGATGCTAAAGTGAACATATAACGCGCCGAGCTTCCCAAATCGCGGTTAACCGGGTGACAGTGAATCTATCAATGGTGGAATCATCGAAAAAAGATCGTTTCGTGTTCGCGATCGCCGCGCTTAACTCCAAAGTGCAGTGACACGGTTGTTTAATACGTTCGCGCGAGCGTCAGTGAGACTCGGTGGACAGTGGATAATACGTGGAATTTGGATTACAGGAAGCACAATTACGGAAAGGGCTGCGTCGCTGCGTGAGAGAGAACCGTCACCGTCGTCGTTGTGGGGATTGCAGCAAAAATAAGGTTAGTGTCTTTTCCTTTCAAGCGCTTCCTCGAACGTCTCTTTCTTCCGCGAGACAAAGGCGCATTCGATTCTCGCGAGCAGTACACCGGTTAGCGGTGTGAAATGTGTAAAACCTGCGTGAAGTGAGAAGGAAAGAGAAAGAGGAAATAAAATGTATTAAATTACGATCATGTGTTAAATTTCCGATCGCGAAATATGACGAAACAGGAGTACTCTCGCGACAATGATTCAATTTATTCAACGGCGTGAATTGAGCTGTTTTTTCTTTGCTCCGTTTTTCACTCTTGCCATGTTTTTTTCATTTCTCAGGCAAAATGGCGTCTTCGAATAAATCTCGTCAGTCTTCGCGATTTTTTGCACGTAAGAAAAAATGACGGAAAACGATCGATAATGATCGATGGAAATTTCGACTTAAAAGCTAGTTTATTCACGCGACGGTGATACTATACTCAAAGCACAAAATTGCTTTTAGTGATCAAAACTCACGTGGTGAAATATTTAAACGACGCGTTCCACGCGCGATTTCGATTGAATAAGTTTCGAAATAAAACTCGTGTGGTAGGTGAATGGTTTTTTTTATCACGCTTTTAAGAACTTGGTTTTTCGCGATACAAGCGTGCAAACTACATTGTATTTTTCCTCGAGATATTTAATTTACAACATAAAACTTTCTTATGAATTTATTTTTAATATCGGATTTTGTACATTTAAGCATAGTGATTTAAAAATTGTAGGATGTTGCTTTAACGCAATACTGTTTTTATTAATCTTTATTGCTAAACGAAAGAACATGATTTTTGATAATTTGTGGATGACGATTTATTTAATTTCGCTCGCCGTTTGATTCTCGTCTCTTTCGGTTGAAAGTGTGAGGACCAAAATGTCGTTCATTTTTATCTAAATTTAGTTAGCCCACACGTTGATAAAAATCCGTGTACATATTTTTTTCGTGGTTTATTTTAATACGCGGTACGGTACGTAAATTCATTTTACATCGTTCGGTACAATTTGTTTAACTCTGCGCTTTTTACGTCGAACTGGATGTATATAATAAAAAAACACGCTGTACGCTTAAATTATTATTCATGAAAGTTATTGCAATAGTAATCGTACCGATAAATTTCTATAGTCATATACTATTACATGAGTGAAAAAATGTTGTGTACAGAGAGAGAGCACGGCTTTATTAAAATAAAAATATCTATATTATGCATTGGAATTCTCATGCATCATAAATAGCATGTATATTAATTTTTATATAATTGAACTTGTTTTGATAGTAAAAATCGACTTAAAAAGAGATTCAAATTAATTAAAAATGGAGAACAATTGAGATTTATTTTGTTTTTGTAAAATTTGATTCGAACATATAAAGAGGACGCGCAAACATATTCTTTTTCGCATAGATTATGCATTGTTTATGCATAACCTATATAATCCGTTTATAAATAGGTATACTGTATCTATATTGCATATTGATGAGATTCCAATACTGTAGCAAACGATTCAAGTAGCTATTGCTACAATATATTACTGTCTGATTTTAATTCTGCTCGTGTCCAATTTTAAGAATTTTAACTTCAAAATTTTTTGCTCCGTGCAGCGACTAAAATATTTCGATGTTATTCGGAGTAGCATCTCGCGCGTTTGTTTTGTTGGCATCAATGTTTATATGCATATACGCATGTGTGAGTATCGGGAACGCGCTCCGAGTCTACGTACAGTGTCAACAAACCGATCGGCGGGCGACGAGGACGCCTCGGCCTCTCGTTCGTAGCGCCGTGTGTACATCGAGGCTCGGTGATTCGTGGAAGGAGGGGGGGCTCAAAGGAATTCTTCAATTGTGCATCGAAGCGAGAATAAAGACGCGGGAAGTCGTCGCTCCCCCTTGCTTTTACCGAACGATCGCGCACCATTTTCCTACAGACGCATAATGACTGTTTTTCCGCTGCGGCCGCTGTATCAGCGAGACGTCTTTAACACGCTAGAGAAAGCAATGGGTCTATAATTGGAAGCTTTCGTGTTTCTTATTTTTATTTGACAACCGTCATTACCTTGCAACAATAACAGTAGAACGGAAAAAAAATATACGAATAGCATAGCGAACAAAATCAAATTCTCCGAAATTTAAATGCGGTGTAGGTGATGATGGCGTTCAGTTTTTAGTGATGATCATAAGGCCTACATTTTACCGTAGTTTATCGCATTGTCGATTTTTCGAACGACGAAAATCCTTCAACATATTTTGCGGCGGAGAAACGAGTTTGATGCTCGGTGAGAAACCAGTTCTTTCTTCATTTCGTCCTTGAAAGGTAAAACATTGGGTGGAATTTGTCGGAAAGTCTACTGATTTTGCTTCGAATGTACTATAAGCTTACTTATAGGAGTATTATACCCATATTTATTTTAAGTATGAGTTATGCTACTCCCAAAATTAAAAGTATAAAAACGATATTAAAGGAAAAGGGATAAGATTCGGCTCGCTCCAATCTGGACGCGAATGTGTTCATTAAGGACTACGATTTGTAGTTGAAATCGTAATTTAATACGGTTAAGTGATATCGCTATCCTGTGTGGCAAAATGTAGCAGGTGTGTACGGTAACCGTCGTAGTAACGAAGTAAGCAGTTCAAAGTAAAAGTTTGCGCGACGCTTTTCTAGCGCCTTTGCGAGCGTCGGCCGTTATCGGTTTGCTGAACTTCGTGGTCTTTTTGTAAGTCTGCGGAGAATAAGAATGCGCTATTCGCGCTAGTGAAAAACGGTTGTACACTCAGACGCGAATCGTTCTAATCTCTCGCTTTAGAAGTTCTGACTAATATGTTAAAAAATAAAAGAAATAATTAAATAAAATCAATAATAGAAAACGCGTATAGATTAATTATTTCGTTCATTACGTTTATTTGTTTTTATATTCTCGTGAACAGAAAAATAGTTGACGTTACATCGCATTTGTGTATTGTTGAATTAACGTTCTTACTTCTTTTAACCGATACCGTGGTCAGTTTTATTCACGAAGCGTATAGCTTTCTAGTAACTATGCAACTCTGGCGTCTCGTTAAAAGTTCAGAAAGCCGCATTCGGATCGATGCAACAAAAGAATGCATATAATAAAGATATTTTTATAAATGTTGAATGAATAATCTTGATACTTTTTGAATATCTTTAAGTGTATAATAATTTTAAAGATTCGATTTTTCAAGATGCATCCTAAAGTAAATAGTTACAATTATTATCGACAAACAAGCATTGTGAGAGAGAGAATCGTGAAATAAATTTTTCACGTAAATTTTTCAGATGGAAAAATAAATAATTTCTCGAATGAATTTAGAAAACGCGGAAACTGTTAACTAATTTGATATTAAGTTTTTTCTTATGATTGTTTGCTTATTGAATGCGCAGCGTGTTACCGTCCCTTAATTATTACCTTTAAATACGTTAGCAAAATATTCATGTTGTAATATCATTGGTGTACAACACACAGATAATTCCCGTGAGTGCTTCGACTCGCTCCATTCGAATCTGCATGTTAACGCCTTTGTTAATTACACCTTGAGAGATTACGACGGGGACAGGTGGCTCCAACGATTAGCCATTGTCCGTCTTGGAAACACTGATTGGATAGGTGCGCCTAAGCATCGTCGATAAGTACTGATTAATGTACTCCGAGTGCAACATCGTGCCTGATCAAGGCATTTTAACTGAATGAAAAATTAGCCTATCTAGATAGAAAAAAACGGTTCTTTTCAAACGATTTTTTCATAATCGAAACTCACATGGCCATTCAAAAGGCTTCACGATTCGAACATTCCGGTTCTTCGACTGTCGTCCTATAATGCATCTATATTAGGTGTCCTGAATACCTTCGTATCATTGAAGAAACACTTTTCGAAGAAAGAAAAGAATAACATGTCGTGTAACTGTACGTAAATCATAACTGTTTATTTTAATGAAAGTAGATGACGTCTGATTAGCTCAATGACACGTACGGTATCGTGATTTTTTCAAACGAAAACAAATGGTCATTGTTGTCAGCGGATTTGAATATCAGAAGAAGAGAAAGAGAAGGAGCATTAGGACATTGCAGGCGCATTCACGCCTGTAGCGGATCGTAAACTCGAGAACGACGATAAATATGTCGGTAAAAGATTGTTCGAAGTAAAAGGCATAACGACATCCCACCGCTTGACGCGCAGGAACAGCTGCTGCGTTCTCCATCCTGCGGTCGGAAGACCCGGTGATCCTCGAGAGCGAAGCTAATTTTACGAAGGAAAGCGACCCGAGAGCGATAGAATCACTCGTTCAGCGCGCAGAGCTTAACTTGCAACTGCGTTTTTACGCTCGAGAACACCGTGCGTCGACTAGAACGCGATTCGGCGCGTATTTATGAGACCAGTCGTATCTCAATCTCAACACGCTGTCGCGCGTGGTCGTAAAGCAGCACGATGTATGCGCAAAACATTCCATCGTGTGTGCACGCATTAACGCATAGAGGCGCGTCCGAACGGTAAATTTATGATAACCGACTGCTTATGATAACCTATCGGAACTTTGCTCGTTGCAAAATTAAAGAGCCGCGGAGTGGGATGTTTGGTGTAACCGTTATTTTAATCTTGTTATATCTAGCAACATGAATTCTTGATCCGAGAAAATCACCATTTTATTTCAAGCCATTAATATGTAATGTTATCAGCAGTAGTAGTGATTAATATTCACGCATATATGAATAATGTCCGATAAATCAGTAAATTGCAATATTGATTTTAACTCGTATGCGCATATCAAAGCGGCCGGCTGGAGTTGTACATTACGGATTCAGACTAAACATCATTTTTCATACAACGGTAACGATGAGCGTCTCTATATATAAGCAAAACACAGGACGCAGTTCCCCCACTTCTTTCTGCTCCTCGTTCGTCTTTCACAGCGTGTAACGCACTCATTCGGCTCGAATATCACACCATCCGTGCACGTTTCCACCTCGCTGATTAATTTCAACAGAAAAGCAGACAACGCTTACTCGATTACGGTGCAAATGTAACCGGGTTTCGTTCGGGGGGAAAAAAAAGCGGCCGATCGCGTTACAGCTTACACGAGCTTGTTCGTAAACACACCCCGAAATGTCACTCACATTCTCATAAGTGTCTACGAGACTCTTGCACTGCAACCCGACGCAAACTCGCCACCACTCACGCCGTAAGCAGAGCATGAAAAAGGCGAAGAACGTGCACACGTGCACCTACTGAAAGGGAAAAATAGTACAAACAGCGCGCGAGATATATGTGCTACGCGTTCGACGCGTTCGTGGTCTGGTGTCGCGACGCGATATACCTGACCTGACCTGACCCGGTCTTAGGGTTTTCCAAAGCGGTCGACATTCCACGAGTGCATGCCGAGAACCTTGCGACTGCTCGATTGCTGGAAACGTGTCGCGCGTGCGATCGATACTCCGCTGATTCTAATATCTTATCGGTTACGCGACCATCGTTGTCGGTTGGTTTTCCGCTTCAGAGACCGATCGCGATCGCGACTATGTACTTACGATTGCGTGTATGTACGTGCGCGGCTTTTCTATGCTCGAATAATTTTGTGTCATTGACCAGCGTGCAATCGCTACATCTCGATAACCTAAAAGATTGCCGAGAAACATCGCGATTTCGTAATCGATGAAACAAATGAGATAGAAGAACAGTTACGACAGGTTAATTCGAGTTTCAATAATTGATTCGCACGGCGTGGATGATGAAACAATGCGAATGAAAATAGACTGCAACATAACGTCGACTACGTTATTGTTCAAATTTTATTGCGTAATTTTTCTCTATAGGTAAAAAATAAAAATTTTCACTTTTTCGAAAATTTTGTCGGTACGAAATGGTCGAGTTTTCTTGATTGAGTTTGACAAAAAAATCGAAAGTGAGAAAGTTGAATAGCAGTACAATCTGATCGTAACAATACGGATATTGTAAGCGTTTGAGAAATGTTTTTTTTTCGAGAAAATCTTTCCCAAATTCAAACGGATAATCTGTCAAACACATGCCGTTGTGAAGAATTCCACCCATAGGATAAACCCTGGGAAGCGAGGCTAACCGTCTGTTCCTTTGTAATACACTCGTGATAAACGATCATATTGTCTGTGCTACTCTCGAAAATTTATTTATCGCTGAAAGTTTCGGGAGCGAACGGAAAAATTAATTACGCGCACATGGCTTGACGCGGGAAATTATTATCTCCGGAATTTTTCTCTTCAAAGCTTGGATCGGGCAGGATGCGCGCGGGTTGTTTATTTTACTTTTTGGCCTTTATTTCCTGGGTAGTGTAGCGGCAAACCGAACGTGTCCTTAAAGAGTTATTTAGAGTCGAATTTACCGTCGCACCTTCGCCGTCTTCGTTGCGCAATTCGTTATATAATGACTTGCTGTATTTCTTCTTATTCAATGCGCTCGTGGATCGACAACCGCTGAGCTAAAGAATGCACAGCTTTGAAGCTATCTTGACAGTTAATTTCCTGAGTGGCAGCTGCATGTATACAGCGAATAATCGAATATATGTACATACGCACTATCGTATATCGATTTCATGTACGCAACAGCCTATACGCATTTCAATTAGGAAAACTATATATATTTTCCGTAATACTTATTTATAGCGTGTATAATATTTATAGCCGACAGTGCTATTGGATCGATGCACACGTCTCGCGCATTGAAATTAACGGAAATATAATTTTATATTTCGAAATTTATAAAAGCATGATGTAGCTGTTGCGGAAATGAGTATAAAAAGTAATACCGCGTAGTAATGCGTAGGATAAGAGACGGTAGAATCGGTAATCATTCGATAATAAATAAAACTCCAACAGCACGGTTATCCGTAAATATTATACACGGATAAATCAATATCGTACGGATGAACGTAATGCTTCTCAATATTAACGAACAGTTAATGAGTTTTTCGCGTCGTGTTCTATCGCGAACTGCCGCGATTCAGTCAGTAACGTAACGAATTGTCCGATCCTGATCGCGTTTGCGTGTAAGCGGATTTAGTAGTCTTTTGTGACAGCACTAAGAAGATTATGGTAAAACAATGTATGGGAGTCAGATGGGACAGCAGAAAAGTGAAATTTATATAACGAATACGGGGCTGTAGATAATACGATGCGCGATTCCATTAAAACTGTATTTGCATCCCGTATTCATTCGGTTGATGTGCTTTGAAACGTACATATTTGCCGGGCGAAAAGTGGACGGTTTTTTGTTTATATATATATTTGTTTTACAATCAGTATCATTTATTATGCAATTTTGACAACTGCAGTGTTGAATAAAATGGTCGAGATAAGGCTAGTCCTGCGCACAAAAGCCGCGTTAAATGAGAAATAAATCCGTGCTAGAAATTGTAATATCGAACGAAAAATGTTTCTCGTAAGCTTATTTTTCATACATTTTTATAGTGAAGAGGAATTTATTTCTCTTAGTTTATTAAATTTTACTATGTTTTAGTTCAGAATTAAAAAGAGAAAAAACAAAAAATAATAAAACAGCTGCAAACATGAATAATTCGTAAAATATAAGGATTATTCTACGTAGAAATGATGGCAATTTATCTAAACATGAAGAAATGAATAAATTATCAAAAACGTGAAGAGATGCGCCTGTGCAGGAGAGAAAAGATATATTTTTAACACGCTCCTTCTCTCAAAACAGCGCCGGCCTCATATCGTGTATGCGTGCACCCTCGTGTTCTTAAAAGCTTCCGTTCTCTTAAATCGTTTAACCGTATAATTTTGTACCATAAGATATATATAACTCCGAACATTACAAGATACATTTGGAGAAATCTGAAGGAAGTCATTAAGACGTTATATAATAATCTATAAATCCGATTCTCGAGAAACTTTATTTCTCTGATATATCATTAAATTCTCTTGATGACATATTTCTCTCGAATATTTACATAATCTTTGAAACCTGCTTTCTTAATAGCACCTGTCATTGAGCTTACAATGTATACAGCTATCTTGTTTTAAAGCTAACGATGTTTTTCATACTAATGCCAGCGTTTCGAGAACGAAAGAGCTTGCATATTGATCATCTTATTATGCTTCAACGATTTTACAATATTCTGAAGAGGATGTTTTATCGAAGAATATCTGTGCACCTTGCGTATACACCAGCTCGAAAGTAACCCGAGCTGTACATGATTACTCAGATCGTCGAGGAAAAGTCCTCGACCGGGATGTGCGACGATCGCTCGGGCGCAAGCGAGAATGCGACACGGCCCTGAGCGGATTAATAACGTGGAAATTACGTGGGGCTAAAACTCTCTCTCTCTCTCTCCCGCAGTCTGTAACAAAATCAGAACGTCGAAGATTGGTCTGCCGCGAGCGACTACGATAGAGGGGAGAAGGAGAAAGAGAATAAAGGAGATGGGCGATAGGGTGAACAGGAAGGAACGGCGGAGGGAAAGAGAGAGAGTGGTTCATACCCGGACCAATTCAGCGCAGGGCAGGCTTCGACGATAATTACATCATAAAAAAATAATAGCTCGACCGGTTTCGCGTTGGTGTACGTGTTGTACTACCGCGGGGTTCGCGAGAGATCGCTCGTTGGTCGTAAAGAAAAACGGCTTTCGTCGCGTCGCACGTTCATCGATCGTCGATCATCATTCTCTGCGTGGAATACTGAATCAATGACATTTTGTAATAACATTTCGGTTCGTATTTATCGCGCTTTGAAGCTACATCGACTTACGATTGAATATAATCAAGAAACTGTTATTGACTCGCTAGCAGCAACCTATGAAATCAAATCTTTTCCCTTTCTCTTGAGAATATTATTTCCTGTACATTGTGAGATATTTTTACCTGTTCTACTTGTCAACTCGTCTGTGCTTTTTTTTTTTGTATTTTCTCGCTCGAATATTTCTAAGCGTTTCACTTGACGGACTGCATTTTTATAAAAAGTAAATATCTTTTAAGAGGATTACGTACACAAAGCGTCTTTTACTTTTCTTGGACTCCGTGTGATCATTTCCTCCGCTTATGCGTTCAACGTCAGTGGCGTCGTCGGTGGCCAACGTTGAAGAAACCCACGCGTATTCTGCATGCATACCAAAGCAATGCCCAGTGTTGCTCATACATTCTATATGACGAACCAGCAACAGGCTTGTTATAAGGAAACTTGAAAATTCAGGGAATAGATAAAAGATTTATAAAATATTTTAAATATTTTTGCTGCAGTAGATAAAAAATGTTGTGTAATTGACAATTTCTTCAATATTTTAGTTGTTTTATTATACAAATATCATTAAGAATTATTTCTAAAGTAATATGACAACAAATAATGACAAAATTATTTTCTGTATGTACTCGAAATAAAATTACGATCTGCAAAATTTGATTTTATAGAAAGACAGTGCACATTAATGGATATCTCATGCTTCTCCATTCTAATTTATAAACTAATTGAGAAACTTGGCTGTTGCCGGCTCGCCACTTTGCGTAGTACCGATCTAGCCCACGTAATCCTGTTCTCGAGGCAACCGGCGCGGCTGAGCGGGCGCGCGAATGAATGGGCGACCGGGCGCTCGCACGTAGAAGGTCTGTGTATGTTGCACCGCAACCTTAGCTGCGACCGGAGTGACAGGAAATCGCCGGTTTAAATTAGAGACAATAACGTGCCGCGAAGAGCCTCGGTTATACGGCTACATATACCCGGGAGGAGAACACCGGCAGCGGATTACGATGGTGCACAGCTGCAGCCGCGGTAATAAGCCCCCTCGCTAATTTGGTTCTCGACGCGATACAACGCTGAGGTACACCGAGAGAGAGAGAGAGCTCTCCGCTAATCCTGCGGCCCCTTCGACCGTTTTTACGCCACTGCCGTTGTCTTACGTAAACAGTGCACCGACCCGCACATCCGCGATCCCGCTACTCGCTGTTTCCCGCAGACGACAGTCGGAACGTAGGTAGGCTGGTAAGGTGTGTTTTTAATCCGATGTGATGGTGGGTTTAGTAAGCAATGTAGTGAATTTATTAATTGCGCCATCCAGGAAGTCGAGAGAAGGTAGCAAAATAAGAGGTGGTATAGTGAGTCTTCCACGCTAATATCTTGTAAGTGTCATTAATATATTATGCTAATTTATACGCTGAGCTACAGTTTCTTTAATTTCAGTTAGTTTCGTGGTATATTAAGTTGCAACTGTGAGAAGAAACTTTTCATATGCTATAAATGTAATTTAATCAAATATTAAAATTTTATATCTCGCGATGTTACTAGCGGATTAATTATTATATTCACGTTATTTTCGTACAGAAAGCATAGACGTTATTTCAGCTTGCGGTTTGTTTTAGCCGGTATAAAAATAGACAAAAACGATTGTGTCGATATTTGCATCGACAGTTATTCTGCTGCGGTGAAAAACTATATTCACGTAGAACCTACTTTAGTTCTGTGGTTTTCCCAAGGATGTATTCGCATTATTTGCTCGAGGTGCGTTTTATTGCTTACGGCGGAATACCATCGCTATAATAAATTTCACCGTTTTAATGGGACAAGAATTGGAAATATAAATTCGAAATAATTGTGCACGTCGACTCTATAAAATAAAAATATTATGGAATAAATAATATTAAAAAATAAAATATAAAAATAGAAAGACTAATACCTATAAGCTATATAGAAATTTGAAATACAGCTACATCAAATTAAAAAAAAAAAATTAATAAATTTGATTGGAATGTTTTAATTAACGTTCACAAATGTGCTTTGTAATAAATAATATCGAAAAATTAATTCAATTTTTTCCGAGCTATTTTACGTTCAAGCACTGTTACCGTTTTAATTGAATTTAATAACAATAATTGCAACTTTGTAAATATTAATTATTTTAAATGTTATTAAAGCAACGAAATTCATTATAGTATGTTTTTGCAAAAGATATTATAACGGCACGATGAAACGAAACTAGCCAAGGTGTTTTATATTAACATATGCAAACAAATACGCACTTGTGCGAGATAAAGACACGCATATACGCAAGCATGAGGCGCCGTCTAACTGGCCAGCATTGTTCCCGAGCAGACACGGGTTACGTGTTGACTTAAAGAAGGTCTTACGTATTTATTTCTGGAATACACGTAATTCGTCCTTGGCACACGTTATCACGTTCGTTCAATCCGTCGGTGTCGTATAGCATCTCGCATTTTTTTGTATTTAACAAACACCTTATCTTTAGTGTCAATAATTGTTATATAGCACAGTCGCTATGATCTGTTGTCATAAAAAATTCGAAAAATTAATAATTTTCTTGACGCGTATATTATGGCGGGGAAATTCTCATTGACAATTCCAATTTCTGCGATAATTCGGAGGTGCAAATTCTCTTTAAGCGTATATCAAACTACGCCATGCAGATAGGGATCTCGTCTGGCGATTGTGTACGGGAGATTGGGACTTGACCAATTGTAATCCACTGTCAACCACGGACATGATGTAACTGTTTCATCCTCATTGGCGCAATCCGAATCTCCAGCGCGCGACCACGGTGCAATCTCCGATGCATACTCTGATACGGACTTTACACGATCCTGCGGTTAGTACAGTAACGGGAGAACGATCGTTGCCGTGGCCACGGACCATACTTTTTGGCCTCTGCGACTTCGGGCTTTACGGGGAAATAAACTTTCCCGCCGGGCGGCGTTTAAGTTATTACGTGATCACGAGACTGATGGGAGAAGTTCCTTCCTTCGCGAGAGGGTGAGATCGTCGTCGGCACTTTTTATTCCGAGTTAATCTCAGCCGCATAAAGTTTATTTGTAGTTTACTGCAGCGTTTTGCGTTCCGGATCGGTTGCGTGCGCGCGCGCCTGCACAAGTTTGCGTGCGAAAGGCAGTGCCTTGTTATAGTATAAATTCTTAAATGGACTTTAAAGGAGAACGTGACTTTTGGACATATAATATATTCGTGAGCTTTATCGAGATCAAATTTTTAACATTTTTTTTCCCCCTACTTAGTTTGTTTTTTCGACGAACGACTGGAAAATAGCGTGTAGATAATTATAATTATTAATACCGGATGACTGTGAAACAACTTCTTCGATAATCATCACGGGAATCCTTGTAACCGTCAACAAGATCCGCACATAGTTGATTCAAGAGAAAAGAGCCATTCACGGTCGGACCGCTCTGCCAATTATTCATGCTCGTGTCTGATGACCGATACGCATGATTAATGATAAAAGAGCACGCTCGACATCGGTGGGCCATCACAATTTCTCGCAGGCTTCGTATTCTTATAAGCCTTTGATAGGGCTACTGTTAAGGAAAAAAAAAACGAATCAAAGATATACATATAAGTGTGCATCACCGCGTTATCGAGAAAGCCGTAATGGAAAATAACTTTCGAAATGAAGCAATTCAAATAGCAGGCAATCTAAAATCTTACATGATCGGATAATTTTAAATTATAATATGGGTTATTTGGTAATTAATTATACAAAGAAGATTTCTTCTCGGTAAAAATAATTTTTTTTTTAACAAACTTGACACTTTTAATTCCGACAAAATACATATATCTGAGAGTTAGATCGCAACGTAAACTATTTGCGTAGTTTTCAACACTCGCGGCGATAAAAGAACGAGAGAGTAGGTCGCACAGAAGATATACTATAGATATTCGCTTCGGTTTCTCACGATAAAACTGCGCAAGACTGTGTATAGCTGCGAGTCATGACAGCACCGGCGTGGAATCTGACGTAGCTGACCGTGCACGCTGATCCAGCTCTCCGACTGTAATCCACCGTCATTACCGACATCACAGAGGCCTCGTTAGTCTCATTTATATTCACGTTCCTTCGCTGGAACTTATATCTCGCGAAGGAGGAAGTTAGAACACCGACTGCTCTCGTGTGGTCCGCGTTGCGTGCCGGGCAACGTCCTACCTTCTTCCTGCAAAGCTGACGAGGCGCTTTTAATTCCCGTTCGTGTCCTCCCATCTTGTCGTTGACAGTTTTTAAGCGGCTGGTAGCCGCCCGTCAATCGGTAACTTAATTTACGAAAATTGATCGTACGAATCGCCTTTCGAGACATTATGAGTTTCGATGAGACGTCGGTGTAAACACAGGTGCGGTGTATCCATACTGATAAGATCATTGAAATTGGATTTGAATTAATACATCATTTTCAAAAGACGATAATCAGTGTTACGTCGTTAATACATTAGAAAGATGTATTATCCGATAAACTGTACGCGAATGACTTCGAATGGTGAGGCTCTTCGCCCTTCGGATGAAGGCACGTATTATATCCAGTGCTATAGTTAGCTTACAGAGACGCGCAGCAATCGTAATTCAGAATAAGCGTGTAGGGGCTCGTACACGCGGAAGTTCGATTATTCCGCATTCTCTGTCGTCCGTACCGTTGCCCCTCTTTGCAGCTCCACCCCTCGAATTTCCCCGAGATTCGACAGAATCGTAATTGATCGAACGCGTTGGGAAGTCGATTATCCGGCGAATGTTTTGACCGCGATAAAATCGTCGAATTCGTAAATTTTTATCTTCGATACAAACAGCGCATTATCACAACCGCGACGTTATCTCGGAATGTTGGTTATAATAATTATGACGTTCAAGAATTGCCTCGCGTTTTCCAGTAGCGATGCGTCATAGCATCGCAATCGCGCTGAAATTTATCTTTTCGCCGTGAGATACGATTTGGCCAGGTAACATATCAACGTGAATATATCGCTGCTTCTTTTAACCTCTCATGTATATCGATTTGCTTGTATTTTTTTTTCGTAGGCAAGATTTGTATCTCTTTCACGTAAATGATTATTACACACAGGCGCGCGTAGTAAAACGGCTTACAGCGACGGTGCACGTTTTTCTCGCATCGTTCGTCATTGTCGCAAGCTGCGAGACTACGCTGCGTCCCTCGAGATTCCGGAGAGTAGCGCGGAATTACGATCCGACTTAGCGAACGGGACTTTTCCGTGCCACCCTTTTATCGTCGTCTCTCAGTGCGTCGGACCTCGCGAAGGTCTCGTTTATTATCCAACCACCCTCGTTGAAGCGACTGCCGTCCCGAAGGGGTGCGCGGACCCTATCGAATGACTCATCTCGCGTAGTTCTATCACCGGGGGCGGCGGTAAAGGCGCTCCCTAACGACGGCGTGTCGCGGTGCATCACGGACCCCGATACGCAGCGAAACGGAATTACGGAGCGTCGTTTCGCCATGTCGTTCCCTTTTTTCACGCGTCAGTTTTAGTTTTTCATACTCGCCGCGTTCTGCCGGTCGTGAAATTATAACGTTTCGATGAAAAGACAAAGACGAAATTCGTTATCGATGTGTCAGAACGAAATAGGAGACTGTGCAGTGACGGTTAACCGCGTACGGCCCAGCAACACGATTCCGGTGTACAATTTCCGCTTTATATACTTCGCGATTACCGAGCCGCTCGTGCCCACAACCCCACGCCCCCTCCGTCCCTCTCTCTCTCTCTCTCTGTCCGATGCGAGCCTATTCGTACGGCTTTGTTGTGCGAAATGACAAAAGCGTTTTGTTCGACGAGTGCACCTCCCTCTCTCGCGCCACAAGTTTATTATAATGTTCTGTATGTACGTGCCACCGTCTGACGCCCTCGCTCTATGTCTATCCGCCATTTTCGGAAGGTGACAGATGCGTTTCCTGCCTAGCCAGCCAACAACGAAGATATGCGCGCCTCAGATTCTCGTGTCTGTAAAGTTAATATCTCTGTTTACGTGTTAAAGCAAAATTGGCGTTTCATTGTACGGAAGTTTCTCTGGCGAAGCATCTGTTAATGTCGGCGCGGTTTTAAAATACATTTAATATGCTGCTTTGTATTGTTAACTTGAAGATACGTTTAGCATTGAGGACATTTAAATTAACATTAATTAATTATTTAATCAGCGATAATTAATTTCTTTCTCGAATTATACATATTATCGATTAGAAATATGATCTGCAGGGAAATAATTCGTAAGATAGCTATTTCACGACATGAAATTTGGCTGATCTTCTTAGTGCACTAAGAAGAATGGCCTTAGCTAATTTCTCACGGATATCCGACACAATCTGTAGAATTTCCGGCGCAGTTTGGCTGTGTGCCAGCGAGAACGCCGGAAATGTGGTTAATTAATTACCTTCGACATGCCAGAATTTCACGATGAGACGCTGTCGTTCTCGATTCTCCAACGAAAACTGCGATCGATTCTACCGTACTTACAAGCGATCCTACGCTAAGTCTTCGAGGAATGGCAGATTATTGTCAGAATTTAATTGGCACGAAAATTGATAACAGGATTTTATATGATTCATTTTAGAAATTCCGGCTTATCTTATAATAGCGAATAAGTACGTTTCAATCATTCTGTCTTTATTCGCATAATTTATGACGACACGGTCGAATTCGTCGATGAGACGACGCATAATTGATAAATTCACGCGCACGAGCTTGGAACTGCCGCACGCGCGTGTACGTGCATGCAACTAACAAGACACTCATCATCGTTTAGTCTTGCTATTCCGTCTCTCGCTCTCTACGCTCTAGCTCCAGGTATTACGTTATCACGTGTGGTTCATTTGCCAGACGCGACGAGCATTTCTACGAAGGGTTATCTTATCGTAGCCGCGCGTATCGAGTCGCTCGCATCTATCGGCTCGGTCTTAGCCTGTTACCGGAGACATTCTCTATATTTACGACAACGGATAAAAGTGGAAGGCGCCATATCGATGGCAAGGATCACGATTACCACCGGTGTTCTTTAAGCCGTTAGTTTATAGGCCCGATCTTCCCGATATAGAATGATATCAGATGCATATGTTAAAAATTAGAATACGTAACACAGAATACGTCTTCTCTTCCTTTATTTGCCTATCTAAAAAGGCACTACACTTGAAAGCTAAGAAGTGTATGTAAAAAAAGGGACTTTAAATTATGTAAAGATTTTAACAAGGGAGTTACGCGATGCAATTTACAGATACGACGTGAAATCTGAGATTTCTGTAAGATGAAAGATCTATATTATTTCAGGGCAGCCTACTGCGCGCGCTTACAAATTGCTAAGATTTTTTTCTCTCCTTCGGGGACCACCGCGAGCAAATATTTTGCGTGCCAGCGCCATGCGTGGGCCGTTCAGATCTTAGATTTTAATCTCGCTTTGTTTCACGCCGACAAGGTCACCGTTCGCAAGCGCAACCTCGATTCACCACCGACTCGTGAACTTTATTTTTAGGTCGAACGTGCCTCGCTACCTTCACCTTCGTGGGCGGGGGGAAAATTGTAGGTTCAAGATCCCATGATAAACTTGTAATAAACTTTATGCGCTATCGTGTTTCTTATGCTGTGGGCAATTTCGCTGTAACTGCCAACCGGCCGGCCGGCCGGTCAGCTTAGCAAATAGTTTCACGGAAATGCACGCGCCTCGGGTATCCTCAATTTATTCATCGATGTCACGAATCGAATTGACGCGGTATTCCGAATGCCAGATTATCAGCTCGTTCGTGATGCGCGGGTATTTGCACGGCGTTATAACCGAAACGTGTTATTCGAGCTCCTGGTACTTTTACGATTTCCTGAGGAAGCGAACTCTGATATGAGCAATAAGAAGCCTTGACGCTGAAGCGATACTAATTATTTCGGCAGGAAGCACGGCCTCCCGTGCACTGTT
Source organism: Linepithema humile (assembly GCF_040581485.1). Classification (NCBI taxonomy): domain Eukaryota; kingdom Metazoa; phylum Arthropoda; class Insecta; order Hymenoptera; family Formicidae; genus Linepithema; species Linepithema humile. The sequence goes on from NC_090134.1 coordinate 21,017,955, forward strand.
TCACATAACGGTACACAAATGAGCGTTGTAATTCTCGTGATTACTCCATAATTACCGTCAGCTAACTAATATTATAATCCAGCCGATATTAAAATGGAAATGGCACAGCCAATAATAACAATGTATTAGTGTTGATATGCTCGCTGACCCAAATACGCACACACAAACGTGCACACATTGTACGATCGCATTTGCGTCGGCACGTTTTCCCGATTCGATAGTATTGCGGATGATCACTTTGCCATATTATCTCAATTTATCTCGGTACATGCGGGCATGTTTGCGAACGAGCTTTTTAATCGCTATAATGAAATTTTGTGATCCTGCAATCGGCTTAAGGTAGAGTCATTGTGTCTGAATGTACGAAAGGAATGTTTTATTTTATTTCGGTCGATTCTTTACAAATCCGACTTGAATGCGGCAGCCGACGCGACGAAAGAAGCAGTGTTAGCCGTCTCCGAGGAACAAAGTTATCTCGTTTCGCTGCAAATTGCCTGGAGTACGGCGAGTTCGCCCGTAAAGGTACGAAGCAGGCTGGCTCAAGTGCGCAATGCCGGCGGACACCATCGAGTTACCGCGAATACACTAATCTCAATTCCGTGTAAAGAGAGGATTATGCGGGTTCCCCAATTTTCGGAGCCTTCAGGCTTATATATATAGTATATATATATATAGATATATATACCATCTAGTACCGTCGTACTTTTAACCTGCTTATTACCAACTTTTGGACACGTCGTCTGAAGTGCGACCTCCGTAATTTCCCGACGACATAACGTACGGCCGAAATTTTCTCCGGTGATTACACATGAATCCGGTGAGATGAGTATAATCTCCAAGTAGTATAGAGTATGTCGGCTCTCTTATCTTCTCAAAAATCTTTTCGCCAGTATTCCACTTTTAATGCTGTGCAGTACATGTATCTTATTTAATATTTAAAATTTCGTTAAATTTTCACGACATATCTCGTTTAAAACGCTAAAAATGAAATAACATTAACTGTTTATACTCTTATTAACATTATATTATAATTTCCAGTTTTTAAAAAATTCTGTCAAGGTAGAATTTTTACTTTTCGAGTAAGCTGAACTGAAGGAAATAATTAAATATGACTGAGAAATAAAAAGCAGCGTTTTTACATGGTCTATAAATTATCCAGAACAATCGTTTTAAAGGCTGGCAGATGAATATCAAACAGACGTTCTAGTACATTGTCTGTCTCTTTAATCTGTACATCTGTCATGGAAAATTCAGATATTTGTGGTGTATCTACTGGCGTATTTAGAGGAGGAAATGCGTGCTGGTTGAATGGTAATTAATATTAACGTGCGACCGCAACATAGCGCGCGAGTTCGGCAAACCAACCTGGGAAGCAACCCTATTGTAACAGAATATCTCTCTCTATGTAGACACTATACTACATAGCTCTTTATCTGTGAATGTATATCTGTCTTTTCACCGCGGCTCGTTATTTGAGTATTTGTCTGATCTAACACTTGAATGAAATCGAATCAGGCGCGCCATTTGATTCCGCATTCTGCTAATGCAGGCTTTATTATGCTCCCAATTAACACAAATGTCTGTAATTAGTAGCGCGACTTAGATTAAATGATTGCGTTGCTTACATGCAATTGCATTAATTACATGCAATTTACTCTATTCAGGCATTAGGCATTAGGTGACATCACAATTTTTTTTTTTTTATGATCGACAATCTAACGCTCACGCTAAATTTTTCGGACACTCGAACTTTCTTCCTATAAGTCGATATTTGCAAAGTGAATTGCGAGTGAAACGGTTCTCACCGGGATTTCGATTTGGTAAGATACTCAATCGTCAAAGATCGTCAAAGTTGTCATTCCGCTTAACTCTCGGTTTGTAACTCTAAGTTCAGTCATCGCGAACGGACTTGCTTTCACACGTAATGACGAAGTCCGAGCGTAGCCATTTGCTCTATAGCCCTCTAGGTACATACTCGAGAGCTCTTGTAGGCACTTCGTCGAAGTCTCCGCAAATATGATTTCATGGTCTAAAGTCGCTCCGCAAACGACCACTTCATCAAGAAATTACGCGTAGGTAGTTTCTCCTGCAGCTGCGAACTGGCGTGGTAAACTGAGAGATATAGAAGAACACATCGTGCGATTCTCTGAAGTTTATTTCAATACGATTATCCCGTGAACGTCGCATCACGCAACACGTGCCGTTTTGAATTATAATGACACGTTTGCATACATGCATTTTTAAATAGACATTTTAAGCTACAAGTTAGTAAAATTAAAGTGACATATAAATCTAAAATGTAAAATTACGGAGGATAGCGACGTGTAGTATTAAAAAGAAAAAAAAAAAGGAAAAAATTTTCAGAGCGCCTTGAGCCAAAAACCTAGTATATTCACACTGCAAGTTGGTTTAGTGTACGCTCAAAAAAGCTCTCGCAGCACGTTGGGGAAGAATTGTTAGCTGCCCAGACGCCGATTTAATGTCTGCTTGAACTAGTATAGCCTCATTAAGGCTTACGTATACTCTCGGTCTCTCAGATAAGAAAAACGGAAGAGGGAGACAACGAGATCGTTTCTTGTAAAAGCACTACCGCGTACTTTCGCTCGTTTCTGAAAGCAGGAAACGGAGATAGTAATCACCAACGTTGTTTTCTGTAATACTTTTCCTTAACGACGAAAAATACTAAAGATTCACTTTGGTTCGCGCATGAATTACGCAATAATATCAATTTATATCAGATTTTTCGTTGACTCTCTCGGGTCAGTCTATTTTTCTTACGAAGGTAAAAAAAAAACTTGCGCATATATTACAAATTATACTCACTCAATGACCATTAATTCGATAACGTTTGCGTCTACCTCTAATTAAACGAAGTTTTTTATCCGTAGCGCTTATTTACTTAATTAGTCGCGCACTTGCTTGATTTTCTACTGTATTTGACGCTATTGATAATTCCGCACAGTAACAAATAGAACATTATCGGCAATTGCAGAATTTCGACCTACATTTAAAAATCCACGTATTAATTGAGACGATTTTAACACGTATTTCATACATTAATGTCAGTTCCATATGCGACACGCGTATTATAAAGCAGTATTTTCGTTGATACAATTTCAACTATTAACTATTCTTATCAATACTTTCTCTGATGGGTATAAATGACCGCCGCCTGTTCGTGTCGGAGTAAAATTTTCGCGCTGACGCTTCGTCATTGCTAATTCCTTATCTGAAAGGACGTTACCGCGCTTACGTGGCGGAGATTTAGTAACGCCGCGGCGAACGGCGCCGCATTGCTACTTGTGACGAATGAGGCGTGTTACGCGCTAGACATAGGATTTGCATTGCAAAAGCGGCGCGTATTCGCGCGAGGCACGATCAGTGACTGTCTCGTGTCTCGAAGCGCCATAAGTCGTCTGGAGTTTCTGTTCTCGCGTGATGTTTCTCGCCGTCTCTACGTGCCGGTAAATAATTACGGAGCACCGGACGGGCTTACAATGGGACCGTAACAGCTGCCTCGTCGCTTTCTTTCCTTCCTCTCGTGCTTTCCCCGTCGCCCAGTTTCATCTTTATATGGCTCTTAATCCCGTTATTAATGCTTAACCCTTTGCGGTTTAAATTAATTTTCATAAATAAACCGGCACTAAACTGCTCCGTCTTTATTTTAATCCTGTCAACGTAACATAATACAAGAAACAATTTACATTATGGTGAATTTCATTGGGATTTCAAAATTATAGTCTGGCAATTATAATCATGTTCGGTTATATATTTGGAAAATTATGTGGCAGATTGCTGCAAAGCAATTCGAATTTATTTAGACATAGATTTATAAAAATTGAAAAACGTGAAGTCATATTTATAAAATAGTTTTGGATTGATATTGTGATATTGATTATTCTTATCTTTCAATAGAAAACTTTTTCTTTACTTTTTATATAGATTATAAGTATGTTTGAAAATTATGATAAAAAAATATGTGAGTAAAAGGATGTAGTGAAAAGCGTATAAAAAAACGAATAATAAAAAAACATATAAATAAAAGAACCTATAATGAATATTCAACTGTAACAAACATGAAAAAGGAAGTAATTTTCAGTTGACTATCTGTCTGTCTGTTCTTACTGGAGAGGATGTATTGTCACGCAAAGCTTGTGCTATACCAGACAGACAGGCTTTCATTCCTACGAGTTGCTTGTTTCATCTCCAGAAATTCAAGAAAGCTCAGGCTATTTCAAATTGCGAAAGCTGCATGCACTACTTCGTCGGAGCTCAAAGGAAGAATGTACCGTAACAGTCTTCTGAAATATTTATCTTGAGATCGTACAAAAGCGAGAAAATACAGCGACCGATTTTTTTCGTAAATGTTACATGAGGATTACGGAGTGAATAAGAGAAGTGCACTTTGCCTAACCAACTGTTCAATGAAAATAAACAGATATTCTCTGTCTTTCTGAAATTCAATTTTTGCGGTGGTTTGCTCTCAAGAATACACACTGTAAGCAATAATGCTACAATCACAATGGCCCAGCGAATCCTTTCAGTATGTAGTCATTGAATGTCGGTTAGATTACCAGCAATCCTGTGTTTATCGATCCAAGGAATTATCGAGTCACCGCAGGTGCAAACATCTCGACTTACGGTAATTAATCACACGGTGTCCGATCTAATTATAGCGTGCATCGGCGATGACACGAGATTCTATTGCCTTTGACACTCAGTAATACCAATTTTGCCATTCACGGATATCGCCATTAAAATGAAATTAATTCGAACAATGCACGAAAGGCACAAAAAGTTGAAATATTTTTTCATAGCATTCGCAGTTGTAATATTTCTATTATTTTGTAGGCGAATATTCATTTTAATGAACGGTATTGCAATAATTTCAATTAACATTTCATTAATTTTATTTTCTGTTCAAAACATGTTGGCGAAAGGAAAAATATTCAAACTCTACATTTGATATTACATTTTTGGCTCAGGTTGCGCATCTTTAATATAATAAAATTTATTGTCTCTCGAAAATATATAACGTGGAAATTGATTCCACGTTCATTGTATTGAATTGAAGGAATGGTTTCGTAGCATCTGCAATGCCAAGGCTATAGATCACGACGTCTTTGTTAGTATTCTCGTTACCCTCGCGAAACGTGAATAATCCTCAGGGCGCATAAAACGACGACCAATTATCACACCAATTACCTAACCGGTTTCTGTTTCCATGTGTGTTCGCCCGCGTGAAAGATACAGAATCGTTGCGCTTTGATAGCGGTGTTAATTAAACAAGAGAAGGCCGCGTGAATTCACATACAACGGCAGAATTCGCAGCGAATTCCCATGGAAACGCTGCCGCCTGTGGCGTCGATCGGTCGACACTAACAATGCTCGGTGGTCCCCTACGTACATACATCGGTTTGCTGCAAACTATGTTCCGTATATGGACGGGTCCGCTACCCGCAGCGACCGAATGGACGACGTACGGATTGATAGCTGCTTGTTTGTCGGTAATGCGTCGTGTTACTCAAAATTTACACGGAACGCGATCAGAGCCATTTAACCATATATCACGCCGGTCAGGTGGGACTATTAGCATGAATTTTCGCGTCGCGATCATTCGCAGATATGTAAATCTTGAAGGAATAAGGAGTTACCGTGACTTTTGCCTTCCTTTCTCCTCGGTGAGCGCGAGTCTGCAAAAACCGAGAGTGAAACCGTGGCGAATCTGCAGCGTCTCGCGCGCCGCTCGGTTACGCCTCGGTTGATTATCGCGATTCGTTCGATATGTAACGACGTAATGATGGCGTTGCAGCAACGCGAGATTGCACGTTCGGGCATCAGCGTGCGCTTAGAGGCGAGACCGACTTAAAGGGGAAACGTAAATCGCCATTACGTGGCCGGCATGCGATCCGTTCTGCATCCACGGGCGTCGGGTGCCCCGAGTCCGAACTTACACACATATGTGCGTCCATTATGCGAACGTATCTAGCCGTGTGCCCGTGCAAAGTGGATATTCCATGGTTTATGCGAGCAGGTGGAACGTGCGCTCTCTCGCCCGCGTAGCCGCGCACTGCATCCACATCTTTGGCTCTCCTCTCTTGGTATCCGTTCGGTAGGTAGGTAGGTAGGTAGGTAGGTAGGTAGGTAGGTAGGTAGATAGCTAGCTAGGTACGATGCGGCGTGACCCGCGTCGTGTATTACGTATGTGGTGTCAGTGGATGCAGCATTCTGGTATCCTTCTTCGTGCCCAACCCCCGTGTAACGTGTACATGCACGTTCGGGGCCCGGGGTAGGGAGGGGCAGGTGGGAAGCCACCGATATAATGGAGTCCGACGTGAACGGATCTCCGGGGGTTCTCTGACCTTCCCCTTCGTGGGGTCACATGACGCTCTCGGCAACCATGTTATTCGGTTTAGACTGTTGGCTAGTCGCTGGCGCGCTCGCCGTCGTTTCTCCTCTCTCGTACTCTCCCGACCTCGTGTCCGAGAGGATTACGACGCTCGCCGCGCGGCCTTCCGGCGATTTTATACCAACAAAAACTGGTGGCTCCGTTCTTTGTCGCCGCTACGCCGAATGTTCGTTAACGTTGCAAAAAGGTGTGGTGGCGACGACGACGTGCCACGCTGCAACTCTCCCGCTCGCTCTGTGCGTCGCAATTACAATCCGACGATCGCCGCACATTTACATTGCGTTGCTATCGCGGCAACTTTGTCCAAACACAAATTATTCATTGTCGTTGCAGCAGGAAGCGACTCTCGGACGGAATTCGAAATTACATGTTAAATCAGGAAGGAGTATTCTGGCAGATAATATGCAAATGCCGCCGCCTCCCCTACATCAATACACGGAAAATTTATTACCGACGGATTTCGCCGACATATAGCCATTGATTCCACTGTTACTGCGACTGACGATTATACTTGTTTTAATTTATAATAAAATAATCGTGCTCATTGCCATTTGACGCTCGCGTTTTGAATCTCGTTCGTTTCGGCAAACACGAGACCAGAAGTCGGACAACAACTTTTCGCGCTAGACGTTCGATCAGAATGTCAGGCATTGTTTCCGATATTTACGACCCACGTTTGGACTCGCGCGTCTAAATCAAACTAGTGGATTGTACCAATCCGACGCGTGATACGGCGTGGCCTCAGCACAGGCGTGAGCCCTTCGACGGAGAGGCTTACGCTTAATCAAGTCGCATGTAATGTGCGGGTTCTCGGGCGAACACGAGCGGTGCCGCTTTAACTAGGCATGAACCTTGGGCTTACCCTTGAGATTGTAATTCTATCTCGTCACGGATCGGTTGCCCCATATGTCACCTTAGCCCTCTCGGCACACCGTTGTACCGACTCTTTCCACCATCTTACCCTCTAGCATGCGAGATCTTAACAATACGAATCACGGCTTGATATTCTTGCAATAGGAAAGTCGTTCGACGTCTAAAGGTTAAGAAAGCTCCGAAGAGTAATTGTAAAATGTTTCATTCGCGACGATTATTAATAGACGCTTGTGAACATTTTATCGCGCGATGAAAATACCTCGTGATTATTATTAGACAATTTTGTTTTTAGCCTTTATTAAAAATTGATGCGCAACCGGACGTTATATATTTGTTATTCCGGGCAGGGAGAGAGAGAGAGAGAGAGAGTGCGCTGTCACGTTTTCTAAAGGATCTTTTAATATTGCGCTTGCAATTACGCGAACAAAGGCGCTTTGCGCGCTCACGTAAAGAATGGCGCGAGATCGAGTTGCTCTTCAGTTTCTTGTAATGTGCTTACACTGGGTGTACGTACGCGAATACATGCGTACAGACAGTATATAGGTATACTATACGACGCACCGCTGCTTGTTGCTAGTAATTCCGGCGATATCGTGCCGTACCTTCGCGTTCGCCGCATAGTATTATGAGGACTAGACTAATACGGCATTCCAGCGGTATCTCCGCGCGCCACGAAAGGGTAGAATTGAAATAGAAATCCCGGAACTCGTAATCACATCGACGCTTATTCGCGTGTTTCGTAGAAAGGCTACAAAATACATTAGAATATCGATAGGTATATCGTATGTTTTCAATTCGCGGCTCTCTTTACAATCTCCGTTAGTTCTTGAAAGCGGAAATGCCGTTATCATAAGTAACGAGAATAGCTTATCCGAGAGAATAACTTATCAAATAATCTAATCGGATTTTTCTCATAAACACGATTTGATTAAAAGTGAAGTTATATTTAGAGTAAGACTATTCGCATTAATTAAATTATGAATTCTAAAAGATACAAATTTTTTAAATGTCAAGAGATTTTTCAACGTGCTAAAAAATTACTGCTTATTAAATTTACAAATTTACATAATTTCTACGCTTTTTATAATTTTGTTCACTGTACATTCTTTTGGTGTAACTGCGCTCTTCGACCGTCCGGGATCGGGCCGTCACGCTCGACGGAGCGAAGAAATGCACGCGCCTCATTGATTTATTTATTATCGAGCGCGCGACACTGACGCTCGCTCTTTCTCTTTCTCTCTCTCTCTCTCTCGCGCGCGCGCGTGTAAGCGGTTCATTCGGAGAATTTTAATTGCCTAGATAAAACTGTCGTAAAGTTCCGCGCATGTCAGCCGTGTCCATAGAGACGCATACAAACGCACTCAGAAAGACAAAGCGTCAACACGTGCGGGCGGTGCACGCGCGTGCTCGTTCACTCGCTTGTTCGCCGTTGCATTCGTCTTCCGGGTTTGTTCTGCGAGTACAGCAGCTGCGGGGGCTACATTCGCCGCGCCGCTCTGAAATCATAAAACCTTATTACGACGGATTTCTGCGCGCGGCTTCCTATACGCGTCCCTTTGTCGCGCGAACACACTGGCGCGGTTAACGAGCTCTACGAGGGTTAATGTGACTCGGCGGACGTTTTGGGTAGAGCGAGTTTTGCCCGTGCATGCATTTTTCCCACGTATCTTCGCGAGGGAGCGAGGACGCGATGATTGCACGTGGTATGTGCGAAATTAATGATGCCGCGCAATTGGGCGTGATTAATCGCGGAATTATAATGGTCATGATAATTAATATTGCGAGTCTCGTACGTGATAATCGATCGCGTCAAGCTATGAAACTGCGACTGGAATGAATAGCACTGACGTGGCAATCAGATTTGTTTTACACGAGCGGAGAGGCATTGACGCGGTAATTCAAATATACACGATCGTCCCACATTATGGCAGCATCAATTAAATCGCCCGTCGAAATTATGATAGAAATAACTAAAGGTTAAACCATATCGCATTTCTTGTAATGACTCTTCGATTATCGAAGGCAGGCAGATGAAATTTACAATTAATTAATTGATCAAGCAAGCTGATTATTTTCTCTTGTTACTCGGATTATTTTGCTTTTATTTTCTTTTGTGGAAAGCATAAACAAATGTATCAGCATTTCATTACGAATTAAATTGATTAGTTTTAATCAATACTATACATTATTAATTATGGCGATATTCTTAATATTGAACAATTTCTCGCGGAAAAGATAAATCCAGCGATAAGTATTTTTAGGTGATATGAACTTTCTCTACATTCTTTGTTATGTTATTTAGCATGTTGATCAGCAAGGGAGAATGTTATTTTCATACTAAATGTTAGCACACATATAGCCATCTTTTGTGTAATGTTATAGTTGATCATAATTAGTCGCGATGCGCTCTAATACGAAGAAGGCTATAGATGAAATTTATTCAACTCGACTTCCGCAATGTCAATGAAATCGCGGCGGCTTAACGGCGCGAGTGTGCCATGTAGTTATTCGGATTTTTCTTTGACCACTCATTAATTATGCAATGTCTGCCCCCGTCACCTACCCACCTAGAGCTGTGAGGATCGAGGTAATCGCTTGGCCTTAATCGTATGACCGATCGATCACCGTCGATCGACCGGCGGTGAGAAGAAATTGTAGGAGGAGAGAAAGAGAGAAGATGGCAGTGAACTTTGGCTTAGTGGGGCCGCAAATCTACTTTTCAAGCAAACTAGCCAATGCTAGTAATTTTATATTTCAGCAAACGGTATATTTAAAGTGCTCGGATACTTGCGGACTACGGTAATCGAATAATCGTGCAACCACGTTCTCCATCACTGTACACTCGGACGATTAAGAAGGCAATAGCAATCGATTCACTTGGTAATCCCAATTTGTAGTATATATATATATAGAGATATATATTCTAGGAAAGCATGTGAGATTACGAAACTAATCTGTTATTCAAAGAACGGTGGTTTTATAAAATATATGAGATACATATTTTTAATCATTAGAATAATATTATCTGAAAATTGGCAGTGATTACAAACATACTTTATTATTCGAGATAGCGATATAATTTACGGAATACATGAATGTACTTTTTATTCTTCAATGTTATTACAATATTGAACATACTTCGTGACAAAGCGCGATTGGAATCTCGAGATAGCACGTCTGGCACGATAGATGGACTGAATCTCGTAACCGATTTTGCACGTTACCAGCAGAATCTAATCATACTTGTCTATCCGCGTGTGTGACATTATTGTCATGCGCGTTCGAGCACTTTACACGCCATTTACAGCGAAGTACAGTCGGTCGACCGGCCGGTCGGTCAGGCAGCGGCCGCCCAGCAGGATGAAACGACGCGTACGACGATGCCGCGCCGTATGCTCGCCCGCGCGTCGATTTCCCTTGACATTGCACGCGTCCAGCTATAGCCCGTCGTGTGCGTTTCGCGCGTGCCTGCTTGCTGCCGGCTGTTTCATTCACGCGCGCATGCGACGTTACGCATTACACTATACGCTTGCGATCTGAAGTATTCAGTTCGTTGCCCGATTCGTCACGGTAGATGCGAGCTGGTCATCCTATTTATATTCGTGGCCCGCTGGTACGCCATTCATACAACGCCCATTAGTGCTTCTAGCGAGAAGATGCTTTCCATTTCGCTCTACAGATAGTTTCTTGAACTTTGAGATATTAAGAGAAAAGTAGAATCAAGATTTATATCAACGGAAATAACTATACATTTCTCATCTATTCTTAAAAACTGATTAAGTCTCTACAAGAGTAATATTAATTATTAATACACCGTATGAATTATTTATTTTAAGATAGTATTAATAATTAGCATTATTAGTGATTCATAATTAGTGCTGTAGAGAATAAAGAGAATATATTTTAAGAGTTTTTTATTATGGATTTTAGATACATGCGACATACATTTTTCTTCGTTAGTTTTGCATAAATTTGAATGGAAATTTAGAAAAGAGAAAGCTCGTAGGAGAAGCGGGTAGGATTTGTCGGGAGATCATCTTTCCTTCAATCGCAAACGTTGGAAAACGAACATACGCAGAAGGAAATAATTGCGCATCACCACTGCAGGTAGCATCATTTACCTCGCATAAAATGACGCTCCTACATAATTCCAGCCAGACCATACCTATTTCTCTCATCTAAAAGTTTCCCAAGATCCAAAGCCAACCGTAAACTTCTGTCTCGGAAAGGGCATGTAACCGAGGAACAAAAGAACACGAGATAATCGCACCTTCCGATCGCAACGGTACGTGATCATCCATTCACTGAGTGATTTAGTGCGAATATTTCAACATTTGTCTTTCACTCAATCGAGAAATTCTGATTTTCTTTTCGACCTACTTTTTTTGCGTAATCACGTGCGTCTTGAATTTATAAACGAATCGAAGAATTCGAAAAAAAAAATCCGTAGCATTATTGCCGGTATTAACGTCGCGTGCAACGCCGATCGATTTATTCAACCGTTATCTGAAGGAGTACGAAGGAGCGCAATACGTGTCACTGACAGCGGCAGCCGATGCAGACACATTCCACATCCGATACATGTCTTTATTTTGAAGCGGAGCAAGTCGTCCTATATAGGCTTGGCTACGCCATGAACACAATCGACGTTTATAGCATAAATAGACGGAAGAGGACGAAATGCGAAACCTGCCGTCACGAGGACTGTCAGATGCAGCTTGGCTTTGGCCGTCAGGCACAGTCGGTACAGTTTTGTTGGCTACATCCGGAAACAGAATTGTTATGTGTGTGTATTAGTCTGCGGAAAAACGACGATGCTCGTCCCGAAGATGAATTTTCTATTTTCAGGGAAGATGGGAAGAAGTGACGTAATTTGATGATACATGATCTATGGCGAAACTTTTTTTTTCAGATTTTTTTCTTGCTAGCAAGATTGCAGGAGATGCAATCAAAACGTGATGAAGAGAAAAGTGCATGTCATTTAGGGGATGATGAGTTTTCATTATATTATCCGCGTGAATTACGTCGGTTCATTCTCATTTATATATGCAAAATAGTAACAAAAAAAAATAGGATTTTTCATGTGAATGTTAATTTGGATACAAATTGCATTAGATGGGTCATTTTATGCACATAACTTATAGACTAATTGTTCATGCATGAGTTTTCGGTAGGTCGGATTACGTGTGAACGAATCATCCCGGCTATTGCCGTCAATCGACCTACTGACTTTTAGCAGGATACGCCGGCGCTCCCTCCAGATGAAAATTGACGTCACCGGGTGATTTTCAATACGTGACGGTCATTTAAAGCGTGTGATGTAATGTAATCGCATGTGAAACGTATACGTGCTTGCACCACTTATTCGTCCCACGTATCTTTGTCTCCCATCGCGATTTGTGCGTGACGATTGCCCTTACCCATTGAACATTTTTTTACATAACTCTCGCGACGATCGATTAGCGTAGTTTTAAATGAAATATTTTCTTGCGTAACTCGAAAGAGACATGCAAATGCGGCGGGCGTTCGATCCGTCGATGGAACAAGGAACCACGCGAAATCAATTCCGCGCGCGGCGTAATAAGCTTTAATCTCGATCTGCCTGTCGAGAAAGGGAGACTCTAATATGGCCGGTGAGTGGTGGGTCGGTCGTAATCGCGACTCGGTCATTAATCTGGCAGGCATTGCTCCGTGTAGGCCGTATCAGAATTCTCAATATATCGATCGCTCTCCTCCACCTTACGCCGGCCAATTTTCCAACCGCGCGATTTGCGCAATCGTCGTCTTCGTCTTCGTCGACGGGAGCGCATCGCCGCAATCGCGATCGCGACGAACGAGGAGCGGAAAAGAAATCAACAGATGTATCGTAATGTCGAGGGAAGGACCCTGCGGGGCTCGAGATGAGATCGATTTGATGAGAGGATGGGAGAACATGGGCTCTGTTGCACAACGAAATAACCACATGAAAGAACACGCGCTGATAGGAGACGATTTCAGCAATTATTGCGAGAGCAACAAGAGATATCGATCGTCACCGACATTTTTCTCTCTCAAAACACCATTTGTTGCAGACCGTAACATTCCGCACGAGAAACACGGGGATCATCGTGTGGCGTTAAATAATTTCGCAGTTAGACGTTATCTCATTTCTTCTTCGGAAATTAATTTACTTTGTTACCTCAGCTCATCCCTCTTGTACTCCAGTATTTGCGCACTCTCTCTCTCTCTCTCTCTCTCTCTCTCTCTCTCTCTCTCTCTCTCTCTCTCTCCCTCCGTTTCTCTCTCACTCTACTGCGTCTTGTTTCCGCGTGTATTACGAGATAAACCGCTTTGCTTAATCTTTCCCGATACCCGTGACTTCCCATGGGTGGAAGATTGGCGAAACCATGTGTTCTAATATGTACAAGAAGCCTGCCAGACCCGGCGAGTTACCGCTGTGCACGCTCGTTTAACTCGTGCTTTGAGTTATCGCTAAAACCATTTTGCCGTCACAGCGTTGTATCACCTTTATCGCCATCCGGCAGATTATCGCGAGGTGGTGGCTCGTAGACAATTACGCTTACGTTGCACATTGACTTAAGCTTGAGTTACATCACCATTTTTGGCTAGAATATTAAATTAAATTTTACTATAGAGACATTTTTTTCCCTTATATACAAAATATTACATTTAATATTTCACTAAATTTTATATTAGAATACTCTAGATTTAAGAAAAAATACTTTTCTTATTTCGGAACTAAGCTATTAACGGCATATTTCCTTTTCTCTTTCTCTTTTTTTTCTGGTCTTTCCTCGGATTATCCTCTCGGATTAGATTCTCTTCATCAATCTTCCCTTTTATTAACGTGACATAGTAAATATAGCGTATTATGTTTTATCCTCACCTCGCACGTTCTGTACGACTTATCGGAAATGAACAACAAATAAAATGCTGCTTTGACTGATGTTACGCGATCGACAGACCGGAAAGTGTAATGAGGCATTCGTGACGGCGTCGCGTGTGTAGCATGCGTTGAGTGATCACGCGTTTGCTTGGCGCCATGTGTGTAATAATCGATGTCTTATTTTTCTGTTGCAGGTAAGACTGACAAAGGTTCATGAAAATTAACTGAATGCGCGGTCATTATCGTGTTGCTGTAGCAAACGGACAATGCGCAGGTAATTTTTCAACGATTCTTATATAAGATATATTACGATATATATCACGGCGTCAATGACGGATTGCTCTCTTTAACATCATCACAAATTAAGATATAAACCTGGGGATTTTCTTTCTTATTAATTGCCACCTTCGCGTTAGTCGCAATCTAAACTACTAGCGGCGTTGTCGATCACATCAAATTGCCGGAACTTTTACAATGAGGCTTGTAACGTACGTCTACAAGGAGCATCATTATTATACGACTTTGACGCGTTCTGGCAAGGCAAAGCAGGCTCGTGTAATTTCGAAGTTAAGCGTATTCTGCGATCGCGGGCAACGGTATACTCTCGTTAACAGCGAAATATGTTAATGTGCTGTAATCTACATTTTATGCGAGCACACGATTTGTAATTGTAATTCATGGGATACGCAGCCTTTGGGTATAACCTTGTCGCTCGTGCTTCGCTTCCAGCTCATCTACTTATATTATCATTCTTTTCGCGAAGACAATGAAACTTTATATATTCGATGATATGATAATTTAATAAATATGGCATAGCTTTCGAGATTTTTCCACTCATCTATAACATCATGAAGACTTTACAAATTTAACGCTCAAGTTTCAATATAATTAGCGTGTGTGTGTGTGTGTGTCTTCGTTCTCTGAAGGCCACATGGTTGGCGCGCCTTCGAGCTGTTGCTTGTAATAAACGATAAGAACGACGGCGCCGACAAAGCCTTGTGATTCGATAGACCACGAAAATCAGTTACGCTTCTTACACTCGACTGCACTCTCATTTATGATTCCACGTGCGACGGCCTCTCGCTCGACGGTGACTAAGTATTCGCGGAAAACGTCGAATCTACCGGGTATCCGACGTTCTGGAATGGATTAAGGCTGCGCAGCGCGTCGGCAACGACCGGTGCGACTACTTCTTACACGTCGTAAGATTGACGCGTACGTGAACAGAATAAAATCCCATTTCTTAAGACGGCAATGTAAGATAGCGTTTTGCGAGTTCTGTAATTTGCCGTAACTTCAACTGGATTATAAGTCACATCATCTTTCAAATGTATATTCAAATGCACTTGTTACTGAGAAACTTAGCAACGTGCGAAAGAACAAAAAGTTTACAATTCCGTTAATTTCACTATTTTTATTTAATTTCTTCTTCTCGATAATATTCTTCTCACGCTCGTCAGATATTATAATAAATAATGTTATTGCGAAATAATCGATTCCAGATAACGGCGATAAAATATACATATTCTCTGTCGAGTTATTACGGGTTAATGAGTTACTCTGCCGTCTCGCCAATTACATCAATTTTTTTATTTAGAAACTTATGGAATATAAATGGCGGTACCGAGGTAACTGCTATTTCAAGAATGTCGTGTACGTGTTAGCGTTTCAACGGGGAACTGCGCGTCGTAAAAGCATTTCCAGCCTAAACATAATAACGCTTAAACAACATCGCGCAGCGTGTGCTCGTGTCGCTCGGCGATCAGGTCATTATCTTTTCCCCTCTAATGCCATTGACCATACAATTCGCTCAATAGGAAACACCAATTATATGCGCGTTCATAAGCAACTCGCTAGTACATGTAATTACGATGATTAGATCGTCCTCCTATTTTTAGCGTAATCTTTTTATCTCGCGACTTGTTTCGCGAATAGAAATGACGCCGTGTAATGTGCAGTTCCGGTGATGTTTATAAAACTCGCAGCCCAAAGCGAAATGCGAACAAGAAGTTAATGAAACGAAAAAAGCGCCGTGCTAAGTGAAACGTAATAGGAAGTTGATTCTCGCGAGTGGCAGATCGCTAATTATCTAAATGCAAGAAACGCTAAAATTACATCTTATCGTTCGACACATGTTAGATGCCACTTTTCTCAATCGTACTTTCGCCAATATTTTTTTTTTTTTTATTGCTTCTCGTGAGTTGCAAGGATATAGAATTACTACTCCCAGTTTGTTTCTCTTTCGGACTGCGAAATTTAAACCCAACACATGATTCTTTTGTATTTATTTTTGCATGAGTCAATACAAAGTAATCGCTTTCGCGTATAGAATCATCGTACACGATGCAAAACTTTTATAAATAACGTAGGCAATTGATTTTGATAATTTCCTTTTTAATTAATTTTTTGCTTAATACAGCAATTTGATATAATTGCGCATAGATATATAGTTCCATATGAGACACCCTTCGTTGCATTTTGACGTACAAACACTGATATGATATTCCATTTCAGATTGCAATTGTATGCGCGCCGCTCTCTTTCTCTTATTAGCGTGTGGGCGAACTCGACGTTGTTAATGTATTTATTCACGGTAGTAATTAAAATTTATAGGGAGAATGGTAAAGAGAGATCACAAATACACTACGCGAACGACGTAATTATTTCAACTTAACTGATGAACTATCATGTTAAACTATCATGTTTGCCGTTAACTTGCGTTAACGAGTACGAACGAAGAGACGACAAACTGGACTCTTTTATTTTTATCGTTCTCCAGTACGGTCGATTTTGCAGGCTGTAATTTAGAAAATACGTACGTAGAACGTATCATCCGCGTCAAAGGAGGCCAAGCGAACGATGCAATTAGTAGCGTGCTTTGTTTTTTTTTTTATTGTCTTTATCGTCGTTATCGATCTTACAGATTCATGTTCTATTGCTTTTTTATTAGCTATATAGATACCGATGTTTGATCTGTATGCTGAGTATCACGCAAAATAGCATTGGAAACCTATCAACCAGTAGCAATATTACATTTATGAATATACGTGCCATCTGCGCGTTGCGCAAATTCCAATCCGCGAATTTGAATTTTATTTTTAGATACCTTTATGTCATTTGTATAATTAGCGATTTCTGCAATAAGGCAATAGTTATATTTCAAGTTAGAATCTTTTTGATAGTGACAGTAATAATCTGAGATAAAAAAATATATTCTTAATTTTAATTACATTTTTACGAATGATACTTTCTATAATGATGAAGTGCAGTACGGTTGGCGGCGTAGAATCGCGTGCGAAAAGTTTTCGATTCTTCTTTTCTTCTACCTTGTTTCTCAAGACACGAGCTAAAACATCGGGCTTGTCACGAAACTTTTAATGAAAGTTCGCCCAGTCTCGTCGTCAAATTTGCTCGGATAATTCACGCGCCGATTTCAAACCGCTACAATTTTCAAGGAACATTAGTCGGAAATTTACGTTTTTTTCAGACAATTTATTATACTCTTAAATCAATTAATGTTGTACTATGTCAGTGTCGAAAGTCGTTTTAATAGCAGGAACATGTTTCTGGTTACGTGGTTCGCCTTAATCAGTTTGCGCGAAACCATCCTGTTGTGTCCGCGTTACATCCATATTTATGAGTATAAACTATATTGTGTGGATATACACAGCACGAGTAAACCATATAACGTGCAGATATATACAATGCATTTACACCTGTATTTACATTTGATATATGAAAGCTGCTATTCAATATTGCTTTATTCTTACAACTTGAAAGAATAGAACGTGATTGATTGATAGCGTTTCGTGTCGTATCAATAAATCCGGTTAACTATGGTATAAAGACTGCTAGATTGCAAATCTAAAGAGTAAAGACAAGTGGAAGTTAAAGGTCATGTTTCGTTAACGTCATTATCTTCTTCAAATAGTCGTTTAAGGTTTGCAGCGAGGATAGGATTTTTCTTTTCTGATAAATATAGCTAGCAGATAATAATTCTCTGGTTTTTGCTTCGGGCATTTCCGTCGTAACCCAACTGAATATTGTGCTGCAGCTCGTAATTAATCTAACGCAAGAAAAAGCCAATAACCATTGATC
The DNA here is from genome assembly GCF_040581485.1 of Linepithema humile. Taxonomy (NCBI): domain Eukaryota; kingdom Metazoa; phylum Arthropoda; class Insecta; order Hymenoptera; family Formicidae; genus Linepithema; species Linepithema humile. The sequence continues at coordinate 21,036,221 of NC_090134.1, forward strand.
GCAGCATGTGCTCGCTTTCTCGATTAATTGGTCAGAGATTGGAGTCTGCGCAACGAGCTGTGTGCTCAGCTCTCATCATATAATAGTTGCGTGCACTTTTACGACGCCATTGTCCGTGTGTACGCGTATTATGAATTTACAAATGTGCAGCGTAGGCTCGCAATAATTCAATTTTTTTCTATGCAGTCTGCACACATACCAATAATCAATATTTCTTCTGAATCTGAAATTTGGTGAAAAGCTTTTGCGCCGTACTGCATTGTTTCGATATTACCAGCAAATGCTTAATTGCATATATAGAGAACACAGTTCGCCACAATTGTGGAACGGGAGATCTGCATATTTCTTGCACAGCCATGTATATGAAAATGTATTATGAAATTTTATATATTATTTAACGAATGCATTCTTCCTTGCGGGCAATAAATTGATAAAAATATCCGTATATATTAAAATGCTGCACCGAATACATACAATATGGATATCGATTTGTTTTATTACAAAAGTTGATATATATCAATTTACAATTCCTAGAATAGAAAAAGTTCCAAGCATTCCAAATCCAGGACGAAGTCGTGTTTTCCACCGTAATATTCGCAAATCGCGGACAGAAAATTATATAAATTATATAGAAAATTATGCTCATCATAGTTATTCAGGTGATAATCGATGATTACAAGTCATCAGCGGTCGTCTCGAGCGCTTCTGAGCGCTTCTGCGCCGATCCATCGAGTTTCTATTACGCGGTCTAATTAACCCGGTTTTCTTCTAAGATTAACGTTAAAAACGTCGTTGCAATTACGCTTTATATACGCAAGTTTCTGCGCTTTCCATATTTATATTCTTATGTCTTTTGATGTAGCATATGATATCACTTTTGGAAAGAGTTAGGGATTTATACAGATAATATTAAAAATATGTTTTCTTAGATATGGCGTAAACAATAGACTGTTATGTTGCAAGAGAAGAGATAAACGTTAGTCGCGTTTGGAGATAAGTAACACATTGAAAATGTATCTATTTTTTTCTTATCGAATAGTGAAGATTCGATTTTTTATTCAATAGAATTTTATCTCTGTTCTGTCGCGGCTATTTTTTTTATTTGATAAACTTGACGGATTGAATGATTATCTTAGAAAATACAGACAGATAAGGCAAGGCTCATAACGAGTACATTCCTTTTTCGCGAAAATAATTTTCTGCGCAGAAAAATCGCCAAGAAAGAAGCGATAGGCAAATAAGTACAAATCATTAACATACTTAGTTTGAAGAGTAGTTATTGCATAATAATATATAAAACAATTCTCGGCAATACACAATATACTTAGATCGAACGAGGGTACCGGCTGCGGGCGTTTATACGAGATTATCTTTCGAAGGCGAGCACGTAGTGCATTGCGATGACTCGCGCAATTTTCTCAGTAAAATTCGTACACTGGCGCTTTATGCCTCAATTACGCTACTCACGAGCAAGAGTTCAGTAAAAAATTTATTAACCAATTATGAACGCGTTAACCTAAATTTTGACGTGATTCCATGCAGATAATCAAGCATGAAATCTGCATGTCTCTTAAAATTTCATTGATTTCGCTTTTGGGACAGGTACATCACTCGTTGAGAAGAGAAAGCGCGTGTTTGTGCAGTGCTAGGTGTTAACCCCTTAATGCTTAATACGCCAGAGGTCAACTCGAACTACGTTTAAGTACACGGTGGTGTGGGAAATGTGTCCTTTTAATCCTCATTACTCGCAAGAGTCGCTGTAATTGAATATGCGATAATCGATTTTTTATTCTCGATAAAAAAAGTGCAGGTTTAAAACGTTACCTATCCGTGTGTATCGCTATTTCCATAAATTCGTTGCAACAATTTTTACGCTGGAAGTATTCGACAATATATGCACGTATACATATGCATAACGCAGTATGAATGAAACGAGAGTGAAATGTCGCTCGTCGGGATTTTAGTCGGTGTAATGGATCGACCTGACAACGAATAAAGTGATTATTCAGCGGTGCGAAAATGCTGCCGCATACGCCGCCGGGTAGCCGGCTGGTCGGATTAAAGTTAACTAGCATTGCAAAACGGTAGTCGGCGTATTGGTAAACCTCTCTCTCGCCGCTCGGTCATTTCTCCCGCGCGTTCACCGGCATCCATCGAAAACCCGAGAAACACGCACTCGTGCCGTGCGATTAGAGTCTCGCGAGCGCACGTGTATACTTAGCGGACGTAACACGCGCATAAAGTCCATTGTGGACGGGAGTAGTTGGCCGTTGCATTGAATTAGCATCGGATTAACCGAGTTTAGCCGACTGTTTCTCTATGCGAAGGAGACACGGTACTCCGGGCACACAGATTGTAAATTATGCCGTGCACGTGGAGAGAGAACATTTCGGCGCGGCGGCGGTGGCGGCGCGGACAAAAATCTCCGCCTCGATACTCGCGCGCCTTTAATTAGCATACGACTTGATCGAAACACACCGGGGAGCCGCGTCCGATGTTTCGTAACGCGACTCTCGCTGTAGCTTGGCATTTCGATCCGTGCGAACGTACAACCGCCGAGGCTGATTCGCATACGTGGACTATTCATACCGCAATCAAATGTACATATATTGCCGCGTCGAGTGATGACTGAAACCTCGGCAGATGTCACGAAGGTCGTACAGTATACTCTTGAAGTTATCGAAGAATAGCTCATAATATATCCTAATTTCAATCGAACCGTAACGTAGATAATCGATCGGGATCCAATGTTATCGAACGTGAAATTATTGATCAAAAATATGAATCACCGACAACTGATATCTCTGTACTGATATTCAAGTTTATTCACTCCAAGTCTATTCATAACATAGTATATCTCGCCGATACTTCACTCCGCCGATTGCGGCTTCAACATTGTTCCCTCTTGATCCCTTCTCATTTCGATTACGTGCGGTTTCAGAGAATCGACCCTCGGGATTTCAATCGCCGAGGTCGGCGGGCGATCCCTTTCTCCAACTAGGAGTTTAGCTCGTCTTCAGTGTCATGGAATAACTGGTAGATCCAGCACGTACAGACTGAACGTCCATGCAAAACGCGGTCGCCCGGTCTGTGTCCGAGGAACAGGTGCGCGTAGTGTATGCAGGCAGTCGATTAGACAGTCGGGTGTCCGGCGAGCATGTCGGTCGGCGCAGAATTGCAGGGTCGCGGTGTATGTAGCGTAACACCGATAGCAGTTCCGAGCACGTATGCACCGTCGCATAGTACGAAGGCGCAGTACGGTGGTATTGGCAATATCCATCCTCTCCCCCCCTTCTTCTTCGTTGCAGTACATATACAGGGTGTAGCAGAAGTCTCACGTTCAACAATTACGGGTATTTAAAAAGATGTTTTAATTTTATAGATTCTTCTAGCGACACAATTACGTAAATGATCTAATTAGATTATAATTACATTGCAGCGAAATTATTTAACATTCCAAAAAGAGGAGAGTATTGGCAAAAGTATAAATAATTGTAACGTGTTCTTAATTTTTAATTAAAACTTTAAAGGTAATGGTTTTCTTCGATTTCTAATTTTCTGCTCATGCAGATATTTAATTTAGAATTAGGTCGCGAAATATATCGAGAAATGATTAAGAAATGCGGATAACGGAAAACGCGTCACTTTTTGCGCGCCCTGTATATCCAACGCGGGTATGAAAGAAGTATAAGTCAGGTACAACCAGTTCGTCTCGGTCGACCGCATGGCGCAACCGGGCCAATTGATCAATCAGGCTCTTCGATATATCGCGACGTGCAGTCCTCCGAGCGAGATTTTCCCGAGAAATCGGGCCGGTTCCCGAATGAGCGTCTCGGCGAAAGCGTACGCGACACACCCGGTGGCGTATTTATTTCGCGGCGTGTAATTGCACGGCAATTACGACAAGCTCCGTTCGCCATCGGTGTGACTGGCGGTGTCATTATCACACGCGCTCTCGAGAAATCGCCTGAATCGTCACGTTTCCGTTGAAACTTGCCCGATTCCGTTTACGGCTGCCCGATAAGCGGCGCAATTGATTTTCGCCGAGCCTTTTTTCGCGGCGTCGATGCCGGCGATTATGGGGCGGCGCGTTGTTGTAGATTGGAATTCCCGGCGGAGTCGTTCGTAACGAAGTTTATTAACGATAACACGTTTATTCACGTTGCGGTTTTCTCGTAAATGTGCGATACACTACAGTAGCATTTCTCAAACTATCGCTCGCCCTAAGAGCAGCGGTTTGTAAACTTTATGGCCAACGGCGTAGTTCATTGGAAAAATCAGCGTTCAATATTGAAATAAAAAAATGCTCTTCCTTTCAGAGTAAACTTTATATAAAAGCTTCAATTAGAAAATTATAAAAAAAGGTATTTTTTATATGCACAATAAAGAATATTTTATTTTTTTAAATATCTGAAGAAGTTTGAGAAGCGGAAGTTAATTATCCAGATTTATGAACTAATATTGATGTAGATTAAACGATCCATGTAATTGAGTTTTTTTCTGGTAGACGTGTTAGTTCTAAAAAAGAAAACTGCAGCCAGTTAGATACGCCTCCGCGTAGATATTGCAGTGCTGCACATTTTCGTCTCCTGATTCAGTGCCGCTATGATCCGAATGTCACAGTAGTCGGACAACATTGATGTGTAGCTGCATAGCATACCTGTGTACAAATGGTCTATCTCGCCCGAAATGCATTTGAGAGAAATATATCCGTCGTCGGGAAGCTGAAATAACACAGTCGATGATGTCACACCGTTGCGCAAAGCCAAAGAGGGCGATATTTGCTTACGGCTGGGAAATGCGGTTTCGCGATAACAGCGCGCCAGTGTACGCTTAAATAGGAGGGATCCACCTCGCTTCCTCTCGCGTGCTACTTACTCGAGAACGGTTCGTCTTAGGGCGATGATGCGTCTTATGTCGCCTACGAGAGCGCCGCGCCGTTGCAGGTGCGCCTTTGTGTCCCGGATCACCGACGCATTTGCATACGAATGAGGCTTTTTGGAACGCGTATTCGTGGCAGCCAGAATTTCGGAATTTTTACGCAAGCCACGCGCGCGGCCGGGCGTAAAATGTTACGAGAACGGAATGCCGCGCGGAGGCTTGGCCTCGTACATCACTCGCAACGACGGTCATTAGTTAAACAAAAATTAGTAAATGCATGCATAGTCGTGACACGATTAGTCGTAATGCACTATATCTTAATATTCATCTATTCATCAAAAGTTTTACTGCAATTTTCTTTTATTAAAAAAAGGCCTATATATCAAATTTTCAAGCAACATGAAAGAGCAACTTTTCGGAAATTTACTACAGTATTTTTTAGAATAAATGTTGGCTAACTGACTTTCCACTCTTTTATGTCCTCCGCACAGGAAAGGTTTTTTTTTTCGGTAATGTCAAAAGATTCTGTGTAAGTGTGCGTGTTAGATTAGTGATATAAAAACTATTAACGCGGACGTAAGATCGTGAGAACGAAAAATAGACAGGAGGTTCGCCCATTCGATGAGAAGTGATTGGACCGTTATTACGCCCTATCGCTATGTTGAAACGTAAAGCGAATGTGAGGTGGGATATCGGGCGCCTCCGGGTCATCGAATAGAAACGTGGAGAAAAAGAGAGTAGAAAGATAGGCACGGAGAAAGTCTTTTATGTATTTGCATATGGAGAACAGGTTACGAGGACTATGCAGCTCGGCGATAAAACGAAATTACTGACTATTTTACAACAACGAATCGGAGATGAAAAAAGGCTTTTAACGACACAAATTACCTTTCAATGTTATACTTATTAATTTATTATATAACTACAATTTATATATACTTTATTTCATAATATTAATTTGTATCGTCAAATTGTATTTTAATTTACATTCGTCAATCAAACAATTTAGTTTATTACAAAAACAGTGGTAAATATGAAATTAAAGATACACTTATCATTATTACTTACTCAATATTTTAAATGTCCGTTCCGCATCATCAGAGCATGTAGTTATGTGTTCGCTATAAACATTAATTGCATAATTTGAGAAGTACGTATTGCAAAGAAATGTAAGAATAATATCGATAATCTATCATTTTCTAATCGCCGGTAGCTCTGACACACGATTTTCTTGACTTTTTTCTTTGTTTTTTGAGCGCAAGTTGATATTATGTACGATGCAACTCATTACGAAGCAATGGTTAATGTTTAACTTTCTCACAATACAGGATTGGCTAGCTAGTATTACGAATTCACTGAGTTATCAGAGGTTGTAAAGAGAGCCAGTCCGGGAGCTTGACTAGGTTCAGAAAGCATGAAGCGCGCCGTGCTCGTTGAAATCCATTCGTGCATCTGCGCGTCCTGAATAGCCGCCGCGGCAACGTTCGACTTTTGCAACCGCACCTCTCGGTATTTCCTGGTTCGCCGAAGATACTTGAAGACATCGGCATTTAAACGAGTCGATCTGGCGTAGTAAGGGAGTACATTGTTTTGTTTTATAGACGGTAATTCGACGGTGATTACGAAGAAATGACTCATTTTTTAGTGTTGCATAATAATAATTCTGGAAATAGCTTGGAGATAGTAAAAATTAAATAAATTTCTTACATCTGAGATATATATGTGTGTATGACAAGTTACACTTTTTCTTTTACGAGATAAAACTTTAAAGCTCCATAACGTGATATTATAAATTATTACGTATTTAATTTTACCACAATAATTTCGACAAGATAGTGTGTATGTAATTTTCATCAATTTTTTAAATAATTAAGCAGTTTTTGTTATATATTTTTATATATTATATATTGTTGTACTATAGTTTTACTATATTTACTATACTGTATTTTAAAAAATTTTTATTTTTTAAATATACACACAGGAATAGTGTTCAAATATTTATTAGTTTATTGAACCAAGTTATACAAGCCATTTACGCAGTTATTAAAACATTGGCGTTGCGTTAAGAGAAAGAGAGAACGGAGGGCGGAAAGAGGAGAAAGATGGACGTTTTATTTTATAAATCTATTAATTGAAAAAAATTGGAGTGCACAAAATTTATTGTGTTTTTAGATAGACTTATTCATTATATCGATTACACTTTTTTATACTCGCATTTTTGTTTGTATAACCAGTATTTTACGCATGTATATTCGTACTGCTGCTGTTACGAAAATTAATAACGGAACATTTGAACTGTTCGCATTGATGGTTAATAGTTTTTTGCTATTTCGCAATAAAGCTTACAAAGTGATCATTCTGACGAGCAATTTGCATTTGCACGTGAAAAATAGGCTTATCGACTATTCCTCTGATACGTAGAATCGGATTTGCTTTGCTAGTTAGTTTGTGATTGTTACCTACATTATTCATGACGAACTTATATGCAGCATATATGGATTGTAATTTAATTTAAAATTCAACGTATGACGATTGCATACTTCATGCAGATTGTCACGCATATCTGAATTGTTGAATTTTTGAATGTAATAATCTCTTCTCATTCTTCATTTCTTTTTTACGCGTTTGATTATTTCGAATTAATTTGTGTTCTTATAAAAAGCTAATCAAGAGACCACTTTATTCGTTATTTAAAAATTTTTAATTTAATATGAAAGGAATATCTTACATTGTAGTTTTTACCCGCGAAAATTTTTATACAGCATTTTTTAGATAAGAGACACAAAAGTTTATTAAGGGAAAGATTTGTTGTGTCGACTTTTTGCTAAAAACGATCAATTAGAAGATTAAAGAACAAATAAACAAAAAGTGTCGAAATCTACGCTTCGGTGAAACCGCGTTGTGTGGTTTACACTGGCGCCAGATTCATCGATGACGTAACTCTGGTAGATGGTTAAACCACGATGAGCTTAGGCCAACCACTGCGTCGCCGGAAGTGCGAATGCGCGCAGCTGCTGTTTTAATCTTATCTTTAATCTACCACTTGTAGGTATTTATAGGTCCAATGCATTTGCGAGTCCCGTTAATCCTATTCACGATCATGTATCCCACGGTGTATTTTACTTCATCGCCTTTTTTACGTTTATCTTTTTTTACGTTCACTTTTTTACGTTTATTTTTTTATTGTTTGAATATAATATATTGTCAGTTTGTGCAATATTATGGCAATATCTTCGTAATGCTGTGTTATACCGATCCCGCGTTATTATTACGTTTCAAATAAACGTAGATATGCTCGAAACGATATCATTTCGATGCTCTCTGGAGGTGCATTCACGTGATTCCGCGCGCATTCGCATTCCCGCGTCGGATACTATGTTAATTAGTAATCAATCCGCTGCGAATAATAAGGGTGATCCCAGCGATTCCCATTATGTCTATACGCGCTAGCTCTGACAGGTGAAATTGCCGGCCGTGTTGCGGTAATACGATTATAAACAGCTGACGCGGAAGAAGTGCATTGACTGACTGACAGCGCACTAGAAGCCTACCGCCCTCTTCGCAGGCACGAATATCAGTCACGATAATTATCAATTTGAACATTAATGTCGGATAGAACGATGATATGGCAGGTGATGTTTCCTGCGATTTTCCTGCAATTCTGCGCGAATTAAATCTCGAAAATATATGAAAACGGAACTGGAGTCTCTCACGTTTTCTTGTGTGTAAGGTTAGCATCTCGACATAAAAATTCTTCGACATAGAATCTCTCTCTAATCGGAGCTACGGAATTTTTATGTCCGTGTGCTGACTTCGCACATTTGGCTCTGACTATTATTCTTTCTTGTCACACAATCTATAAAAGCGTAGCAAGGTTTTGACACTCGCGTTTACACAAATCTGTCAGACTATATTTATTAACATGAGATTATTATTTAATGACATACCGTGATATACGAGCGTTGACTGTATCGTCATAATAAACCTTCCGCACTTTGACGGGTCATCCCATCGATGCGGGACGCTAAGGGAACGAACGGACGGAAGTTATGAAAGCCCTGAGGGTTTCGTAGGGCGGTTGGGAGATATATTAGTAGCTATATTACCCTGTTTCCAGTTTGTCGTTCAGTGCCAGTATTATGACAACCATCGCTGCATCTGCATCATCCGCTGGGCGTCATCCCGCTATAACAAGCGTTGCGATACGTCCGTCGCGTCCGTCAGTGCAAGCCTTTGCTGACACATCATGCATTACCAATGCATTGCTCGTTGATGCGAACGAAACGCCACGTAGATAATCCGGCAGAAGTATTTGTCCGACGTACTCCATTCATCCATGTATGCACTGATAAGAATTAATATACGCGGTTGTTACAGAAGTGCGAAGCGTGAAACGCGAAAGTACAATACTCAATGAAATAAAATTTTTAGCCACTTCTCGTCGTGTTGCTTGTCAACTCGTAACTTCCGCCGAATTATCGTTCGACCGTTCTATCCGCGCGCATTATAGTGCGACATTCATCGTTATAGCGCTCACGAACTTTGCATACCGCGTCGTAAAGCATTACTAATGCATGCATTCGGCCGCCACGGTCTGCGACGCGCGATGCATGCAGATGTATGACAAGGGTTGCGCGCTTGCTAGGTTTTACTGTCGCAAAGTTGGTGTATCGCCAACGTAAACACGCTGGGCTTTATATCTTGCCTCTCTCAGCGGACACAACTCGGTGCAACTGCGTCTGCCTCGGCGGCAAGATGTTCTCTCGTCCCTGCGGCTTCATACGATGAGTCGTCATGCATTGAATGCGCCATTACGGGCAAACGTTACGCGTACTTGTCGCGTTGCCGGTAACGGATAATATCGTCGCGCAGTGACTGGACGCAAACGTGTCTATTTCGACGATATACACTCGTTCATCTTGACGAGCGCGCGCGCCGGCCGTCGGTGCTTCTTCGGCGAGAAATGCCACCATAAATACAATCGCTTAAACGCTATATACGGTGTCGCTCTGTGCAAACGTTGAGGCCATCCATCCTGTCGGGATGGCAAGTCCGGGAACATCCACCTGCAAGGTCTTCGTGACGGTTCTCGTCTCACGTTTGATGTACGACTATAAATGCGTTCGCCCATGTAATATGCAAACGGGAAGCTTAACGGGTAATATCATGACTCGGCTTGTCCTAACAAGCTTCTGAATCCTCGAATCAGCGTAAATCTGTTCCTTCAAACGTCACCTATACGACAACATAGCATCTGTTCTCGTATTGAAGTGCATTTGTCGAAAATACCGGTTGGCACGTGTTCAGGCCTATATACGTCGCACTAATAAGTCTTTATTAATGCCATCTCTAAGAATTTTTTGTCTTTTTATTTAATAAGAATAATATTTTAGCAAGGAAATATATTTACAAATTTTTGCTAGAATACAATATTGATATATTTATCTGCGTTTAAAGATACACAAGTCAAGCAGACATATTGATTGATAGCGGATTTAACCGAGCCACTCATTATTGTCCGATAAAAGAACAATAAAATGAGAATCCACCCACATTCGAATATTCCCGCTGCACACCTTACGCCTGTAAATTCTTACGACGAGTCGTAAAAGCGACGCTACTCGTATATCTCGTGACAGCTGCGTGAAATGCCGCAAACGATAACGAGAATATGTCACGGTTGTCGTAAAGTGCAAATACGAGAGTAAACCGGAAAACGCAAATTTGCAAACATTTTTCAAACAGTTTATAAATTAGATTATTATAGACCACTTTCGCCATAATGACATGAATGTAATGACATTAAAAAATTTAAACAGGAATTATTTGAAATAACGTACGCTGGAGCGAGCTGCCTTGCTTAATATTTTTTCGCGAATGAATGCATTAGAATCGACTTGGTGGCAATTTTGCTTTTATGCGCGAAGCGCCGAGCACTCGACGCACAATGGTTCAAAGTCATAATTCAGCCTGCGGGGAAGCTGTTTTATATTTAATCGCCGTAAGGAGGTGCTGGCGAACGGTACAAAAGGTATAGTATTTCCTGCGTTTTACGGCGGACGACGAGCTACATCATAGTCGAGCGCAGTAATTCATAAGGCGCGGATCTCGAGACCGTCAGTGACGTTAATGAAATTCGTGCTTTCGACGTTTCTGCGAATCTGCGGACTACGTCGCGGCTGCGCTTTAATCGCGCTTTAAAGTCAAAGAATACTCGGCGGTGCGGAGCATCGAACAGACCCGAGACAATAAACCCTGAAACTCGAGTGAAACGACGCGGCGCATTCTAGTCTTAACGGCCACGAGTGACGACGCATAAGGGAGCTTCGGGTCACCTCCTCAGAGATATAAACAAGGTATATAAATTTCCCGCTTTTTCTTCTTCAACATGAAATTCCGCAACTTCGCTTTTACAACGTCGGCGCCGAGTCACTTTCGTCCGAATGCTATATTCTGCGAGCACAGTTAGGTAAATCATTTACAGAAATATTGAAATTTATTTTTAGCATGCAAGTATGTAATTGAGGGAAAGTAACGATGATGCTTTACCAGAGGAAAAAAAAACAGATAAATGACTGCTGTGTGAGATATGCTGACAGAATTAAGTAGATTTGACGCACGCGCGGAAGCTTGGTACTTATATAATATATTTATAAGTCTGTTATTAAAATTTTTGCCTGCACATTTTATTAAAGATTTATAATTTAAGTGAAAAAAAACGAACGAATAAAAGTTGAAACGTTGAGAAAGTTATCAGTATTGTTAATATTTTTAAGTTTATTGTTACAATCGAAGAGACTCGAGAGCTAAGTAAATTAGAAATAATCTCAAGGAAGCCGCACTAAGTCTTAAATATATTTTTAACTATTTATTGTGTTTCATTTTGCGGCTGACATACCGTCGCATTTTCTTTATAATGTTTCGCCAGGTGTGGAGATATTTACCTCCAAGACTGCTCGGTGTCACCCGTAAACTCCGAAAGGCGATCCTCATCGTTGTACATAAAGTTTCAAAATTGCAACGCGTACGATGCAAGTTCAACGACGATGTAGAAAAGTTGGCTTTATTTAGTGCCGCGAACACCACGTATGCGTCGTAAAATTTATGAACGATCGATGGGATCTGTTCGACGAGTCCAACGTTTTGCCTAGTAAGATCTGCAGCGGGAGTTTACATACGGCGGAAAATTTTTTATGATTTTTCCAACATTTAGTTTCTTTCTCGTAAAAAAATTGATTTTTCACTTATACAATTTAGAGCGGCGTCTCTAACTCGGACAAAAACTTTGATCGCTATTCCGCCTTAAAATCTTTACTATGTATGCGGATCTCTCTTTTTATCTTTATATAAGTTTTATCCCTAAATTCTTTGACGCGCTCTTTTACATTACATTATCTGACTCTTTGTTGGTTATAAATTTACGACATTTATTTCCAAGCTTAATAGACACTTCAGGTACATCAACGCTTCTAGTTTGTATTTTTTAGATTGAATTCGATTTACATTGAGAAAGTTTTCTGCTTGAAACGTTATGAAAGTCTGTTGCTTTCATTCTTTTTCCTCCCGACATTCGTTTCTAGCATTGACCTTTCTTGTTTAAGAATTTTCGACTTTAAGACAGTTGGTGAAACTCTCATTTTGCAATTTTCTTCTTGTTCTCACGCATCTATAAAAGAAACCTCTTACATATTGCGAAAGATACGCAACATGTCCATTCTGCGACACCATCTGTTCTTTTGACATTCTTTAACCGGATGTTGCATCAAAGATGGGCAACGCCCATCGTAATTGGAAAGTTGAATTCAAGCATTAATATCAATTTGAACATTGCGAATTTTTTGGCAATAGTTGGACAAAAAAATTTGGCATAAGTTTTCAATTTCTGACTTGGCTGGATTTAGCACACGTTTATCTTGGCGAATTTCGTCATGCGGCGCCGCTTGCACAAGTGAAGTTCAGGGTGAAGTTGAGCAGTCGAACCGCGCGTCGCTTTATTGAAATTTCATCTGGGCGCGTGATACGAGAGTCGCGAGTGATCCCCGACCTTTCGGCACCCGTTTTCGATTCGGCCTTCGGCGAACTCCAGAGGAGGTGTCTCACGTGAGATTAACTTCTCATCTTCTTCCCATGTGTCTCACGTGTGTATACGTGTGAGTGCGAGTCTCCGCGAAACGAGATCCGACGATGAGACGACCGGTGCGCGAGGACCGACCGGCACACGTGGATCACCCACGCTTTCGCGCCTAACGACAGTTATGGGTGTAAACGGGCATGACGTTAGCCGCCACGCTCTACGGATCGTTAAGGCCGACCCCCCGGCGAGCGATCATCCGCTCGCTCGCGAGACGGAACGGGTTTCGAGGACGAGCGAACTACCGGACGTGCAGGTCGAACCACGTCGTTAGCGATGCTCTTTTTCGTGCACGACGAGACCGACGCGAAGCATGCTATCGTGAGTTCTGGCGTTTGCGGGTATGCTTGTACCCGATCTAATCTGCTCTCCATCAACGAAAATTTTTTAGATTTTTTAAAACCAATTTATCAGAACATGAATTAGAAAGTTTGATCTCCGTAGCATTTCACGAATAAGTTTATAGGTTAAATATATATAATTATATTAATGGTTTGTAACATGATTGCCAGCTGAAAAATGAAGTTGTACAAAATTGTCGATGTCGAGACGGTTAAGCGATTGCGATTTCTTATCGGATTAAAATTAGCTTTTCTCGTGTATATCTAGAGCAATTTCGTTTGAGTAATGTCTTTCGATTCGTGCTGCCTATTTCGGTTTGTTTCCTCTTCGCTGGAAAGAACGAAGCTCACGACGATGGCGGATTCGTGCGCGCATCGTCTTTCTTCTGATAAGATAGACTAAATAAATAATTGAACGTCCGGCCGTTAGAGAGAGCCGGCCTGGAGTGAGGGTGTTGATAACCTCGAGGTGAGCGAAGCCGGTCCCGAGCAGACTTTATCGCGTATCTGTCCAAGTTGTACGGCTCGGGATGTCCTAGTTTACGGCGGCGTAAATCGGGTGCCTCCGTAAATACCAAAAAGTTAAACCCTTATCCCATGCGACGGCGTGCCATTATCGGAAGCGGAACAGAGACGAAGGAGAGAAAGAGAGAAAGAAGGAGAGTCTTGCGCTGAAAATAATCACAAAAGTCTGCAACTCGTAACTTAAACAGTTCCGTATTTTATAGTATCGAAAATTTTGTAACTCTGCGTTATTTACGATACAAAATTCTATCGCTACGATCGAATTTTGATAATGGTTTAGTTAAGATTAGAGTTGACCAACGTTAAAAGTATTGATTTTCCGACACGCGCGTACATTTAGAACCGTGAATCGAGTCAACGAACTTCCCGTTCCCTTTGTGGACCAAATTATAAACCCCGCCGGTTGTTCTTGCGAGTTTTGGTCAGTAAATTCTGGCGAAACAGGATGTATGCACACGCTGGTGTAGCATAGCTTCAATGGTTGCTGAGGGAAGACTGGGTAGCGTGCGGTTTCATTATGCGATCGTTAAAAGTTTATGACGTTTCCGGAATGAACAAGGAAACACATCGGCGACGATAACGATTCCGCAACGAGCGTCAATCGGCGTTTCTCGCGCGCGGGGAAAGACGAGATTCATGAATCAAATCAACCATTAAGTAAAACGAACGATTTATAATGCCCCTCGCGCGTGTTCCTCTTCGCGTCGAGCAGTTACTGTTATTTCAAACTATATATACAATATATATCTATCTCGCAACATGATGAACTTCCTGACATATTGTTCAGCGAAAGCACGACAACGTCGGCGACTTTGTAATTAACGTACGATAACAGAGCGCTAATTTGACGTTAAAAGTTTGCGTCATATCGCTTGTCGGCAAGAAAATTGCAGGATAAACGACTTGGAACTGTTGCGCGCGACCTCCGGCAATACGTTGGTATAAATCACGAACGATAAATTATCTCTGTGACACCGGGCAGAAAACCTAAATGCAGATTTTCCCAATCTAGCGCGGGAGCTTAACGCGTTTAATCGTTTGATGCATTACCTCGGTATGCGGTGAAGACCGTTTAAGCAAATAATAGTTATTCCGGCGAGATTCGGACGCTAGGTGAAAAGGGATACGTGCATCGATCATTCGTGCAGGGTGTGCGCGCGGACACTTCCGGCGGTGTCGGCGGGATCATCGATCTAGATCATCGTTTCAGCGCCGACGCCGTCATTACAAGCAAGCACTCGATGGTTGTAGTTAAAATTAATCACAGCGTACACGGCTATTATCGCGTGTCGATGGAAATGCGATTTGATAATCTCGCTTGGGTACGCTAATTCGCTGCAATCGGGAGTCGGGTAATTTCAATTATGGCGTGTAAATGATTCGGCATTCACGTATGATCGGCGCAATAAAATTCTCCACGCGAGATTCGAAAACTGCCGATCAAATCGTGTTTGTGTAACATTTACTTCACCGTGCGAGTCGAAGTTTCATGGTGACATCCGAGACTTGCGAATGATATTATTTCACAAAATGCATTACAGTTACGATAAAATATGGATTCTCGCGTGACGGATCATTAAGTCTGCTGACATTCATTAATTTGAGGTAGAACAAATATAACGATAAGTCATTAATCTTTCATTTGTTTCCGACCGAGTTTAAATTGTTGACACGACTCGTCGTTTTAATCGACGATAAACCCAGTGTTTCAAGTATAATTAATTATGATGTTGTGCGCTCGCGTGTTGCTGTCAGCGATCATGTAAACGCGAATGATAATTACGAAAAAGGTCACGCAAGATTAGCTAGATTACCATCGAAATTTGGCCCCGTTCAGAATCGCTTGCATCGTGAATAATGATTCGGGTTAAAACAAAGCTTCGACCATCATTCGATCATGCGATTAAATTATTATTATTCAACGAATTTAGTTCCTCCAGTGATTTGTCGCAAGATTCAAGAGATTGTGCAATCGTAACAGGGGTTGCGAGTATAAATGCGATAGATTATATAGATATGATCCTCTCGGTACGACGTATTTTTGGCGAGTTGATTATAATCGCTCTCGATATCCCGAGTCTGAAATTAATTACGATCCATGCAAATTCTCTCATGTGTCGATGATAACGCACTGCAATAATGCGGCGCGCGTGAATTAATCCGAGAGTTGCACGCGCCGCAAATAATCACGTCTAAATAATCACTCCTGCTCGATCTTGCCTGCAGCAGTCGATTAAACCTGATACATCTCTGTCGAGCTGACCCCCCCCCCCCCCCCACTTTGCACAAATAAAAAAACCAATAGCGCAAAATTATAAGCTATTTATGAGCTTTCATATTCCGCAAATTCAAATTTTTGAGTTCGGCACGCTGAGCATGAATTTAATGTTTTTCGTGGGGGGGCTGAGTCGATATCGAAAAATCGAAACTATATTAGTTCAAAAGCTCATAAATAGCTCTTAATTCTACCGCTAAGATTGATCCAACATTTTTATTTTTAAATCGTGGGGGGGGGGGCTGATAATATCGACTCAGCCCCCTCCACGAAAAACATTAAATTCATGCTCAGCGTGACGAGCTCAAAAATTTGAATTTGCGGAATGTGAAAGCTCATAAATAGCTTATAATTTTGCGCTATTGATTTTTTTATTTGTGCAAGGCGGGGGTGCCAGCTCGACAGGAGTACCGGATACGTTTGATTTTCATGGCGCGCGGATGCGCTATATGCGGATTGAGCAGGCAGCTTCAAGCGCTCGAACTCGGTTTCGCTAAAGTCTTAAGCCGAGACCTAGGGAACTCGCTTGAACATAGTAAAAATACGGATAAGTCATATAACTTGACGGATTATTCTACTAATTCTGCCTGAAATTCGATTAAAGCTTGATGCCTTGATCCTCTTATCTTCCGAGACCCCGAGAGCGGTAACCCGCGCGCGAGCGAATAAACTCGCTACATTGTGATATAACGAGATCCCTACAGAGAGAGAGGGGTCAGCTGGAAGGGGAGGGGAGGAGAAAAAACGGTTGTTTCTCTGCACGCGGCATAAAGATATTACGGTTTTTTTTATCTGCATAAGTTTCACGCGGCCCGCGTGACTTATCGGCTGTTTCACGCGGCTTGTATTTAATTAATATTTCGCGTATATTAAATGACTCTCACGACATGAATAACTCTTCTTTTGCAATTAGAAAGTGAAACGCGCGGTCGTGGTAATGTTACAAAGTAAATCATAAATATCGCCCGTACACGGATGTTCGGCCCGGTGTGGACATACGTAATATTATTCAAATATACGACCCTCGACATATACTTTCAGCGCGGCGAACGCATGTGCTGAACCGTGTGCGAGAACGCGCGGCCGAGAACCACGGAGGAGCATTGTAATGGATGTAGTGCACGATACCGAGCTAACGTTCGTGAACGTTCTTTGCGTATTACGCTTCATAAATACCGATGAGAAATCGCTAGATACCGCAGCGAAGTATTTGCATTGTGGCACCGGTTTCTAAGCACAATTATTAATTTTCTTATCTGCCATCCGCTTTTCGTAATGCAAATCATAGCGACTTTAATTTGTAGAAATATATACAATTTCGCGAAGGTAAGCAATTAAAAAATAAACCGTGCTATTTTAACAGGTTGCGTTTTATTGTACATATGTATATGTAAAGAAAATTCAACAAGTTATCTCACATCGCATTATCGCACCTCATTATGATTTCTCCTCAGGGGCAGATCGCACTGTCATTAAGATAGGCATTAACTTGTCGATGTTAATATCAAGGTGGCGGCGAACATGACGCGTTCGTATCTATGGCGCAATAGTTACAGCAACACGGGTGATCCTTCTTTCTCTATGACACATTTCCGACTTGTAGAACACCAATCCCGATAATTCCGCTCATAAGAGACCTTTAACTGCGCTAACGAGCTGATATCAAATCTGATCGGGATGACCGATTTGCTCGCCGTGTGTAATATATTTTACGACACGGCTTCTTGTGACACGTGATAGTAGAGCCGGAAATGATTTGTCGGGAGATGGTGGTATGACATTAAATCAATCTCTCTTGTGTCGTCATCAGAAAAAACGCCGCCGGCTAACGAACCCACCTTCCTTGTTTATGTTTCAGGTGAGTCATTGTTGCAAAAAAGAGACACGCTCTTCGTGCGGCACAGAGGACGGCGCCGTTCTTTTGTAAGATGAGAGTCATAAAGCCTGCCGGGTATGTAATGCAGACACTCTATATATGTATTCGCTGTAGTGTATTTATAAACGCTGGAAAATTAATTCTGCTTCAGATGCAATGCATTCGTATTTCATGGTGGAATAATCACATGCGGATTAACTGCATTTGTAAAATCGCATTTTTTTATTTTATTTATGCATTTTTGCTTGTATTTTTTTAACTTTTTTCTGCTTTAAAAATATGACTTCTCACTGTGTTTAATTGCGTGATGTTGTGCAAACGTAAAATGAATATTGCGTATTTTTTTCTTGAAAGAACAAGTTTTTTTGCTCTTAACCTGGGCGCAGTGGAAAAACTTGAGTGAGGCACTAGATGTATTGTATAATTTTCTTGATTAATTCATAATCATTGAGAACTAAATTCCACCAAGAATTCCTCTACTTCCACAAAAAGTTGTCCTCTTTGTTAATATTTCGCGTGTCCGCCTGGAATTTCCCGGCTGTAAGTCGGATCGCGGATAACGATTTTTCATGTTTCACAATATCTTTTCACGGGTTAAATCACAAACTCGCGATTTTCCGTGATGAATGGTGATGAATAATTTGCATTATGGCACGTTCGTGTTGGTGGAACCAGGTAATACGAATTAAAGTGAAGAAGGCACGTGTTTTCCTTCTACCGCGGGACCCTCGGTGCAATCCTGATTAATAGCCGGATAATATCGTGCAAACACAGCGATATCCGCACCGTACATCTTCCAGTCGACGTGCGGCCTTGGCGTTCGCAGGTTTGAAAAGCGCGGACGCGCTTTGAAGTGCAAATTTCTTAAGTTGATCTTTACCATGTGACGTCGGAAATTTATCGGATTATATCATCTTTCCGCCTTGTCTCTCTATTCTGTTGCATCAGTTCATCGCGCAGCGCAGAGTAAATATTTTCGCGTGACCCTCTTTTAATAACACATCACAAACGTACGGCTATTCTGTATTTCCAGTCACGTTTGTAACAATTTGTATCGCTTCTCTTCGGAGTGGCTCTGCGAATCCTGATGTTGCACCTGGAAAATTAAACATTTATTTTTATTATAATGTAAAAACGCATTTGGAACATTACGATGTTTTTTGTTTGTTTGAGAAAATTTATTGTTTCTAATTTATATTGTTTTGTCTTATTTAAATTATATTGTATTAAAATCATTTTACTAAATTTAATGGTGAATTAAAAAAAGAATATTTTATTGAAAACTTTTACTTTGTAAATTCTTACGAGAGAGATCACGAAGTATTTGATTGATAAATTCACTTAAAACAAGAATAGAAAATATTTTTGTGCTTCTCGACACAACTGATGCGACAGTGCGGATTCTAAGGTTAAAAACTTTCGCGTCTAGGTAATCTCGCGTCAATCAGGAAAAGACGATACGATCAAATTAGAGTCCGGATGCTTTTAACTATTCTTGCCCGAGAGAGAGAAATTGGATAGACAGTCGGGACATGCAAATTACATGCCATTGCGTTAGAATTTATAAGCCTGCAGTTGTTCTTCATCCGTCTCCGTTTTATCTTCTCTCTTTGATAATCAGCAGTTCTTTCTTAATATAAATCATGCATCTAGATTCATCCTTGTTCGAATATTACATTGAAGCTCAATAAAGTAGACGTTTTATTCATTGGAAAATTAATTGCGCATTGCACGTCTTCTTCTTTTAGTCTTACAGCGCACTTAACATAAAAATTTATTATCTTGTTAATGCTAATGAATGACGAAGCTAAGATTAATAAAGGTTTTTATAATCGAATTGAACGGGAGAAATGGCACCATTTTCATTAACTCTGCTTATGCAGCAAAGTGCTTACATCATTTCTGTACGAATTGCGAAAATGTAAAAAAAAATTTTAAAAGTCTTTAACACAATTTCGAGCAAGATAAACGCTCGCGTAAATTAACGATGTAGAAAAACGAAAATTTCGAACATGTTCTGGACTTGAAAATTTCATAATAGACTGGCCACATCGTCCGAACCGACTCATGCTCGCGGCTAGTTTTCACTCTATGCTACTTTCTACAAAGAGCTCTCAGCTTCCCACCGCGGTGCTTACTTTTAAGGTTCGCCGATATAAAACTCTTCAAAGTAGAACTTTGCTGCATACAGCCCCAGATTGAAATGGAAAGTATTCGCTCGCAAACTTTCACGTAGATTCGCCCGCGTAGTTGTATCCTTTTATAGTAACGTTAATATTCCGCCCGACGTTTTCAATAGGATTCTATCGACTTATCGCATTGCCGACTTATTGCATTTTGCTGATAGTTTTACGATACATCTTCGTCCGTTTTGATAGAAACTTTTCGAATCTAATATAAATACGCTTCATATCAAACTCGTGTAATTCCGCTAGACACGACACTCGATAATGAATAATTTTCTAGAAACAATCTAACAAAATCATGAATCAGCAACTGCGGCGCTTACTCAGCAGGTTTCTTCGTCGAGTCTCGAGTTCATCTTCCGCTTAGGTATTCCACCCTCGGGCTTTCTTATCCCACGAAGTACCCTCTTGTTCGCAGACATCACTCGATTTTACCGTCTTTATATTCCTTCCTATTCCAGTCTCGATTCTATTCGACACTGGAAGCCGAGACATTTTCCGACAATTTTTATTCACAACACAACGTCAGTCGTTAATGTATCGTACAAGTAGTAGTAATTATATATATATATCTCCACTTCCCGTACACGATGTTCTATCGGACGTTACGAGCCGCGTGTTACGAAACCGATCGGTTGTTTGTATCATGCGAGGCGAGATAAGGGCGCACATCGGTCGCATTGCGGATTAGTGCTGCAGGCAGAGGAAAACCGAAGGGGAAGGGAAAGAGAGAGAGATGGACGGATATGTAGAGCCTCGTTGCGTGATTCGTCAGACGTACTGCAACAATGCATCTTTGTCGCTGATTAGATGTAGACGGGACGATAAGCGAAGACATAGTCGCTGAACAACCGACCGATCGACCAACCGACCGGCCAACTTGGTCGTCTCGATCTTTCCGTTTCTCTCGCCCCTTCCGCGCGCGTTCTCTTTCTCGCTCTTCTCGATGCGCCACGGTGGCTAAGCAATGACACCACGCTCGGCTGCGTCGCGATGCGCCGACACGTTGCAAATTTGCACCGCCTTGAACGCGGAGCGCCGACCGCGGTGCAGCCGCGGCTAATGTGTACCCGGGATTCCCGGGGAGGGATGAAGGGGGGCGGGCGGGTGGGAGGGCAGAGAGGAGGAGAAGGGCGATGTTGTACGAGTGCGCTCCTCGCTGAAGTGCACTTTAGTCAGAATGCGCCGACTAACACCGCGGCAGAGCGCGCGTACGCGCGCAATACATGCGTGTATTATATTTGTAGTAGTATGTGCGAGTCTTTTCTGCGGCAGATGCTCGCGCGAGGGAAACTGTGGGAATCGTCGGTGAGTCTTGGAATTTTTTTTCCCCCCTTCGCGGTGATTAGACGAGGTGTATATGTTGCCGTAAGTCGCCATTGGTTAGTGGTATCCTCTGTCTGGCACAGCGCTCTTTCTCACCGATAGAGCGTGACTGCAATATTTATCTCCTACGCGCGCGCGCGCGCGCGACGTTTATTTATGAGCGCGAGAGAAAAAACGGAATTGCATTATCTGTACGAGGAGCCGGCCAAAAATACGCGCTTAAGCTTAATAGAATGTAGTCGCTTCGATGTAATAGGCTCCGGGGAGTAGAATAAAAAAGGATCACCGCAGCATCGGTGATGAAGTACGGTCTTTTCCCGAAATACGCGGTCGTAATCGTAAATCGTATCTTAAGCATATCTTTCTATTCCGGCGCGATCAGATAGCGCTTAACCCATAATTGCCGAGCGGCGCGCGTTAATAATAAATATCATATCAAATATTAATTCAATCACAGCGCCGTAATATGCTGTGGCATTAGATATTAATCAATGTGCTTAAATCATTGTATGCGCTGTCAATTAATCGTTGCGCGGCGCACATCGATATATTTTATCGCGGTGTCTGTATAAATTATAATCAAACAGCTATGCTCACGATAGACGTAAACTGATGTGTTGTACAGTTGGTGTACATAGTTGAAGAGAGAGACGACGGAGAAATCCCGAAGGTACGGGGTTGAAATTTGAGTTCTCAGACAATGATGCCTTTGTAGTTGCAAAACTGATGGAAACCTCCGCGTGGCGAACTATCTCTTGACCTTTCGGCTTCCTGTACCGCTAATCCGCTGCATCGCGGTGGTCGTCGCTATACTTTCTCCTTCGTAAACGAATTAAATACTGTGAGATGCTTCTGACATTCCCTCTCGACGGCTGGTACGCCCGCACACTCTGTTTGTTAGTTCATCCGGTCTGCAAATGTGCCAGCGGTATCATATATTTCTTTTTCACAAACAGAACGTGACAGCGTTGCATATTAGACTGTTTCGTTTTCTCCGCTGCTTAAAAAAAAAAAAATCTAGATTTATGATTAAAAAAAGTTAGGAATTGATTAGAGATATCCGTTTCGCGCGCATTCCGATGAACGTTACGATAAAATCGTATAATTGCAATCTGCCGTTTCGAGCGACTTGACGAAAGCCCGCTTGCAGATGACAGTGCGCGATCGATCGTATCGTAAGACATAAATCACCACGCGATGTACTACATTGCGCGTTATAGATTAACGTATGTCGTGGGTGTGCAAATGAGGTGATTAAGTTTAGCCGCAAGAAGCGCGTAATTACGCGACGAATGAGCGTGGGTCGTGCAATTATTCACGGATCTTTCTCGCAATAGGTCGCGACAGGCACGGCCGACGAATCCTGCCTCGAAATTATTTCGCGCCGCTTGTTATTAGAAATAATCGCCGAAGCCTGATTAGTAGAGGCCGTAAATCAATCGCAGCACGGCCGCGTGCACGAAGACGCCGGGCCGTCGTTTCGTCCCGAGACACGTCGCATACGCGAAACGGCTATGACGCGGCCGATTAACGCGCGACTAATAGGCGTCATTAACTTTCGCCGTAACGCGATATAATCGTCGTTCTCACTCGGCATGGTTTATCATCTACCTGTCTCTGCGCGGCGGATGCGCGCGAACCGGCTCCGTCCTGAAAACCGAGATCTCGCGACAACGACGCTGAAGCGCGTCGCCGCAGATAAATGCGATTTGATTAAGTAGATACGCCGCCGTCTAATTATCGAGCTATACCGTGTTTTTGCCGCGGTCCGCAGAGATTGTCGATATTGCCGCTTCATCGAATTCGCACAAAGCGCAGGAAATTGAGAAACGTCGCGAAAGTCGCGTCGCGATATGATTAGAGCTGAAAGGCTCGTAATTGAGTCCCTTGAATTTCTCTCATTACATCGCGATTTCTATGGATCCAACGGGGCTAAAACAAAGCGTTCCATTTCGGCTAATTATAAAATTTATCGAGGCGATGTGAATTCAAACGAACTTAAATCGCGGCTCGCCTCTAATTCGCGTCTGAACAGACGGCCGGGCAGACGTGGGATCCGCAATTTCGATTTAATCGTGCGAGCTTTCGCGCCGAATTATGTGCGTTTTATCATCGTGTCGGCGGATAAAGAATCCTCTCCGCTCCGGCGAGTTCCCCTCCGATCTCGCGACTGTATCACAGATCAATTTCATCGAGACGTGCGAGCGGGTCTTTAAAAAAAACCTGTTTGCGTGACGCGACGCGCTTCTCGGGAATGACGTTGCCACGATCGGAGAGAGGTGCATGGCGTGAATGGCGACGGAGAGAGAGCAGCGTTCGTAACAATAATGGCCCGCGTCGATGCGAATGTCCGTGTTAAAGCCACGGGTAATGATGACGCTGGTGGTGGTGGTGGTGGTGGTGATGCCGGCTGGAGACGAGCGCTGTTGATGCCGGTGGTGCGCGCCGAGGAGCGAGACTCGGCCAAACACGAGACGTCCTGCGGAGTGACTGGACGCGCGGTCTCGATACCCGTCAAACCAGTTTTATCGGCTACTACTTTCTTCGCGATCCGAGCGGCGCAGGTAGGAGCGAGATGCGCACCACCTCTTAACCGAGGCGCCCACCTTGCAGCCGTCGCGTTTTCAGACACAATGTACACCCCGTAACATTGAATTCCGCCATCTTTTCAAAAAATTATGTACTTCGTTCTGCCCGGGAACGACCGCCTGAAGAGGCGCCGCTTTCTCCCGCTCCGTCGGGTGCGCTTCTCTTATAAACTCTCGCCCTTTATTCGGACCTTCTACGAAAAACTTCCTCGCCATTGTGGCCGCTGATCCCCTCGAAGGCAATTTCGTTTCTACGCAACACACACACGCGCGTCATTCTTTTCGCGCTGCTACTGCAGTTGCTCGCTTCGTTTGATCGAAATGCAAGATCATCCTCCTCGAACATTTAAGCTCGAGCACGAAGAATTTATAAAAGTGACCGAACGTGATATAGCGATTGTTCTTTTTGTATGCCACACAAAGAGATTAATCCGCCGTTTGTCGTGCGATGTGTATAGCTGGAGGACTGAGTTTAACTTCTTAAATTTTAAATGAATAATAAAGACTGTGCAGTAGGATACAAATTACGTTCACTGCCGTTTTAGATGAAACTCAAATAAAAATCTTTAATTGCAATAATTAAAATAATTAAAATAATTAAAATGCAGATTTAATTAAACGACTCGGTATCTGCAAATTAAAAAACCCAATGTTTGATCAGTAATCACATTTTATAATTTATAAATACCATTTAATTTGACTGATTACATTTATAACGATGCAAAATTTAATTTTGTTAAATGTGTTTTCCTTTATTGCGTGCGTATTTGTATCTCAGCGCAAATATATTATTTTATTAATACTGTAATCTATAGGCGATCAACAACCGCGCATAGAATCGTCGTTTCTTTTCACAATAACGTCCGGTCGTTTCTCTGCAATGCCTATAGTAATCGCGAAGCGTTCGTAATTAATGATCCACGGATGTAGAACCGAAATTGCGGCAACTCAATAGAGCACACCGGAAGGTAAACTCGAGTCGGCAATCGACTCGTTCGCCGAAGCGCGAGAAGGAGGGTTATCAATTATCATACACCGCATATCGGCGCATACATGTAACGTAACGTAACCGTTTAAATATTCGCGCGAATAATCGCATGGATGTACAGTATGTATATATATATATATAAAGCAAATTCGCAAAGCTATATATATAAGTTTCTGTTTGATCGTGCAAACAATTCTCCGAAATGAATAATTGCGTATCGACGAGAGGATAAGAGAGTAACGGAGAACAATGATAATGCGTGCGATAGAAAACGACCGAAATACGATTTGTCTGATAATTTAAACCGTAAACCATAATTCGAATCGGCTATCAATCTATCTATGTACATATATCATATCTGCACGGAAGATAATGATATTTAGTATATGTATGTGCACGGACGATAGTGTACATCGTGTAAATTGTGAGAAGCAACAGCGGCCTCTCTATATATTTGTGCATTTTTATTCCAATTTCTTTTCTTTTTATTGTTCTCTGTTAATTTCTTTCTATCTTATGCTCATAGAACAAGAAACTGGGGGCAAGCAACGTCGGCGACTTGAGAATCCTCGTGCGATGACTCATTGTCAATCGAAGTGATCCGAACCGGTTTCGTGACTTTTTAGACGATGGCTACTCCTTAATAACGATCAAGGTAAAAAAAAACGTAGACATTTTGATAAGACATTCTTTGGAATATTTCACTGACCGAAAAAGATAACGGTTTTATCATCATCATTTACTTTACTAGATTAGAATTTAAAGGTCATGATTCAACTCGGCAGTACTTTCCAGAAAATGGAACATTTCAAAAGTCAAACTAAAAATAAAACCGGGGAAATCAAAGTTTCGATGCAAGACGTAAAGTTTCACGCCTTCTTCGTCTGATTCGAGCTCTTTAAGACTCAGACTGTACCATCGCCATAGTTGAGTCTCTCAAGATAACTTTTTGAGATATTTATATATTTTTTCACCGCTTGACAACGATTCTTTTTTAATCTTTCTTCATTTTAATTACTCAACATTTCTTGAGTGTTTTTATGCCAAGCCAACGTCTGTGCTCTAATTCGTAATTAAATTGATATGTCGGCCACTTCCGCGAGACGGGTTTTCTCATCCGGCTGCTAAACGTAATGAAAACGGGATTTCACCGGCGTCATTAAATCGTTGGCAAGATAAAGTTAGAAAAAGACGGTCGAGCGTCGCCTCGTCGTAAAGTGCAGCTTGCTATTGTTTAAAATACGCCTGGTAACGAGTATAAGGTGACCAGATTGTTGCGTGATAAATTTGACCTTAGAAGGGCACGGAGCTTGTAAACAGCAGAAAGCCCGCAAAAGCGGGATGTCGACTAGCACAAGTTCGCGAAAGTTTTCCTATTTGACCCTCAAAATCGCATAACTTTCTAATTAAAATTTAAACTTCTCATGGAAACTTCGCTCTACACGCATTCAAAAGCCCGGATTATAACGCCTGCACCGCCTGTTGTGCGTAACTTAGGCGACAGTGTGAGGGTTGGCGAAAGAGGACGGGAGAGTGACAAGCCACTTCAGAGTGATTTTCCGCAAGGTTAAACGTATCGTTCGCCGCGGTGATTAGGATCGTATTGTTGCGATCAGAAAACACGGAGATTAATAAATGCAGTGAAGTCACGTTTCGCGCCGGAAGATAGTTCTTTTTTTTTTTCTTTTACCGCGAGTGGAAATTGTTTTCTCTTGCTTTCTGTTTTCGTGATGAATAATCGCATAGCTACTTTACACGTTCTCTGCCAAGTTATTTATGGATTTTCTAAAAGCGCGGTTATCGCGAGGCCAGACGAATCTTATTAGCGGAGAACTCGCGGGCTCGTTACCGTCCTCGGCGTTCTTATTTGTTCGTCCGGAAGTGTTCCATCTATTTTCCACGTTCTTACAGTGGATTGCTGCAGTAGCGCAAGTAACCAGTAGACTCCACGGTATTCGCCGCGATTCTCTCCGACAACTTCGAGAAAATGCGGCCAAAACAAAGTGCTCGCAGTCGTTCGCTTGTCCATCGTCACTATGTATTTTCTTTTAATTTTATTTTGTTCCATCCTGTGCCTCGATTATTTCGAGAAATACTTTTATAATTTTTAATTTTAATAGCATTATTCTTTAAACGTTCATTAACAATATTAGAAAATATTTATTTTGTACACCAATTATTTCTTCTTCGTACTTGAAGGAAGACAATTATTGGACTAATTAGATTAATTTCTCATGTATGCGTGTACTGAGGCACACAAATCGGTGCAACGTTTTATTTTTACGTGAGAAGCAACTGTCACATTGCCGTCAACGGTTAGACAGACGAAAATAGATCAGATTCGTCTTACGGAGGACAAATCACCGACGATCTCGCGAGTCCTCGCGGTTGACGTTTTGACATCGGCAGTCGCTGCCTATTAGCTCGAGGTCTGACCATTTTGCCGCTAATTCGTCTTAACGAGCTTAGCTAGGCTGCACTGGCGTTTCGTAAGTATTCCCGCTAATAAGCTCTTTGTTGTTATTCCGTCAAGCATTCGTACGACTCGTAGGCCACGTTTATCTCTCGCCTCGGCTTGACGGGGGAATTTGTCAGTGTGCCCGCAGATTCCGGGCGCGATAAATCCCGCTGTTCATTCACGAGTTACTCAGTTCATTGACCAATCGCGGCGATGAAAGATGCATGTAGGTGCTCCTACATTAACTGACACTCGTATATCTCACACTCGGGTATCGGTCGAGAATAATTAGAATCGGCTCACGGGCGCGTGTTGGGAAAGCGACCGGTTGCGGAATACGTAATATGTCAGTAAACATCAAGAGCGCCGATTGATGCGACGTATCGATATTTTTGGTTTTATTAGAAAATCTTTTCACCTCTTTTATTATATTTCAAAGTATTTAATAGAAAATCTCTTCAAAGCACGAAAAGTTAAGAAAGATTAATTTTTTATTCTCAGCAAGTTTACCTCCCTATTTTCTTGCCTTTCTTCAAAGTATTTTACGTAATAACGTCCTATGAGTGTGTGAATCCGTGTCGTTAACGATCGAGCAGCGTGCGCGTTTATGCGAGAGGGCTAAGACGTTTTTGTGCGGAAGAAAATCATCGTGAATCTAAGCAGGTTATGTAAGATTCAATATTTGTCTGGGTTGAGTCCACATGAGTTCCTCCATTTGCGACTGCTCTTTGTCCCAGAAGAGTGATGTCAGACTGGAGGAGACTTATCGCGCCTACGTGCATCGCCGCCGATATCCGTGAAATAGCTATCGTAATTTCATTGACAATCTCCCGTCGCGCCTCGCTGATTATTAATGCATTCGTAATGGAATGCCGCGCGCGTGTAAGTCGTATAAATATGAAATTTATCAAACATTATGCCGCCCATAATTTTTCGTAATCGCACGAATGGTGTCAATTTCTCTCATTATTTCATTCGACAATCTCTCGCGCGATAATCTATTGCCGATCCATTGAGATGCGTTTCTCGTGGCTTAAGTACATTTTTAAGAAATACTCTGCGCAAATAATTAGTTTCTTGAATGAATTTCTGAATCAAGTGATTATTACGATGTTGTATGTAAGCCGCTTGTTAAAATTAAATAATATTCGGCAGAGGAAATTGTAAGAGATGCGCGCTTCCGGCGTGTGACGACAGTAGCAATGTTGAATCAGTCATGTTAAGTTCAATCGAAGCACATCTATAATAAGGCGGCATATAAATCCAGACCGAGCGTAGCTGCAGTGAACGCTGAATTTGACATTGTTCGCCGGCGGCGGCGGCGGGAAGGAGCTGCTTTCCGCCACTCCCAACCTCTATCTCTAAAGAGCTTTAATTG
The DNA here is from genome assembly GCF_040581485.1 of Linepithema humile. Taxonomy (NCBI): domain Eukaryota; kingdom Metazoa; phylum Arthropoda; class Insecta; order Hymenoptera; family Formicidae; genus Linepithema; species Linepithema humile. The sequence goes on from NC_090134.1 coordinate 21,065,174, forward strand.
GAACCCTGTCGCTTCAAATTACTGTCACTAGAGACGCTCCAGTTCCTCCTTTTGGTGTCGTCGCGCATCCCTGTCGCGGGAGAGGATGGTATTATTTTAGCAGGAAGTAGGTTTATGGAACGTTGGCGTCTCGAGGGGATCTTACTTCGATCCTGTAGAGCGATTATGTCTGAGGTTCTGTCGTTCCGCTTCCCTCTGTGTCGTTTATACGCGATTCTCACTTTGTTTGTGCCATAAACAAATGTAAACTCGTGTATAGGATAAGTATATTTTGCAATCCAATTTTCGTGCAAAGTTATTTGAACCGTGCATTGAATTGTGTACCACTAATTGTGTATGAAGCACTTGCATCACTTCCTGCGTGAAGGTGTACATTTAGGTCGACAGGAAGCCGATGCAACGTATGAATGCAGGTATTATTCTAAATAATAACAAATAGAGCTTCGTGCGTCGCTATTTCAGAATTCCTACGTGTTATTCACAAACGGAGATGCCGAACATCTTTCAGAATGCGAAGTTGTAAGCGGAAGGTATGCAGGTATCGTATGACAGCTGTTATATGAAATAAGAGAGAGGGTATATGTCTACCGATGCTTGCTGCAAGAGTTATGTATATTCGCGGAAGTTCTAAATCGCATTGGGGAATAGTTGCAGGAGGTGACAAGCTCCATGCGGGAGATTATTATACCATATAGTCGATCCTTTAATTTGAATCTGTTAAAATCGGGCAGACGTCGTTGAACCGTTATTTAACGTCCGTGCTCAATCTTGCGTAATTTATTTCGGAATCTAAAAGATGCCACACATATTAGCGAGTTATCCGATACATTGTAAATAGTCGAGTCGATAAATTACGAAGTAAACCGATCATGAGAGATTGATGTTCCGTTCTGACGAAATTTTACTATAACTTGTGATTTACTCTTTCGTTTAATTCATCGATACACCGGCTTTGTTCAAAATGCTTTTCTAAAATATATATATTGTTAAATAATTAATTTACGATGTTTCTAACTAATTAACAGTTCGTTAATTACGTCGGTGGTTGGCTCACAATATTTAATAATTGCGTGTACCATAAAATTTATGAAATTCCAAACTTCACGATTAAAAGTAATTAATTAAGTGAATAAATGACGCGGATAAAATCTGTTGTTCTCTCAGTTTAGTTGAAAGGAAATAAAAAAATTAATTAGAACCGATTTCGAAAACAATAGCGTTCCGAAATTTCGCCGAAAATGCCGATGATAATCTCTCGAAATATTGCGCTATTTCTACGAGCAATACGCAATTGCTGGCGGTTGATGAGCGTTGTGCGGAACTATTCACGCGACAAGATCGACGCAGCCGATTCTCGATAGCACCGTCCGACGTCGCGCACACGCGCGTGTGGGTGTCGTCGCTATGCGAAGAGAAAGTGGTACTCCGTTAATTTATGTAATGCTGATTTATGCCCATATCCGCGGTGATCCTTTTTCATCGGCCGCTGCATACTCGCTCGCTGCATTGTGCGCATATTGTGACCGGCTATCGTCGCCGTGGAATTATACGCCGAACCGCGAAGGCAATATGCGAATGGTCGTAAACGAGAATCGAGATCACCGCTGCGATAAAATTGTCCGCGGAATCGTACGTACGGTTGATATAACTCTGCGCGTGCGCGCGCGCGCGCCGTAAAAACAGGATCCCGTTAATTGTGAAGAACTGTGTAGCGCGCAGCAGTAAACGAAATTTAATTAACGGGCGAGAGCGCCGGTAAAAAGAGGCGGTTCCCGAAAGACCGGACTTAGGGATTTGGATTAAGATGGATTTTCCCGTACGTGGAGATATTATGTCCTTTCGGATGACATGGCCTCGAATTGGATTGTAGTAGTATGCAAATTCAACGTGTGCATCAGTGCGCCAATGTACTCGGCAATTCTCTTGACGGAAATGCGACGATGTCTGGCGAAGTTTATTAGAAATTATATCTTGGTACTGCTTGCGAAATTATTTGATTAAGGAAACTATCGTATCGCAGAGGCATTATGATCGGGCCGGAGAAATCACACGCAAACGGAAGAAAATATATTCTCCCGTCTTTTATTTGTGTCGTATAATTCGTTGATATCGGTTTCGCACACGTATATTTCTCATTTATCTTCGCGTAACTCGTAGAAATGTCCGTTGCAACGGTGCAAAGAAATTCCTATCGTAAGGAAGTGCGTTTTCTCTCGTGCACGAAACATATCGAAATCGTAACTCGACGATCCAGGTGTAATTATGGGAATTCACATCCTCGTAATGTTGCATCCTCGCGCGCTGCACCTGCCGTGCTAGCCTTGCTGGTTCTCCACCAGCCGTGTCTCTATCCTTCTTTCTCTGTCTCATCGTCTTCTTCTCCCGCTTCTTCCTCGTCTGATCCCATTCGCCTCTCTCGCTCTCTCGATCGAGTCTACCTCCTTTGCTTCGCTTTAACTATCTTTCCGTACCGTACCGCTCTCCCCGCTCGCGCTCGTCCTTGGTCACTGCCTGCTGCTCGGACCCTTTATTCCCTTTCCCCTCGTCCTCGAGGCAATGCACCTCCGCGGAACGTTGACCTCATCTCTAAGACTCTCTCCATGCAGCCGAGCGAGCCCTTACTCCCTTCCTCGTCCTGTGCTTCCCGTCGCTGTCTTCTTCGTCTTCTTGTTCTTCTACTTCTATTTCTTCCTCTTCTTACGCCGCCAGGAATAAACCAACCTCGACGCGTACCCTTTCGCTCGCGGCCATCGTCGAAGCATCTCGATAAGCTACACTGAGAATTTAATTGGCGGGCCTCGAAAGCGAGCATGTGCACCCTCTTCGAAAAAAATGTGCACGTAGGACGAATCAGCGAATTCTGGATGTACGAAGAAGATTGATACAAGGAACTTCCGCGACGGTGCGCCGAATAATTCTTAATACGATTCATTCATGTAACGCTTGATTGAAACACATACTACCAAGTCATTGAAGCGTGATCAGAAAATATTCAAACGTCTAATAGCGTACGGCATAGTAAAATATAAATACATATACATTTCGTGGAAATATTATCTATTGATATCATTGGACTATTGTTTTCTCCCGAATTATTTCGCAAAGGTACACAGATAACATATGTGTATGTGAAAGAAAATGGATCAGTATTCATATTCAAATGAAGAGAAGTTTCCGCGAAGGGTTAAAGCTTTGCGATTCGAACCAGGCCGAACCGGAACGACTCATGGCTGACTAATTGCAATTAAAGCTCTTCTTCGAACGGAAGGGGGAGAACAACTAGAAGGTGGAGACCGAAGACAATCCCTAATCGTCATTCGCGCGCTCGTTATCTCTCGAAATCCCTGAATCGAGCGGCTGGCATTAGGATTCTCCCCGCAGGGGAGAATTACCGAAAGGCAGTCGGCCTGATATGACGTTAAAGTCTCCATTATTCTCCGAGGCGCATTAAGAAGCGAGAATAAAATTAGGTCAAATAGTGATTAACCTCGTCGGACTACGTGAACGACCGAGCGAGAAGCAGGCGCGTCGAAAAGACACTCGGATTCACAGGGTGGTGTCAATGAGTACAATGCATAGAAGGCAGGACGTGTATCCGAGTGCACAGAAGTATCGGCTGCAAAAGTATCACGGAGTCGTGAACGCGAGGCTAAAAGTTTGCCGGCCGCAAAACTTGGAAAAACACAAAGGTGCGAGTTGACGGTGGCGAGGTGCGAGAAGCAAAATTATTATTCATTTAAACAAACGGCTTTGAGCAAGAATGTGATGCGACGTGATTATATATTGTATTGGAATAAGAAGAAATCTTGACTATACGGTCATTATATATATTTTTTAAATTTACATTTTATTATAAATGCTATGCGAAATACTCGCGTTATTTTCAACTATTTCAGATTTGTCTTTTTATTCTATCAATTGAGAAATATGAATATTCGCTGATTTTCACACGCACGCAGTTAGAGGTTCACATTATAGAAGGCTGATAAGCCGCCGCGATTTGTGCCAATGGGAACAAATACATTTTGCGCGCCAGCTTAAAGTCCTTTCTCCCGATAAAAGCGCGATCCGTTTGTGCTTCGCTGCCCAATAAAACTGCATTCCCGTTGAATAACGGTGAGAAATTTCCGCGAATTTCTGACGCATGTTCCTTCCATCTGGAACCGGACGGAAACGTACAAAGCGGCAAAACAGAAAGTACGTTTTCCGCGAGGCTGAAGATTTTATGATGGAATAGAAGCACTATTCGCACCTTTTCTTACGTACTTCTATGCATCATAGCTTTGCAGAGCAATCGAGTTTCTCGGAGAAATGTCTGTTAGAGTCGCGACGTCAAATCGATTTGTATTGTGCCGTTTCCACAAAACCGCGTCAATCACAAAAATGCTAACGCTACACCGATAGACGGCGTAAATGTCATCAGCCAATTTTCATTCCTCGACCGAGCGATAAGCATCTGCGAAGCGATTAAGCGGTTCAAGCTCAAAGAAATTTTTTTCTGCGCGTGCAGCGAGGAACCTCTCTCCTTCTCGCGGCATGCATCGTGTTTGTCGGCGAGTCTTCGCGGCGTGGACAAAAATCTCGTCTTAGTCTCGGTTGGTAATTACCAGCGGCGGAACGCGAGATGCCTTTGTGCCAGGCGCTGTCGCCGAGAATGGGCTCGAGTTTCGAACGGAGATAATGCGATAGCGACGGCAGCGCGCCGGACGAGAAAGACGAATCTTCGCCGGGCGCAGTTTCTTTCTGCGGACGCAGAAACGGCGTTGTGCGCGAGGGAAAGAGGAGGGCGGGACTGGTATATGTGTATATGTCCTACGTCCGGTCGAGATTCCGGGCGCGCTGAACGAAACCAGCAAAAAGAGCGGAAAGAAAAACTATAACGCGGCGGCGCGCGCTTGACACGGCACCGTCGCGATAATGAGATTTATGGCAGCCGAAAACGTGGTCGCGATTATACCGGATAACGCAGAGCGGTTCGTCGTCGTCGTCGTCGTCGTTGTCGTCCTCGTCCTGTGCCTTCCGCGAAAGGTCAGCGAGACGATTTCGATTCTACGGTAGATAGGCATCCGGAACCGGCGTGTGATTTCGAGGATAGAATGTAAATCGTGACGCGTTGAAGCCGGGATAATACGTGGAATGTGAAAACATTCACCGATAATAATGGAAGGTGGAAAAATCTCGGTTTATCGCGACGTAATTCTATAAGAACGCTGACATTATTCATGTCCGATTGAGTGACTGACGTGCCGTCATTTCTTTACGGCAATGGTATTCCTTGGTGATCCAACGCCGAGTTTCCACCTAATTATCTGTCCGTCTACCTTCGCTATCGCCTCGATCGTTTCCATCACTCGAGACGTATACAACTCCGAGCCCCGGCTCCATTGTCCGCGGCCGATAGGGCGCAATAACTCATCAGACGTACGGCGCACCGTAGCTGTATACTCGCTAAGAGAATAAAAGGCCCGCAGGTATGCCGGAGCTAGGTTGGTATTTATACTTGTGGAGCGTTTCGCTAGAGAGAAAAGCGATCCATTGACATTTCGTTGCGCGAGGCGTCGAGATATCGGTTTCATTGATTACGCAACGCGCTCATCGCGAAGGGACGAGAAAATAATTCGCGCCGTCGCGATGTATATCTGATCGATGCAATCTCGTTTTTCCTCGGAACGAATATTTCTCGAGTGTTTCTCGCTTCGGTACACGATCGGAGATATCCACAGTTGTACGATGAATCGTAACGTTACGTAGTTTATGAATTGTCTGCGCGATGCTGACGTGGATTATTTATCAGCCAGATGATATAACAGTTTGCGCCAAGTTCTATCTATCTCTGCAAATCCTTTCATCTCGCGACCAAGATTACGCAGGCACGTTCTGAGACTGTCTCTTCTACCGCCGACTTGTGTGCGAATCCGTTCTCTGCTCAGCTGCTGAGCCGATCAAAAGTGTAGCGCAATAGTTGCGAAAAGTCGGCTAGGCTTTTCTGCTGCTTCCAAATCCAACAAAGCCTACGCAACGTATTTGAAATTTAATTCTCCGAGCTGGCTCACCGCAAAGGTGAAACGTAAGAGATAATACCTTACTCATCTTTCGCGTACGTAAATCAATATTCGTGCAACGAAATAGAAATATTCAGCGGAATAAGCGAATCGCCGAAGAATAATCTGTTGCTCGCGCTTAAACGTGCCATCTCCTTGGAAAAATATTTCCATAAACCGCGACTTTTCAACGCTTCGCATTTCAGCTACGCTTCCGTCCTTTTCCCGCGTCGCTGCGTGATTCGATATTAAAATCCGTAAAGACGATTAAATCCGATACAAAAAGACCAGGTCGCTTTGCTTATTTCGCTCATCTGTCGCCGCGTTATGTCGCGCCGTTCCTTTCGTCGTCGACGGCGTCGCGGGAAATTCGCGTCCCTCGAACGCCAGTGTACGGCGTTACCGTCGTTTTCCAACGTTAAAGTCTCAATCAAGATTGATTGCGCAAGATGAAACGGAATCTATTTCGCGTTCGACGAGATTACGGCAGCGGGACGCTGGCTTGAATGCCAAATCGCCGTCGGTTGACATCTCGATAGAGGCTGAGGAATACTAACGAGGCTCTATGACCGTCTTTAGAGCGATACGAACCGTGGCTTGTATTTTTCTTTCTTTTCCCCCGGTCTTTATGCAATCGCAGTCGCTTCTGCTCCTTTCCCAACATCTCGGTTGTTGCCGTCTCTCCTCGCGTAGCTCACGCTAAGCTGGTTACGAAATTCCGCCGGAATGTCCATGGATTCGCCGGACGGTTCCATGGATCACACCGCCGATCGTCCGGTGGACAAAAGGATTTGCGTATGCAACTATGTTCGGGATATTCTCCGTTATCCGTCGTGGGATTCGGAGATTTTGGTACTGCTCGACACATACCAACGAAACACGGAGAGAGATCTATCTGGATAAGAGAAAACGCGGACGGAACATTGAGACATCTGTCGTGTTTTTTTACATTATAAAAACACCAATATAACGTAATAGTATTATAAATTAATTAATAAAATTTTATACGATAATTATTGAGTGCTGAAAAAATACTTTTACGATAAAAATTTGTCTTCGATGGAACATTGTAAAATATTAATATTTTATCGATGCTTTTATCGATATTTAAAGTGAATGTTATCGTATCGTATAACGATATATTGCACAGATAGAAAAAAGAGTTATCGTTTCTAAAAATGGATATTGTATAGTTCCGGGAGATATTGCGGAAACCAAAAACCTCGGCAGAAAAGAATCTTGCACGCGCCTCGAAAGAGCAGTTGGATCTCGCTGCAAATGCGTTTTCGAGCGACGGAACTTTCCCCGGCTCCTATTAAAGTTTTCGATAAAGCGAATTCGTGGTACAAAAAATTTCAGATAATTGGAAACGTGCCACGTGCGGTGCTGCGAACGTTTCACACTATATTCCACACTTTTTCCACGGTCCGATTTATTAGAGACATTTTTACACCATCATAGCAATATTAAAAATGGACAAACCTTGCATTTCGTGTCTCCATGCGGGATAACATCACGAGATATTTAGATTAACTCGTTTCAATTTCTGTTTATCTTGCTCTCAAATATCGGGCAATTTGAACAATCGACAATTGGTCCATAAAATTAATCGAGCTTTATTGTTGGACGAAAGATTGTGCGCTTTTATTAACGTTTAATAAGTGAGAGGTATAATATTGCGATTTTATAACCGGCAGAATATAGAACCAAAAATGTAAGCTAAAAAATGTAAACATATCGATGGAATGATAGTGTTTGGAGAAGAATATTTACACTGTTGCTATCGCTTATCTTTTCTCCGGACATACAAGTGATAGCCGTGTTTGCATGTAGAATCCGCGAACGTGTTAAAAACGCGATGGGTGTGGTGCACACCCCGGGCAGACTCTCTCTCTCTCTCAGGGGGTTAAGGTTCAACATCGCAACCCGGTACGCTGCAGGCGCGGGAAGTTTCTCAATTAATTAATCGCAGCGGCGGGCAACATAAATTATCTCTGCTTCGTGGCGTTTGCAGACGTATCTTAGCGCATGAGCCGCTCTCGAAACTATACAGTAACGCCAATGCAATTGCAGTAGTGCATCGCGCCGGCTTAACCGAACGAGTGCTGATGGCCGCGCACTCGATCAAACGCGGGAACTAATTCGAGGTGTCGATTCGACGACCGCTCAGCCGGCGTGAAAAACCGTGCGCAATCGGGACGTTTCGCATTATTCGATGTGTCTCGCCGATAAATATCGCCGGCTGTAACGCGCGTAGCACGACCGGTGCATATACGCACGCCGGTCGTGGCACGTCGGGATATTTTACACGGCGGGTCGATTTATCGCGCTGGCCTGCCGAACCGCCCCTACCCTTTTTTCCATGGCGAAAATTGAAATATATTTCCCGCAAGCCCGCCCGATTTTATTGTCCAATTTCTCGTCGAGTCCTTCATTCAGCGATACGATCGATTCATGCCGTGTACGTACGTATTCGTAACGATCTGTTCGCGAGCGCGCGCTGCAAGTTTATTGTGCATTCGCAGTTGTTATTTTTGCAGGACTTTACGAAATCGTTCGATATTAAGATTCTGAAATTTTCCAACTCGGCGAACTTCTTACATCGGCGGATTTTTAATCTCGCGCTCTGTGCGACGTCTACCCGAGTCTACATGTTCTCGAATTCTCCTACATTCTCCAGGGTCTTCTGGCCCGCGGTACATGCAGAGTTCTCTCGGGGATATGTTCTACGGGAATGTTCCGAACGGCCTCTTCGCCTGGTCGGGCGAACAACGCGCTCGGTTTTTACGTAATCCCGAGGACGTGGTGGAGGAGACCGCTGCGAAGCGAGAATTCGAACTTGGCAGGGAATCAGCGCTATATATTATCAAGATACGAGTGTGATTACTTTTCCGTAATTAGATTTCGATTCGGCCGTTATAAATGTGATTAATCGCCGAGGTATTTCTTCCGGATACGAGCGGCTGCATTACTTTGCCCGCGTATTTCTCTATTCACTGTGCAGCTATCTTATACCCAAACCAAACGGCCGTCAAACATACGGGCGGGTCGGTAGAGTAAACAGGAAGGGAGCGCGTTTTTCGATTTAATCGATATAATCTCCGAGCAATTATTTTTCTACGATATCCGATGTTTGTGTATTCAACTGATGAAAATTAAAATCGTGGTTTACTGTAAATGTACGCGTTTTACGTTTCGGCTGTTTCAGATCGTAGCATCAAAAATTCGAAAAACGAAACAATTTTTTGCCCTTGTTCTGCTCCTTAAAACTAATATTTGTACCCGCATAAGCAAGCGGTGGAATCTAGCGACGAATATTCACCGTACAATGCGAATCGCGTGAGCCGCGATCGACGTGGTTCCGCTCGGCGAGAAACGATCGATCGATCGACGCACTTGGTTTCGCAGTCGTTTCATGTCATGTCGTCGTGCTGCTTTTCATGATTCGTTCTTTCAAGGAAAATGCACGTACGCACGCGAGCAGCTGCCGATTAATTACTTTACTGCTCAAAGCAAAGGCGGTATTAAACCTGCTGCTCCAATTTGAAGCCTATTCCTATTCATAGATACGATACTATGCACCGTGACATGCATAATAATAATGATAAGTTGCGATTTGCCGTCGGTGGCTTGTCTTTTTACGTATTCGTTTCTTAAAAGAAATCTGAATACGATATACATAATTATATGCGACAGGAACATATGTTAAGCCGATTTAGATTGCCATGCCAATCATGATTCAATTTCTTACAAATGACCCAAATACTACTTTCTCGAAGTTAGAATTCCTTTTTTTATATTCACTTTTTTTCGTTTTCTTACGTCGAGCTACAATTATGAAGCGTGACTACAGATATCGCCTTTAAAACTATCTATCTGCTCGATATTGAAATATGTGACTATGTGACAAAAATGGTTATGTTGATGCGTACAGACATGTGCAGCACACGTACGCCACAAAACATATTGTAATGCAGTGCGCATTCGCGAAATACCGTTATATAGCACCTTCGGAACTATCGAGCTACGAGTCTTCGATACGTCAATACGACGGAGACGGTGAAAATCTTGACATTGCATCGCGATATTCGGGAGATATGTTTGGGAAACGTGGCGCAGACAGACTCGCGCTTGACTCTGTCTGATAATTATGAAAACTCCGTTATTGGAAAACGCATCTCTGGTATTCATAATGGGCACTGCCGTGTCATAATGCGAAATGTAAACGCTCAGATGATCAATGGCGAACATTTACTTACGCAGCGGGCGCCCGTTGCCGCGAGAACAATAGCGGTGTCTAATAAACTACTCTACATGCTTCGCTATGTAACGCATACATTTTCCATGTCAGAATAGCTTCTCCCGAGACCAGACCTTAACGAACATTATAATATACGTGTAATGCATACACTTGCAAATCGCGCGCTCCACCGAAACGCAGCTTTTGCATTTGAACTCCTCGCTGACGTAAAAATGCTTTTACCACGACTCAATCATCACATGTTTCAGTGCGATAAAACGAATGTTTCAGAATTTGCATGCCGCACTCGTTACACACATAAATGTGACCGCTTTTTAGCTACTTTTGCTAATTAACATTTGCGCGGTGTAATTTCAACTTTGTCGAAGCATTGTTCGACTGTATTAAGGTTTCCAAATTTGTCAGCTACGCGCGGCAATGTTGGATGAATATATTGCTACATTCGAGCAGCAATTATCTAATGTACAGTTAATATTCTTTGTTACGATTAATGCACTTTATACCGGCGCTTCTCGCTATAAACACGATTCTCTATACATTGCATTTGCCACAAAGCTTCCGATCGATCACTAGCATCGCGCAGCGGTGCGATGTTGCGGATTTCCCTTGAAACAATGTCTTCGTACCTTTCATGGGATTTCGATCGTGCTTACGGCACCGACGACGACGTAATGAATATGTTTATTCGAGCGCAGTTTGATTCGCACGCTATAGCACGATGGACACGTTCATTCGGGAGATAACCTTCCCGGTTAAGTACTGCACTTTACACCATCTATGCGCGCGGAAAACTAGCGTTGTCGATGAAACGGGGTCATATTCGCAATATAAATATAATATAATAAGCGGGTGTACTTATGTTTTAATTATAAAAGGAAATAGAGCACAAGGCTAATATTTAATCTTTATCGCGAAATTTATGTATCGTCGTACATGCCGTGTTGGCCGGAGCTCCTCAGCACTGCTTAGCATATCGATTCACGCAATATATGAGAAAAGCATCGGACATCACCGACGGTGGAGGGTATGCAAAATATTTCTATGAAAATGATATGGGCTGTCGAAGTTTAGCAGATATTTTACCGCCGGGACGAGGCAATCGGTAGGACATTTGACGCGTGAACGGGCAATATTTTACAGAATTAATTTTATCGCATAATATACAAAATGTCACGCATGGCACGCATAATGGCATCATCCATCAACGAATGGAACATTATGAATATTAATCTTTGTTTAACATCTTTTTTATTGCATTATATTACATTATATTTCCACTGTTTGTTCCCGCGAAACTGCTTTAATATTGAAGGCTGATGGATAAAAAACAACACCGTTAAAAAAATTTCACAATTTGTTTTCATTATAATTTTGTGTAATCTGTTTTTTACTCGAAAACAAATATCTGTCAAGTGTACTTAGATATCAGATCTAAGTATTATCTGAATATCTCTGATATGAAGTTTTATCTGATATTTTTGAAGCAGCATGTTTCGTGTATATCTGTAATTATTCAGATGCTATCGTCGAAGTTCATTAATTAGGCAGCTATTATGACTACTATTATGACTATTTAACTTGAATGTAATCAAAACGTCTGGACGATTAAATGCCTCTAATGAACCACTATCGATACTATCTGTATCGTAGCGTAATTTATAGGCAACTTTCGAGAGGTTCTTGTCGTTCGTTTGTCCACCGAGCGAAACGCATTAGTCTAACTCCTTCGCAGCGTGGTTCTCAAACTTTGCTTTTAGCTCGGTTATACTTCCATTGAACAAGTGTTCGACTACGAGAAAATCCGGCACGCTTTCTAGTAACTTGCAGTAAATTGCACGTCGTTAAAAGCTTGAAACAGCAAAGGTAACGTAAAAGCTTCACGTTTCGGTTTGTGTCTTGCATGCAACGCGACCGTTTGGAAAAATACTGCTCGCTAACAATACATATCATTTAAAGATATAAAATAATGAGTGAGTAATTTTAAATAATAATTGCGTCACGCGCGTGGTGAACATTTTCAAACAATTTTATATACTGCGCATCTCATGCATAAATATATAATCCATACGCAATTATTGGAGTTTATTAATTGAACAGTTTATTATTGTCGACGACTATTTATGATTAAGCAGTGACTACGTTATCATCGAGTTTATCGTAATGGTATATTTTGCTTCGTTGGTTACGAAGGTTCACTCAGTTTACAAAGTGCCAATGGGTTATGCGTATAAACGTCGAGAGGATCGATAGAAATACTCGACGCGGTTAATTACGACAGCGGCAACGTATTGTAATTAATTCAGGAAGTATTTCTCTCCCGTTCCACGCGACTACGTCGAAAGTCCTTAAGCTAGCGAACCGAGTTACTCGGAACACCTTCAACTCTCGACTTTCCACGGCGAAATCTTCTTTTCTCCTCTTTTTTTTCCGCTCGGTCGATTTCGCGAACCAGGAGCAAATTACTCGCGCAGGGTTATTAATGGATTCGCCACCGTCGCTGCCACGTATTTAACGATTCCGATAAATATTTCTGCCGCTTCCTTCGCGTCCTCTCATCCCTGAATTTTGTTCCCTTAATGAGGAATTGACCGTCAACCTAACGAGATAGCCATCGGCAATCTGCGGGTCTTACGTTGACCTCTAATTGGACCACGCCACACCAGCGGAATTACTGTCGCGACCCGAGGACTTGTTTCTCGCTAATGGAACTTTTACTGGTTTCGTTAGTCGCTCGTTTTACCGCGTGAAACATCAAGTCCCCGCGATCCCGAATTATGCACTCCGAGTTGCACCTTGCATTCGCTCGATTCGGTCTGCTCGGTGATTCTGCGATTTCACCTTACGTAATTCACTTCTCTTTTCACGAAACCGTTATCATCGACGATTGCCACTCGTCGAAATCATATTTGCTGGCTGAATTTATTCAATTGAATATTAAAATTTATTTAATTGGATATTAAATTTGCACGAATTCACGTGGGTTTAAAACATCAAGTTGTCTCGTTAGCTTCTTAGTTAATTGCAACATCAGGTAATAGCCCGAAATAATTGGAGGTTACCATTATGTATCGATAATATGGCAAATTGATCATGATATCTTCAAGTATTTTGATGGCGCTAAAATTAGGATAGTGGAAAAGACTTTATTATGAATTATTGCGCTGCTACAGGCTCAAATCCCTGATTCCAAATTTAAATTGAATGATCAATAATGCATATATATTTAAATTTGATAAAATAAACAGGCAGGAAAATTGGTAGGCCGTCCCCCGCGGGTTTTGAATTCAAGGGCCATCGTCGGAAGGTCATGGAATGATTGCGAAGAGAGGTAAAAGGGGAGACGAGTGTGTTGATTATATATGGACCCCCGCTCACCTCGATTCGTTTTGGGGGGGCAACTACTCCCGTCAGCAGCTTCTCCATTCAGCGCGATTCGGCGTGCATTGTGCACGGGGTTTAAGCCGGTTAAATATTCAACGCACGCACAGCTGCTGCCATTCGTGCGCTGCACGTATGCTGTTCGTCTTATCGTAGACCCGACAAAAAAACAACTCGTTCGACGTCCAATGTCGAATGTTAGTGGCGCGCGCGCGCGCGTCCCCTCGCGAATTCATCCTTCGTGCTCACGTCCGCGGATCGTTTGGCCGAAATGTATGTAACGCCGAAACTGGCGTTACTTGGAAAACCACAAACTCCAGAGGGAAAAAGAATCATTTAACGAGCGTCGGTTAAAATATCATCGAACATGCTTGAATGGCAATATTCGAATATGATTTCGGACTTTGCGATTTACATTCTCAGAACTGAGAGCAGTTGTAGCTTTTCCGAGAGATTATGTGCTACATTATTGCACCTTTTATCTTTATTCCGGTACTATTGATTCTTTTATTCTGTTCTTTAATTTTGTTTGTCAATTATATTGAAATAAATTATGCATCTACTTTAGAAGAATTTTATTTTCAAAAATAATGTGAATTTTTTGAAGAGTAAAATACTTTATTTTATTCTTTAATCTTAATATTACTAGTAATTAAATTTAGCTTAATTGTTATTTAATGTTAAAAAAAGAACAAATGTATATTTGAAGCAATATTGCCAGGTTTTTTTTATCGTCATAACAACGTTCTGACATTTCTCTCGAATACTGTTCATTGTGCACGACGAACGAAAAATTTGATTGCTAGTCCATCCTTTGTTTCCGGCTCCGATACGCGCGAAAAGGTAGAATGAAACAAGCGGTTTGCCGCAAAGTGTAGAACTCTCGTTTGCATTCCGACGCAGCGTCGGGCGCGTAGTCCATACAAAAAGCTGAACGAACGTTCTCGAGGGTCGTCGAAATCGATATGATCCGAGAGTCAAAGCGATTCCAGATACCGGCGAGAATGTGGAAATTAAGTGCGGCTACCTCACAGTTCTCATACTCTCTCTCTCTTTCCCTTTTCTTGACGCCGTAATTTAACAGAGTCGTTTGTTACGCAGATAACTTCGACGTTCCGCGCACGGACGAGCGGAATTTGCGCGAGGCCGGTCGATAAAGGAACGATTAACATAACAAGCCGCCGATTATCCACTTCCTAACAAAGTACGGAACTATCGGGGTCATCGCGATAAGAGGAAAGACCCACCCGCCTCTTCTGGGTCTGAGGTAGCGTAGGTATCGGTTTCCCATACGTACGAGCTTCGCGCCTAATGTAAACGGCGGGAGAGAGCGCGGCAGCGCGAACGTGAACCCTAATCTTCTCGCAGCCCCCGAAAGACGGTATGCAGTTGGCGTAACGACCGGCTAAATCCGAAATGGCGTGACTAACGATCCGGCTTGATACCGTGCGCTCTAGACTCTCCACAGACTCGCGGGAAATCGGGACGGTCGGAGAGAGAGAGAGAGAGAGAGAGACTTGGTGGCACTCGTGCCGTTTCTCGCCAGAATTTCGTGCCTAGCAAAGACTGGCGTAACTCCGCCGTATGCCGACTTTATCTCGTAATTATAACTTTGCTTTAAACAGCAGCGCGCCGATGACCGCCTTTAACACTTTAACGTCATGCAGTAAATATTTCCCGACTTAAAAAAAATGTCTCTCTTAAATTATCAAGCCGAAAATTTCTCAGCAAATTTATATTTTTAATTGTGGAATAATTCTTGAAGTTGCAAATAAATGAAGCATTTTGCAATTATACAGAGCGTATTGAAAGACCAAAATTTTACGAGATCGGTCGATCGCTAAATCGACTAAACATAAGTGGGGGCTTTCCATACTCCGCACGTGGTCCACGTTCGTTTTTATATTACCGCAGCGACGACGAGTACGAGTGTGTGCCAAAATACGAATCGAATGCATCGCGCGCTCTTCGACACGAGCACTTCGTGATCGTCGATTAAATTCGCTTTATCGAAGAATAATTGCGAACGAGAATATTGGCTGTGCCGGGATTACAAATGGCCGCGGCGCGGACGAAATGCACGATCGGCGGGCGACCTTTCGACCCATTTCATCGGCAAAAAACATTCTTTGGACAGACTATTTACTTCGTTTCAAAACGCGCTTATACTCTCGACAATACAAACAATCAGTGGTCTATTTACGCATTATTGTTCTTCTTGTTTGTGAAAAAAATTCCATCTTTCTAGCTGGATAAACTTGAATATTACCGGATTTAAGCATATTAAAATTTTATAAAGCTTTCACATTTTGTGAAATTCAGCAAATTTCATCAACACACTCACTTCTTTTAGGTATTACAGAATAAGTACTAAAGTGCATTTTGTTCGAAATAAAACACATCGCTTTTTAATCGGATAATCCTCGGTAAGTCTGACACAAATACGGTCTGATTGCATTTCTACATTTTTCATAAGTTTTCGTCTGAATTCCACCCTCATACGTTGCAAAGAGAGCCCTTTGTTGAATTAAGCCGTTTGCTCTTATTCTACATGTCCACAATCCTCATTATCCGCGTGTTAGTTAAGTGTGTTAGTTAGTCAAGTGTGAGTAACGAATACTTTGTAGAAACCGTAATGCAAAGCTTCTCTGTAAAGGGCAATGGTCGATAATACCGTCTTTGTATCTCTCGTACATCATCGTAAATGTTCACTTATTGTCCATTTCACCGTGTACATATATACACGTCGTTTCAACTAATTTCTCCTAGGATGATGTGTCGTAGCGAATATAATATCGACGTCGTATTCCTTTATCGCTAGTCAGTGCGCAATCTTGAGTGCCGGGTTTTATTGCACCCGGGAAATATACGCGGCGCACTAAAATGTATCTAAGCTCGCAACGTGTTGCTAATACGTGACGAGTGCACATAATATGACTGCGTAAGCGCAATAAAACTGCGACTAAACCAGGAAAAAAAAATCCGCGAAAAATTCTTCGGCGGTTTTGTCATCATATTTGCTTCAACATTCGTGAAAACGTTTGTTTGCGCATAGCAGGCTTCCGAGATTCATTAAAATAGAAAATAATTGCGCTTTTAAAAAATACATCCTCAAATGGCGAAATGTGAAAACACGCGTTCGAGCTTGCTCGACGCGCAATCCGTTCCGCAGGGCAAATAGCAAAAATAACGGGCACAATGCCGGCAGCGGATCGCTGGAATTTAATATCCCGTCGAGCCGCTGTCTACGCGAGCTACCTCCGTACTCTCAAAGCCCACGCAGTGTGCGAGTAAGCGAGCGAGCGCTATCATCATCATCAAATTTATATTTCACTCGGTAAAGAACCAACAGGTGCCTGGCTCACGACGGCTGTCGGCGGTAGAGAGCGCGGGGCGCGAGTCAGGAGGATCCGCTCGCGCGAACGCAAGACGGCAATCATTATAAATAACTCGACTGCTCAACGTCACCCCGGCACAATGGTGGTTTTATTGGAAGGGAAATGGCAACGATAAATAACGCGGTGATAATAAAAACCTATATATGCGAGCTAGGGGGGCCCGTCCCAGTGACGTCTGAGCGCATGCCATTTCCGACGAACGGAACGAATCGCCTAATACTGTGCATGAATGCGGACAATGCGCCGCGGGGCAAAGATCGAAGTGTCTCGCGGTGATATCGGGGACAATACTAAATGGCCCGGCGAGATTCGATCGAAAAATCAGGATAGAATCGCCGGACGCATCATTCGTCCCATGTCGAATTAGATCACGGATCGATCGGCTCGTAAAGGTACAAGGGACACGTACGTACAAGAGAAACGTGAGAGGTGCCTTTCGCGTGTTTCATTTCCAGTTGGAAGCTTGTTGGAACAGGGACAGGATGAGTCGGCAGATTTTACTTCTGATCTTCGTGTGGCTACGGGAACTTTCGCACACAAGCTTCGCATAATTTAAATCTCTGTCGTACGAGTATTTTATCTGTTAAAAATATAGTAGACGATAGTTAGAATTACTTGTCAATTTACATTTATTTTTATATTGCGAAAAGCTGGATCGATACGTAACTTATTCCGTTGAAAACTTATTTCGATTCGTGCGACTGACGTCGAATGAAAAAATAAATACATACACATCGTGTTTTTTTTTTCTTATTTTTCATTTATTGAGTTCAGCGTATCGAGCACAGATTGACGAGTCGTAGAAGTAACGCGAAAGCAACATTAGTGAAACATCGGTAAAAATCATACATGAAAGCGCGATGACAGCTTGCCGTTCGTGAAATGTCAGGCGAAAGCGTAATATTGCACGAAGTAATAGAATGAGTTCCGAATGTCAGCATGTTTGTTCCGGATATATTGATACCTTCTCGCTATAGAAAATGTTTAACTCGAACGTTCACACACTGATCTTTCAAACAGGATTATAATGCATGGATAGGTAAATGCGAAATAGGTGAATATATCTTTTATATTATGATTTAAAACGGACAATGCAAGTTATCGTTGTATGGAAAAATAAGAAACGGGATTCAGGAAACAGCGCGAAATTAATAATTCTGATATAATGCTAGATGAAATTATTTAGTATTTTAATATTTAAAAACCGTGGCACGTTATTTCTACGATAAATTGCAGCGCAGTATTATTTAATTATTTTTATTTCGATAGCGGATAAATACAGGTGTAATTTAATTTTGTTTTTAAATCATTATTGAGTTACTTGGTTCAGATAAACATTGGACCGATGTTTCTCTCTGGTTTATTTTGTATCTCGCATTAACGGTGAGAGAATTTGTCACATGAAAGAAACGAAAAGAAGATTAATATGTACGCGAAAACACATCGTTGATATTATATTCCATGCATATTATTACACTATTATGTTGTTCTATTATTTTCTCCAGCGCTATATTTTTTAAATAATCGTTTATATTTAGGCGAAGATAAAAACACGCGACTACACGGTTTTCCGTAATTATTCCAGTGCACTTTGATACGATCACGGTTCTTGACAAAAACATGCGTAAATTATCACCAGGTCCCCTTTGGCACGGTCCACTCATTTTTCCATGGCAACGATTTGCTTTTGTGATGATTATCTGGAAGAGCGTGTTTCACCAGGAATATATATATAGTTTTTCCGAGTTCTCGAGCACGGCTTCGCTGCTTGTTCAGCTTCTCTATGTCTTGTACCGGGGATAAGAGAAAGAACAACGCCTGCGCCCTGGACCCTGGAAATAAATCCATTACGTGTCGTGGATTCCTACGAGCCCCTCGAATGGGAGCCGGACAAAGGCGGTCGGTTTTGTCCTTTCCGGTCGAGTATCGGACTTTTGATGGTACGCGGGTACCCACGTTCGCTCACTCGATGGTCTACCTCATTAAGATCACCCGTACACCCTATTAACGCCAATGTATGCTCATAGCCTTTGTTAGTGAACTGGTTTCCGCCGCGCCACTAAATATGGTCGCGCGATCTAAAGGCCGTAATTCCGATTCGTCCGGAATAATCGTTGCATCGAGCCATATCTCGGGAAATTATGTCCGGCACGGCTGAAGGAGGATCCTCATTCCCCGCGAAAGGAGGCTAACGCTCACTCACGGGTTCACCTATTCTATGAACCTAACGAATAATCACGATGATGACCAATCAAACGCGGAGTGAGCATATCGATTGTTATGAAGAATTGACCGCGGGATCGGCTTTATCGGCGCGACGGGGAAAGTCGGCGCGAGTTAACAAATCGATTTCTGCAGCCGCTGGCAAACCGAAAAGCCGACAAGAGGCAAGCGGGATAACGGGATTGGATGAAGCGGCGAGTGGTGCGCGGCGCCTCTCGCCGCTCCGCTCCCACAACTCGAGTTCAGGATCGCGATCGCGTGGAAGCACATAAATAGCGGGGCCACGCAACGTGACGTGTCGCGCTAGCGCGAGAGAGCCATATCTCCTCGGATTGATTTAATCGCCAGCGTCCATTTGTCAAGGGCGACGTCCGAATGCGGGTGGGCCCGTTCACCGCGCCGGTCTCGCACGAGGCCGACGAGGCCGGAGCTCTGCGTCCTCTATTTCACTAGGGGGCTACGAGTCGGTCAATGCTCGTCCGATCGTCAGCGCGATTGTTCGCCGTTGCAGTTGCATCCCACTTGGAAAGATGAGACCGTATCGCGCGCGCGGCCCTGCCCGCCAACCAGAGTGGAATGAAGCAGAAAAATTTGGAGATACGATTTCAGGGATAACGAAATTATTCCTCGCGTAGACGGCAGTTGTCCGGAATCTTTAGTTTACTCGAGAATTCCGACATCGAACGGTAAATGTTATTCGTGGATTTTTGCAGAGTTCATCAGCTAAGCTTGTTTCAATATAAATTTAAATAAAAATATAATATTTGTTATGACATATTTTGATATAAATGCAGATATATAAGTCGCGATTCTACGAAGAATTTTTCTACGGAGCGTTGGATGTAATTTTTATTCACTGGGTCGAATGCATTAGCGCGACCTAAGCTCGTATTACGGCGCGGACATTTCGAACGAAGTTCTAAGTTCTCCGTTAAGCAGCGCCGATGTAAAAACAGACCAAGTGCAGCAGCGAGCTTGAAAAAATTTACATCGCGATACGCGAGGGAGAAGTAAGAAAATCATGGCCGAGAATCGTATTTGCATTACTGGATTACGGCGTTCGAAGGTGCCGGCAGTTAGGAGCGCCGCTTTCGTTGCTTTTTGTCGTACGTACTCCCGGCACGTTTTTCCTTTTTCTTCACCTGGTCTTTCTCGGTGTAGTAATGATCGCGCGTTCTCCCGTGCGATCCTCACCTTCGCTTACCTACGACTTTCTTTTGCCCGGACCTTAAAGCCGCACTGCAACGTTTTGCTGCATTCACATGAGCCGGCTTGGCGGATGCGTCGTCTCGGCAGTCGCATTTCGCCAAAGTGGCTTCGCTAGTTCTTCATTTGTGTGCTCAACAAGCTGCCTGCATTATACGATTTGCAGGCGCATTCGCGGTCTAAGAGCGAAGTATGGAAGGTATATCCTCACCGTGTGACGTATGCGCGTAACTGGATTGCCACGTAACGAAACACAGAAATCCTCTCTCACGGGGAAAAAAATCTCGTACTGAACGGACGTCTCGGAGCGCATTTTGCATAATTTCTGCAGCATCCGTTATGCGCTCGTCCGACTAATCTCTATGTTAGCGTAAATTGTGGTTACCCGAATTTACTTTTTGCTCTTTTTTCACATTACTACTCGCGGTGCGACGCGGAGGGAGAATCACCGCGTGGAATTGATTAAACGGAGCTCGTCTGCGCAATCGGCGAGTAAACAAGAAAATGACAGACTCACGTCGGCTTTACCATATTGGCGCACAGGTTTAATCTCGGTGAATCCGCATTTTTTTTTTTTTTTTTCAAATGCGGTCGTTCGTATGCAGTGACAACGTCGTTCGCGCGGCGCCAGCGTGGTGCCGGCGCATTACGGTATTTTCTTATCGAAGATGCGTGTCTCTCTCTCTCTCTCTCTCTGCGTTACTATGCAATTACGCGGTGGAGCACGACTTCGGTAAACACGTTATTAGCGTCGCGAGTATTCCTCGCGTCTTAGACGTCGGGAGAATTTGAGCTTCCGGAGATACGTAAAGTGCGAAGTTGAAGAGAGAGACAGAGAAAACGGGAATAATGCCCGAAAGCACGTCCGTTCCCTGTTCGTACGTAACGCATTTCGAACATTGTCAAACTTTGTACATTAGACGCCGTACGTCGGAATATAACGCGATCCGCCAGACTTCGCGCGCGACCAGGCGCAAGAAATCCTATCTACGTAACGGCGCGATGTGCAATAAACGGCTTAGAGAAAGTTCGATCTTTTTAGCAATACCCCGCCGCGGGACCATCGACGCGACCACGACTCCGTCGGGAAACTTGGCCTCTCGTCGTGCAAACGTTCTCGTGCGAGCGTTACGTCGCTATAAAGTACAAGGCGAAGCGGGCCGAGGGAAAACGCGGTCTATAAATCGCAGGAAGATAAGTGTTTGCTAAGACTCACCGGATAATTCCGCTAAAGAGCGAGACGCCGGTTTTATGGTGCAGTAATCGTTCTTGCTAACTCGAGTCCGTGGCACGGCACCGGAATATCTGTAACATAATAACAAACGACGGCCTCCATAAACGGATATTCGCTTTGTAAATTTGTGAATAGTGTAGCCGAGCGCCGAAAACTGAGAGTCCGTAATAACTTAATATACCTATTCTCATAATCTCTTGTTTGAATTATATATTTCTCAGCAGAAAATATTTATCAACGCGCCTAATAGAGCGCGATGTACTTCAATTGGCAGCTTTTTTTATTTTTTTTTTTTAATTTTTAAATCGTCGATAAATTATTTTAAACGAGTCAGCATTATTCAAAGCATAAACTGGTAAAGATATAAACGGCAGAACATCATTCATGTTTGCCTAGTGAGAAACCACTGATACGTGTATTTTAAGATACTCTTGAGTAAGTATCTCAGATGAGGCGTGTTGGAGAGCGTTTGGCTTGCTCTTCCTCGATAGAGATAAGAGATATCGTTCGATAAAAAGGCTGGCGTGCTCTTAAGAGTAGAAGCATCTGTGTGAAATAAAGTCGGCACAAAAGTGCAGGTGTTGATAACGGATTAGCCGGCCAAATGTATCGACGCGAAACAATTAATAATAATGACTATGCTGTTTCAAGCCGATTTTTTAAAATTGAAAATCTATAATATTTGCTGCGAACGATAGAGTAGAAAATTGAAGGTTTTCAAAAATTTCTTCTCTCGACGATACTAAGTGATAGCCTGTTTATTTTCCATAAATTATTTTAATAAATAAAAAGAAACTAACGATATTGAGAAAGATAATATCGCGAAAGCTTAAAGCGCCTTTACTCGGCGAAAGTAAACAGTTTGCTATAAAAAATCAATTTAATGTACACTTAAAACGACGTTGCAAGCTTGCGAGTATCATTACGGCGAATAGATGAACATGTTCTTCTGCTGCATCGAAGAGATAAAAGCCAGCGGCACGAATCCAGGCGATTACATTGCGCATGGCGGTACGGTAGGCATTAATCGGATTTACCTCTTTGCTTTTGTTTTGGCGAAGGGATGAAGAATACAAACGTGTTGGTTTCGTCGAATACGTTTTCGAATAACGGCGGCACCGCCGAATATTTCGCGTCGCTGCACAAGCATTGGCTGCTTTTTTCCGGCTTGGCCGAGATCAGGCGACGAGGCGTGTTTGTTCCGTAAACTGACAAAATTCGTTACAACGACGGCCGGTACGACACGTAGCTCGAGCTCGGAAATTAATTCCACTGTCCATCGCCCGCCTGACCTCTTCACGTACGCTCCGCGGCCGTTCGTCTCTCGAGCGGACGCGCGCACGATCGTTCGCGTGTTTCGCATTGAAATACCGACGGCGTACGTTGTTTTAGCTCGTCCTCCGCACAGCCGCGCGATCCCCGCATTTTCTCGCCGATAGTGCCGGCGTTCGTTCGCTCGCACGAAAAAATATAGCGGGAATATTCTCGAACGATTCACCGTGCGATTTGCCTTTTATCCCATCGCGCGCTATCTGTCCCTTTCGATCGTTTTAAATCCCCGGCCCTCACCGCCATCCTTCTGCGACGCTAGCGTTCCGTTTTCTGTGCGAGGCATCGCAATTCACGCTCGATTTAACTGGCAAAACGAGTTTCTGCGAGCGAGCATTGTCACGACCTCCGAACGTTATAAAACCGCCTTCGGAGCTTGAGATCATCCGTCCGCTCGTCGTTTTCTCAGCTTTTCGTGTGGCGAGCTCAAAGATGTTCAAATCTGATTGAAAAGAGAAAATAAAAAGTAGGATACTGATGAGAAAGAAGCACGTAATTTCGCTCGAATGTTTTTACGTTGGTTGTCAAAGGCGGCGCGCTACGGTTCGTTGTTTCAACAATTCAGAGCCTCGGTATCTTAGCTCCTTTGTGAGAGAGAAAGCCACGGCTTTCGGGAAACCGTTGAGTACAATCTCAAACGTTTGTCGTCCCTCTCAATATCTACATAATCCGGCTTTGTCACGATAGTCATTCTTACTAGACGGTTCGTAAGTGACGTCGATCTTTGAGAAAGAAATCGCAGAAGAAAAATTGGTCCGTCTATTTTCTATTCGTCTATCCGCCGGTCTTCGTATCTCGCAGTAAATTTAAGCGAATGCGAAAGAAAAGTGATTTTATTTACGTATGCATGCGACAGACTCGCGTAGACTCTCGGAGTCTTTCTACATATCCGGCGCCGTATGCAAATACATTTGGGAAGATTGCGACGGGATTTCCTCTGGACTTGACCGTGTAACGCAGCAGCATAAATTTCAGGAAAATGTATTCCGCGGTCTACGCGGTTGCTGAAGAGCATATTTGATATGGTAGCAAACGTCGTCGCGTTAACTTGGAACTATATTGTTATGTATGCCGATTAACACTTCTCTGTTATGAATTATAGGCTTCTTGTGTGTTTATGTTGAATGTTAGCAAACTTGTGCAAAAGTAATTTAATATTCTATATCCACGCTTTACTTCTTCCCCCTTAAATTAATATTAAATTCTTAACTTGAAAATAGCAATAAACTTTTTTTTTTAATTTTATTTTTGCTCCTTTATCCTTTTATTTTGATAGCCTTTTTTAAATATCACTTGACATTGAATCCGGTTTTTTTTTAAGTAATTTCTGATTTACTTATACAAAGAGAACAAGACTTCTAATTAACAATTAACGATCCGAGATTGAAAATAGGGAATATCAACCGGTCGGTGACGCGTTCAAGGTTGAGTGCAAGGCTTCGGACGCGGTAGCAATAATATGAATGCGCAGAGGCGCCAACTTGGCGCGAACTTGCTTGCTCGCTCGCCTCATTTTACTCACGCTTACACGCGTACGCGCGTTTTCCAGATACATTATCGTCGTAAGGCACAGCGTAACACACGGAGAATTGCGGAGAGAGGGAAAATGCGCCGATGCTTAAGCGCTTTTTATTACGTCTGTTACGAATGAGCGGCTCTATAATTGGCATCGAGCTCGCGTGAACGAAAGCGCGTGAGACGCGTACGTCGGTGTTTCGTGTTTTACTTTACAAACTAAGGATCAATTTTCTTTTTGCATCGTCGTTAAAGCCGATGCTTTCTTTAATAATAACCATGTCGCTTTACAAATTTCCGAGCGGAATGACTTGGAGCGTCATAATGGGCGCGGAAAACAATTCTGTCTACGCGATTTCGCGACTCACGGGCGACAAAGCAATCTGACGTCTTATTTCCGAGAGATAATTACACGACTGCAGAAAATCATTAAGCGCGATTCCCAACTTCAGCGATAACTTTCTATAATAATTCCCGTTTGTACTCATCTTTGTTCAGTTAATCGCCGTCTTTTTCACCGCTGAACAGGAACCAACGGCGAATAATTTAAAATTAACGGCTATTTAGGTATTCTCGTTCGCGAGTATCTCGGAACGCTTTTAACAACGAAAAGCGGAGATCGTTATTTATTCAGAATTACGAGGCACTCTAGGTTGGCATAACGCGCCGTTTCTATTCCAACGGTCGACGTATCGATATCGAGCTGTCAAATGCGCAACGAGATACATCGACCCGCGCAAACGTGGCCGGAGGCACGACTGGTCAAGATTAGAGATTATACGAGTGGGGGATACTGGAAAGATAGGCAAAATCCTGGCACCCCTATATCGTATCCTGCCTGTGTTCCGACATGAGCCGCTGATATCGGGACTTCGGTGTTCTGAAACTGTCAGGCGGGGAAATGATCGTCGCGCCAGCTAGATAGATTCATGAGAAACCACCGATGCATCTAGCTTAGAGCGCATCTTTGGGCAAAATAATACTTTTCTGTCCGAACAATTTCTTATTTCTTTTTTACGTCTCTTATCGAATCTCTTGAAAATAAGTAGAATTTTATAGTTATTTTTTACTTTGAGTCTAATGTATTCGATACATTAACAAAAGAATTTAGATCCATTTGACAACTGTTCGCTAAATGTTAATATTCTATTATCCGTACTTCACGCATTTAGAAAAGATCTAATTAAGGACACACAGACGCAGAATATTTCATCACTGTAGAATAGCGAATGATTTAACTTGAATCTTTTACAAGAAGTAGACTCGATCGACCACGCTGCAAATGTCGGCGAAATTTTAATTCGGATTTCGATACGTGAATAATCCATAATCTTCCATGACAATCGCATTTCACCAAAGCGGCGTAACGAATACATAATTGCATTTGATTGTCCCTTTTACGTTCAATGAGATTCCGCGAAATGGACAATTGAACGAAGTTAAGAGTCCCATCAATAAATAATCGATCCGAGCGTACAGTGGTTTCGTTTCCTGTACATTCTGCAGCGTCTCGCACTCGAATGATCTATCTGTCGCTATATATCTGTCTGTCGATCAATGATGCACAACCGGAAAGGAGTTTCGTCCCCGTTCGCATCCCCACCCCTTCGTTCGCCCTAACTTCCTCCGCTAAACCGTCTAGTCTTTGCGCTCGATCGGGTGGAAGCCAGTAGCTGTCGTCGAGGATAACCCCGGATCTTGCCGTTCGACCGTATTCATGCGCTAGACTACGGGCTCCCCTCGTCTTCGGCCAACTTGTTCCCTCCGTCTAACTTTGGCGTCGTTTACTGTTTCAGGTGACCGCTACCGATACGGGGCCGGAAGTCTCGTGCCTCGCAGCGGCCTCGTTCTGCCGGGCGGAAAACAAGAAGCCGGGCAAGAGCGTTTATCGACAAGTACCGACGATGAGCTAGCGGCACCAACATGCGTAAGATGAAGCAGCGCGTGCTGCACGCCTGGCCATGGTTATGGCTGTGGCTATTCGCAGCTACAGCCGGCTTTCCGTCTTCCGACACTTCCGCACCGACGACTCTTCTGCCGCCGCACGGAATCGAGGGAGGAGGAAGCGGTGGTGGTGGCGGTGGTGGCGGCGGCGGCGGCGGCGGGTCGATGAAGTCGTCGGTCTCGTCGATCGGCACCGCTACGACCCCGCCGACCTCCGAGGGTGACGCGGATCTCTCGTCCGAGCCCGAGTTTCGTTTCACTCAACCCTTGTACAACGTCTCCATTCCGGAGAATTCCATCGGCAAGACGTACGTCGTGCCCGGGGACAGGATGGGTATAAAACTCGCGTCCGCCGACAATGACGTTGACATTAAGTTCCGCATAGTGAGCGGTGATCGCGACAAGTTCTTTAAAGCGGAGGAGCTGACGGTCGGCGATTTTTGCTTCCTCCTAATTCGGACTCGAACCAGCAACGTCGACGTGTTGAATCGCGAGCGCAAAGACCGGTACGTGCTCGAGGTGAGCGCCACTTTGAGCAGGCGCGATGCTAGGAACAGAGTGATCACGCTCGAGGCGGGCGCCACGGTGGTAGTGACGATCCTCGACACGAACGATCTCAATCCGCTATTCTATCCGATCGAGTACGAGACCACGGTAACGGAGGACACGCCTTTGCATCGTAGCATACTCAGGGTAATCGCCGAGGACGCCGATCTCGGCAGGAACGGCGAGATTTATTATAGTTTTGCCGAGGAGACCGATCAGTTCGCCGTTCATCCAGTCAGCGGCGTAATAACGCTCACGAGACCGCTCAGGTGAGTGCGATATACGAAACATTTCGTTTCATTATTTCGAATTGAAATTAATCGGCGGAAAAAACTTGGACACTGATTCGAACAAATTGCTTAATTGAATCGCTCGAACAATTGAACGTTCGAGCGCTTCACATTTCAATAGTTTGTATAATTTGAGCAGATGGTCAAATTGTTAAATCGATTTATAATATGTGTCAATTCTATTATTGAAATAATTGAGAAAAAGGAAAGTTCAGTTATAATTCAGTTATAATTAAGAAAAAAGAGATAAACTTAAAATAGATTGTAGAAAAATGCAAAAGTATTTGCAAAATAACCAGCTTTTGTTCCCTTTTTAAACATACATTATTTAAATTTATTTCGCTTTTTACATAAATTTAAATTCAAATTTTTAACTATATTTTGAAGTTCGAAAGAATGGAACAATTATCATATATATTAATTTTTGATTAATTTTATGTCAACGAAATAACAGTTCCATTTTATTCTCTGCTTTTTTTATAAAAATATGTTGCAAAATTTATCATGTACGCCGAGAGCATGCATTTTTATTTCTATACATATTATGTTGTTTACAGAGCATTTGCATAATAGTCTCTCTTTTTCTTTTCCTCCATAGTTAAGTTATTAATAGAACTGTCGTGTGTGGTTAGCAAACAATTGGCTTTCTCCATTAGGTACGCGGAACGCGCCATACACGAGCTGGTAGTCTTAGCGAAGGATCGCGGCGTCCTGTTTCGTAGCGTGGGCACCAGCCACGCGAGCACCGCGAGGGTCACGATCAGGGTGCAGCAAGTGAACCTGTACGCGCCCGAGATGGAGGTAAATTCGTTTCCCGAGAATTCAATCGTCGAGAATTCAAATGCCGATATTTACGCGGTCGTGAAAGTGACGGATCGTGACGAGGGCGTGCACGGTCAAATCGCGAGCCTCGACATCGTGGGCGGCGATCCGTCCGGCCATTTCAGGGTGCGTTCGGGCTCCGTGCCGAAGGAGTACAACATCGAGGTGTTACACCTGCTTGATCGCGAGACCGCGGTGCAGGGTTACAATCTCACCCTGCGCGCCATGGATCGCGGAGTGCCGCAGCGTTACAGCTACAAATTCGTTTCGGTGCATTTAACCGACGTGAACGACAACGCGCCGGTGTTCAGCCGCGAGATCTACGAGGTGAAGGTGCCGGAAACGGCACCCGTTAACACGCCGATCATAAGACTGAAAGTGACGGACGCGGACGAGGGGAAGAACGCGCTGGTGTATCTCGAGATAGTAGGCGGCAACGAGGGTGGCGAGTTCTACGTGAACGCCGACACCGGCATGCTGTACACAGCCGTGAATCTGGACGCGGAGAAGAAGGCGTTCTACACGCTCACGGTATCGGCGATCGATCAGGGTAACGCCGGCACTAGAAAGCAATCTTCGGCCAAGGTGAAGATCAACGTGGTCGACACTAACGACAACGATCCGACTTTCGATCAACCGGAAATGGAGGTGTGGTTAGACGAGAACGAGCCGGCCGGCACGTCAGTCGTGCGAGTGACCGCGAAGGATCGCGACTCCGGCGAGAACGCCTACATATCGTACAGCATCGACAACCTGAAGAAAGTACCGTTCGAGATCGATCACTTCTCCGGCATCGTCAAGACCAAACAGGTGCTTGATTACGAGACCATGAAGCGGGAGTATCTGCTGCACGTGCGAGCCAGCGACTGGGGCCTGCCCTATCGCCGTCAGGCGGAGATGCAATTGCGGGTGAGACTGCGTGACGTGAACGACAATCGACCGCAGTTCGAACGGATCGACTGCACCGGTCACGTGCCGCGATACGTGTCGATCGGCTCCGAGATCATCACCGTGTCCGCGATCGACTTCGACGCCGGGAACATCATCAGTTACCGCATAGTGTCCGGCAATTCCGACGGCTGCTTCGCTCTCGACTCGGCTAGCGGCGTTCTCTCCGTCGCCTGCGACCTGTCGGACGTCAAGGTCAGCGAGAGGACTGTCAACGTTACCGCCACCGACGGCACGCACTTCGCCGACGTCAATCCCGTGCACATGCATCTCGTAAACGCCAAACGGAATCTGGGCTCGCAGGCGAGAATCTTGTCGGACGAGGCCGGTGCTTTCGAGTGTCACGAAACCGGCGTGGCGCGCCGACTGACGGACGCGATCGCCTCCGCCGAGAGGAACAACATGCCGTCGCGGGACGACGAGTACACCATGATACCGAGTCGTTATGGCGAGAACATACACGCGCCGGAATTTATCGATTTTCCGAGCGAGATACGCGTCAACGAGTCGCTCAAGCTCGGCACGACCCTCGTGCGAATACGCGCCCGCGATCGCGATTTAGATTACAACGGCAAGCTCGTCTTCGTCATCTCCAGCGGCGATCGCGACTCCGTATTCGGCATCGATCCGGACACCGGCGATCTCAACACAATCGGTTACCTGGATCGCGAGCGCGAGAACGAGTATTTTCTAAACATCAGCGTGTACGATCTGGGCAAGCCGCAGAAATCCTCCTCGAAGATGCTGCCGGTCACCATCCTCGACGTCAATGACAACGCGCCCAAGTTCGAGAAGTCCTTGGCGAGCTTCCGGATCTCCGAGACTGCTTTAAACGGCACCAACGTGTGGCGCGCCAACGCCACCGACGCCGATCTCGGCGAGAATGCGCGCGTCACCTACTCCCTCGTGACGGAAACCAACGATTTTCGCGTGGATCCCGTGACGGGTGTGCTCAGTGTTTTTGGCAAGCTCGACAGAGAACGGCAAGAGATATACGAGCTGAGAATTCGCGCACGTGACAACGGCGGCAAGAGTGCCGACGCCACGCCCTTGTATTCCGACGCGCTCGTCAGAGTGACGGTCGACGACGTCAACGACAATGCGCCTACCTTCGCGCTGTCGAGTTACAACGTTAAGATTCGCGAGGACGTGCCGGTGTGGACCGTCGTGGCCGTTGTGGACGCCACCGATCCCGACGAAGGCGCGGGCGGCGACGTGGAGTACTTTTTGACGGACGCCATGGAGAGCGAGGGCTACTTCAAGGTCGACAAAGTGTCGGGCACAGTGAGAACGACTCAAAGTTTAGATTTCGAGGAACGGCAAGTGCACACGTTGACGATAGTCGCGCGCGATCGCGGTGATCCGTCTTTGTCTTCCGAGACGATGCTCATAATCGAAGTGATTGACGTGAATGAAAATCTGCATCCACCGGTCTTCGATAACTTTGTCGTGTCCGCGAGTGTCTTCGAGAATCAAGCGATCGGCACCCTCGTCACTACAGTTCGAGCGAAGGACGCGGATCCACCCGGCGGAGATTCCAGGATCGGATACAGCATTCGAGGAGGCGACGGCATCGGCATCTTTTCCATCGACAATGAAGGTAAGTTTAAATTAATTGCACTATTAAAAAATTTATTATTTACAAAATTCGCCGATGAAATGTATTATAATCCAACGATAAAAATTTACATCGAAAGATCGAGATACAATTAGAATCTTTCGCGTTGAGAAAAAGGAAAGAAATACGAAAACATTTGTAGAAAGGATAAAATTGGAGTAAAAATTGAGAAATCGAAGGAAATTTCGTGGAGCACGTTATTGAATTTTAATCGATACCGGTGCACTATTCGGCAATAACTTCTACGCCTACACGCTCCGTAAATCGACGCGCTCATATTGAATTCAAGAATTTCCAATCAAATATCGCAAGATGTGCGCTTCCTTTGAATAGAGGACCGAAAGGAGTATCAGGATCTCACCAAGATTTCTCAATATCGCGTTCAATAAGCAGAGAATGAAGTCCCCGGGTGACGAGTTAAACACATTCGACCTCGCAGAAGCGATTTCAATTTACTCGTCACACAACGGTCGCGCGTATGCTAGAGTTCATAAATGTCTTCTTGGTTAATAGATAAATACTTTTCGACAAAATGTACGTGTCGTGTCTACATATTCATAAATCACATATTTCTATTTCGATAAATAAGAAACCAAGTAATAAACTGAGAAGTAGCATTTGACATGTGTCGTAACTCAAACTCATAAGGTTATAAGCGGATATATATAAGGGTTACGCCACGCTAAATAATTCACTAGAAAATTCAATTTCTCTTATTTTATAAATTTAATTTACACTTTTCATGCGATTTTTAGATTTCAACATAACTATACGAACGTTTTTTTTTTGAAAAGAAATTATTTACTCGTGCGAAAACACTCATGGTGCTCAGTGCACGCGCACAGAGAGTGTTCATTTTTTTTCTCTATTTCTGTTTCGGGTACTTGTGCTGCTCCTTTGCGCACAAAAGGGCGCCCAAACATGCACGCCGTGCCCTTTCTGCATCGGACACGGCCCCGCGCCCGCGCCGTGGCACCGATCCAAAGCGAAGTTGCAGCGTCGCGGCCCATTAAATTTCGATGCAGCGAGTCTAATTGAATTACGGTGCCGCAGGACCCCCTTTTTTCGAGTGCGCGAGGCGCATTAAATTTCTCCGGCAGTCTCCTTTCACCGCGGAAACGTCTCTCGAGAAATCGCACGTCATTCCGCTTAATGGCTAATTCCTGTGTACCGGTGCCACGTCGGTCATGGCGCACGGTCATAATGCACCAAGGATCGTTTCTTGA
Source organism: Linepithema humile (assembly GCF_040581485.1). NCBI lineage: Eukaryota > Metazoa > Arthropoda > Insecta > Hymenoptera > Formicidae > Linepithema > Linepithema humile. The sequence continues at coordinate 21,097,153 of NC_090134.1, forward strand.
TGAATGCATCGGGCGAAACGAAAGTCTCGGGACGAAATAGATTGTTCGCTAATTCGTGAAACTCGCGCAAATGCCCTCGCGATATTTTCTGACACACTTGCGCTAGACAACGCTAATCTATCTTTTAATGTATCTAAGAATTTGTTAATATCGCTCGCGCATGTACATTTCAGATTTCTTTCTCTCGTGTGTTTCTAAACGATCAGTATTCATGGCACGATACAATTATCCTGCCGATTGTAAATCGCGATGGTTGTCGTTTCTCGGTTTCTACAGCCGTACATTTCGCACGGCTATAAAAACGTGGCGGTGTACGTTAAAAAAATATAGTGCTCATCGCCGTTGCTCCAGTCACGTTCAACGAGTTTTCATCGTTCCCTGAAACAGAATACAATCACATGCACTGCATGTTGTCGTAAATAGTTTTGTGTATGCGTATGCATGCGTTGCGCCCGCGTACGTGTTCATAAACTTGACGTATGGATGTATAGGGTGCTGTTCTGGTTTCCATTGAAAGTTTCAATAATAAATTTCCTTGCCGCAATGGAAATCTGTCTTAGTAAAAGTTTCATACAAGTCACTATTTGTTGTATTTTTATTTTTCAACACGGTGAAGGCTTTAAATTAAAATGGCTTTTATCAAACCCAAGTTATTTTAAAATATGACGCATACAAATCTTTCCGCGTCAATTTTCATCACAACAAAGTTCTGCTCTATATTTTTATTCTTCGTAAGAAAATTTGTTATTTACGAGAAATCTATATTGATGCAGTGGGATTTGGACACCCCGTATGTGAACGCGTTCCCGTTGTACATTTTTGCTTCCGCGTATATATGTTGCTCGGTAGTATATTGATCTCCCGTCGAGCAAAAATAATACATTGTCAGTAGTATGCATATTCAGCCGGCGTAAATATTCATAAGTCGCCGGTGTATTGCCTCGGTGTCAGAAGCACGAACGGTAACGTCGCCGATGCCGATGGGAGTTGTGGTGCGGTGATAATGGCAGTGATGGCGGCCGTAGTGGTGGCGGCGGTGGTGCTAGTAATGCCGGCGATAGCTGTGACGCCGCTCGTTTAAGTCGCGAATAATTTCCCGGCGTATACTTAGGATCTATGGTAGGCGCGTGATATCGTTCACGCGCAAGTCAATGTTTCTCGTGTCGCGCGAGGAAGCTATTCCCTCTCGAGGATCGAAGAGTGACGCGTGTTCTCGCAAGAAACTAAAAAAAAAAAAAAAAAAAAAACGAATCTTCTATCGTTTATCGAATCGGTCACCTTTATATATCTCTATTAAAGGATTATTGATCTCTACATTTCCCGTATTATATCGTTGCATTTTGTACAACAGGGCTTCTAATTTCCACGATGGCGGTATTTTGCGAGAATATGTAACCCCTCTCTCCGTGGAAACAATATATTCTCGTTGACGCAATTTGCGATGAAACGAAGCGCAGCTTGACGCGGCCTGACTAAACGTGATTAAGCTCTGATCGTTGTAGAAAAGTGCCACACCTAGTTGGCGAAGCAGCCGACGCGCCGGGCGACGCGTTTTCCGGTAAGCTAGCTAACGCGTTACTCCAGCCGGGCTCTGTCCACTCTGCTAGCCGTGGGCATTGCGGCGGCGAGCGTTAGTCCATTAATAAAGCTTTATATATCAACGAGCGTCCCGAAAGCTCGCCCGAGTTTGATCGTGCGCAAAACGAAGGAAAACTCGCGACGACTCGGCCATGTAGTTTAAAGCGGATGGATCGGTATTTTGGAAGTGGTTGAACCTTCCTGTCCCCCCCCCCCCCTCTCTCTCTCTCTCTCTCTCTTCATCATTTTGAGTAGAACCACTGCCACTTGGCGTCGCACATCCCTTTTCGCCAACAGATGAAACAGGAATGTCCTTAATTTCGAGAATTCGGGCGGAATTTGCGGACGGGTTGAAACGTACGTTACGCTACTTACGTGATTTAAGAGACGTATATGTCTCTTGCGAATATTGCTTTATTATGGGATTGTATCGTATTAACGTTTCTATTAACAACTTGTGCTAATGTAGTTTTCAATTGGAGAGGCTAAACAGATGTTAATTCGCCTATTGTTGAATTCTCTTACAAATTGCGAGGAAACTCTTTGTCCGTAAAGTATGTTGGATCAACTGACTGTTTCCCGGTCGACTGTCATTACCCATTGCGATACTAAGTCGAGACGTAATCGGCTTTATTACAAATGTGTATTGAATTGTTGTAATAGGAAGGTTGCTCCAGAATTTGCAAGTGCACGATATTGTCCGGATATTGCCGGCAATGTCCCGAAGATATTTAACGTAGGACATTTATTCCGATTGAATCGGTATATTAGCAAATAACGTCATAAATTATACGCGCGGAGCGCTCGTAAAGCCATCCCGAATCGCTTTCGCCGAGACAAGCCATTGTGCTTCTATTCATCTTATAAACCGTTCCGCGATATTCATCCATCCAGAGTGCCTTCTATATTATCAAACGGCTCTAGCAAGTTTCCGAATGCAGGCTAGCTTCGCTTCATTTCTCCGTATTTTCCGTAGTTACTCTTCCTTAATGCAACTGGCGCAAGCTAAATAATCACGTCGCAACGGTGCTAAAGTCAACTCCGCGTCGACTGTACTTCGCTTTTCACGTACTTGTGATGAAAAACAGCCACCATCAATGTACTTACTGCGCGGCGCGGCTATTAAGCCATCGGAAAATTCGCTATTGTATTAGAGTACATTCGATATTCAGGCTTATCGAAGCAGTTTTTTGCGAAGCATTTCATACGCGGGAGCATAAAATTCTGCCTGGCCGTGACGCGCATGCATGACCGTGTTTGCGGAGCGTGTTGTTACATGATGCTGGCCGATGTTAGTTGATTGAAAAATCGTTGATGCTAAATTAATTCCATTCACTCGCACCTGTTTGTTGAGCTTACGCGATTTACTCGGCCGATGTGGGCGGATAATAGTTATGAACCTCTGCTTAAATATTGTGCCAGAATTAACAAGGGTGTGTCATGCTCTAACGAACCGGCGAAAAGCAAGCGAGCGCGACCAGGACGCAAACGATATTCTATATAGCTAATAATATGTACGCCCACAGCAATAAAGCGTTTGCGCCATCCACAGCAATTACGCGGGTGTTTACACAGAAATACTCTTACCGGTTAACAAACTATGCTGCAGTAATGTTTTCCTAAATATACGAGATCAGTATTTTTGCGGCGACGTTGCATTTAAAATAACGGTGTAAAGAAAATATTAGGACTTAGCTCTGAATATTATACACATTCGTTAGCAGTGCGCGGTTCTTTTTATTACGTGGAAACTTTATTTACTCTGCATTACGGTTTCACAACGATCGTTGATGAGATTTTAATATTTACAAGCCCGAACGAAGAGATTGAAATATATATATATATATATATTGACTTTTTTATATTTGAACACGTATAAATATAGGAAGTGACTAAGTTGTGAGAATCGGGTCAGTCGTTCCGACGATCGAGAACATCGTCGTGAACTAAACGTGAACATTATCGTCGAGGCAGTCAAGAGGCGAGAGGCAACGTGTTCGAAACTTAAAAGTGTGCTTTTACTTGAGTCCATAAATTCAATTATTTATAGAGAGCGAAAGAACATCTTACTGCTCTATGGGCGAGAGAAATCGAGAAGAAAATACTTCGACCATCGACGCTGAGTTCTGCTCCGTAGCGTACGTGGTCGGTGAGCAAACAAATACCGCACACGGTAATGTCTTGTAACGAGACACGAGTTTATTATTTATCGTCGACTTCCGTTCAATTTACAATAACAATGCATATCCGGATTTAAAAAACCATTTGCCATATCTGCAAGTCATTTAAAAGATATCGAGAAAGAATTTTTTTATTCACGCTTTTTGTTTGTAAAAAAGGAAACGTTCTCTGTAATTTCATTGAGAATTCGAGATTGCGCATTGAGTTCGGAGTATTTTTATCTCTGCGTTCGACGTGGACTTCGTTATTCACGCGTAATCCATGGGCGCAAAGTTAATTAAAGATGTAACGATACTCGCTATTGTTAACTTCGAAAGTCAATAATCGTGTGACGTAATGGCTAGTTCTAACTACGATTCTGATATTCGCTGAAGCGTTATGGCGTTATGGCGTTAAAATCACACGAGATTGAGAAATTTATTTACGGATTGTAAATAGTGTCTGGGTAATGAGACGTGTCCGATTACAAATCACGTAATACAGGCGACAAGATTTCAGCGCGGCATTGTAATATAACGTCATAAAGCGTGTTTTCGACAGGCCACGGCGTCACGCCTGTAACGCACTATTCACGCGCGTTGCGCATACAAACGCTCTTCGTGAATGCTTAATGTCCCAGTCATGTCGAACAGTTACGCATTGTGCACACACGCAGCTGTTATTTCCCCGCGAAATACGAAGAATCTTCACAAGTGTTACGTTCGTCGAGAGGCGACTGCTTTGATTGTACTTTAAGATATCGATTCCCTCTCGCTGCAATAAATACAATAAAAACTCGAGAAAAAATTGCAAATTGAGAAATAAGTTTGTTAAGCACGACTTTTATTACTAATAATGTTCCAGATTGAATTAAATTAATAATGTTTCCAATCGCGGTAATTATAGTACAAACTTTCCTTTATTTGCACAGCGGTTTTGCTAGCATATATTGCATTTATCAAATATTATATATTAATATTATTAATAATAATAAAGGGAAATCCAATTTCTCCATGTTAAATTTCCCATTAACGTGCTTCAGATACGTGCATTAAAGAGCTCAATTCATTCAATTTGCTATTGTTTTTATATATTCGTTAGCTGAAAGTTTAATAGTTTAAAATAATTTTATATACATCAAGTGGAATTTCTTTTTTTTTTTTAATTGTGTGAAATATTGACCATGTGCGAGAACTGTTCTGATCAAGTTAGCAACTGTGAGTCGAGAGTTTCTTTTCGCTCTCGAAAATAACTTCAAAGACCTTTGCGATAGCGAAACGTAACTGGAATTGACTCATTTCTTGAATTCATTTTTATCTAGCTAGGGCGTAATGGTAGCTGAGTTCTGTCGGAGACGCCACTAACGATCTCGTTGAAAGCACGTCAGCAGCATAAAAAAAAAAAGGAGAAAAATAAAGAGAAGCACTCGTCTCGGGGAATAAAAGCTACGAGAATGGCACAATGCGCCGGTAATTATGCGCTCGTCGTGCACCTAGCGTAAGAGGTTCGAGATAGTCGCTCTGGGGCACGTAAGTGGAAAAAGTGACAGTCGCAGTTACATACAGCCATGGATACATAGCTTATTACGATATGCATTCATTACGAACTCTATCCTGTCGCTGTCAGATAAGTAACGGGGTTTGCACAATCAAGCAAGTATGAAACGTCGCATTAAATAATGAAAGCAACTCTAACAGCGCAAGAATGTTGCAGCTTGCGAATGAGTACATGTTACATTACGACGTTAGGTATGCTTCCAGATTATTTTATAATCAGCATATGAAAGATTATTCTTGTAGACATTTTGTTATGCGTTTGCCCTGTTGCGTACTTTTCTATCTATTCGGAAAACTCTCGTGCAAGAGTTGGAAATTTTTCCCGCGCAAGTTTTTTAATAAGTTCCGGAGAAAATGAAGTTCCAGCCGCCTCGAGGGAGGCCAATAGCGCGGATTTTATGACCGATTAAATACTACATCGAAGGCGAACCGCTTGTAAACAGGAAGCGAAATGAAATGTTTGAAGCGAGGAGAAAAGAGGTATCGCATGAAAGCTTGGATATTGGAGATAGAGAAAATAGAGGCACAAGGAAAAGGAAGGCAGAAAGTTCAGAATGGATCGTTGTCTCTGGAGAGACAGTATAGTGCGACGCGCGTATGTGGTCCCTTCCGTCACTTCCGACGCCTGCAAACCCCTTTTAAAATCGGCACACTGTTTTCCGCGTCTCTTTTGGAAAAAAATACATATATTTTGCGCGATAATCTCTATATTATCCCGATCACATATGCGTGATATACGTGTGAGTGATTTACAGAGAATTACAGAGAATTACTTTGAGAATTGAGTCAGAAAGAGCACAAAGCTACAAAGCACAAAACCGATATCAAAAGTATTGAGTTGGTGGAGATGTAATTTCGTTCTTTGAGAAAAGAACGAAAAAAATCTCTCAATTTTTGTAGAGTGTTCATAGCCACATGAGATTTTGCATTATCACGATGAAGGATTATATTTTTTCGATTTTTCAAATCTATTTTATAAATCGCGCAGCACCTCATTCAATTTATCCCATTTCTGGCAATAAAGAATTAGAATTAATTGTTTCATTACGTTTCATCACGAGTTTATAATATACAATTTTTCCGCAATCTCAAAAAATGAAATTACTTTTCCGGCAATCTAATACATCGATTTAAGTTCAAAAACATTTTATCTCACAGAAAAATCTTATATTTCTAGAGAAACTATTTACGCTTACAATTATGTCAGTCGCGCCGTATAAATGAATTTGAACTTATGCGTAAGTTAATAATGGGGGGGGGGGGGGGAAACTTTAGATATTAGTAGGTATGGAAGCTAGAAATTTCTTCGAGACTGCGGTAACCGCGATTCGGTGAAAATCGCATTGAGCCAGCGCGCACGACTGTCACGGAAATGTTTCAACGAGTTTCTCTCTTGGCGGACTCGAGAAGTCGCCCATTCCATCGTATCGTAATCCTTTCTTTTTTTTTTTCCTTCTTTCTTTCTCTCTCTTTCTCTCTGTACTTTCCTCTGCTCGTCTTTTCCGCCCGTTCTCGGTAGCTATCATTTTTTTCGCCGGATACTACCACGGCCAACTTTTTCAGAGGTCTGTACGGAAACTCCTTCCGGCGAACCGAGAGAGACTCTGAAGAAATTCCCTCGGTTCTCAAGACGTTTCTAATGTTCTTGAGTCTGTCGAGCGTGAATTAAATATGGGAATATCGAGCGCGCGGTCGGCGGGCGCGCCGGGCAGATTTTCGTGGTAGGTACAGGTGGATTTCCCGCAAGAATCGCCGCCCGTGCTCGTATTACATACACGCGATCCTGGGGAAACGCTGGGGTTCGATCGAGAGCGGGTACACTGCACCGGATACAGCCCACTGCTCTATCCCGCGCCCTTCATTGCTTATCACCTCGGCTCGATATCCGCTGAACCGTGAAAAAATCTTCCTGTCCGATTCGGAACCATCAATTTTCACTTCGCATAGTTCCCGCCGTACGTTCTGATACTGACAGCTCGAATGGATTTATACGAAACAAAGTTTCGCAATTTATAACCGACGCGTTTGCGGTATAAAGCTCCTTGCGTCGTTATTACCGAGTACATATTCTCTTTCGATGAATATTGTATCTGCAATCTCCATCATGGAAAATTGGCAAAGCGGTTTCTTAATCGAACATCAACCAGTTATATTAAGCAATCATTTTTTTTTTCCCACGATTCTCTAACAAAAGATTTGTTCTTCGGTGGCATACGCTCTTTACGTAACGGAAGTGTTTAATGTTTCATCACGATCTTGACAAACTAGTAATAAGTGTAATCGATGCGGTTTCGACGTCGGTCAGAATGAAGCTTAAATTCATTGCGACGAGAGAGAGAGAGAGGACGTCGCTTTTTATTGAAGCTAACAAGTGCCCGGACAGCTGTGCTACTTTAGAGAGATATTGTATCGAATTTCCCATCGCGGAGGCAATTACCTTTAAAACAATTCGCATTGCCAGTATCCGAGGAATTCTATTGTCGATGCCGGAGGTTTCTTTGTGCCCTGGTTTACGGCGGAGTCAATTTACCGATGGTTTTACCGCAGTTCTTCCTCGATATCGGACAAGTCAGCTCTCAATTTAGCCACTTCCGACAGCTAAAAAGCGACATCCGTAAAGTTGTTCGCGCCGAAGACTCGAACTTGTCGAAATGATGGGTTTAAGCTGGCCGTGGCTCAGTCACACGCGAGATGACGAAGAACTCGAAATTGTCGTTGTTTTGTCGGGAAACATCGCGGCTCGCAAAACAAGCAATAGTGAAAGCATCTTTTACTCTGCATCTGCGTGTTCGTGTCGCGACGGCGCGATGCCCTCGCTTCGGATAAAACGATTCATGTTGCATCGCGCGTTGCAGATCGCAAAGCGCGCCGCATAAGCTTTACGGGCTGCTTGATGCTTGCTCAAAGGATATACTTCTGACGATTAGCGCGAACGATTAACCTAAATTCACCGTAGGCACACCTGCACACGATGCCACGTGGTTAAGCCAGTTTCCTACGTGGTTAATGATGTGCCGGATCGTGTACGTGGCGTCTCGGGCGCTTCTCTTAAATTTTGTTGCCAGTTGAAAATGATGATGAATAGTACAGTGGATTTAACCGCTTTCTTCTATGCGTGAAAGCGCGGTTCACGAGTGAGTTAATTGGTTCACGGCAATTATTCTTAATCGTTGTCAACTTTCAAATTTGTACTATCTAATATCACTTTTGCTCGCGTAGAGCTCATCATGTTTTTATCTCATCTGAACGTGGATGAGAACATGGGAGTTAGAGAGAGTGTAATTATTAATTTTTTTGAGAGGGACAATTTAAGTCTTGCTTTTATTTTATACTCTTATTTTTACACGCATTTATTTAGAAATCAGTATGATTTGTATACATGGATTTCTCATGGAAATAAAGCGCGAAAGTTTCGCAGGATGGTTTAAGAAGAGCTTCTTTTACATATATTTACTTTTTTGCGGCATATACGCGATTTAAGAATAGTAGGGTCATCTAAGGTCCTAAGCGCAAGTACGAGCACCTAGACGACATTCATGATAAAATCACGTAGCGAATAGAGGCGTGCCGGCTTACAATGGATGGAAAAATGCATGATGTATGCCGGCGATCAGCGCGGTGATGGATGGCGGTTTGCGGCAAGACTGCGCAAGAAGCCTTCTTTGGCGGAACTTCCGTTTTACTAAGCCACGTTGGCGACATCTTCCTGGTGTTACTTATCGCGAACGAGGTCGTTAAAAATGAACAATTTTTGCCTTCCATCGGTAGCGTGTCGAATGAATAAAATGGTTTAAAAGCTATTGTATGGCGCAAACTTGCAATCTCGACAGGAACTCGCAAATTGGTAGTTCTATTATTAGCAATAAAAAACAGAATATTATAAAAAAATCTGTTGATATGAATCTTAACAATATGCATTACATTTTGGCCGATGAAAAATATTGTAACTACAAAATTGTGATTTTCCAGGAGAATTATTCCTATAATAGTTTTATTCTTAAAAGCTTTTACCATTTTACAATAGAAGCGAAATAAATATTAAATAAACGTAAAATTATATGGATTAGAGTTATTTTTCGAAGATATTTCAATATATTAAAATAAGATTAAAAAATATTTCTAACTAAAAAATATCGAAAACGCAATTGATATATTTTTTATTAACATTATCGAGTTGATATCAGATCAAGTAATGAATTTACTTTTATTCATAATTTTAAACGCATTTCACCGACGCAAACCTGCTCATTAGGGTGTTAATCAGAATTACAGTGATTAGCGGATATTGATTGAAAGGCTCGGCTGTAGTGATGTTTCCATGGCGCCGAGACGAGGCCGTAGATCGGTTCGTGGTAAACGGTGACTTTGGCGGAGGCGATAATGCGATGATACATGCGTGCCAGGCCCGTGGCCCTACCTACGGCGACGTGCCTAACGCCTAAAATATGGCGTAGGTAAACGCGAATCCGGTCCGGCCCACATCCGCGCCTCGCGGAAGTCGCTGCTTCCAGCCGCAAACGGCGGCATGAAAGAGTCTAGACGTTGAAAGAGCAGGAGGAAGAGGAAGAGGAGAACGAGAATAGCGGGGATGGAGTCGTGTGGGTACCCGGATCCGATCCGGACGCATGAGGTTCTCGGAACCGATCGGAAAACCGGTTTTAGGACGTGTTTCGCGCCGCACATGCAAGCCGGATCGTCGATAATGGACGAAAGAACTGTCCGCCGCCGATTCTCCTTTTCTTCCTTTTTGCACCGGTTGACGGAGCGACTCGTAATAATCCGCAGACGCAGGGAGAATTCGATCCCTCGTCAAGTCGAATCGTCCGATGACTCACCCATCTTCTTCCGTAACTGGCAGGAGCCGCGTAACGTGGATCACGAACTCGCTCGCAAATTTCATGAGTGTCGCGTTACTGGAGCGTGTGCAAAATAATACGTAAAAAATATATGAAGTCTGTATTATTATTGTATTAAAAAAATCTTATTTTTTTCACTGAATTAAATGTGGAATTATTGAATGGAACGTGTTATTCGTGTTAGTCGATTAATAATAAAGTTTAATATCATTTTAACACACACATATATCAGCGCAAAATTTTTTAAAATTATTTGAACAATATTGTCAAGGGGAGTTTTTCACACGAGATGTAATTTTCCAGCGCGGTTGTCGAAGTGCGCTTATCGCGTCTTTTTATTCGCGTTGGCTGGAAGGTTGCGTTACGTCGAACTGCAGAACAAGCGGCGGAAACACGCGTATTCGCTGAAAGTGCGTTCAGTGCTCGTTCGCGGGAAATATCCGACGTGTAATTTACTACTAGTTCAAGGTAGTTAACTTCCACTTTGAAGAACGGTGGGCCGCGAAATTAGCCATAAAACCGAGTTTATCTGTAAACTTCTCCGCCGGTGCTGAAACCGGCTCCGTGGGAGCATAACAAATATCTTCCTGGTAATTATTATTTTTAATTAACTATCACATCCGAATGGATATCACCGCGCGCGTTCTAATCACGGGAATATAATTAAGCGCAGGATTAAACGGGTGCTTTACAGGACGCACACTGATACGAGCCGCACAACATGCCCGATCGTAAAAGCGATGGGAACGGCTGCTGTTTGTCCGCGAGCGATCTTATTTATGTCACGATACGCCCAAGGATCGTCATTTTTCCGCTATCTTTCGTACAAGTTTAATGCGAGCATCATACGCGCCATAAATATATGTTTTGCCATGTTCTAGCAGTACATCCATTTTTCTTCCTTTGAGAAAAAAAAAGAAAAGTTTATAACCGGACGACGCATCGAAGCGTAAGAACATTACTCTTTCGAAATTATATGACACGCGTGAGCTTCGCTGTGCGGTTGCTCGTGACAATTTCACATGATACGTGTGAATTCGTTTACGGTTGTTGCATCTAAACTAAGTTTACGATATAAAATTAATTTAAAATGTCGCAATTTGCGCGTCTCGCGTCAAGACTTTCCTTTTTCTTCACGCGACCAAAGATAATAAAGTTGTCCTCGCATCATTTCAAAATTCTTGCTATTTTACGACAGCCTCCATATTACTGCATTGCGATATCTGTGTGATCAGAACACGTGTGTAAACATTTCAGTAGATATAGTCAACGCATACGTCAACAATGCAAGCATTAATGAACCTCACCGTGTATATATTGAATATATAATAAGACACGCGTCAATGTGAAAAGATCAATTATTAATTAATTGTGGCGTGAGAAAATAATAGGAAAATCAGAATATTAAATATCGTGAAATAGATAATTATAATAAGTATATATAAAATAAGATGATGATAAGTAAACGATTGTGAGATTAATGAATTTGAAATATTTATTGTTTACCGCAGTTATAACCAGACGTATACTTTATTCAACATCAGAAAAATAAGGATTTATTAATGTTTAATCTCGACAACTTTCAATTTTTTATTTAAGTACGATATCTGACATTGTTTTTTTCTCACTTATTATACTTATTATACTTATATACGATCGACGCGATAACAGTAATAAAAATATAATTGCTTTCTTGATGTTTTATTTTTGAACAATATCGTTGTTTTCGCTGAAAGTCGACAAATAATTTGCAAGCTGATCTTTCGCAATTTATTTTGGAACTACGAGCAAATATTATTACAAAGTTCTTGTAATATTATAATAGTCAGTGTGTGTGAAGCATAATATATCATGGAAATTCATGAACTATTAAGAGTTCCAGCTTTATTTTAATAGAAAGTTTTAATTGTAATTCATATTTGTAGCTTTTAAAAAGTAAAACTTTCTACAACTTATGTAGAACTCTAAAGCTTTTAAAATATCACAAAACATAATAAAGCAAGTTTTGCAGGATTAATTGAGATATTGCGTGAACCCCTGGCATTTCAATTGATTATGAGCTATTTTCTTTTCGTTTGTTGTTATTTGTTTTATCTATTTGAAACTATAAAGCTATTAAAAAAAAGCCGGCAAACTCAATAATTTACAAAATAATACATCAACTTCCCACACACACACATACATCGAATAGGCAATCACTGGAATAAGCGGGCGGACTATTCCTCCTTTGCCTTCCGCATTGCCGCATAAACGCGTGAGAAAAGTTCGCAGTGTTCAAAAGTCCTAGGGGGTTATATATCATCTGCAGATGATAGCGTCGTGAAAGCCATTCGTTTCAATGCGTGCATTCATGCCGCGGTTAAAAGCTTCGCGTATTTCGCTCGCCACCTTTTTTTTTTCCTCTAGCGTACGTACGTGCAGTACATCCTACGCGATGCACCTGTACGTCGATGCGTTTTCACGATCATCAGTGTTCCGAGAATCGCCTCCGTCCAGTCGGTAACCGTTTTGTACCTTCGACACGGTACTCCGTCACGGAGTTTATGGGTCTGCGATACGATTCGATTGTACGCGCAGCTACAAGCGATGCACTCGTGAGCGAGGTGATCACAAGCGATTGAATTCGCCCCACGTTCCCACGTAAATTGAAAAATTCCTTCGCTTTAAACCACAATCGAGCCTATTCGACCACATGGATTACGCCATCGTGGGGACGACTTTGCAAATTGATTGATTGAATATAGCAAAAAGGTTTGATAGATTACGTGGCAAATGACAATAAATTATAAATTAAGATGAATAGTGTATCATGATGAATAATCGTTTTATCACATCGTGTGAATTGAAAATAACAAGTATAGTAAAGATTAAAATGAATTTGCATTGTGAAGTGAAACGTAGGTGTATTTATGTGGGATAGAAGAGGTATTCGTCGGAGATATTAACGAGTTAATCGTGATCGTGCCGTTTCGCAAATCGCAAAAATCGCCGCTGAAAATCGAAATGCCGCCATATAATCCAAAGCAGATGGGGCGCGAAAGCCAGTTATAGCACGCGGAATAAAGCGTGGTGAAACGTGATAAAATACAACAGATTGTGGGGTTTTGTTGCCGTTTTGAACGATTGCTCTTAATATCCCATGCTTACTGTTATTAACAATGAAAATATTATATTTTACATACAGTGTTGGAGATTTTTATTTCAGTATTAGTATTTTAGTATTATTTTAATCCTCTTTAGTTTTGCAAAAGCTAGGTATATATAGAGAAAATTGAGATAAAATTAAATTTGAAGCTTATTTCTACATAATCTCTAAATTTATTTATTTTTTTTTTTTCAAATTTTGAATTTGAAATAGAAATTAATTAATAATTAATAAGGAATAATTATTTTTATTTAAAAAATGAAAACAATTTTACTTGTTTAAATCCGTATTAAAATGTTTTTTATATATTTGGAATTATACTAGTTTTTTTTTCGCGATCGATATTTTCAACCCGATGTGTGAACGTGATTGTATTTAATTCGCACCTTCGCATTCGTCCATTGAGGCGTTAGATAAGATCGTTAGATTTGCCACTCAGTAAATTGTAGCTTTATCGATAGAATCATCTCGTGCGCTCGGTGATGACTGTATAATAAAGTCTCCGCTTTGCGATAATGACTGGACATTGATTTTCACAAATACTCATCGAAGCAAACTATCGTCAAGCATTATCAAATGAATATCGGGAATCTTTCAACACGAGTAATAATTTTAGCAATATTTTAATTATAATTGTAGAAAGAAAAACTGTATTTAAATAATTACATTAATTTTACATAATAATAATTTCGTACTCAAAATATTCTGTTTCAAAATATTCGTGAAATTTATTTCGATGGTTTCAATTTTTCAAAATTTTTAATTGCTGCGTATGTGTCATTCGATTCGATATCGTTGCATTATCTCTTTCGAATAATAATTGCGTTGTAACATTTTGCATAACAGGAAAAGAGGTTCTCACCATGGAAAATTCAATGCAAAAAACACCGCGTATTTTTGTCATTTTCGTGCAAAGTCGGCATTGTTATCGGGAAAATAGTGTATGAGCGGACGGAAGTAACACGGCGTGCTGTGTAGTAACAAGAATCACGTTCAGAGCCGGGAATTTATCGCCGAGTCGGTTGGAAACTCGTGTCTGGCATGAACGGTGTTTGCGAGCGCGGCTTACAGAGTACTTAACATTTCAGGCTTAACGCCGAAAGTCCGAGATTGTCTTCGGGTATCGATCGATGGACGAGCAATCGGCGAAAGCACCGCACGACACCTTCGGGACTTTTCTGTTCGGTCAGGAAGTTTATCGGACGTCCGACAGTTCGGACGTAGTGCAGCGTCTGACCCTCCCTTGGACCGCAAACTATGCAACGTGATTAGCGTAAACTTCAGCAACTGCGATCGTTCCCACAGCGCCTTCGGGCCTTGCCTTTTCCTCGTAACAAGCGACGGCTACACTTTGGCCATTAATTAATACTGTTCCTTCCGATATTCTGATTGGCGATGTTAGATGCAACGCGGTCGACATCTCTCTCACTTGTCTTCCTAATATATCTCAGTATTCAAGAGTATTTTTAATATATTTATTGAAAATTGCACATGTAGCGAATAATAGGATTGTGAAGCTTCTTATAAATTTAAGCTTTTCAAAACTATTCCAAGTAAATTTTGCATTAATTATTATTACGCATTAACTTTTCATATTATATCTAATAAAGTAAACTCAGTTTAGCGGCGATGCAAATGTGTATTTTTGTCGCTTTTGCGAACAATAGTCGCAAATAAATAGCTAGTTCTAATTCGGCAAATGGAACAATCTCGGCAATAATTAATTAGGAAACATTCGTGCTCCTCGATGATTGGATCCGTGATCGCGCATTCTCACGCTGGTCCCATAATACCCACAACGGATTATGCACGTACGCGTACGAATAAACGCGGTATTATCACGACTAATGGGAATAAAATTGTTATATCTGCGGTGACCGTTGGCAATAGCAACGCCGATAAACGAGGATGCGAGGCCAACGTATCACGCTGGCCGAGAATCGTTTCTGATTCGGTCACGAACGAGATGCAGATATAACCTGCTTTGTTCGCTCAATTCAATGATCGCAGCTTTGTTTTTCGACTATTCTAATAATAATTGCGACATTATGCTATAACACTTTTCATACATCTTAAATGTTCACCAAATATAAATTAGCATAAAAAATATTTTATTTAACATAATTGATTCGTCTAATTTGTTTTTCTTTTTTTTTACGGATACATTTAATGAAATCATAAAACCGCTGTTGTTCAAGCAACAATGTCTATTGTCACGTAACAAAGTGATGCCTTAAGTACTCGTACTTCTGTGTAGAATTTCTCTGAGAAATGCCAGGTTGTATTTCCGAAGTGTAAGAGATAAAGGACGACAAAGAGACAATATCGCGGTTTTGCAATTCACGATGATCGTAAAAAGAGATCGCGCGACTTCTTTATGTTGCGCGAACAGCAAAATGTGCGAAAATACCACTTCCGTACAGCGTAGTTTTAGTACATACATTATCCTCTTCGTGCCATTCTCTCTCTCTCTCTCTCTCTAACTTTTCTCACCCATCGAAACGTGCAATTGCATCGATGCAATGCAATTGTTCGACATTTTTACGCTCGCTCGTTCCCCCTCTACTGCGGCGCGTCTGGAAGAGAAAGAAATATTAGTGCTCGTAAAAGGCTCTTTTCGAATCAAACCGTTGTCTCGCACTGACCCGCAGAAGCCACACAGTTACATAAAAAAATGGCAGACTTTTCACCGGTGAATGTTACAAGGGTGAGTAGATCTTTCGCGATGATAAATCTCAGCGTGAAAGCTTACGACGCGATAGCCATTATCGTAACATGTGTGTCGTTTACTTTGAAAGTGATAAAATCCCCTTTTTGAGACCTTAAAAATAAAACAGAAAATTAAACAGAGGATCGATATACGCTATTTAATATAAATTTATAGTACAAAAATAGATCTTTAAAATTAACGATTACTAATACATTTTTCCGACATATAAAAATTGTAAGATATTTATATTACGTTATTTTAAACTGAACGCAATTAATTATAAGATTTATTTTATATATATATATTAATTGGCTGCGTTTACGAGCGAACAACTTCCGGCTACTTAACAGGTCATT
This sequence comes from Linepithema humile, assembly GCF_040581485.1. Lineage (NCBI taxonomy): Eukaryota > Metazoa > Arthropoda > Insecta > Hymenoptera > Formicidae > Linepithema > Linepithema humile. Next base: position 21,113,514 of record NC_090134.1, read on the forward strand.
GAACTTCCGAAGTAAACCGGTACTTCTGTTATTCTTCGTGTTAAAACTTGGCTCTTTAACGACACGAGCGCGTCATTAAAAAGTTTTTTTTTTTCCACCGTGCGGTGTCGTGTCTTACGTAAATCGCACGCACGCGCAGCTGTTTATTTATCGGAACAACAATATGCCGTGTGCCGATGCAGTCGAGTTTCCTTTCATAAAAATAACAAGTCTTTTCTTATATTGTTGCAGGTAAGAGCATGAACTGGGGAAATTGTTTTCCCGATTGTACGTGTTGAATTCGAGCCGCGCACCATCTCCGTGAGTCGCTCGATTCGACGGCACGGCCGAGGGGGAGGAGAGTGGCGGGTAGGTGAGTAGCCACATCGCTAAACTTCTCGGCAAGTGGCGCAAAAAGGAACGCGTGTGTTGGGTACCGGGCGAGATCTACGGACGCTTTTTTTCGCATTTTCCTCGTATTTCGGTGCTGGTCACAGCATCGCCCGCGCGTATAACGATGCAATTGTACCGCCGGACAATGCGTCTGAAAACGCGTCGCGCTATTTCTGGCCGCCTTTACACCCAGCACACGCTCATTGTGCAGCCGTCATTTCGCACTCGAAACGGTCCAATTGAATTGCGCTTTTTTTCATCAAACTCGATATTTTGAGAATCGATAGCAATCTTATAATATCGGTTTCAATATCGGAATTAAGTTTGAAGTTAAAGGCAAAAAAGCGAAGACGGTGTGCGGCGCGCATTTCTAGAATACCTTAAAGTTTATTTATGTATAAAGTGGTTAGAAGTGGTTAGATCTCGTTATCGTATACCCCAAATCGATATATACGTTCTCCATAAGAAATATGCTGTTATATATTTTGCTTATTGCGCCGGCAATATTGCCAGAGGCGAACGCTACGTAAAAGAGATACGTTAACTCGTGCCATTGTGGCATGCTATCTCGCGAACGTAAAAATGCACCCGCGTTTTTATTCCAAGTGGGTGTTAACACCCTGCCCGGGAACGCGCACGGAGAACAAAGTTTACACAATTTTGTTAATTACACCGTTCCGAAGAAAAGGGAAAAAGGGTAGGCGTGCAAACCTCAAGCCTTCCTTGCAGTGCCGAATTAACTCGTCTGTCCGCGCGTTCTTTCTTGCAAAAACGATCGACCAGTATATTACGAGCGTAATCGCCGTTAATTACTTCTTTCTCTCATGAAATTGCACAGGTGAGGAATTTATGCTAAAGCTGTTACGAAAGTTCAAATCCCGCGGAGTCATATCAGTACGGAAAGTTTACGTTAACAAAGTTTATTTCCGTTCTTGCTAGTTTGCGCGCGCCGCGAGAGAGCTGGTTGACCAAATCGTTGAGAAAATAAATGGATTGCGATAGGAGTCGTCATTCGTTTCCGAGTTCCATCGCGCGCGAGATAGATCGCCGGTTAAATAAAAACAGCGAGAGAAATCGAGGCGGAACGACGACGAATACGCTGACCTCGTGCGTCAGGTGGCAGGAGATTCATGATCGCTCGCCGGTTCACAAATGACGTCGTTACATAAGTACAACCTCACCGAACTCACTTCACCGAGATGAAAGACGCCCTTCAGCATAGCCGGAGTGACCATAATCATTCCACAAAATTACAAGAATTTTTAGCGGCCAAGTATTTTTTATCCTTAATGTGCTTGTTTACAAGTGTACAAGCTTACAAGTGTACCTGTTAATTTTTCATGCACCTGGAATTTATTTTACAAGATCGTCACTTGATTAAATTATTGCCAAATAATTTTTAAATATTCAAAGAATGAACGTGTTATTGCTCGAGCGGCTGCTATCAAGCTACTAAACTACTCGTTTAAATATAATCTAATACAGTGCTGGAGTCAGGGATTTTTCGATGCAGCACATGATCAGATTGTTATTACACGCTAGTGACGCGATGATTCTCATATTGCCGCAAGAATTCTGATACGCGCGAATTTTATGAAAAAATTAACAGAATCGCGTCAAAGACAACTGGCATTTGTCACCATTTAGTTAACGAACCGCGGAGCTTTTACCGAAAGTAGCACCGTGCGGAACGTTATTTGCGGAGTAAATGATCACCATCGATTTCACCTGAATTCTCCGATGAAAAAAGCGCACTGCGATTGGCCAGCAGTAGAATATTCAACGGTACGGTTGGAAATTTTTATGGACTTCGCGAATCTTTTAAGACGATGAGTAGCGTTCGTTAAATACGTACGTGTGTCTGCAGCCACTCATCAGCCGCGCCAAACAATTTTACGAACGTAATTACGCGCGCGCTCATAATCGTAAATAGTTATTAACGCGAATAATTAGCCTCTCTCCAACTCAAATTCCGCCAAGATCGTTTCCACGACGACGATCGCTATAATCATGCGAATGCAGTCTTGATTTCCAATTTGCAGTGTTCAGTTAAGCCAACAGTATCGATCATGTACATATATCTTGTTTCACCGTTTAGTACACATTTCTGGGATAAGCTTCTTACTGTTACTGTCTCACGAACAATCTGAAGCTATCAGATTATGCAGAGTAATGCGAATTCAAGTATATTCTATAGCCAATTTGCTTGTCTCGCTGTAACTGTGGGAACATTATACGGAGGAAAAGAATTTTGCTATCGCAGCGAAATCGTCGTTGCTGTTGCATGTTAAATGCGATAGCGACGAAACTTTGCTATCATAATTAACGATTTTCAAATTATTCGGTATAGAACAGATGAATTTAGTTGAATACATTTGTTCGCGTAACAGGCGGCGTTTGTTCGGCGCACGCATCGCGCGTTATTGTTGCTCTTCGCTGTATGTATAACGCGCACAAAGTTTGAGCACTCATCCCGGACTGACGACAAATGCCGTGAACCGTCGAAACGGAAGCACTTGAAACATGTGTGTCGACACTCGTGGTACGGCGAAGACATAGAGGCTCGCCAAGCCCGACAGCTATTTTGACTATTTGCTCGGTGCATTCCTAGGGGGGCGATCCGATCCTCGTCTGGCTTAAGGGCTAAGGCGTTGGACCGATGGAGCAAGCCGCAACGTGAGCTAAGGCACCCGTGTACATGTAACATATTCTCATGCTGTTACCTTGCGGTATGCGCGCCTCGAAAATCCGTAGAATTCGACAGAATTCCCAGAGAACCGTATGCCACTTCGCAACGACTATCCATCGATTCAGAATAATTGCATTTTCCATTGCAAATTTAACAGAATTTATTTTGAAATATTCGCGGAAATATTGCGATTATTGTTATAAAAATAATTACAGAATTTATATTGTAAAAGAATAATTGAGAATTATTATTGGAAAAGTATTATTATCGCTCGATTCGTCTGACAGTTTTAATTAGAACAGTATGTACATAATTTCTCTCGTTCTGAAAGAGCTAATATGAATAACTTATCATCCGAGTATCAGTCCATTGATGCTTCTTTATTCACATGGAGAAAAAGCATCGCTACATTTTTCAATGTAGCCACGATGGAAAAAGCCAGCACAGGAGTTTAATTTGTATCGCTCAGTTTCCGAATGCATAACGAAGTTCTTTCCAGAAACAGCTTTCCTTTATGATTACTCTTTCATCTCGAGAATTCTCGAGAAAATTCTCAAGTTTGTTGGCGAGAATTGAGTCATTCGCGTAATTACGCCGGCGCTGAGGAAATGCACACTCGCAAGTTGTGTAAACAGGGCAATCATTCCCTCGGAAACGAATTACTGTAAAGATATCTCCCTCTCTCTTTCTTACTCATTTGCTTATTCGTCCTCGATTTTGTCGCGACATCACCGGCCTCTCGATTCACGACGTTAGAAAAGGAAGCGGAGGTCGCGCCGTCGACAGGAAAATATTTTCATGGATATAAATTTGTTTTCGCCATTTTTCCAGGATTGAAAAGCCAATGCCGGAGGAGGCCTTTGAACCATGAATTGGATCCCAACCAACTTCAATCCTCTCAAACCCTGCCTCTCTTTAGGTTCCCGAAATCATGCTTCCTTTGAAAAGAAACGACCAACTTGGAGTTCTCTCTTTTCGACATCATTTATTAATCTTCTTTTCGACAACCTCCTTCCCCGCCGCGTCTCGAGACTCGCATTAGTCTAGTCAATGAAATGTTCTATCATATTGATTCCGGGCGAAATTGTATCTGATTTTAAAGCTGTTTTTAATTAAACTTGATTAAATTTGTGAATAAAGCCGCGCATTGAGTGCTTCAAAGCGATAGCTTTAGAACAAATACAATTCGGAAAAGAATTTTGTATTCAGGATATTTCTTTCCTGAAGTAGATATGCAGATAAGCAGATTTCCTGCGCCGCAACCGCGAAGTTGAATTGAGCGTACTTGTGGAGAAATTACCGGGACGACGAGACCATAGAGAGTGAAAATGCTCGTTGTTTTTTATTCTAAGACCCCTCTCTTCCGAATTCAATTTTAACTTCCGCCACGTATACGTTGACCTTTCCTCAATTCGAGGGAAATAATACGTTGGGCAAATTCGCAGATATTTCCTCGCGCATCAACTTTGCTAGGCTGTCGAAGAAAGTTTGGTCTCGAGAGCATCTCGCTTGCGGGATCCGACGACTTCTATAAATAATTCTTATTTGGATTTATGAACGTTATATACGTTCGAACTTCTGAAAATCAGCTTCCTTCGAAGGCATACATTCGCGAAACTTTGTTACAAAATACCACGGGGCGCGGGTTCGAACAATACGTTTTCACATGAAGGGGCGCGCAAATATTTGCCTCGGCTCATAAGCCGAGGATCCTTTCTCAAATTCAGCCCGTGCAAGCACTCACGGAATAGGATTGTTATCAGATTTTGGAAATTTACGTTATATATACGAGGAGTGTATAATTCTAAATATATTAGTTTTACTTTGATTAATTTTTCAAATGTTTTTATTCCGCAGAAAAAATTATACAATACAAAATTCCACACGCCTTATGCGATACGTAATGCGCTTTGTGCAATTACATAATACAAATAGTTTTCAACAATTTAACAAGCTCGGTTAATTCATCATGGAATCATATGTGGAATCCTATTATACAACGGAATTATCGAAACTAATATTATATAACTGTTTCAAAAGCTAATATTCATGATTCTCCTACAGAAATCGCGAAGCTAAATCGTCAAATCTGAAATTAAACGTGTTTTCCGCGTCGGCCGCGCAAGTTGCATTAAAAATTCAAGGACCTCTTAGCCGTCGAGACTCTTTGACGTTATCCTCAGCATTTTTTGCATGGAAATTCGGAGAAGTGTGCTCAACTCAGTAAGACGGTTAAGCGGCGCGCGTACCACTACATTGCAACGACAAAACATCGTCGCATTCTCCGTCCGCTCAACGGTGTAAAAAGATTTGCCGGAATTAACCGTTGGACCCGCGAGACGCTTCGTCCAACAACTTTCTCAGAGGCTCTTAGCCAAGTCCGCGTCACGGTATTATAGAGGAATCTACGTTAGCTACGTTAGTGCACTATAAACGCGCTTGTGAGATTCTCCAAGATCGCCCAAAGCCGCCAGCGAAGTTGCAGGACCGAAGCCGTTTAAGCTTTTCATACCTGCTCCTCTGTTCACTGCTAACTTTCGAAGGGACAACGTCTCTCCGTGAAATTCCATCTAATTAATTTCCCGAGTCATTCTCGGCAATCCCAGGTGGACGACAAACGGGCGTGGCATACTTCTACGCGAATGTTTTCCAAGGATCGTCGGATCAAAAGAGTGAGAGCAACCGGATAAGGTCGTCGCGAGGATGAAGAGACCGAGGAAATCGTTGAACGAGGAAGCACGGACGCGAGTAGAATATACGCTTTCTCAGCGCATTCAATTCTAAACGGTGTAGACACGTGTAATCGTATATTCTGCCAAACCGGTTTGAGTTTCATGATTCTCTAAGATTTTATTCCTCGATAATATATAAGTAAGTTAAAACTTAATTTTTATATATAAAAAGAAATTTAAAAAATTTTTTACAATTAATTAATTACAATACCGATATATCCAAAATATTTATTCATATCTAAATTAAATATTTACAATGCTCACAAGTATTAAATCAATTTTTTATTGCATTAAGAATATTCTTATGATTAACAAGCGATATGCTTGTGCAGTAATAATCGATATGTATGCAGTGAAACACCGCATCTGCAGGTGGAAATAACACCTCCGCGCGATGGAGAAGTTAGGTATGTTAATGAGAGAGCCGCGAAGTGCATTGATATGCCGACTGAGCGCCATCGATGGGTGTCGAGATGACAGACTACTACTACTCGTTGTGCCTCGCACGCGAGAATGGAAAGCTTTAGCATGTTTTTCCATCTCTAGATATTTTTCTTTCGTTCTCGTTCTTCCATATCCATTCAACGCGATGTCGTTCGTGCTTCTACCATCGGCCAAATTTTTTAAAATCACAAGAACATTCACAATATTGGTTGCGGTATAAATTTTACAACTGATTTTTATTAGAGTATTTAAAACGATGTGCAAAAGTTTATCAGTAGAAAGTGGGTCACCGTAAAGATTCAGGAGATATAATGCTTTCAACATCCACAATAATATTGTGGATCCTCGCGAAATCGATGTGCCGAATATTACTTACGGAATATCCCGTTCATAAAGTGCCGTTATAAGATCTTATAACTTCGAGAGCTGTTAATAAAACAGCCTTTACGACCGGTTATAGATGAAATATGTAGCATTATTACAGCCATTACTTGTAGTGTGTCCCGGCGTCGCGCGGCCTAGAATTACTGCGTGTCACATTGTTCGCTGGCCATTGTAATGTGTGCGCACATTGTTTGTCGTCGTAATATTTGAGATACCATCGATATCTCTGCACCTCTGTGTTGCTGCCGAAATTTAGCGTGATTGAAAAACACACAGTTAACCGGCACTCGCTTTTGTGAAACTATTTCAATGCCAGCCGTACATTTTCCATTTATCTACCTTTTTTTTTATACCCTCGATTTGATCGTTTTTGAAAGAAACGGAGGAAATACCGTTTCCCCTGCTTTTGAACGACAGCCAAGACTGCACTTGAACAGAGGTAGAAAATCGAAATACGATTTGTTTCTTTCAAACGCTGCCAGCGAAACGACAAACAGACGCATGATTGATAGACCAATGTGTATTCGCTTGCACGCGTCCGAATTTTCGAGACGCATACACGCATAATTCTTGACACATTTAATCCATTCGTTATCGAACGTTTAAACGTTATTTCCCAGGCGTGTTGAAAAACCAACGTACTCGCTCGGGCGAGGCAACTGAGTGAATTTTGTTGGAAGTGTAGGGACAAGGGTATATTGCTGCGAGCGGGAAGAGATGGCAGTCACCGCGCACACGTGAGCGCGCCCGATATCACGGGATTATTGGGTCAACGGGATAAAAATCGGGCGGAACTCCGAAAACTGGTTCGGGATGGCACCACACACACACCGTTGTACCGGCGTGCGATTTCAGCGCGCGAGCGGCAGCGGACGCGGACGGACGCCGGGGGACGACTTCCAGAGTTATGGAGCTGTAGATCAACTGCTTTCGGCCGCGTTTTGAAATGTGTAATCAGCAGTCGTGATTTATCACCTCGCCCCGATTACGCTATCCCGTCTGCTCTCTGTCCGCGTCGATATGCGCCGCGAAACCACGTCGCTCTCTGCGCCGCGGAAGTAAGTCCGATCTCGCTATTTTTGATCCGCGCTAGCTGAGCTTGCCAAATACTTGGCGATATGTTTCTTCTCTTAGAAATCCGCGCGATACATGTTTTTTTAAAAAGCAAAAGTCGCGCATGATATGCAAATGATGGGGGTATAAATGAGGCAATATTTATCTGATTTGTAAATAATATTTTATACATTGGTTTCTACTTGGGAAATTTGTGAAAGCTATTTTTTATTTATACGCCTTGTATTTCCATGCGCTCTGGTTCGTCTTTACGCAGCGTTTTAGAGCTTCTTTTGTGAGCAATCACTCATTGAACTATATTAATCGAAGCCATTCGTTGAATGTGATATTTAATTAACGTTTTCTTCCACCGTCTTTAATGCTGTACGTGGCACGGGATATGTATCATGTGTCACGCTACCGTGGCCGTAAACGTCGTAATAGTTGCCGGTGCTAATCCAATTATTTTCGAATGTCATATACAAATTGTCGCTATCAGAAAACAATGACGTCTCATAAATGGTCGATTTGACATTATCTGTGTTGCAATATTGTGATTGCCGGTTCTCGGGACAACAGCAATTGCCGCTTTGGCGGACACAATCGCGCAGTTAAATATTACAAACTAGAGTGCATCGTTTTTTCATCGGATTGATTCGCTGTTATATGGATTTAAATACAGATTTATGTTGCCAGACTTGTAAATACGCAAATCCGTCCAGTTCTGTCAATTACGTGACGATATGTACGCATTACTCATCAAGCGCAACGTTTCGCCCGTTGCATACGTAGAGCTGTTTAATGGAAAACATTGATTTTTTTGCCGTACATCAAATGAAGTATCTATCTGTGTTAAATGCATTATCCGGTGTGTACCGACCGAGAGAGTAACTCGATTAAGCGAGATGTATATGAACTTGGCGCGAGACACTACCGTGTCTCTTGATAATTTTATAGTAATTCCGCCGATAAGACTGCTAACGACTGGAGCATCGAACACGGTTCCCAAATTTCACACGTACAAGCATTTATTTTTATAACAACATCTGTTTTCTTTATAACTTGTTGGTTCTCACCGGCTTAGATAAATTATGCCTTTAACCGTTTCGTCAACAGTGCTCGCGATTTTACATTTATACATTTGCACATTCGATCGACAAAACAAAACGTGCGTATGGAATTTCTGCTTGAAATAATATTTGTGACGATATAAAAGTGATAGGGTGCTGGTGGCCAAGATAAAGAGATTATTGACTTTCTCTCTCTCCTTCCCCCCCCCCCTCTCTCTCTCTCTTTCTCTCTCTCAACAGTGAAGAATAACATGACGAAACGCGCAAACTAATCACGTATAGATTCCGGCCAAATATCGCGCCGGAGTTCATCGTTGTGAAACGGTTACAATCGAGTACCGGAAGCTCTTGTTGAACGTAGATCGACGTACGACGCGGAATAAAGCGGAGAGCAAACGTCGACCGGGACAAATCGCAAATACGTCAATGCGGTTCGCCAGTAAGAGCACACGGCGTCGGCGCGCTTCGCCGTTGCTTCGAATAACAATAAAATCCGACAGTTAGACTCGCGAGACATCCACTTCTGCTGGGCCACATCGGCGTTTGACATGCCGGATTTAAGGTATCTGCGCACGACAACCGCAGAATAATAAACCGGTGAGAAGGCGAGGAGCGACGGGCTTTTTACGGATTCGAGAACGCCGTTTGCACCGGCATGTACGTTGTGCCTGTGTGTCGCTGCCATTTGCCAACGACGCGCATTGAAAGGCTCGCCGGCTTCGCGCCCAGTTCCGATTTCCATCGCTATTTCTTCGTCCTAACTTATTGCTTCTTTGTACGCTTAGGAAATAATATTTTTATACAATACAGAGGGATACAATCATCGTTCCACCATCCATAAGTCAGTGAGAATCAACAAGATATAGAGAAAACGGATGTTGTTACAAAAATAAATTTTTTTTTTATTTCTGAAAAATGAGGAATATAAGAGCATTAAAAAAAATGAGATTAGATCACATCCGAATGGAGATAAAATCTCTACGTAATATTTGCGTACAAAATTTACTACTTAAGTTCTTAAAAGCTCTATTCGCCAGATTCGTGGTAAAAAAATTGACATTTTATCTGATGGATAAAAGGTCTGCTGTAAAAAAAAAGTCGATCAAAAGTAGATTTACGTAACTACATTTCACTGCGGTTTGTAAGGGCGATAGCTGCCAAAACTTTGTAAGCGAACTGATTTCTTAGTTCGTTGATCAGTGACAGAAATTTGAAGACAAATAAGGGCTCGCTTGAAGTCGACCACAGGGCTTTATTAAATTATGTCGAAGAACTTTATTACTTTGGAAACTGGCTCCGACAACCGTGATTTCGCCACCGTTTTCTTTACGTTGATCGTGCGACCGAAGAATAATTCAATTATTTTTTCACTTTAATACAGCTTCTCGTAACTTTGCATTTCGTAGCCGTCGATCTCATTAAAAAAACAACGTTCGCGCTTCGATTTCCCGAAGATTTCAAACTTTCATGCTTCCCTACGTAACTATAGAGAATAATACAACAGCCGTCCCTCGTGTGTTTCTACACTTTATTCGCGCGAGGGTCCGCTGAAAAAAAAGTCCACTGAATTCTGTTGAATTTAGCAGAACGAAAGGAAAACTGGGCACCGTGAAATTGGTGGAATTTGGTTGAAAAAAACTCACTTCTCTTTCAGACCACTTCGACAAAGCTCGCGTAAAAAGAAATTTGAATCGGTCGCTGGGAATTCGCGTTTGGCGCTTTTCGTTATTTTTTGTCGTCGTTAAGCGGCTCGAAAAAACGACCGTAACTGTTAGTGCAATTAACCTTGCAATCCTTTTTAAATTTTCCTTCGTATCTGAAGTCATTGAATTGTTGTCGCAAAGTTACATAATTACGCGCCGATTCTCTTCTCTGTTTAAGTCCTCTTTGCGAGTTCTTTGCGACAGCTGGAGATGTGCTTTTTATTAAAATATTAGAAAATATATGAACACTTTGATAGCACATTTTTTAATCTTACTACCGGAAAATGCTTAACATGCGTAATTTTTGGTGACTCTTTTAACCAGTTTATGTATATTGATATATTGATCCGATATGCATATGCATATCCATACGGAAATTCGTGCATACATATGCACTGCCGAGGTAAAGAATCGTAAAACTAGGTCGAGCCTATCGCTGGCAGGATGCAAATTAATTACCTTTCGATACGCTTTGTCGGCACGGGGCACCTCGCAGCGCAATTATGATCGGGTTTCATATGTGCTTCAAAATAAATCTCTCTAATTAAAGACAGATTAGGAGGTCGCGCCGATACGCCGGCAGAAGGCTCGTTAACTTATCTTTAACGAGGTCGACCGATATCATTTCCTGTGCCACTTTTTCTGGCTCCCTTTGATCTGCTCTTCTGTCGATAAGCTAATAACGTCGCTGAGTCGAAAGACTTCATACGTAAAACGTATAATAAAATCGCCTGTACACCGTTATAAACCGATGGCGGCGTTAGCGTTATCGGCGTGCTTTATCGGCTGTAGCGTTGCAATTCGATACCTTTGAACGCAACAAAGACATGTTTGCAGCCTCGCACGAATGCATCGTAAAATAGCAGTATTCGAGTGCAGAGAGTTTCCCGCGCCGATAAATCATGCAGTAACGATACAGCGAATATCCGAAAGCGCACGTCCGTCTGTAACATACGAACCCATTTGCGATTGCAAGTATTTTTTGTCTAATATATGATATTCATACGGCATAGACGATATCTTCATATTACAGACATAAATCAGAATTAAACGTTAAGTGCAGCGCCACACGGAGAATGCGAGCGTAAATTATCCTGAAGCCCACTTTTAATAAAGCACAGACTTCTGCTTTTCGCGAAGCAATTTCAGTCTTATGGTACTTAAACGCAGACTTTGCAGTCTTCAACGGGAAACCATAGAATGCGTGTCATTTTACGTCTACGCATTTAATGAGAGTCGGACTTTAATAGCGTGTCCGGCGAACAGAAGATCGTACCGCAGTTTTTCCTCTTTCTCTCTCTCTCGCTCTCTCCCTCTCTTTCTTTCTCTCGCATTTTTCGTTCTACGCGCAGAAGTTGCCATAAAACAACCTCGCTATTATGATTGACGCTGAAAGACATTAAACAAGCAAAATAAATCGCATCCACGTCCGTAGTGCTGCAGCTGGTAATTGCGTCGCGCTCCGCCTTCCCGCAGTCTCTCTCGTTTCTCCGTGCATCGCGTATAATTCTCCAAAAGCGGCGCCTGCTCGCAGGTACGCTTGACCTTCTACCGTGTCCGCCAGCAGCAGCCGGCAATTTGTAACGCGGTTTTCCAGACCGAAGCACGGAGTAAAAGCCACCCTTGACCGATACGCGCCTTTTTCGTTTTGTCGGTCGGGGTCACATGCTTCTTTGCGAATGCACGGCAATTGTAGCTTTTTCGCCGTCGTAGTGGCAAGCGGGATGTTTAATCCCGTTGCGAGAACGACGTTGAGCTAATGCCGGATTAATCGGTGTAGCTTGTTGAATGATAAATTACTAGTATTTTGCGAATGTTTTGGATTACTATAGCTTTTAGGTAGAATTTTACATTCCGACGGAAGTTTATTGCTTCTTTTGCGGAATTTTGTTAAAAATTTTATACAGCAAATATTTTAGTACCTACTCTATAAAACTGCAGTTTCTATTGGAAAAGCAAGAATATTTAGAATAAATCTACCATTGACAAAAAAATTGGAAAAAGACGAATGTTGTACAGCGTTCGTGTACATCAATGCATTGACAAACAAGACTCGAAAATTAAATGGACCTCCGTCGCTAAGATTTCCGAGAACGAAGTTTAAAAGATTCAGCAGACGTACTTCTCGCGTCGGAGTAAATTTTCGTACGTTTCCTTGCGACAACGTTTACGCGCCGTTACAAAGTTTACCTCGTAAACGTCGAATTACATTTCCATGCAAAGAAAAAGTGCATTTCACAGTCAACTCTA